>NC_142027.1:15492463-16172524 GCF_982192425.1 Myodes glareolus
CTAAATTTCAATTTCGCATTAACATTCCATAGCACATACTAAAACAGTAGAATTTTTAAGTCATTTAATGAACTTAACTCTTAATAAAGTTCAATTTTTCCACTGCAGGATAAGAAAACATAGATGCATAATGGAAAACACATTCTGCATAGTCTTTTCTGTCAGAACTGAGTCCCAGTCCTGGAATGTTCCTACATTCAATAACCTGATTTGCCTATACTCCCTCTTAGATCAGTTTGTTGTTGTTGTTGTTGTTGGTTTGTTTTTACAGAAAAGACAGTGTGTGAACAACAGAAAAGAGAGAAGGCAGAAGGAAATAAAGTAAGTTTTCACACTAGTACATTACGTTCTTAAGTCATGCTCTCAAAGATGGAAAATAGCCTAAGAAAAACAAGTACTGTAGAAGTTTATTATCCTCATATGCAACATATTATTAGCTTGGGGTATGCTCATTAAGTTTTAGGATTTCAGCCCTGCGACCCTTCTCAGATGTGGCGCTCAAGACTTGACGGTAATGTCACGTCGTTAGTACACACATCACTATGCAGAGATCAAAGCAGAACCTGAAGACTTACCACAAAACATCAGACTGCATAGATGCCTGAACAGATCGAAGCACAGCCTGAAAATGTTACTGCAAGCATCAAAACACAAAGATGCCTGAGCAGAGATTGAGGCAGAGCCTGGAGATGTACCACAAAGCATCAGAATGCATTGATGCTTGACAGAACCCTTGCCTCATTATGAACCAAACACAAAATCATTAAGCAAATTTGAGAGTTACTGTTTAGTAAAGATGGCGCACACAAATATGCTCAAGCAACACACTGACTTTCTTTTCAGAACATCTTATGCCCTACAGAGTCTCAAGGTGAGAATACACACAACACACAACCCTATCCTGAGAGAAAAGTGGGTGATACAGTGTGGTTCCTGAAGCTCAGTCACTCGGGTGCAGCTCTGTGCCTTCCATTCAAGGTCTGGAAAATGGAGAAACAACTTCTCTGTATGGTCTTTACAAACAAGGAAATCTCATAGTTATTGCATAGAAGCACTCAGAAAATGAAAACAAGCAGCATATTACTTGTAACAACTGCTACAATCAGCTCTAAAAACAACTGTCTAAAACTCAAGGCAAAAGTTTTAAGGATTACATCAAAACTCAGAATTGGGGACTAGCGGCATGGTTCAGCAGGTAGGGGTACATGCTCCTCTTGCAGAGGCCCTAAGTTTGGTTCCCAGAATGCACATTGGAAGGCTCACAACCACTCGTAATCATGGCTCCAAGGAATCCAATGCCCTTTTCTGGACTCCTCAGGCACCTGCACAGAGAATATACATAATTTTAAAGCTAAAACTCTTTTTAAAAAACTCAGAATTGAGTTATTTTCTTTCCTACAATCTAAGTATAGGTAGCATCACAGTAATAAGGTTTCTGTAAACAGGCTGTAGCATGATGTTTTCTTTAAGAAACTATGGAAAAGTGAAACCACCATCCAATACCCATCATGAAATAGGAACAAAATGACATTCATCTAAATATTAGCAAAATAAATCTAGTATTAGATGAAATAACACACCCGAAGCATGCCAGAGTTAGACCATAGGACTCGTGAACCAGTTTATGTTCAACTAGTTGAGGATGCCACACAAATGGACTGCAAACGCTAATAGCATGCACAGCTTCTTGCAACCCAAAGGATGTTTTCGTCCCTGGCGTCATCTGACCTGGGCTCCATTCATTCCTTTGGTATTCACTGAGTGCTCCCCACACCAGGATGTGAGGTTTCTTCCTAGACAGCCTTTCCTCATAGGTCCTGTGGCAGTCCCAAGAAACATCTGCACTCTCTGCCATCCAGGTGAGAATGTTTTTCCTTTTTTCAACTTTGAATAAATTCTATGGGGTACACTTCAATCAGAACAACTCATATCATGTGACATCCCTTATCCAATTACTATGGTCAGGGAGACAGGATGGACAATCAGAAACTAGAGGCCATGTCTGTTGCCCAGAGTGGCCAGTACTCTATTTGAGGGGAGCTGTGGAATTACTTCTGGAGAAGCAACATTGATGTCCGAGGAACTCACATTTAAACAGCAGATATGTGACCATCTGTAATGGCTGGTTTTGTGTGTCAGCTTGACATAAGATAGAGTCATCAGAGAGGAAGGAGCCTCAGTTGAGGAAAGGCCTCTATGAGGCCCAGCTGTAAGGTATTTCCTCAATTAGTGGCCAATGGGACAGTGCCCAGACAAAAATCAGTAACTTTCTTCACCAAGATATCACAACAAAAATCTCCAAGCAACATGCTAAATCTCTTCTCCGCTGTAACTGCTTGAGCAAGCACCCCCCAAAAATTCATCAAATCCCATTCAACACCACTGTCTTCCATGCTCTTACTAGTATGGCCCACTAAACTGTACTAAGTATTCAATAACTTTTCTAATCCACAGTCCCAAGATCCATACACCTTCAAACAAAAACATAGTCAGGCTCATCACGGCAATATCCCAGTCCCTGGTTCTAACTTCTGTCTTAGTTAGGATTTCTATTGCTACAAAAAGACACCAAGACCATGGAAACTCTTATGGCAGCATTCAGGCAGACATGGTGCGGAGAAGCAGCTGAGAGTCCTACATCTTGCAGGCAACAGGAAGTCAACTGAGACACTGGGCAGTATTCTGAGCACAGGAAACTTCAAAATTCACCCCCGCAGTGACACACTTCCTCCAACAAGGTCATACCCACTTCAACAAAGCCACACCTCCTAATAGTTCCTCTCTCCCTATGAGATTATGGTGGCCAATTGCATTCAAACTACCATAACCTGAGAGGCACTTGGATGGATTAATAGAAAGTACTCCTTCATCCAAATAGCAACTCCATTTCATTGAACATGTGACATGAAAGATATATTTTGTTTTGGTTTGGTTTGGTTTGGTTTGATTTGAGGTTTTGGTAATTGGTGTTTTTAAACTTCATTGTATCTTTAAAAGTTTCCGAAAATCAATTGTCATTGTTTCAAAGTTTTGGTAAAATTCCTTTGTAAAGTAGGTGTCTAAATAAGTGTTATCTTTTTATGTGTGTTCAGACTGTACTTACATGAGTCTAGTTTTCTGCAAAGATATCACTGCCAATTTTTAAAAAATCAGTCCAATAAAACAACCAACTAATTTAATCTTCTTAAGTTTAATCAAGAACCAATTACGAAAGCAGTCACATATCTATGTCATTGAGTTGGGCGAACTGAAAGGAGTTGGTAATAAGTGAGTTAGGGAGGAAGAAATCAAAGATAAGTGATTTGCCACACCTCCCAGCACTATACAGACCAGGGCAGAAGGATTACAAATTCAGTGACAGAGGACAACCTGGGCTATGTAGAAAGAAAAAAATTAAAAGGGGACAGAACATAAATAAATCGTGTAAAATAATTGGTTGTTTCTTGTTCCTTCATTGGCCAACTTCAAATTCACATGTAGTTTTATCAGGTCAACTTGTTGTTTGGGACGCATAAACCCACAATATAAATGAAGCACTTGCCAAGAGTTAAGTACGGGATTATGCAGGCAGTTTTCATATGTAAATGCGCACCGTGAAGCTCATGGAAACATTCAAAACCAGGAGCTCTTGCCCTTAAAACGTGAACATCGGCTCTTAAAATTTATCTTCTTCGGCCATCTGGTCATCATGCTAAATGACCTCAGAGAAAAATTGTCTCACATCTCCATGTCCTGAAAGAAGATAAATCGTTGTTGTTACTGGCTTGCATTAATTTTATTTTTCAAAGGAGCCAGCGGATGGGGCAGTGACATTAGCAATCCCAGGAGGGAATAATCACCGTGCATTTATATTACTTTACCCTGGAACGGCTCCCTCCTAAGCACTCTCTCCTAATCTGTCTCAGTGCTGTTCTCAGATGCCATGTGATTCTTTTCAAAAAATAGATTCAGAATATACCAAAAGGTGTTTGTGCATCCTCTTATCTTCTTCCCGGGGCCGTCTCTCAGTCCCCCTTTTTATTTTAATTAGACCTCGTAGTCCTCTGCCCAAGTCTCTTTCCAGACAATTAATGCGAAGGACAACACAGAGCCACTGAGTTCCTTCTATTTTTAAAACAAAATATAAAAGCATCATTTCTCCCTATGGTTTCCACACTCAGCTATCTTAAAATATTTGAATACCCTTTTCACAAATTTCTACAGAAAATTTTGCTTCTCTGTTTCCGAGAGCGAGCGAGCGAGCGAGAGAGAGAGAGAGAGAGATCACATGTCATTTTAGTTAGAAAAGTAGACTATGCTGACTGAGCAACTCTTGGGGCACTGACCAAAGTAATATTTTAGAAATTTCAAAATCACATCTGTATCTCTTCCTCTTTAAGTGCAGTTTTGTTTCAGATGATAATTTCAGTGGCCATCAGCCTCAGAGTTCTGCAGTCAGAAGGGAAAGCTGGTTGCCAGACTTCAGGGGCAAGTGTCTCCACCACTGTGCTTCCGCCAGCTGCCCCCTCTTTCTCCAGAGTCAGAGCGGGACAGCACAAGGTTCCTCCAAACAAAACCCATCGTCGACCAATATTAACGTCTCTTGCTTAATTTACTTTATAACAGGCCACAAAACAAAAGGCTGTTTCTCAAGGTCAGCTTTGCTCTCTATTCATGCAGAGACATATGCCAAGTCAATTTAGTAATTACATGGCCAGAGGAGTGGTCGGCTTTTTATTCTACAGAAATGGATAACTAACCCAGAGACAGATGGCCCCAGAGAAAGCAAAGCTAATGGTTCTGCAGTCTGCAGCCACCCCAGGAGGAACACCTTTGCAGCTGGTCATCAGGAGGAAGGGGTGTTGGCCATCTGTACTGTACACATACATACACAGAGTGGGGGGAGGATATGATGTTTGTAATATTGTGATGTTTGTTGTATTTGGGGTCCCTTCACAGCTCTGCAGTGATACTGTCTGCAATCATGAGATTTCAGATTCTAATCTCTGCCCATTTCTGCTCATAACCTTCAGAAAGAAGAAGGTTATAGGAGTATGATAAAGGGACTTAAAGCACACACGTCTTTGACTATTTGAGGATTACTGTCGTTAGGATTACTAACAAGAAGCATTCGCAGTGCACTTCTCCCCATCATCCACTATGAATCTGAAGAAGTTGGAAGCATCATTTAGAGTCATTTCTGGAGACGGCATAAATCAGATACTTCACTGCCAAGGGACTAATCAATATGGTCAGGTAATGTTAATTAGCATGATGGATCTCAGGCTTGATTCTTATAGATTTTGAATAGTAATATAATCCCTCAAAATAAGACTTCCTTCATCCACTACAGAACCAAGATCTCCTTCAATACTGTGACACACATTTCCCTGGCTGCTATAAACATTGGTAACTGAGAATTTTCAAGAGAACCTCATAGCCACTTCATTCACAGGTACCCATTCTTTGCACCAGCCCATGCCCACTGATGAGACATAGCTTCAGCTCTGTACCTTTATTTGGTTCACTAGGGCATCCCTACCATTGCACCCTGTGGGTTCAGTTGCCGTTCCTCTTGCAATGTCATCAGCATTCAACTTGTCTTCTCCCTGAGGAGCATTGACCCCAAAGCGATTTCCCAATACTTCCACACATAAATCACGGAGTAGAGTCTTTCTTTTGAGACTGAACCTCAGCTATTTTTTATGAAAACAGGAGGATTCTGCTAGATCCTCCTCTATTCCCAGTCAACATTGGGATAGTCCTCTGTCTTCATATGATGGACATTATCTGTGTTCGTGCGGTATACGGATATAGCGTCCTCAACAAGGGCACTTTCTCAGGTTAATTATAAAAGACATGATACAGAAGAACTTTTTATCCTAATATTGTTACATATGATCACCTCCTATATTATCTAAAGCATCTCTAAAATCTAATGTTATAATACTCAATACCGTTTGCCAAATAAATGTCAATGACTTTCTACCCTCAGTCTGTGAAATTTAAACCTCTTAATAATGGGTAAGAGTTTTACAGAAAATGTGGATATCAATGATCATAAAACAAATCTCAAGTAAAATAGAGAAAACATCCTCCTAGAAAGTGCAGTTTTCCTTCAATTTTTAAAAATATTCTTGTCTCTTTAGAGTGTTCCATTTTATTAGCTCAGAACACTGATGTATTTAAGGTTTTCATTCAAATAAATGAGGACAGAAGCAGTTACCAAGCTGAGAAAACTAGCCAGATGTCCCTCTTACCCACTGTTCTGATCTCATTTCCATTTCTGTAATAAAATATCCTGACAAAAAACAACACAAAGGAGGAAAAGGTTTATTTAGCCTTGAAACTCCAGGTTACAGCCCATCAGTTCAGAGAAGTCAAGTCAGGAACCCAAGCCGCTTGTCGCTTCCTCAGTCACCAGCGTAGGGAAGCAATGTCCCCATGCTTACTGCGTGGTCACTCATGCCCAGCAGCGTAGGGAAGCAATGTCCCCATGCTTACTGCGTGGTCACTCATGCCCAGCCACTATTCTTCACTTAGACAGTTGGGGACTCAGTTTATAAAATTGTCTCACCTACATTCATGGAGGACCTTTCATCTCACTTCAAGTAAGGCAACCAAGATAGATTCCTACAAAAATGCCAGATCTAGACAATTTCCCAGTTGTGACACTCGTCCCAGGTGATTCTAGGTTAAGGCGGGTTAACATGTGAAACTAATGATTACAGTCTCACGGCCTCCCACTTCTATTTGAGACAACTGCACATGGCTCTAGACTGGCCAAGCAGTACCTCACAGGCTAAATTACTCTGAATAGAGCATCCCTGGCCATAAAGAATGCTGTGAGACTCACATCAGTCTTGACCAAAGGGGCATAGTGGCATTCCTGCTGTGCCCAAAGGTGTCAGTGCCCACTCAGCGCAGCTGGTGACCTTGCCAGTTTTTCTCACAGATAGTTCCAAGAAAGCCTGGCTGAAATAATGGTAAAAAGCAGGGCTGCCATAGAGCACATGCCTCACAGAGGGTTTTGAAACATCCTTCACATTTGATTCTTTGATCCAGGATGTCAAAGGCCCATCTAGATTACAAGTGTCAGACACACAATACACTGAGGAGCCTCTTCACGAAGTCCTCTCCAAGACTCAAGATGTCCTCAAATATACAGGAACCCAACTATGAGCATGGCTTAGGCTCAGCCTGGAGCCTTCAACATAGTCAAACGTGAGATGAGCTTTACTCAAAAAAGACAACAAAATAAACAACTATCCTGAGAGTCTGTTCATCGTTTACGGCTTGTCCTGGAAAACATTAGCTAAAATGTGCTTTGCAACCAAAATGTTCATTCATGTGGAGGCAGGCACGTTCAGCCCCGTGAAATGAGCACCTCTCCACAGTCCATAAGGCAACCCCTCACCCCATGTCTCCCACCGATTTTCCTCTTCATCGCATTCCCCCCGAAGCACTTCTACATCTCAGCGCATTAAAGCTGGTGGTGCCTTCAGAGTCAATGAGGATGCCATGGAGCTCCCGTGTCTTTCTGCCTTTCTCCCGTTCAGGTCACAGAGGAAACATCCTGCTCATGGATTACTAAAATTCAAAAGCTGGATAGTAACACAGTTTAAAAACAGCCTCCAAAGCTCTGCCTGTACTCAATCTTCTCCCTCTGTTAAAGTTCTCCGGCTGTGAGAGCACAGGTCTCATGGGAGCATTGAAGCTATGGCCCAGTCCCCTGTAAAGGTCTCGTTTGGAAATAAGCATTTCCTGCAGAGAGAATATGGACAACCCAGAGAAAATGTGGCAGCCATTGTCTATAATTTTAATGCATATGATTAAAAATATTTTATTAAAAATAAAAATACGGCAAAACAGCAGTTTCTTTTTTCGTGATCTTGCCCCAAGCGCTTCAAATGAATGCAAGAGTCTCTTTTAGGACCATTTGATTCACTTTTTGACATGCTCCAATTTCTGTATGGGATGTCTGAGAATGGTTTTATTTTATTTTTTAATTTAAAGAGAATTCTTTACCCCATATATAATAATTAAATATTAGAATTGCATATGTGTGGACAGGTATGTCTTAAAAGCATAATGCTAAGTAATATTGGAGGGGGTATGTTTTGCTGCTCCAGCAGATAGCTGCATGTTCTCATACAAATACATGTTCTCGCTGTATGCATGAACAAGAATGTGCTGGAATTCCAGATAGTTTGCGGCATGAATATTCAGGTTATTTATGATGGAACAAGCTCATCACTCATACGGAGGCAAATGACTGTAAGCTGTAAGCTGTAACAATAAGGAAGCTGCCGGTGAAGCACTGGGATGCAGAGCAAATGTTCCTCGGAGGGTGTGTGCCTGAGCAGAGGAAAGGCTGAAGAGGCGGGAAAAGCATCTCAACCTTCCATTCTAAGAAGGGACAAGCTACCAGGGAGCTGTGATGTTCTGCCTTCCTTGGTTTGAGCACGACCACCAAAGAGTCCCACGTAGCCATCTTGGTCCTGGTGTGGGTGTGTTGAAGGTGATAAAATCACTAAGAAACTTGGCCTGGTGATAACCTCTTAGGCTATGGGATTATACTCATAAAAGTGATTGTGAGGTGCCAGTCTCTAGTTTCCCATTTGGTCATGTGAGTTCTTCCAATGGGACCTAATCCTACCATCCACTATGATGCCAAACGGAGGTCAGTACCATCCTTGTTGTTGAATCTCCAGATTTATAAATGACATAATAACCTTTTCATAAAGTTACCCTGGCCAGGCGGTGGTGGTGCATGCCTTTAATCACAGTACTCAGGAGGCAGAGGTAAGCGAATCTCTGTGAGTTTGAGGCCAGCCTGGTCTATAAGAGCTAGTTCCAGAACAGGCTCCAAAGCTACAGAGAAACTCTATCTCTAAAAAGGAAAGAAGGGAAGGAAGAAAAGAAGGAAGGAAGGAAGGAAGGAAGGAAGGAAGGAAGGAAGGAAGAAAGGAAGGAAGGAAGGAAGTAAGTTAGCCTGTCTCAGGTATTCTGTTGCCGTGGTGAAAACTGGACTAATGCTTAGACCAACAGTGTTTAACAACTCTCTGTATCATAAACATTTCCAAGTTCATCATCAGGAAAAGTAATGTTCTCTCACTTATAGAAACAATGCGATGCATTAAAAAATAAAATAAAAGTTCATGGTGAACTATGGCCTATGCTCAAATTTGAAGGAAAGAAAAATATTAAATATTAATTAATTAAATAAACTTGGTTGGTATTAAAATATCAACTGCCATGCAACCAACCAGAAGAACAATTCCAATGAATGTCAACTAAGCCTTTCGTTGGGGATAACATTTAACAGTTTTTCCTCCCTGTCTGTTAGACATTCTATTTCCTTGGAAGGTGAAACTTTCCACAAGGACTTTTCTGCAGATAAGCCTCATTAGGAACATAAGGTGAAGATACACCAATGTGGAAGGCTTGGTATTTGAAATCACTGTGTCATGCCTAAGGCAGCATCGGGGTTGATTTCCGAGCTCTTTCTGCTTCTATTTATAACACCAGCTGACTACAGAAAAGCAAATGTGGTGAAACAAATGGAGTCAAAATGGCAGAGAAAGGAAAGGTTATTTTGAAATTCTCTTATAATCAACACACACTATGCCAAGTGACGAGCATTAAAAAAAAACATTAAACTAAATACAACTGTCCAAAGTTTCAGTGTTTATTTAACCACCCCATTTTATCATTGCCGTGGCCATTGTTAGAGGATCTTTGTTGCTACATGAAAATAAGTAGGAGTAATCACAGTGTATTATGTATACATATGGAAATGTCAAGGGCAAACTCAGTAAGTAAAAAATAACCAGTCTGTGTAATAAAAAATAGACAAATAAGGAAAAAATGTGTTCTGAGGTTCCAGTTCCTCTTCTGCCACCTCAGTAGGACTAAGAGTGGGGCTGTCACTGGCTGTCTTCTTCAGGGGTGAGTAGATGCATCCAAGTCACAGTGGCTGAGCATTCCCAGGCGCAATCAACACCTCCAAGGTCATACCTTAGAGAACTGTCTCATCCAAACTCCATCTCCTAAGGAGAATGGTCCCATTGCCAGAATGGGGAGAAAAGGGGAGACCCAGAAGGGCACTTCATCTCTGTTCTGTTGGAATCAGCTAAAGTCTCATTAACAACTGAACTCCAGCTCGGCTTACTTTTCTGTTGCAATAATAAAATGCTAAGATAGAAAGCAAATTGAGGAAAAAAAAAAACTTTTGGTTTTTTTATTTGTTTTGTTATTGGTTTTGGTTTACACTTTGTGAGTGTTTTATTCCAGAGCCAGAACATTAAGCTGAGTGATCACTTCTTTATCCACGTACAGGAAGCAACAGTGAGAGAGAATTCAGTGTGGGACCTGCAGATGGAAGTTCCTGTCCCACCCGTCCCCGCAGTTGTTCAGCCCCAAAGAAACACAGAGAGGCTTATACTAATTATAAACTGTTTGGCCTGTTGCTCAGGATTATTATTAACTAGCTCTTACAACTTAAATTAACCCATAATTCTTGTCTATGTTTAGCTACAGGCCTTGGCACCCTTTCTCAGTGAGGCAATCTCATCTTGTTTCCTCTGCGTCTCACTTGTGACAAACTCTCTGCCTTTCCTGGTTCCAGAATTCTCTTAGTCTGGTCATCCTGATACGAGTGACAAATCCTTACAGTATACAAGAACATATTTCCACAGCAGGGACCAGGCTATAAAATTTCCAAGATGGCTGCTCTATCAAGGCTTTGTGTTTCAAGAGCCCCATAATGTCTCCTAAGCAATGCCACCAACCAGGAAACAACTCTTCAAATATGTGAGCCTAGGGTTGACATTTCTCATTTAAAATGTCACAGAAGTTTAACTTTCTTACCACTATGTCTTCCAAGATCATTCCTCAGTAGGCCTACTTCTGTCTGCAACTCCTCATCTCGGAATCTCTTTGAAGAACCCCAAACTTATTGAACTGATTTCAAAAGCAATTCCGGAAAGAAGATGCTAAACTGAGACGTTGAACTTGTTCTCCTGTCACCTGGCCAACAACGAGATCCCACCACCCACAGCAACTGGAGTACAGAGGAAACCCAGCATATTCCAGTGGAGACAGTATCACAACATTCCTCCATGGTACACTAGGGCATTATCCCAATGGGTACAGCATCACTAGCTATTGCCATGCTCCTGGCTTAGAGGAGGATGAGAGGGAAGTGCCAGCGTAGAGCTGGTGGTTGAGCATCACTGTCTCACCTAAAGGCTTAACCACTGACTAAGGGGTTGAGAGCTGGTAGCATGAATAATAGGTTCAATCCAAAAACCAGAAAAAGCAAGGCAGCCAAGCCAGTAGAGAAGACTTACCTCTACCAAGGTGGGGTGACCACAGACTAAGCAGTCTAAACCTCTCTCTCCTCCCATTTTATATTCCTTAGAGTGCTGGGATTAAAGGCGTGACTCAGTAGCAATGGAATTAAAGGCGTGAGCCACCACCACCTGGGTTTGTTTCTGCACTGATCTTGTGTAGCCCAGGGTAGCCTTGAACTCACGAGAGCCATCTGCCTCTGACTTCCAAATCCTGGGATTAAAAGTGTGTGTCGCCATCACCTGACCTCTAGTGGCTTTACCTTTGCTCTGATCTTCAGGAAAGATTTACTGATTAAGATACAAATAATATACCATGATAAGAGCCTATCAAAGAAAAAAGTAAAACTATCTGTGGCACTGAGAATCTGACTGACACACGGCGGTAGGAATTTGGTGAGCACTTTCACGAATAGAATATTAGAATGGGGTACCACATGGGAAAGGAGGGATATGCACAGTCGGACTATGAAGGGTTTTTTAGGATAGAAAAAACTATCTGCCTCGAGGCTCACACTGAACAAGGCACATGTTCACTGTGGACATAGTATTTGCACACTACTAAGGAGTCTAAAAGCTGAAGCAAAGCCACAGCCCACATGAAATAAAGTAGCTCCGTCAGTAAGCTACCAGAGGGAGGGCTCTTAAAGACTGAGTCAGAAAGCAGCCAATAGGAGACGGTTCCTAGAAGCAAAGCCATTCCTCTTCCAAATCTCAAGAAAACAGCTGGTCTCTGGGTCATGCTAAGGCTCACTAAAATGCACTCTTCCTAAGTTGCAAACCTCTGAGCTGTTGAAGGAACGACTGGATGACACTTTACTCATAGGGTACAGATTTTTAAAGACCAATTAAGAAACACTGGGTAAAATCGAATAGTGAGGTTCCCTGCTTTGGGTAATTAGCTAAGTAGCTGTTCAAGTGTCTAATGGATGTCAGCAAGGGTGCATGCTAATGTGTCTATTTGAGTTGTACAATAAATACAGTTGGACATTTTCCTGACCAAGAAAAAGAGGAAGAGGGGGGAAGAAAACAAAGAGGAAGGGGAGAAGGAGAAGCAGTAGAGGTCTGGTTTGACTGGATTATTTGACAGTAACAACTGGCTGTGCTACTCAGGTAATGTGGTGACACGCACATAAGCAGAAGGAGCTAAATGCAGGTCCCCCAGCTGTGCGAGCTAGATAAAAGGCTTTGCTATACATATATGTAAAGGCCTATGCTAGATAATAATAAGAAGCATCCTTTGTGCTTGAATTCTTTGTACCTAATTAAATTTGTGTGACCTGCCAACTTAAAATCCATGGTTGCCCACCTCTTCAAATTCTTTCAACAGCTTTTAGTGAATGGGAAAAACAGAAGGAGAAAATGATTCTAACCCCACAGTAGAGTGCATCTTAGACCCGGAAGGAGTGTTGTTACTTGACACAATTTTTTCTCTGTTTTCTTTTTCTTTTTCTTTTTCTTTTCTCTCTCTCTCTCTCTCTCTCTCTCTCTCTCTCTCTCTCTCTCTCTCTCTCTCTCTCTGAGAGAGAGAGTAGGAAACAGGAATGAGATGAAGTGCAACCTATTTGTGCTGGAGCTAGAATAGCAGTCTGAGTGTCCTGGTTCCCTACAGATGTTTCTGTTTGACACATTTATTTCCTAAAATTCTACCCTCCCCTCCCTGCCCTCTTCTAGTGATAACAGAGCCTCTCACGCAGAAGACAGGTACTGGTTAAATGAGTGAACAGTTCACTGCGAAAGAAAATTACCAGGTTAGGCAAAAAACGTGCCCGTGAGGAACTCTAGCTGAGACACCTAGGCAAAGATTTGTCACCACACTAACCTAAAATGTGTGTTCTCCGAACTTACCCAGTTGCCTTCTTACACTGCCAGACTTCAGCCCGACATCCAGTGGCTTCCCAATATATCTCTTTTCAGACTTAATTAGCAAGATGTCCTAGAGAGTTCTGCAAGCCCCAAACAGAGCCTCATTAGGTCCTGAGCATGGCTCACAGACAGTGAAATTGTATCACCCATTTGGGCTAAGAAACAACTAACTTCTCTGTGACATTAATGCTTTTTTCCTCTTTTTTTTAAAAAAAAAAAATCAGAGGAGGTATTGTTTAGGAACTTGGTTCTAGATGACCCCAGGGCCTGCTAGTCTAAGTGTGGGATCAGTTAATGAACTGTATCCCCAAACTCGGTCCTTATTTATGTGTCTCCCTCTCTTTCGGGTGATTGACCGATTTGGAGTTTTGTTTTGTTATTCTAAAGAATTTGTATTTCTTTTTTTATTTTAGGTGGAGGTATTTAGCTGTTTATACCCAGAGGAGTGTGGAAGACATGAACGGTCTTGTCAAGTGCGTAAGGGAAGGCATTCAGGTGTGTTCAATTCCATTGCCTTTCATTTGCATGACTGTAGTGCTATGTAGATTAACCTGAAAAGTGTATTTTAATAGCAAAGGAAACACCCATGTTAAAGAGCACATGATCACAGTGGAATATTCCATAAGCAAAGCACAAGCGCTGAGATGATGCACAGTGAAAATCACCAAGGGAAGCTGGGTGGCCATTAATTCTACACAGATGACATTAACATATGAGGAATCAATACTTTTTTAATTGGAATGCTGCTCTTTCTTGGTACCTACATAGCACAGTTCATTAAGGAGAATGTATAGCTTTTCTTTTTTCATAGCTTACAGTCCGGGTCTGGAGAAGAGCTCTTGCTTCAATCCGACCCTTTGTTCCTCTCCTGCTATCATGTAGCTGTAAAATAAACCTAAAGGAGCAGCTCTCCTGACATCAGAGACCCCAGGTCTAAAGGCATCCTTGCCTCTGTCCATATGAATTCTTCCTCCACGTAGGCCTGCCCTCTGCCTCCTCCAGTTCAGAGGAAGCCTGCCCAGGTGCCTGAGAGGTAAAAACTGCCCTTCTTCAGAGACCACACGTTGAAAACTCTATCACCCGAGTGAGAGCATCCAGGTTTCATTCCGATACAGTCCTGTCAAGCCACTGACTTCGCTATATTTTAGAGACATCATCTATAAGATGAGGATAATGACATTTACTTCCTCAAGATTGTGATAAGGGTCGAGAAGGAGAAGGACTCCATCGCATAAAACAGTATGACAGCAGCAGTCACCAGCACTCCTGGATGAACAGTCTCTATTAGAGCCTTAACTGCTCTCCTATTGTTTAAAGTAGAAAAGCTATGAGGTTTTAGGGGAAGTTTCCGCAGAGAGTTCACTATCACCAGTTGTTCGTGGGCTGAATGGCCTCCAAATTTCACATCCTTCTCCTGGCTACTCACAAGTAAAAGCCCATTGTGGAGACTATGCTGAACAGAGTCAAACCTCCTTCCTGATCCAGATAAAGTGGAAGACGGACAGGTGGGATGCTGCCCTGGAAGTCTGTGAGGGCGAGGGGCGGTAGTGAGTGCTGGAGAGGCTGGCTGCTTGTGCTGCCTGTCCTGCGTCTGGAGGAAACCCGGAAAGCTGACCCTCTCAACAAAATCATTCATCTCTCTGGACCTGCATTCAGAGGAGAGCTGCGAGAGGGAAAGCCCCTTAAAAGGATAAGTCGCAGCAAAACTGTGAAAGCCTTGAAGACGAGAGGATAACTGGCAGAAAGGGAACGTAACCGCGTGGGACAGCCGAATGCATCATCCGCTCTGACGGGCAAATTTCACAGGGAGCAGACCTTGACAGCTCTCCTCCACTTCCTCAGCTGCCGCAGTCGCACCACACAGCAGGTGTTCTCTCTGCTGTCACATCCCTCTCCATGGGGCTAATTTATTCAGATAATCGTGCAGATGGAGGCTGGGGGACTGGGTAGGGCTCTGCGGAGTTAGGGTCCCACAGGACAAGTCGCCAACGCCATATCTTCCTCTTACATTCAGGGCTTCAAACTGATACATTTGTCCATCATTAAAAGGTTATGGGGTAGCAATGAATTGGAGTGTTCATCTGAGGGTACTCTTATTATTACTTCTGTATTTGTAAGTAGGAGAGCAAACAAACCAATTCACTATAGGGTGATGCTGTCTTATAAACACTACAGAATGACTAGCAGCCTGATGGTTTCCGATTCTCACAGTGGGAGTTCTATATACTTAAGAGGTGAGAGAAGAGACAGTACAGAGGAGGGTTAAAAAGAGATGACAAATGCACTCTAATGCTTCCAATAAGATGGTGTAACATATAAGATGTATACATGTGTGTATACATGTGCATTCACACATTTTATAAGACTGTGTAACATACGGAATACATACATGTGTATTTAGACATCCACACAATACAAAAGCACTGTAGAGAAAACGCTCTTATCTTTAAAATTGACCATGCTGGTCATACAGAGACAGAACTCTGTAATTTTTCATAAATATTTACTTAATATGGGTTACTCACAGTCAAAAATGGTCAAAGCCACAGAAAATTTGACTGTCGGCTAGCAGCAATACCACAGATATGTGTTGATTCAATTCCAAGTCACTACAGGTACAAACCAGTTCCATTCCATTTGCAACAGTAATACAGATATATTTTTTCCATTGACGTGTGTGTTTCTACCTCAGGCTGTAAAGTATCACCACTGTCTTGACCAGGGCTGACCTGGAAGGTATATCAGAATATCCCTTCGAAAATCTCAGTCCTCAGATTTCTTAAATGACCGTGACTCTCTCAGTTGTAAGCTTTTCTTACTAAATTAAAATGTTTGGTTGGTATGTTTTCCAAATAAGTTTTCAAAATTATATCCTTTGCTTCAAATTTCATCTTCTTCCAGGATGACTTGTTTAGTCAACATATGTTCCTTTGCTAAGACTGTTATATGTAAGGCATAGTAAGAGAGAGAAAAGAAAAAAAGAATGAAAGAAAGAAAGGAAGGAAGGAAGAAAGGAAGAGAGAGAGGGAGGAAAGGGAGAAAGAGAAGGAAGGAAGAGAGGGGGAGAAACAGAAGAAAGAAAGAAAGAAAGAAAGAAAGAAAGAAAGAAAGAAAGAAAGGAAGGAAGGTAGGTAGGAAAGAAAGAAGAAAGGAAAAATTTAAGCTGTGAACTTTTCCTTCAGATCATTCTCAATAAGTCAGAAAACTGACTGAAATATTGACATAGGAAATACTATTAAAATAAACATGTAGAAAATACTACAATGAATCGCA
The DNA here is from genome assembly GCF_982192425.1 of Myodes glareolus. Taxonomy (NCBI): domain Eukaryota; kingdom Metazoa; phylum Chordata; class Mammalia; order Rodentia; family Cricetidae; genus Myodes; species Myodes glareolus. The sequence goes on from NC_142027.1 coordinate 15,508,936, forward strand.
TGAGAGATTATTTCTCTATAATTCTAAAGAAAATTTTGCAATTATATTTCAGCTAGATTTTGAAGAAAGCGCTCAGAAGAATTGAGTTGTGAAGGAGAGAAAAGCACACAAGAGTTTGAGTAAAAAAAAAAAAGCAGAAAAATCAAGAATTGCAGTACACTAAAGGATAACAAATAGTTACCTAGATGGTTTTGTTGAAAGAAGTAAGGAAAAATAAAATTGGAAAGTATGGCTTTTCTCGCAAGCTAAGATAAAAATTTTCAGTGACTGGAGAGAAACTGAAGCAGACACTAGAAGATGGAAAGACCTCCCATGCATATTCATCATCATTTACGCTCCTGAAATGCTTAAGCATGCACGGGCAGACTGTTTATGACGGTTCTCCAATTGTTCCTGTCCTGGGCAGTCCTAGATGCTTGTGTTACTGTCACACCCAAGGCTCCACAGTCTTCCTTTATGCCGTCTATCCAATGGTTTGGGGCCTTACTCTTCATTTTATCCCATGCACTCCTCCAAGCAGTTCTATCTTCGGGTATCCGCCGTCATTCATTTTCACAACTTGGCCAAAGGATCTCAAGTGCTGTTCTCAAGTGCGTGGGTATGAAGACTGAGATACAACACCTGGGAAGGGCACACAAGGAATTCAACATTGTAATAAAGAATCAGAAACTCAAGTAAAGAGTCAGCCTTATCTATCTGAGAGGAAACCTCAGTTCAAAGGAAAGAAAATCTGAAATATCAGACATCAAGAAGTAGACAGGAATAGCAAGGGCTGCATTCCAGGTACTAGGAAAGGTTTGGTCAGCAAGAGACATAACAGCAAAATTACAAATATGAGACACTTGTCTTGAGCTGCCTTCTTTAAAACTCTGAAACCTGGACAATGTAACACTCCTCAGAACAGTAGCTGAATGTGTTTGAGAAGGCATGTCTCAGGGGGATTATAGGCAGCACACAAGAAGACAGGCTACACAGTGATGACCTTAAGAAATATCTCCTTCGACACAAGGAAGTAAACTATAGGATACAGCAATGGCGCTTGACATCCCATGCTCATTGGCAGAATTAATTTTGCAAAAATACCTATATTACTAAAAGCAATCTACAGTTTCAATTTAATATCCATCAAAATAGTAATGGCATTCTTCTTAGAGCATTCTAATCTTAAAATCCATAAGGAAGCCCAAAAGGCCCTGAAGAACAAAAGCAATGTAATTAGGAAAGTCCAATGCTATACATTGTTATAAGAGGCTGCTTGTTTGTTCCCAGCTGTTCAGCCCTGAAATAATCACACAGAAACCATATTATTTGCAATACTGTTTGGCCAATAGCTTAAGCATATTTCTGGATAACTCAAATCTTAAATTAGCCCATCTCCATTAATCTGTGTATTGCCACAAGGCTGTGGCTTATGGGCAAGTTACTGGCGTCTGTCTCCAGCAAGGCTACGTGGCTTCTCCCTGACTCTGCCTTCCTTCTCTCAGCTTTCAGTTTAGTTTTTCCTGCCTAGCTCTGTTCTTCCTTACTCTGCTCAAAACAGTTTCTTTATTACCAACGGTATCCACAGAGAGGAATCCCTCATCAGTATATCTCATGACACATGATCTCAGATTACACTAAAGACCCATAGTACCAGAAAGCATGGTGTTGGTACCAAAGCAGACACATGGACTAATAAATAGACTAAACAACACATAAATAGACTCACACATTGACAGCAAACCAATTTTTGGTAAAACTATCAAAACATCTTGGGAAAAGGACTTCTTGTGAAAACTGAATATCCACATGTAAAAGAATGAAAATAGATTGGTATTTCTCAACTTGCATAAAAACAAATTCAAAATGCTCCAAAGACCTTAAAGAAAAACCTATAGCTTTGAAATTGCTCGAGAAGTTGTATAATTCGAACACTTCAAGAAATAGTCATAGGTAAGAGTTTCTGGAAAGGACATCAATAGGTCAGGAAATAACTCTGAAATTTGGCGAGTAGTATTACATGCATGTAGAAAGCTTCAGCCCAGCAAAAGAAACAGCCAGTCTGGCAAAAAGGCAATCTGAAGAACAGGGAAGATATTTGCCAACTCTGACAGGGGATTAATGTCCAGAATCTCGAGAGAACTGAAAAACTTGTCTGTCAAAGGCTGACAAATCAGCCAGTCAGTAAATGAGCAAATGACTTGGACAGTTCTCAAACCAGGAAAAGCAAATGGCCAAAAACACATGGAAAGTTTTTCAACACCTTTAGTCAGCAGAGAACTAAAAAGTTAAAACTATATTGAAATTCCAGTCCATTCAAGTCAGAATGACTATTAGCAAAAATGCAAACAATAGACACTAATGAGGGCGGTGAGGGATGAACCCTTACGTGTGCTAGAGGTGATGGATCTGTTCAGTCACTGGAGACACCAGAATGAATATTTATCACAAACATGAATGGAGTTGCAACAGGATCCAACTATAAAGATATTAAGTCAGAAGACTACAGAGAAACCTGCATGGCCACTTTTATTAATATGCTGTTCATGAGAGCCAAGGCACAGAGTCAACCTCCAAGTCACATCAGATGTGTGTATACACAAAGTGGAGCTAATATGGTCCACAGAATTGTATTCAGCCCTGAAAAAGAAGAAAATGATGTCATTTGCAAGAAAATTGATGGAATAAGGGAACATCATGTTAAACAAAATAAAATAGACTCAAAAACAGATATCAGAAGCCTTCTTTCATGTGCGGAATCTAGATTTAAACTATATATACATTTATGTATATTAACATTTGCATGCATGAAAATAGAAGTGGGGACTATTTGGGAGAAAGAAGATGTCTGGCGTCTAAGGTAGAAATGAGAGGAAGAGAAGAAAAACATTGCATTCTCTCTTATATGCGTAATCTAGATTTAAATAATTACAAAATTCTATAGAAGATATAATGCTATAGAATGTTTTTCTTTCTATATTCTCTTTCTCTTTTCAAGATAGCAATCCTAGTGGGAGTTTGACAGAGTATTAAAATATGTACTATGAGAACACTGAAAGACTAGTGAGGTTGAGGTCAAGCCAGGCTGCACAGTTAGACTGTGTTAAAAGAAAAAAATATATATTTCTTTAAACAGAACATAATGCTATGCCCAGTAATTCTCCAAACCTCCACCACTTTATCATTGAGCAAATTAACATAACTGGATGGCATCACCTCTTATTAAGAATTAAGAATAATAACTTGTAAGCACACATACTTATAAGCAACACACACACACACACACACACACACACACATTGTAGAAACAAGGTACAGATTTAAACAACAAATTCACAGCCACATTTTCCAAGCAAGACTTTCCAGAGGTCAGGCAAAGAGGGTTGCTGCTCTTTTACTTTCTTTTTTTAAGTGACAGATTGGCAACATAACCCAAAATTGCTGAGGAACAGTCTCAGTAGACAAATAAAATATATCAAAATAGTGTAGACAAATAAAATATATAGACCAGAGTAAAAGCTCTAGATTTCATTGGATGCTTCTCAGTAGACAAATAAAGCACACCACCATTAGGTTTTCCCCAGAAAATCTCCAGAATAAATCCAAGGTCAAAGTCAGCGGAGAAAGGAAGAAGGTGACTCAGGCAATGTTTTAGATAATGGACTAAAAAATAGCACCAGCAAGACAGGAACCCCAATCCTCATTAGTCACCATATTGGGGGACTGAGAGAACTGGGACTCTTAGACTACAAGAGTAACGAGAGAGCAGATGTGGGGAACTGTCTCACGGCAAAGAAGCATCGGGGGTTTCATTGTCCAGTCAAGTCCCTTCTCATACTTCCAGCCTCATACCCATCTTCATCTTGAGTCATTAGGGAGAGTTAAGAGGACCCACCAGCTGCCAGACAAATGGAGCTCCTCCTATAGACAGATGCAAATACATCTCAAAGAAACTGACAGCTAAAGAAAAGAACTTTAACCTAGATGCTCAATCATAAATAGGAGCAAACATGAGAGCATAGATATTTAAGAGATTTAACATTGCAAAAGAAACTCCTTGAACTCAAAAAATAGTTATTGCACGAAATTGAAAGGACTTTAAAATGTCAGTAGAAAATAATTGGTGCATGTATGTTAGTATTCGTCTACAGCTGTGAGGTGCAGCTAAATGGAAAAGTACACGCTTGGCGTGTGCAAGGTCTTGAGTTGAACCTCTAATGCCTCAGCACCAAAAAACCTGACAGTGTTGGTTAATTTTCATTCACAACTTGGCACAGTCTAGAATCACATGGGAAGAGGAACAATCAGCTGTGGAACCATCCATACCAGATGGGCCTATGGCCATATCTGTGATGGATTGTCGAGATTGATGATTAATGGAGAAGGACCCAGCCCATTGTGAGTGGGACCAGCCTTATGTCGGTGAGCCTAGTCTGTACGCAAAAGCCGAGTAAGCCAAAAGAAGCAGTGAGCAGTCTTCCTCCCTGGTTTCTGCCTGTGCTACCCCTTGGGCTCTATCTGATTTCTCTTAGTGATGGACTGTGACCTGAATTGTGTACCAGATACGCCTTTCCTCTCTCTTCTAAATAGCTTTGGGTGCGAATGTTTTATCACAGCAACAGAGTGAAAATGGGACATTGTCCATCTATAGTACCCAAGAGACTCAACTAGCAAACAAAGCAAACACAGTTTAGTTAGGAGGACACAAGATTAACCAAGAAAAATTCACAACTTTGCTTAATCACATGATAGCAGAAAAAATATAATGTATATATAATTAAAGACAGAAAGTGGTGGATAATAATTACATTTCTAATATGAATTGTACAATAAAAGAACGCTATAAAATCTAATGAAAGAAAATTAAAATATCTAAATTATTAGAAAGGCAAGCCTACATGGGAAGATTCAATAAATAAAGATATTATATAAGCATTCTTCAAACGTATGTGTGACTTTGTTGTAATTCCAATTCAAATTCTAAAAAGTTGTCTGGAAATGAAATGCAGGGAAATGAGAAGAAATATCCTGACTAACTTTAGAAGGGAAAGTAGTGTGAAACAACATGTCTGGGTGTGCATTGACACAGCACAGAGACATGTGTGGAAGAACACGTCTGGGTGTGCATTGACACAGCACAGAGAAATGTGTGGAAGAACACGTCTGGGTGTGCATTGACACAAGACCAGAGAAAGGGATCAATATGGAACTATAATGAGATGATAGATTAGACCTGAGAGGAGGCACAGACTTCTCAGGAAACTGTTGAAATAACAGACTTGCTATTTACAATCAGAATAAAAAGTAAAGTTCAGTAAGTTTTTCTTCAAAAAGTATGTTGCAGTGTCATTAATAAGAACCTGTTACTTCATTTATCTTTATTAAGAATCATAACTTTTTATTGGAACATTTTATTTTACACTGGAATCAAAGCATATTTAAAATATTTGTTGACGTTCTATTAGTATCTTGGCCAATTTCCCCATATTTTATTAGTTTACATTGTGGTACAGAGGATGAGATCTAGGACCTCACAGGCATTCTACCACTTAGCTCTTTCCCTGGATCCAACTGTTAACTATTTTAAGCTGTCATTTCTCCGGTTCTTTTGTATTTCTAGAAGTTCTTTACCTTGATTATTACTTTTTATCTATTTAAAATGCTGGATCCAGGCATGGTGTACACACCGCTAACTCCGGTACAAAGAAGGCTGAAGCAGAGAGTTCATGAGTTCATGGTTCAAGACTAGCCTGGGCTCTAAAGTGAAACTTACTGTCAAAAATAAACAAACAAACAAACAAACAAACAAATAAATAATAAGGTCCTGAAAATAATTTATTTATAACCAAAAAATATTGAAACTATATATCAACCCTCAGTTATGACTAGGTGGTAGAGTGTTTGGCAGCATGTATAGGGCTCTGGGATCAATCCTCAGCTCTACAAAAACAAACAAGCAAAATCCCACTAGGGAAATGTTGACTACTAGGATTTCATCATTACCCTTAAACAAGTGTGTCAGGTTATTCCAGTGTATCCATAAACATGTACAACCAAAGTGAGTTTTAAAATCTTGGTATTGGGAGATAGGATGTATAGAACCTAATATCTTTTTTTTATCTTTTCTTTTCTTTTTTTTAAGTTTTTCGAGACAGGGTTTCTCTGTGTAACAGCCCTAGCTGTCCTGGAACTCGCTCTCGTAGATCAGGCTGACCTTGAACTCACAGAGATCAGCCTACCTCTGCTTGCTGAGTGCTGGGATTAAAGGGGTACACCACCACCATCCAGCAGAACCTTATGTCTTAATCTTAAGGTAGAAAATTCACTCATAGCAAAAAGCATAACAGTATTGAAGTTAAAAGATTTGCAACATAAAAGTTTAAATTTTTAATAATGGAAAGGATATAAATAAAGAAAATTCAGAGCTGAAAGACTGAAACCACTATAAAGTCAAAAGCAGTAGATTGCTAAATAAATCATAGGCCAGCCGTAGCATAAAACACTATAAACACTACATGCCAAGAGTGGTAGCACAGAGCTAATTCTTAGGAGGCTAGGTCATGAAGACTCCATGTTTGAGGTCAAGAGGACTATATAAAGTGACCTTGTCTCAAAATAAACAAAAAAAATATGTCAAAGTAGCTTTGTAATAAAATAAAAGTGAAGTGACATAGAATGGTCATCAAGACATATTAGTGGAAATAAAAATATTATGAAAAACTGGAAATGACAAGGAGTACAGGTCTTACCTTATTTTGTAGTAATAGACTCCTGAGAATGAGCTGTAGGAAGTCCTACAGCCAGTGGTTACCTGCCCACTGGGGCGTGGCCTCTTACACTATTTATGCTGATGTAGAGCATGTGTCGGCCTCTTTTCCAGGTGCGGGACTGGTTTCTGATCTCTGTTTCAGCAGAGGATTCTGATTTGTGAGTCTACCCCTAAATAAATAACTGTCTATTTCTCAATTCTGAGCTAGTGTGGGATTTCTTTTAAGAGTCCTTCCACAAGAATTAGGCAAAGTATTAGAAGGGAATAAAGCCTGATCCTTGTTTTAATAGTTTAAACTTTTATTGTATGATTTTTTTGTTAATAAAAAAAGAAAAAGTGTTAACATATGTAAGAAAAGAAATGATATACTCAGGAAATTTACAGTAGTAGCTTATGATTTTCAACTAAAATAAAATGACCAATTTTGTCATTTATAGAGGTATATGCTTAGTAGTAGTGTACATAGACCCCTGGAGCTTTCCTTGCGGTTGATCTTATTAGAGTAAGGAGGAATAATGGGTGTTTGTTTGTATGGCCAACCTACCTCAAAATAGGACTGACTGCCTCACCTAGCACTCTGTCAACTGTCAATAGCTTTTCATGCTGAAGTTTGACTGGCGTGACCTTGCACAAGCCTTATCCAGGCAACCACAACTGCTGAGTTCATCAGTGCAGAGGCCCTGTCAAATGCTGAAGACATCATCTCAGCACAGGCTTCCTCAGCCTCCCGCTCTCATACTCTTTCCTGTTCATCTTCCACAGTGGTCTCTGAATGTAGCTAAGGGGGTATGTCACTAGTGTCCTATTTATACCTGAGCATTCTACACACACACACACACACACACACACACACACACACACACACACACAGTCTCTTACAGAATCTGGAGATCAGAATAAGAAAACTGACAGTGTGCCAATCTCATAACCTTTTAAATTGAGTTTAAAGACATCATCTGTTCCTGATGCTCTGAGTGTCCTCCTAGTAATTCCCTCTGTCAGAAAAGGCTCTATAGGCCAGTCCCTAAAGACAGACCTGCTGGCGGTTAGCTATTTTAGTTTTTCTACATCTGAGGTCTTTATTTTACCTTCAGTTTTGAAGAATGTTTTCACTGGAAATCAAATTGTAGGTTGACATTTCTTTGCTTTCAGGGATGTACAAATGCAGTTCCACATTTTTTCTGATCTTCACAGCTTCTGTGAGAAATGTGAAGTCATTAGAGTCATGGTTTCCCTTGTAAGTAATGAGCTGAGTTTCTATAGCCACTTTCAATAGTTCTTCCTTTTCCTTCAGTTTTCAACAGTTTGTCTCTGATGTGTCTTGATGTTTTAGTTTGTTTTGTGTTGTTATAATGGACCCCTGCTGTATTCGCCCTCTTTTCATTGCTATAACAAAATGTCAAGGCAGGCTATTTCTGAAGAAAGTCTAAACAGCAGCGTGCCAGCAAGGCCCATGGAAGACGGCAGCACAGAGACAGGAGCATGGAAGGAAGGAGGAAATCGTGTTGCTGTATGGGAAGCCAGAGAGAAAGGGCATTGGGCCAGGCTTGGGATTTTCTTTGAAGAAATAACCAAAGTCTGGTGAGAATTACCTTAATCCCTTCCACGTGAGGCGTGCGAGACCCTGGGAGGAGGGAAAAGGAGTCACAATGATCCCATAGTTGTTTTATTATGTGGCTATTTGCCCCCAGCAATGTTTCCATGTCTCTGAAAAACAGGCTGTGATGGGTCTCTCTGTCCCTATTACACCACAAGGGAAAGAAGAGGTGCGGTCCAGTAGAGCTCTAACAAAGCCACTGGCTTCCAGCCACGCACTAAGGCAGAGGGACACGTCACAGCTGCTTCTGGGCTCACACACCATGAAGGACCTACTGCAATTATTCCCATGCTCATGGACAAAAACAGAGTCCCAGACCCTGAACGGAAAAGGAACCCAGGAACACATCAGGATCAACAGAAGATAAAAGGGAGGGGGGATTTACCATGTCACACATGAAACCCACATAAAATCCAATCTTCTCCACTCCTTTCCCCGTCAACGGCACCCAGCGCTGGGATCTGCTTTCCTACCTGAGAAATCTACACGTGAAGCTTGCTGATCTACACGTAAAGAGTGCAGGTTCACTGCACTCTGAGATATTTTCCTGTCTTTAATTCCTTAATTGAGAGAGAAAAACAACTCAGGAGGCAGAGGTAGGCAGATCTCTTGTGGATTTAAGGCAAGCTTGATCTACAGAGTGAGTTCCAGGACAGACAGGGCTGTATAGAGAGACCGAATCTTAGAAATACAAAATGAAACAAAACAAAACAATTAATATCTTCATATTATTTTATTAAATGCCTCCACAAATCTTTGCTTGCTTTCTCTGGGTTGGTTTTTTGTTCGTTTTGGTGTTTGTTTGTTTGTTTATATTAGTCTTGTTTCCAAGCATTTGTAATACTGTTCAGATGTCGTGTGTGTGTGTGTGTGTGTGTGTGTGTGTGTGTGTGTGTGTGTGTGTGAAGCTGTGTATTTTCTAGGAGCCAATCCTCAGCCTAGGTAATGATCTAGGGCATACTTCAGATTTCAAGGTCTTTGATGTATTTGGGATCAAACTCACACTTGGATAGCTGAAAAGTAAATCTGAGACGTTTAAGGGGTTACTTTCCTGAGAACTTCCCTTTTCCTAACTTCTTTGGCACTGCTCTGTTTTCACAAGTTGCCCTTTCTGTCATCTGGGCTCTCGTCATCCTGCTCCCACATACTTTACCAGTGACTACACCACATCTGAGGCCAGCAGGTTCAACAAAAGGAAAACAGAATCAAATGCCATCTATCACTCATCGGGGTCCAATTCCACTACTGTCATCAGTACAGGGTTGCCTAGTGCCTAGGGTACAGGATTACAGAACATAAAGATTAAAGTAAAAAGGAGAGAAAGGAATAGATAGGAAAGAAAAAGGAGGGAAAAGGAGATGAAAAGAGAAAAGGGAATAGATTTCCTCTACCATACTTGAAGGTTTGAGATGCTCTTCTGCCTCCCTGAGTGATGTGAGTTTCCCCTCTGTGTGCTGTGAAACAAATAAGCAGCCCCCTTATAATACCTGAGCTAAAACTTGAGGATCTCTCTTTGTGTAGGGACTAAATTTCAAACAGCCTTTAATCCAAACTCAGGAATTATATATATATATATATATATATATATATATATATATATATATATATATATATATATGTGTGTGTGTGTGTGTGTGTGTGTGTGTGTGTGTGTGTGTGTGTACATATATGTATATATGCATATATTCATAGGAATATACTTCTTTAGATTGGGAAAGTTTTCTTCTATAATTTTGTTGAATATATTTTCTGGGCCTTTGAGCTGTAATTCTTCTCCTTCTTCTACCCCTATTATTCTTAGGCTTGGTCTTTTTATGGTGTCCCATATTTCCTGGATGTTTGTGTTAAGAATTTGTTAGATTTGCTGTTTTCTTTGATCAATGAGTCTATTTCCTCTATAGTATCTTCAGCACCTGAGATTATTTCTTCTATCTCTTGTATTCTGTTGGTTATACTTGTCTCTGTAGTTCCTGCTCATTTACCCAGATTTTCCATATCCAGCCATCTCTCCATTTATGTTTTCTTTATTACCTCCATTTCGGTCTTCAAGCCTTGAACTATTTCCTTTACCTGTTTGAATGCTTTCTCTTGGTTTTCTTGGGTATCTCTAAGGAATTTATTAATTTCTTCTAGCTTTTTGTTTGTCTTCTCTTTCATTTCTTTAAGGGAAATTTTTACTTCCAGTTTAAAGGTCTCTATCATTTTTATAAGGTTACATTAAAGTCGATTTCTTCTACTTCTTCTGGGTTAGGATGTTCAAGTCTTCCTGTTGCATGTTTGCTGGATTCTGGTGTTATGTTACTTTTCAGGATGTTGGAGGAATTCTTGCATTGGCGCCTGCCCATCTCTTCCTTCAAATGAAGCCAGCAGAGTCTTGGTGTCTTGATCCAATCTTTGCTGTGGCTGACTGTGTACTTGGGAGTTTTTCTTGGTCTGCCCTCTCTATGTCCCCTCAGCACTGGAGAAGACTCTCAGATAGATCCCCTCTACCCTGAAGCAGGCTGTATTGGGGGATCCAAGGATCTTGCAGATGAAAAGGCAGCAACTGAATTCTGGGAGGAAGAAAGCAGAGTCAGGCAGAAGCAGAGAGCTGCCTGCCATGAAGCTGCCAGGTCAGACATGCTGAATCTTTCCCGGCAAGCCACAACCTCGTGGTGATATACAGATTATTAGAAATGGGTTGAATCAATATATAAGAGTTAGCCAATAAGAAGCTAGATATAATAGGCCAAGCAGTGTTTAAAAGAATACAGTTTCCATGTAATTATTTGGGGTAAAGCTAGCCAGGCCGGTGGTGGGAAGCAGCCTGCCACTTCCTTTTACAGGGGAACTCACATAAACAGCTGAATTATGTTAGTGGGAGCTCACTGACTCTGGCTAGGGAACCTGCATGGAACCGACATAGGCCCTCAGCATGTGTGTGACAGTTGTGTAGCTTGGTCTATTTGTGGGGCTCCTAGCAATGGGATCAGGACCTGTCACAGTAACTTGAGCTGGCTTTTGGGAACCCAATCCCTAAGCTTGGTTGTCTTTCCCAACCTTAATGCAGAGGGAGGACCTTGGTCCTCCCTCAATTTGATGTGCCATGGGAAGCCTGCCTCTTTCCATATGAAGATGAAGGAGTAATAAATGGGGGACAGAACACAGGTGAGGGGAGGGAATGGGAGGAGAAGGGGGAAGGGAAACTGTGTCTGATATGTAAAATAAATGAAAAAATTAATAAAAAAGAAAATTCCCCCTAAAACCACCATAAAATATAATAAATTTGTTAAGCACAAAGAAGTAAATTTATATATATATATTACAAACATAAAATCATTAAATATCAAAGAAAAACTAAAGACAGACAAATTAATCAAAAGAATCAAAATTAATTAATTATCTGTTCTCACCAAATTTATCTTTGTCCTAAAGTCTCAGTATTCTTTTTTGGAGAAACCATAAGAATATTCTAAAGTTTAGAGCTAGAGTAGTTAGAGAAAAAGAATTAAGAGTCTCTGAAAAACAAAAGACTCAAAGTTAAAAGTCATATATTCCGCTTAACATAAAACTTATAAGATAGACCTAGAATAAAGCTAAAGTAACCAAGATAGTTTGATATTGACACATGGATCAATAGAACATAATAGTGAGTCCAGAAATAGTTTTCCACATACATAGTTCATTGATTACCAACGGAGATGCCAATGTATTTCAATGTGGAAAGGTTACCCTTTTACCATCTACTGTAAGAAAATACAATGCTAATGTGAATAAAGCATTGAGAGAGAACTTTGTTTGATTTTCATACAATGAGTAAATGACCAATCCCAGCCATTTGTTTGCATTCTGTCCTAACTGCACATGACCCTGGGGTCTCCCAGTGGCTGGAGTATATAGGTTAGGAGAGTTAAATTGAAGGGGTCCCACCCATATAGCTGTGCGGAATACATCCTACATGCTGGATTGAAGACTGACTTGTGTGGTCACCTTCAGGTCACCCATGCTCCCACCAGTAACACCTCATCTATGCTCTTTAAGTAAGCACAATAAACTCATAGATTCCCCTGTGTGATGGTCTTTGGTGGACTTGATGAGGAGAGGATAGAGAAGAAACAAATGATTAAAATCTACATATTAAAAAATAAAAGTTTAAGAATATCTAAGAGTAGCTGGAGACATGTCTCAGTGGTTAAGAGTATTTGCTGCTTTTCCAAAGGACCCAGGTTCAATTCTCGACACCCACATGGTCACTTTGAACTGTCTATACCTACAGTTCTACAGGCAGACTGATTGAGTAGCACATATAAATGGTAAATAAGCACACGCAGACATGCCCAGCAAGACTGATTATTGGGGAATGCAAATTAAAACATTAAGACTGCACAGAAAGCCCACTAGAATACAATTTTAATCAACAGAGTATACTTTAGAAATAATCCCAAGTATATACATTTAATTTTGTTATGTGTGTACACATGTTCATGCATGTGTTTTTGCAAACAGGCTGTACACACATATGTAAGCTAGAAAACAACATTAGATAACTTCCCAATCACTCTCCACCTTACTTACTAATTCAGCTAGGTTACCTGGCTATCCAGCCCCTGAGACACTCCTGTCTCTGCCACCCAGTTTGGGATTATAGGTGAATGGCTGGGCTTTTATACTTGGGTGTTCAACCTCATGCTTGGAAAATAAGAACTTTAACAACTGAACCATCTTCCTTTTCCCAGTGTCCTAATCTTTAATATGATGCATAAGATATTTCATGTCACTGTATGAGACACAGATCATTTAATATATGACACAAGGATAGCTTTCACACTTCTGAAAAATATAAGTTGGCATCTATATTTCATTCCCCAAGTCAAAATAAATTCCATTTACATCAAATATTTATATGCTAAAATAAAGTCATAAAGTTAGGAGAAAATATGGGTTTTTTATTATCAAGGCTTGGGAAGCTCTAGTGAAGCATGCATAAAATTCAAAATTCAGGAAAATAAGAACATAAATTTGACTACATAAAAATTTTAACTGTCTGATTCAAAAATATTCTTAAGTAAATTCAAATGATTCATGGTGATGTAAAAATCTACTTCAGTAAATTCAATTGAGATATGCAAATATAAGCAAATTTGCAGCAGAAATGACTAAGGGCTAATTTTCCTAAAATTAGCAAAACTTCTGAGTTAAGAAAGACAGCAAACCTCTATAAACACTCTCAAACAAAAGTAACAAGTGAAAAAAATGTAAAAGCATCCCATACATTGGATAATTAATCTCATCTGTAATGTAAGAAATTAATGCTATGTACAGGAAGGAAACCATTTCTTAGGCAGACAAGAAGCAAAGTTTACTTAATATGTGACCTGTTCATGATACACTATCTGTTTCAAGAAGAAATAATTTAAAAATATATAACCACAGGAACTTAGAGTTGTCCTATGTGGAATTAAGAACTCCACAAAATGTTAATGTGATCCCACCCCTTAATGACACAAGATGATTAGTCCTGGGTACTAAACCAAATCTAAAACAAAGAATGTCACCTTCATTTAATAAAACTTAACAACTGTCAAAATCAACTAGAGAAATCACTAAATCCAGATTGCTGATCTATGCCTCCAAAGTAATTAATTCAGAAAATCTAGGATGAGATCTGAGAAAATGTATTTTTAACAACACCTTCCATGATACTGATGCTCCTGGTCCAGGGAGTCAAAGGACTGCAGGGTACACTTTACTTTTCCTGCTTGTGGCTTTAATGATAAACATTGATCAGAGACCCTTTCTTCAAAGTCAAGCCTCAAATCTTCAAAGCCAAGACAGCTTCTGTCATCTGTCAGAACACACAGCTACAGCTTAAATGTCTCCTCCGTCTTCCTGTGTGGGAACTTAATCCTCAGCATAGCAATGCTGGGACGGGAGGACTTTATGAGCAGGCAAAGCCCTTGGGAGAGATTCATGCTGTTTAAGAGTGAGTTTGTTATAAAGAAGTGAGTTTTCCAGTTGTACCTGAAGAAATCTAAATAAGCACGCCAGAGATTCCTGAGTGTTTCCATACATTCTGGCACTGCCCACTAATACTAGCTAGGGTAGGGGACCACTCTAGGTATCTACCAACATATGATTGGATGGCGCTCTCTCTCTCTCTCTCTCTCTCTCTCTCACACACACACACACACACACACACACACACACACACACCGTAGTATTATTCAACCATAAAGGAAAATAAAAATATATTTCTTTCTGGGCAATATAAAGAACTGGAGATCATAATGGAAAGACAAATACCATGTGTTTTCTGTCATATGTGGAAAGTGAATTGTGGTGTGTGTGTGTGTGTGCGTATGTGTGTGTGTATGACTGTAGGATGTGTGTGTGCATGTGTATGGTATGTCTGCGGTGTGTGTATGTGTGTGTATGCATGTGTCTGGTGTGTGTATGTGTGTATGGGTGTGTATGGGTGTGGTGTGTGTATATGGCTGTAGGGTGTGTATGTGCATATGTATGGTATAGTGTGTGTGTAATGTGTGTGTGAATAGGTGTGGTGTGTGTGTATGCATTGTGTGGTTGTCTGTGGTGTGTGAGATTGTGAGTGTGGTGTGTGTGTGTGTGTGTGCATGTGTGTGTGTGTGTGACATGAAGGTGTAAGGTAGACCGTTTAGGGAGAGGAAGAGGATTACAGCGGGGAACAAGAGAGTATAAAGAGAAGGAAGAAAGAAAAGGTTTTTCTCCTATACACCATCCAGATTAATACAGATATTATGTACTAGATATACATACATATGACATTGAAGTATAAGGGGAACTTATACTTCAGCATGAATTAAGAGAAAGACATGAGAGGATTATAAAGGTGAGTATGGGCAAAGATTATGATGTACATAAATAATATGACATAATGAAACCCATTATTGAGTATGCAAACTAAAAAACAAAGTATTTCAAGTAATTTATTGTCATAACAATGTGCATTGCCCCTACTGCCTTCTGTCAGGGTCTCTCACCAGGTGATACTTTCCCAGGCTATGATGCTGCAAATATTTCTGTCACAACCTTTGCTCAGCCAGCCAGCCTCCACTCTTACAAACGACCCTACCTCAGGCCTTGTGTCAGGGCATAGAATGCAGTCGTTCACCAAAACTGGGAAGACATGAATAATAAAATGGCTATTTAAAGTGCTCCTGGGGAGGGAAGCCCTACTCAATTTGACAGCTGTTCTTGAGTTCCATATGTAGACACGCTAGCCTTACAAATTCCATTTCTAGATATTTCTCCTGATGTGCATACTATCTCCAAATTTGCAAATATTATGTGCACAGAGAAGTTTATTGTGTCAATACAATAATAGATGAACACTGGAAGCAATTTAAGAGTCAGTCAGTTGGGAGTTCTTTAAGTGAATCAGGTTCTATCTCGGGGGAATATTTTACAGTCATTAGAATGAAAGCAATAGATTTATCACACTGAGAGAGAAATGCATACAGTGCACAAGGCATAAAAAGTAGCTTTCAGAGCAGTACACACATATTAATTGATTTTATAAAGATTCAAAAGGCACACTTGGTATATAAGATTCAACATATAGTGCTCTTAACATGATCTCTCTGGTCTGAATGTCGCATGCTCCCTGTCTCAAATGAGAAATTTATTCCCAAAAGTAATAGGTGGAGGAAGCAGGACCTTTGGGAACTGAGGGGTCACAAAAAGCAGCGCTCGGGAATAAAAAGGTGCCAGGACAAGAGTCACCCCAGTGAGCCCCTTTGTCCTTTCTATTCCCCAAGAATATACCAGAAGTCAGACATCTCTAAATCACGAAGCAGTTTTTAGATCCCTAGAACTAACCAGTGCCTAAATCTCACATCTTCCACTCGCTAGGACTGTTGAGTAAATTTCGATTTTATTTATACTATCTGGTCTATTGTGTTTTGTCCGGACAGCCCATGACATTGACAAAATAGGCACACAAGGCTGGCAGCTCTGCAAAGTGTGCACACAGAGGAGCACTTGGAAATCTCTTCACAGAACTGATGCAAGGAAGGGAACCTAGAATCACGCTCATGACAAAGACATACCTGAAATTACCTTTACTTAAGAGAAATTGGGAAAATGTCAACTCATAAAGGAAAATGAGTGGGTTTTGCTGAGTGCTTGGCATTCAGGACGTTGAGGCAGCCGGGTCAAGCTGGCATTTTGATATGCAAACCTTCTGCTATAAAGTAAAAGGTCAGCTCTCAGGGGAGAGAGGGTGAGATGTGCAATCCAATCTTAAATTTTTCTTTAAAGTCATAAAACCTTAAACCATGTGATAAATATTTATATGCTCTGGTTTTCTTAAGTAAAAAAAAAAAATCCAAAACTTTCTAATGGAGCAACATCTCAAATTATTCCTTAACTTGAAAGAGCAAAGTAAAACTTAGAACTCCTAACAATGACTTGTTTTTCCCACTCCCGAAAAGTCACACAGAAGGCCCCGCTGCCATCTCTCAAAAGCTCCGCAAAGAGCAGCTATTGCTCCACTGTGTGAAGGCGCTGTCATTCGGGAAAAAATTTCAGTTGAACTGAATCACTCGTGTCAAAGTATGACCAAAATTTTATCTAGCCAACAGTGTGAACTAAGAAGTGTTTTACATCCTAGTTGTCCTTTTTCCTTAGCATGACAAAAGCACCATGTGTCACTGATCCTGTGCCAAAAGACATCTAAACATTTGATCACACCCCTAACTACTTATTTTGTTCACATTTCTCCACCCAATCCACATTCGTGTTTCTTTCAGTCGTTAAAGACATCTCAAAATGTTCTCACTTATCTAATTTTCTGTACCTCGTGTGTGTGTGTGTGTGTGTGTGTGTGTGTGTGTGTGTGTGTGTGTGAGCGTGCACATGCACGTGCATGCACGGGGATGCATACACTATTACACATGTAGAGGTCAGAGGTCAAAATCTTCCTCAGTTGTTTTCCACCTATATTTTACTGCAAGCCCTGGAGCTCACTGGTTGGCCAGACTAGCTGACTAGAAAGCTAATGCTTTTTTCCACAATGCTGGGTTTGTATGCAGGCCCTGAGGTAATCTTCACTGGCTGTAAAAACACTTTACTGAATGAGTTGTCTCCCCAGTATTTATTCCTATCTTTACTAGTTGATCTAGTCCACTATTTAAAATGTATCACAGAATACCATTGCATCTTGCAGGTGCATTTATGGAACTTCCTGGAACTTGGAAAACCCAAACCAAACCAACAGCAGAATCAGAGATTCATGTAACATAGAAAGACAGATTAGCAAATTCAGTTCCCGGCTTTCTCTTTGGAACTCAGAGTTCTTTACATACATTAGTAAATGAATTACCCAAGCATCCTTGCACAGAGAGTTTAGATGTAGTAAATACAATAGACATTAATGGTTTGGATAAACTATGACACCAAAAAACTAAGTGATAACCAAATATTGCAGAATGAACCAGGATTACTGTACACAGTAGTTCGTGATGACTTTGATCAGACCAGCAGCTCAAGATGAATAAAGCGCTATTGTTTGTCTGTTTTAACTTTTTCACGTAATAGGAACTAGAAAGAAGTGTAATCTTCTCTTTATTGACCAGCTTTTGGTTAGTTTTCTTGTTATTCCTTCTCATTTCCACCCAAAAAATGGAACTGACACTAATAATCTTTGGCTAACACTATTTCTCGTGAAGTGTTTTAGATTCATGGTCTCTCCTAAATCAGCAAATCTCTTCTTGCATTCTTTATTTTTCCAATACTTGCCCTCAGCTGGCCTGAGGTTGTCCAGAGGCACCATATGGGAAAGGCAGAGGGGGGATGGGGTTTCCTTTCAGCCGTCATTTTTATTACAGAGCCCTAGGGTATGCCATCTTCTGTTCTTTGGTTTGGCAAGTGTGCATCAGGACCACTGTATGCAATATAATGCTAGGCACTAAGAATAGAGTGATAATTAAGATAGAGTCCCTGATGAAGAAACTAAGGTCTAAACATGGAAATGCATTATAACTATCTCAGGTGCCTTGGCTGAGGTATAAATAGAATGTTCTCAGAATGTCAATGAGGGAGAATATGCTCTGCTTTGAGGAGCTTAAAAAAAAAAGGCAATGGTACCAAATTATCTCCATCCATCTCCTTCCATGATAGTTTGCCTGTACCTGAAGAAGCTAACTGCTGGGCACAGTATCACCCGTGCTTTCTTGCTCGCATTTTTTTCTTTTGCTAGATGTGGCAGTGAGTGACCTCAGCAAAAGATCAGAGATCATGCACACATAGGGCAGCATGTTTATTTCCTCAGATTCTTCTCTGCTTAGTTACAGTTCAGGAGAGCCTCTGTTCCTTTACCAAAGGCCAACACTCCTGTCCAAAAAATAAAATCGCAAGTCACTCTACTCATTGGTCACTTGTTCCTTCAGACTTAGGGATGGTAGTCTCCATCCATATTTGCCCCAGACAATTTTACCATCCTTTCCCTTTCAAAAGTAACATCTCCATTAAGAGGTTAAGGGGTTGTGAAGATAAGTCAGTCGTAAAGCCCTTGCTTCAGAACCTAAAGAACTGAGCTGGCTCTCCAGCATGCAGGTAAGAAGTCCAATACAGTGTTATAGGCCTATATTTGCTGGGACATAAATGTTTCAGGATCCCTGGGTCTTGCTGGCCACCTAGTCTATTCCAATCATGTTGGAGATCCATGTGCACTGAAAGACTATTCCCGAACAGCAATGTGAAGAGCAATAAAGGATAATTCCTAATATCAACCTCTGTCTTCCACATATCTACACATGGGCACAAACACACACACAAGACATTTTTTAAGGAGTGTGCAACTTGGGGAGAAAAGGGGGTCATAGACACATACATTCTGATAAACACAAAGGTTCAAGTAACTTTTAATTTTTCTCCATTTATTTTTCTGCTGGGTCTTTGTAAGACAATCAATCCCATTCTTTAAGTAAAAGTGTAATAAAAGAGACTACAAAATAATAATCTAAGGCAGCAAGAATTTTCTGGAAGCCCTCAAGAAAAACTCAGCATCTAAAATGTGCAAGTGATAAAAAATGAGGAATGTGCAATAATGTGTTTAAGTTTTTTTTTAAATAATGTTTTTTCTTACCATTTGTACATTTATGTACTATATGCATGTCTGGTGCTCATGGAGTCCAGAAGAAGGTGTCAAAGCCCCTGAAACTGGAGTTACAGATCACTGTGAACCATCATGTGGGTGCTGGGAATTGAACCAAGGTGCTCTACAAAAGTAACCAGTGGCTGGGTGGTGGTGGCCCATGCCTTTAATCCCAGCAGTCGGGAGGCAGAGGCAGGCAGATCTCTGTGAGTTCGAGTCAGCCTGGTCTACAAGAGCTAGTTCCAGGACAGGCACCAAAAATTACAGAGAAACCCTGTCTTGAAAATCAAAAAAAAAAGAAAGAAAGAAAGAAAGTAGCCAGTGTTCTGAACTGCTGAGCCACCTCACCAGTCCCAATGTGTTGTGAATATTAATGGCATAATTAACAATTAATAAAAACTATATATTCAAAAATTCTACAACATAGAACCGGGAGGGGGATTGACAAGCATATGGGCCTGTCAGGCAAATGGAGATGGAGATCAACATACATCGGAGGAAAGGTCACTGGACGCTTACCCTTGAACAGTATATCCTCAGCATCCCTACCCTGACCCTCTGCTTCCTGACCTCCATGAGATAATACTTTTTTTCATACCCCCAGAAAGAACTGAGCCACCTGACCATGGATCTCTGAAACTATGAACTAAATAAATCTTTCCTTCCTTCAATTGATTACATGGTGGCCATGTTTCTGTAGTGTCCGTGATTCTGTGGAATGAATGGCCTGCTTATGCTATTCTGCTCAGCTGTCCCCAGACAACGGAAACCATCAAAAAATGCTTTGTTAGAATTGGGGAGTGTAGCTTAGTGGCTTTCTGCTATTTTTCTATCACCATGACAAAATTCCATGACCAAGGCAACTTATAAACTAAAATTTAACTTGGGGGTCATCCATAATCATGGTGAGGAACATGGCAGCTATGAGGCAGGCATGGTGCTAGAGAAGTAGCTGAGAGTTTACATCTTCTTCCTCAAGTAGGAGGTAGAAGGAGTACACTCTGGGGATGGGATGAGCTTTTGAAACTGCAAAGCCTACTCCAGTACCACACCTACTCCAACAAGGCCATACCTCCTAATCCTTCTGAACAGTTCCATCAGTGGAGTGCCAACTTTTCAGACATATGAGACTACGGGAACCACTTTCATTCAAACAACCACAGTGGTGGGCAAGTTCATACTTGGTGTACACTAGGCTCTGTTTTAATCCCATTTCCAAAAGATAAGAGCCAATAGGAAGGGACCTGCAGGAGGGAAATAGTAAATGACTGGTTAGTGCTCACAACCCAGAAGCCATCCCCCACCCTTGGAGCATCTCTTAAACTTCTTATCTCTTCCACTGCTTGTTATTCCTTCATGTTTTGGGATGTTTTGTTTTTTCTTGCTTTCCCCCCCTCTTTTTTTCCCCAAAGAATCTATTCACTCTAAGGATCTTAAAGCCCTTTCACCATTCTTTCATTTGGAATCTAGATTCATCATAGCCTTTGATCGCACTAGTGTGAGAATTTATGGTAGGAATGAATTTAAATTTTGTTTTATATTTGAGTCATTGCCAGGTTATTAGAGATAAAATTATTGCAGGTAGAAAAATAACATACAGTTGACTCAATATATCTTTTTGGGCTCTCTAGAGGTGATTGTGTGTGCTTGTGTGTGATGTAGCAAACCATTAATTCAGAAGCACAGATACAGTGCTAGGCTATGGTACTGTCTCCCTCCTCAAGGTGAATTTGTCTCCAGAGATCTTTGTCTTCTTTCTCATCTACAGCAAAGGTTTCCTTAACATTGACTTTTGAAAAGCAAGATCAGAGTCTCTTTCAGAAGGTGTTCTTGCTTCATATGCAAATTATTCTCCCATCACCACCACCTGATTCTGCATACCAAGAGAAAGGTCAAACTTCAAGAGTGACGCAGACCTTTAAAAAAGACTCAGATCGAAAACATGTGTTTACAGCTTCTGGTCTTGCTCAAACTACTGTTAAAACAAAGGTTTGTCTTTTTAAAAAATAAATCACCTTCCGATTACAGGTGGATGAATGAGACATGCAATCGGGCGTGAAGGTCAGAAAATAGATGCAGTCCAGAGAGAAGTCTGGTCCTATCTCTGGGTCAGGAATCAGATGGGCAACTGCCTTCTGACAAAATTGCGGATGCTAAAAGATAATAAAGCAGTTTTGCCAAGAGCCAGGGGAAAACTACTTCCAACCAAGAATTCTATATTGAGCCATACTCTTAGAATATGAGACTATGAAAAAGGTTTTTTTCAGACATGTAAAGTTTCCAAAACTCTTACCTCCTACACAGCATTTCTCAGGAAGCTACCAGAATAGGTGTTCCTGCAAAAGAAAGTTCACCGAGGAAGCAAAAAACAGAAAGAACCCGAGGGTCCAATGAGGACCATTGACAGGACTCAGAGTAAAAGAAGCACATGGCACCTCTTATTCAATGTCATTAAAAATACCTTGACGAATAAACTCAATTACATGGCAAAAATGTCATGATGAAGGCCATTATTTTCTACAATGAATAAACACTAATAAGAAATTCAGGACTATTTACAGGAGCACGGATAACCTAAAGGAGTTGCTTCATCAAAAAGCCCACCCAAGCCTGGGTGAAGACTCAGGAAAGCTGCATCCTTAGAAATCACTACACAGCTTACAAGTAACTCCACTTGTCTGAGAGTCTCCTCTTCTTAGCAGTTATTACTGCTTGCAAAATCTGGACCTAGTAAAGTGACTTTTGGATCTTGTGAGATTCAGGAACTTCCTGTAACTTAGGAGTTTAGTTCTTGGACTTTATAAGTTTCATTTACTTTCTGAGTCTTAATAGCTATCCTCCTAGAAGGAATGTTTCAATTTAGAGGAAATCACTGAACAAAAAGAAATCTCAGGACGAGAATCGTGCTGCAAGTTCATGGGGTTGCTCTGGTGACTTCAAAAGAAAGAAAAGCATGGTGGTTATCCAGCAAGTTACAATGTCTTCATGGAATATTTGTTGAGGAAACACATGGAAGAATTATGTCATACATAGCTACAGCAACTGTCCAAGCAACTGGATGACTGGCAAGTGTGGCAATTTTTGGTTTTGTTTTGTGTGTATGTAGTGTATACAAGTATATGCACATGTGTGTCTCAGTGTGCTCACTTATGCATGAAAATAGCTGCCAGAGATCAACATTGGGCATCTTCTACTGCTATTCACCTTGTTTTTTGAACACATGCAGACACACACACACACATACACACACACACATATATATTTAATATGCATATATAAATACATATATATATTAGTTCTTTAAGAAGTGTTCATATAATCTATTTTGATAATGTTTAGCTTTATTTCCTCCCAAGTCCACCCTAACTCTATGTTTTTTTCATATATATTTAATAACCCATCAATTCCAATTTACGTTGTTCATACACTTCTAGACATGGAGTTACTTATTGGAGTTTGGGCAACCCACCAGCAGCCACAGCATTAAAGAACTCTCCTGCTTCTAGAATACATCAGCTGTCCATAGCTCTTCAGCTAGGGATGGGGCTCATGAACCCCTTCTCATTCCCTGCTAGAGTGTTGACTGGCTTGACCTTGTGCAGACATGAGCAGCTGTGGCTTTCTGAGTGCAGCCGCCCTGTCTTGTCTCAAAGACACTGCTTTGCTCTGGTTCTCCTGAATTCTAAGTTTCTTTGTACAGTGGGTGGTGGTTAACGCAGACACTCACAACTGAGCAAAGTGCAGAGAATCAATGCCTGAGGGGAACTCACCCACAAGCAACACCACTACACTACACCTTCTCCCCAGGGTTCAGGGACTGTGTTGAAGATGGGGCTGATTCTAAGTTCTATCTTGTTTTCTTGAAACAATGTTTCTCACTGAACTTGAAGCTTGTTGTTTTGGCATTGCTAGCCAGCA
Organism: Myodes glareolus; assembly: GCF_982192425.1. Lineage (NCBI taxonomy): Eukaryota > Metazoa > Chordata > Mammalia > Rodentia > Cricetidae > Myodes > Myodes glareolus. The sequence goes on from NC_142027.1 coordinate 15,532,312, forward strand.
TGATGTCCATATGTCTGTGCCACCCACTGTTTGGGTTACTGAAAAACACCAAAATGCTATTTTTTTTCTTTTATATTGGTGTTAGAGATCCAAACTCAGCTTCTTATATTTGTTTGGCAGGCATGTTACCCACTGTTCAACTGGCCCTTCTAAAAATAAGACAGCTTTTTTAAATTGTATTTTAACTTTTGTTTTGTCAGCTTCTCAAAGACATGGACTCATATAGACATGCTTAGAAATGTCTGACAAGATAAGCAACAAAACATTTAAGAATTTTCTATAAGTGTTAAAATACCAAAATTTTCTTTTTTGTGCTATTCTTGATAAACTAAATTGTTATTGAAATAAAGAATTAAATTTGCATCAGATATTTCCTTCACTGTGGTGTGGGGGTGGGGCAGGGAGCACATTCAGCACAGAGTTCAGCACAGTGTGAGCTACAGAAGTGGGAGGTACAAGTGAGAAGGGCATCAAGAGGCACTCACACTACACTGAGACAAAAGAGAACCTTTCTCCTGTGATTGGCTTAGCTCCTTCTCTGTTGGCCTTTTATGACTAAACCACTAAGCCTACATGTGGTGTATTCATTCATTCTGTCAACCAACAAGCACTGAGCATTAGCAATATGACCAACACTGTTGTGTGGAAAGATAAGTAGGAAACAGATATCCAGGCCATCGCATGATTATGGGATTCAAGGATACACAGCTTAGCCAACCTTAGCAAATCTGATGTAGAAAGAGATCTGTTCCACATGCAAACCTATGAACATGGATGTGATTGTCACCTAGTTATGAAGTAGATGGACAACTCTAGACCTTAACTGATGATGGGTGCAGAACTGGGAAATGGTCTCAGGTTCTCCTTCACTGATATGGGATTCTGCTCTGGATGCTGTAAATACCATTGCTAAATAAACTGTCTTAGACCGATAGCAAGGTAGAACTTAGCTAGGCAGAAAAAACTAAACTGAATGCTGGGAGGAAAGAGGGCAGAGTCAGGGGAGAAGACAGATGCTGGAACTTCACCTTGTAAACCACAGCCTCGTAGCAATACACAGATTAATAGAGATGGGTTAAATTAATGTGTAAGAGCTAGCTGATAAGAAGCTAGATCTAAAAGGCCAAGCAGTGCTTTAAATAATACAGTTTCTGTGTGATTATTTCAGAAGTCTGGGTGGCCAAAAAACAAATAAGTGGCCTCTTTCAACACTTTATCACCCCCCAAACATCGCTTCAAAGATAGATGAGCTAGAAATGTCCACTGGCAACCAGCTCCTGTCTGGGGTCCCATTAAGACTTGTAAAACCAGCATGTTTCATTTGGTGCCTATTGATTTAAGTGCATTGATCTAATTTATTTGCTGTAATTAAACCTGTGCAATTATTGCAGGGGAATCAATGCAAACAGGTCCAAATATTTCTTGTTTCACAAGCTTCCCATATTGATGTCATTTATTCAGATTCTTCTATAGCTTGAAGGCAAGAATGCAGGGTCCTAGTGCTAGGATCCTCAGCAGTATGGTAAGTGGGCAACAGGAATGGTCCAGGGCAGAACTCTTTCTCCTTGGATGCAGATTTATTGATGTTCTCATGATACATGCTCATTTGCTTTCTAATATTTTAATATGAGAGGCCAGCAAGATAACTTGGTGGTAAAAGCACTTACTACCAGACCTTTAGGGACTGGCATTTGCAATGAGAAATTCAACTCCAGGAAATTGTTTTCTGACTTCCATGTGTTTGCCATGGTTTACAAGTGCACACCTCAAGTATGCAGAAAGAGAGAGAGAAAGAGAGAGAGAGAGAGAGAGAGAGAGAGAGAGAGAGAGAGAGATTTTGAAAGCATTTTTAAAGGTAAGTTGTTTATTAGCAGTCAATGAAATATGCTTGGTGTACATTTTCTAAGATGGCTACAATCAAAAGATTGCGCCAGTTTTGGTGACAAACATGATTACAGTGGGATCACATGTTAGAGGCCTTCGAGGGTAGAGAGATAGCTCAGAAGTTGAGTACTTCCTGCTCTTCAAAGTACCTGAGTTAAGTTCTCAGCACCCATGTCAGACAGTTCACAGTTGCCTGTGTTTTCAGTTCTAGAGATCTTATGCCTTCTGCTAACCTCTGTAGGTGCATGCAGACACACACACACACACACACACACACACACACATTGTTTAAAACTTGATCTTTAAAAGAAGAGTGCTGCTGAGGGTCTGTGTGGGAAAAGTGGAGTTCTCATGTGTTGCTGATGGGACTGTAACTTAGGGTATTTTAGAAAGAGACCTGACATTTTTTCAAACAGAATTTGAAGGCGAACGCAAATAAAATAATCCCACACTAGCTCAGAATTGAGTAATAAAGGAGTACTTTATTTCTGGGGGACTTACAGATCACAGGCCTTTGTATGAACCCGGCACAGGAACCAAACCCAGCATGCAGGTATGAGAGAGGAGTGAGAGAGAAACTGAGTAGCCAGCCCAGAACCTTTTTGGTACCCAAGGCCACAGTCAACCTGGTCCAACCTCACAAAGGCCATTGGCTGAAGGGGGTTCTCCACCACCTCCCCATTTTTGTCTAAATGAGAGAGTTCCAAACCCAATATAAAACTATATACAATAAGAACAGATATCAACTATAAAAATTAGAATTACAACTAGCATAAAAAATATTAAGAAAGAAACATATGTTAAATGTTTTAATAATTATTTTATTTTATTTTAAGGACCCTAAGTCTTGTATTAAAAATGGCTTGGCTAAGTCATAAGAGGAAAGTAACTACTACTATATGGTCTTTAACCCCATTGAAGACCTGAGAAGGAAGATAATATTACTTGAGTAGGCAGGAAGTGCAATCAAGCAGCTTCCAAAATGTGTAGTAAGTGACAGAGACAACAGGCTACCTGGGGAACTACCCAGAGTCTCATTTGCAGTGTTGGAGCAACCAACTTTGGCTAAGGCCTAGAGTAACTGACAGACAAATTTTGTAGGTAGGAAACATTTTAAAACCATATTACTCTGTCTTGGCAAGGTTTGGTAGTCTTTGTTTTTGTATTTTGCTTGTCCAGTCCAGACACCATGTATTTTGTCATTGGTCAAGGCATGGGTAGTTTCTTGCCCAAAGGCCAGTTTTATCAAGAAGAAAACAAGCTCCAAGTATCTTTGGTGCTTAACATTTGAGGGGGAGGGGGGAAATAGATCAATGCTTTCAGGAGCAATTGTGTCTCATGTCAATAGAACCTTAAGTTATTTCAATGTCATATTTTACAGTTTTTTGAAGGGATTGAAGATTACCTACCTATGCATAATATAATTTTTATGTATCTAAATAACCTGATTAGTCTAACTATAAGTGTGACAAACATGGATGACTATTGACCTATAATTCTTAATAATAATTTATATAGCTCAAAGACTAAAACTTTATATTAGACAATCTTTCAACAACTGTGCAGTAAATAAGAACAATGGCCTCAAAATGTAAACAATGTATAAGTATTTTGATCAGAGGTAGAAATGTATAATGCAATATGATAAATGTATCCTAAAATTGTATCAATATACAAAATGTCTTAAACAGAGTTAGAAATATGCATGCAAATAAAATGACAAAATAACTTTGCATATGCGTACAAATATTATAAAAATAAATAGGGGCATATTTAATATAGCATGAAATTTAAATTAACATCAATATATAAGAATCATAGCAATGTAAATTCTTTATAAATAATAGCTCACAAGTATTTATTTCATTATTTATTGCTATTATTATTAGTAGTGTGAGTAAGATCATACTAATCTACATATTATCCCATCCTATTTTTTAAGTGATATGTCTAAGCCTACAAAACTTCCACCCAAACCCTCAACCCTATACCATATGATCAACCCTAATTGATGTCCCTAACCCTGAGGACAAACTTTTTTGGGAGAAGGGCTGTCGTCTTTTAAAATTACTTTTAGCTGTCATGGGGGTGATTTTTTTTATGGGATCCTTAAAAATAATATGATGCTAAAGTTTTAAGATTACTGACTGGTATAATTGTAAATAGATTCTGAGTAGTTGGTAGGGTTTCTTGAAGTTTTTATTTGGAGTTTTGGCCAGAACGCTGTAAGAAAGCGCACAATTTTAGGTAACCAAGATGGAACCATCTTGAGCAGCTGCTACCCAAAACCAGTCTTATAGTCGCACTATTAGTATCGTGGCATCATATCAACAAGGTTGAGTAATTATTGTGGGGCTCCGTCTTCCATTTGGAAACTTTAAAGATTACCTGCAGGAAAATTTATTGTTTATTGTGGAAAACAAACATTATTTATATAGACATATATTTAACGAAAGGTACAATATAGACAAAAGTTGGTATGGAGAAAAGTAATTTTTTAAAATCTTTTTTATGTCCCATATTAAATGGCTCCTGACATGAGACAAAAACTCTGATTTTTTTTTAACATCATGTTTGGATTTAAAGAAGGATAGTCATTGTCTAACCCCAAAGACAGCTTTGGTTTTTAAGTGAGTTTACTATTTTATTGGTTAGTAGAGATAAATATATATGTTTAGAGCTTTTACCTTGTCTTTATAAGAACTTTTTTTTTTCATCTAAATGTCTAGGGTCTCTTGGCTTTTTGAAGATGAGAATTTTTTGTAAAGATAAGAACAGAACCCTGCCCCAACCCTTACGAGGTTTTTTTTCCATCTGTATGATTGTTGCCTCTGCGGATGAGCTATAATTTCTCTTTTTTAAGAAGTTTTTTTTAATTGAATCTTTATTAATTTTGATGCTATACATAGCTTTTTTGTGGAAACAAGAGTGGAACCCCTTTCCCAATGTAGTACATCTCCTGGTTTTCATTCTGAGGTCAACATATCCTTGAAATACACTAGCTGATTTAATTCAGAAGATTTTTTCTATTATCCAATGTCTCTCTGCTGCTGCTGTTGTTCCTTTCTCATTAGCATGAAGAAAATTAAGGTTAAGAAACTTGATTCCTAGCTCCATGGCTGAAAGAATTGGAACAAAGAACCTCAACTGACATTTGTAAGCCAAGGAGCATTGTCGCATTGCTCACAGCAATTGATATAAAAGATGCCTGATGGATGCCCACAGATGAATGTATAAACAAAGTGGGGAGGATATACTCAATGGGGTGTTTATCACTGACCTTTAATAAACTTAGTGCTAAGTCAAAGAAGCTGAGCTCTCAGGAACGTATATTATATGACTCCACTTGTATTAAATGTCCAGAATGAGCAGTTTCAAATCTAGAGAACAAATGTGTAGAGACCTGAAAGAGATTGCAGTTATGGGGATTAAGCAAAGAGTAGAAAGAAAATGTTGCTTAATATATACAGTTCATGCTAAAGAAGATTTAAAAATGTGTAGAGAGAGAGAGAGAGAGAGAGAGAGAGAGAGAGAGAGAGAGAGAGGAACCCAGCCAATCACATTCTGCTTAGGGTGTGTCCCCCTGGGGCCACACAAAACAAATAAAAGTCCAGGTGTGCTTGGCTCTGCCCTTTTGGTTCCCTGTGCTTCTGGATTGCTGGAACCCTGGTTTTGTAAGTTCCCTTTCTTCTGTTTATTAAAACTAAATATTTTATATTAAGCTAATTTGGTTAATTCTAACTACCGATCGACCATGCCCATCAGTAGATAGATAGACAGACAGACAGACAGACAGACAGACAGATAGATAGGGAGAGAGTGATAGAGAGGGAGGGAGAAAGGGAGAGAAGGAAAGATAGCATGGTGATGGCTGTATAACTCTGTGACTTCAGTTAACGTCACAGAAGTAAACAGTTAAAAACAGAGTAACAAATTTGATAATATGCATTTTCTTTACAAAAAAGTAAAAGAACAACAAAAAAACAATAAACTTGCACTAGATATTACAAATAAGTAATCATATAGTGTGTGAATACTATCTCAAGAAGTCTGAGTTTTATTTGCTTGTTTTTAAATTATTTTTAAAAATGATTTTTAAAAATTTAAAAATTTAAAAATTATCAATTAAAAATGATATGGGTGTATCATCACCATGAGCGTGAAATGATGACCATGAAAACCAGGAGAGGCACCATACCCCTAGGTTTGAAGTTCCATTATGAGCCACCATGTGAATGTTGGGAATTAAACACAGATCCTCTGGGAAAACAATCACTAAGCTATCCTCTCCAGCCCCCATCTTTCTTTGTGTCTTTCTTTCTTCCTTCCTTTCTTCTTTTCTTTCTTTTTCATGGATCTCTCTAAAAATAAATGATGTGGTATTCATTGTGCTGAATGTCTATTTGACTGTTTTTATTTTAACAATGTAAAGATTCATTAAGAATCCATGTTGACAAGTATTTTGTAAGTACTTATATTCTTGAAGTTGGATCAAAATTCCGCAGATGGCATTCTTCACACCAAAAGAGAAGTCCAATTCTGAACATACTGGCAGTCTAACAGGTTGAATTAATTTTATTTATCCCAGGATAAACATGACAGGAAAGGGCAGTGCAAAGAAATCCCTTGAATTTGCAAAACATCTAATGTGCATTACAAACCTCATCTCAGGTAGTCTATCACACCCGTTTTCCAACGTTAGAGTTCAGTTTCTTCAAGGCCACATAATCAGCTGTCTCACTGAGAATCTGTGGTTCTATGTACAGAATGCTAATCCATCCTAAGTCCCCTCTGAAGAGGACTGGTCACACAGTTATGACCCATACATCACAGGGAGTTGTGGCAGTGCCTCTGCACTTCCTAGGGTCCAAAAGCTTGTCACCACAATATCGCTGATATGAGCCACCAATGCCTCTGGGAAGCTGGAGCTGTCAAAATTCACATTTCATTCATGGCTGCTGGGACATGATGCAGAAAATTTACCAACACAAACATAAATAGTTCTGAGGTCCATGAAATGATTCTGTGGGATGAAATAAGATCACCTGGGTCATAAGGAATGCATTTGAACAGCCCCCTGTAGACACTGCCCTGATTCAGAATATGTATGTCCTAGGTGAGATGCCACCCAGACCAGGAGAGATCAAAGTCACAAAACAAAGGACATGGTCATCAGAAGGTTCAATGATTAACATACCTGGAAAATTAACCATTTGGTTGAGTTGAGCAATACATCCCACATAATTGTGGCTAGTGGCATAATACAATGATTATTTTATTTGAAAAGGACCTGAGAGCTTACCTACTCAAGCCTTTGACTTTAAGGATAAGAAAACTAAAATCCTGAAGTTTTTAATAGCTAGTCATTTTGGTCATTTCCAGGAGAATTCTAAAACCTAGCTTGTGTGGTCTTTCCTTCCCACTCTGAAAAACCTTCACGGTCAGTTTCAATGCCAAGGACTGAGTCTGTGAACTTACTATTTTTCAGTTTCTATGCAGCACTGGGAATTGTTCAACTCTAACTCCCCTTAGCTATGAAGACTAGAAGAGAACACAATTCTCAGTGCTGCTCATGTTTTCAAGTCACACGTCCTCAAGTTGCTAAAAATGTCTGGCCTGTGAAGCAGGAAATGAAATACCAGGGCGTTGTTTCTGATGATACAGAAAGCAGGGGAGTAAATGTAGTTATGTTGGCAAAGCCTTGTGCTGAGAGTGGGAAATTGCTAGTGATGAAATTTGGTGCTACCAAGCATGGATGGAAATTCCACTTGCCCTTGTGATATGTGATATGTGTATCTTTATGTGATAGTATTTCCCTTTAGACTCTAATATTTTCAAATTAAACTTTTGGCTTATTTCTAAATTACTTGTAAACAAACACATGGACATCAGTGTGATCTAGCAACAGAAGGCAAAGAAAGTTACACATGAAATTCAGCAAAGTTTTATTGTCCATTTCATCTATGCTTTCTCACATTTAGATGTAATGATTTAGTACATTTAGTCTTTAAATTATTCTAGAAATAGGTATGTTTAGAAATCAATTAACTTTCCAGAGGGAAACCTTAATTTTAGAACTGTAAGTTTACTTAACATAAAATCTAAGATATTGCAGTAATAGGTCAAAACATGGAAAGATTCATGTGACTTGTAGAAATATACTTTCAGCGTTTCAGTCTTTGCCAGTCTTGTGCCACAGTAGCAAAAGCTTATGCACACCTAAGGAATAAGGAGTATGCTGAAAACATCAGTGTATGCTACATTTATACAGGCATGCAAAATCCCGTTTCACTCTCTAGTTAATGTGCACAGAGGTCAGACACAGTTATCTGAAAATATTCCAAAATTCAAGCAACTTAAATTAAATGAAAATCTGGGCATGGTGGCATACACCTTCAATCCCAGCACTTTAGAAGCTTAGACTGATGAATCTAAATGAGTTCATCACCAGTCTGATAAACCTGAGCTCCAGACCATCCGGGGACACACAGAGAAACCTTGTCTCAAAAGTATAAAGGAAAAGAAAATTAAATTAAAAGGTAGGTTCAATGTGCATGCTGAATATACATAATGAATTTTATATGTATTACATATAAACTTATTAATACAAAATTTGATGCAAGTGTCTGTTCTAGTTAAGGTTTCTATTGCTATGAAGAAACGCCATGACCATGGCAACTCTTGTAAAGAAAACATTTAATTGGGGTGGCTCTCTTACAGTTTCAGAGGTTCGTTCAGTCTGTTATCATCATGATGGGGAGCATGGAGGCATGCAGGCAGATGTAGACCTGAAGTAGTAGCTAAACATCTTACATCTTGTAGGCAACAAGAAAGAGACTGTGACATAGAGCAAAGCTTAAGTCAATACCCCAAAGCCCATCTCCACAGCTGCACACTTCCTCCAACAAAGCCACAACCACTCCAACTAAGCCACACCTCCTAATAGTAGCACTCCTTTGGGGGTCGTTTTCTTTCAACTCACCACCGTATCTTTATTTGAGAAATATATGTATGTTTATCTATTTACAAAAATCAAACAAACTAAAACCTGATACCTGTTTTCCATTGAATTAATGGAATGGGCGTTTGTTCTTACAGCTATGGATTGATGCAAGTCTATACTGTGGTTTAACTAGACAACAACATGTTATATTGTCATTTCATTTTTTCTTAATCTTATTTTGCCCTGGTTCGCTAAGAGATTCCTTCTGCATGGACATTTTATATTGGATTTTTCCAAGTTGTTGTTATTTTACTAATTAAGTCTCTGCCATTGTTTGTTGACCTGGTGTGATGTGACCTGGGGCTCTGTTTCTTCCTCGGGATCATGGGGACAGGTCCACATGGGTGGAGGGAGCAGAAGTGGGGGGAAAGGGTTCAGACGACTATGGGTACAATGAAGACAACCCTCGAAGAGACAACTTCAATGAATCAGATCAGCTTTGCTCTGAAGTATGGGAAATATACAGGATTGGGGAACGTGGGGACAAACCCTAATTTGGATTAAGTGGCATTCTCCTGTCATAAGGCTTCATATGTGGCAGCAGGTTCCTATCAAAGCTCCTAGTACAAATCTTAGTTACCCTACATGCAACAGGGAACAACTTTTAGCAAGAAGCTGTGCCAACGGTCACACTAGAGATAAACCAGGCATCCAGGATTGGAGACAACTTTCAGGTAAGGTCAGTCCTCTGGCCTAGAGTATCCAGATAAGGGCACATAGAGAGCAGGAATTCCTCTCTGCAGTCGTGGGGAAGTCCTCCTGTTTGTCGAGCTTAGAGAAAGGTGACAGTAGACTGCGGTAGAGTGCAACCTCTGACCATTCGGGCCTCCCAACACTGATCTACAGCCAGTCTTCATTCTGGAGAATGTGTCATCTGGAGACAGGGAATGCAAGCAGCAGTAAAGGCGGTCAGGATCCACCAAAAACCTATTTTTCATATTTTCAGTTAAACTGTCTTTTTTGGTATAAAAAATATCTTACTTTGGGTATTTAGGGGTCTTGTTATTTAAGCAGAGGAGAATAAATAACAGACAAATTATTTCTTAGCTGGCTTTTGTTTTCAGCCGATCACTTCCCACTATGCATGGTTAATAACCACTTCAAACTGCTAGCAGAAGAGAAACTGCTCCTGTCTGATCGCCTGCCAAGACGCATGAAGCTCTGCCTCACCGGCGACTCATTGGCTGCTGATATCATAACTCTACCTGGCATTTTCTTGCTCTCGTTTTTCCCTCATATTGTTGCTCACTTTCCATAGTTTTTAACAACCATGCTTTGAATATCCAATTTTTAGTAGTTTGTGTGCAAGCTTTCCTCAGTAAGTGGGTTTTTCTTCTTCTGGACACCACACACATACATACATATGCAGATACACACACAAATACATACACATATGCTTGCAAGGTTTGACTATATTCTCTTCCTAGTAATTTATTACATTAGATACACTTGTTTCCACATGGATCTATCTTACTGTGTATGTAAGCATACATGCGTGTATGTGCAGATGTGTGTGATGTGAGTTGTATATGTACATATGTATGTGGCTTTAAGTGGTGTGAGTTGTGTATGGACGCATGTTTGAGACTGCATGTGAAGGACAGAGGTCAACACTGAGTATCTTCCTCAATCACTACTCCATTTGGGGAGATAGGATCTCTCATTGAATCCAGAACTTACCAACCTGAGTAGACTGAGCAGTGAGCTCCTGGGGTCCCTTCTCCTACTCTCTGCCTGGTGTCGCACTCGCATGAACAGGCTGGCTTTTGCGTGGGTTCTGGAGAGCTGAACTCGGATCCTCAGTCTTCCACAGCACCACTTCACGGCTTCAGTCATCTCCCCTGCTCCCTTCATTGTATTTTAAAGCTACTCCAAAAACTCCTCCTTATGTGACAAATTGTGATCAAATCATTTCTTCTCAGAATGCCAACATTCTTACAAGATCACAGCTAATGAGTTAGTTTCCAGCATGGTGTCAGGAGGCTCTGTTCCCAGAACCAAATTAAATCTGCCAGCCCCTTTCACAGTAACACTCCATTTCTCTGTTGGCCGAGTGTCATACCATGGCCAGCTTCAGGCAGTGGGAATCAGCCTCTCTTCAGAACACTTCCATCACACTCCCTGACAGCCTCGCAGCACGTGAAGAAAAAGTATTCACACCTGCCATGGAAGTGGAGATTTCTTTTTGCTTGCTGCACACCAATTACTTGGACATTCTCTCCAGGGAGGCCTGGTGTGAAAAGCTGTCCTTTTTGCAACAATCCAGCTGTCCTCCCCTACCCCTGTGTAGAGTATAGCAGCGTTCTTTCACACACACAGATGGAGAGAATGTTCAAGAAGTGGTGGGAGACTACACCTGAAGGGAAGACATTTTCCTGGCTGACTCTGTTCATTTTTAGCACAGCAAATGTGGCCATCTCTCTTCAGATAGGCCTCAAGACTCACTCCTCTCAACAGCACTTCATAGAAGACCTAGAGAAGGGAAGAAGTATTTCCCCTGAGGACTATCTAACCTGAAACTGAGCTAAGAAACAAATCATTAGACAGAAACAAGCCCCGTGTAGCTACAGGCTTCTGCATAGACCATAGTTTCCACTTAATACTGACTGAAGATGATTCACTGGATCATTCTCCATAAAATATCAAAGGTAGAGTTACTACACTTGCCTTTAAAATATGTACTCGAGGTTTCTAAAACTTGTGCAAAGTACAGGTATGTACTGAATATAAATCTTTTTTGTGTCAATCTCCCAGAGCTGAAAACCATGACTGATTTGGAAAAGGAATCATTTGTCTGTCAGATTGCTAACCTCTATACTCCAAATGATTCTTCTTGAGTACTGCAGCTGAGACTTAGGGCAAAGTTACTGAGTCTACCACATTCTTCCTATTATGAGAATGTCTTCATTTTTCCTGATGTTGCTTTATGAAGAGTTTGATTCCTGGGGAGCTAACCTTACTTCTCTGAAGCCAGCACATGGTGTTTATGAAGGTGAAGTACCTTAGGAAGAGAAGAGTCTGAGACCTAGCCACTGTGAGTTTTTCCAAACAGGAAGGTGAGCATGGAGAAATGGAATAACATTGAGATGATAAGTTGTGTCTCAGCTATTTTTTTCTTGCTGTAATAAAGAGACCAAGCCAACTTACAAAATCTTGTGGTTTCAGAGGGTCAAAGTCCATGATTTTGGAGGGAAGGAACCACATCTTCAAGGCAGAAAGACTGGAAATTTTATGTCTTTTGAAATATCAATGTTACTCAAAGTGACATACCTCTTCTAAGAAGACCATACCTCCTAATTCCTCCCAAGTAGATCCACCTACAAAGGACCAAGAATTCAAATATATGAACATATGGGAGCCATTCTCATTCACACCACCACAAGCAATCTTAAAGATGAGGAGAAAGCAATGATGGGGCATAAAGATGACTCATCAGGTAGAGGGCTAATATATACACACACAATACATTCACCCATATATAGCTCAAGAATAGATATGCAAACAGTTTAGAATTAAGGAACTATCTTCTCTCAACATCCTACTGAAAGATAAAAACAAAGCAAAATCTCAGTATGTCTAAGACATATATACAAGTTAAAAGATGATTACGAACATACATATATCAATGTCAAGTTGCTTTCATAGACTCTGGAAACTGGCTTACAACTGTTCATATAAGACATATGAAGCAATTTATAGGTCTACTGCCTCATCTCTATAATGAAACCTATTCCATGTTGGCCCAGTGACAAAATTTTAGGATCTGAGTTTTCAGTCTTTTTACCAGTTATGGCCTCCTAAAAGCTACCTCTCTACCATAGGCTAGTACATTTCATATCCACAGCCACCCTATCTCTCCAGAGAGTCCAAAAACCGTCAATCCCTGATGAGAAAAACTTTCTCACTCTTTGCCTGAGGATCCTACCCAAATATTGCCAAGTTTTCTTTCTTCCATCCACGGTCTCGGTGGTCCTAATGCCAAGGGCCCTGTTTTTACCTCCTGGCTAGTAAAACTTCTTAAAATTGTCTTTTCTCTGTTAACACCTGGTCTAACTCTCAGAGATGTTCAGGCTCTCTGTGCTTCTAGACACACTGAAATGCTTAATGATATATATGAAATAAGACAAAGACCACCATAATCTAAACTATTTAAATACTTTAGGCTTTCCATACATTCCACAAAAGACCCTTAGCTCAGCCTGCGTCTTCTGCTCACTAGGAGTTTGTGGTCTGAGAAATGTAACTTTTCAGTTCATTGACAGAGCTAAGGTTTGTATATACAAATACATCCCTGATGTCCTTGGCCAGACCAAGTGTCTGATTTCACTCCAAATTGTGGGATGTTAATTGTGGCCACTTATGATATTAGTAATTAAAGTTACTATCAAAAAATCTTACCTACTCATGCATGCTGATCCTGCATTAGCATGGTGACCACACAGCTGCTCTCTCCCTTCTCTTTTGGAAGAAGAGGGATGGTTGATAAACTTGGAGGGGGATTCTTGCCTGACTCTGGATGACTGACCAGACAAAATCAGAAGAGATTCATTTTCTCACTGACCCTCAATTGTGCAAGCTCAGTCATCTGCAGCCCAGCTAATTGAAAAGGTACCTTTTGAGTGAAGCAGGAAAATATGCCTGGACCAGACTGAAAATGTCTCTATGAATAATGTCTGAGCCACAGTGAACTGCAGGAGGATGCAGCCATGCTCACACAAAAGGTTTAAGGCAATGAACACTGCCACTAGGAGGTTACTGAGCATAGGCTTTGTGCAGAATTCTCAGCATAGTGGCTGGGACCACGTGTTAACCTTTCCACAGGGAGAGGATGGACAAATGAGCAAAGGAAAATTACAATAACAATAAAGCGAAGTATGGAATATTCTTATCTCAAAATTGACTATATCTTCACCCGCCAAGCAGCAAAGTCTTTTAATTCTTTCCTTCACTGCAAATAGAGAGCAATATACATTTTTTGAGATTTGTTTGTGTCCTAGCCACATATGGAACTGATCTTCTCTATCATGGGAATGATGAAACTATTGTTCTCGTTCTATAAGTGGGTAAGCACAAGATTCACAGATATTAAATATGTTCAAGATTATACAACCCACAAGTAGAAAAATTGGAATCAACATCTAGCTCCAAAGCCATTTTCTAGATGCCAACTACACCCCCAGAAGACCAGTAATGTTTTCATGTCACTCAGAGGGCTATGTATTATATTCCCACTTTAAATTCTATTCATCCATCAAAATTAAATAATAATATGATGGATGTTGAACTGAGTTGCAATTAAAGAAACAGGGTAGACCCTGGCACACTCATTTAATATTATATCAATAAACAATCCACAGAAACTTATATATCAGCAGACATTTGTGTGGAATTTTCTTATACTGGATTACATTCCAGTGTGCAAACTTAAGGTATTCTTCTTAGCACCTTTATTTGTCTTTAAGAATTTGATTAAAAAATATTGAATTTCTTTAGAACATAACAGAAATTGAAAACAAGAGGGAATCATGCCACATACGAGGTCAGAACCCTTTGTGAGAATCTGTCACTGCTGATGTGACTCTTGTTTTATCTTTAACTTTAAAAAAATTCTAATAGAGTTTTTGGGCTCACTTATGTACACTATAATATCATCTGCAAATAATGAAAGTTTGACTTCTTCCTTTCCAATTAGAATTCCGTTGATCTCCTTATGTTGTCTTATTCCTATTGCTAGAACTTTAAGCACTATGTTGAGGAAGTATGGAGAGAGTGGAGAGCCTTGTCTTGTTCCTGATTTAGTGGAATCACTTTGAGTTTCTCTCCATTTAATTTGATGTTGGCTGTTGGCTTGCTGTATATTGTTTTTATTATATTTAGATATGAACCTTGTATCCCTAATCTCTCTAAGACATTTATCATAAAAGGGTGTTGAAGTTTGTCAAATGCTTTTCCAGCATCTAATGAAATGATCATGTTTTTTTTTCTTTCAGTTTATTTATATGATGGATTACATTGATAGATTTGCGTATGTTGAACCAGCCCTGCATCACTGGGATGAAGCCTACTTGATCATAATGGATGATTTTTTGATGTGTTCTTGGATTCGGTTTACCACTATTTTATTGAGATTTTTTGCATGGATGTTCATGAGTGAGATTTGTCTGTAATTCTCTTTCTTGGTTGAGTCTTTATGTGGTTTTGGTATCAAGGTATCTGTAGCTTCATAAAAAAGAATTTGACAATGACTCTCCTGTTTCTATTATGTGGAACACATTAAGGAGTATAGGTATTAGCTCTTCTTGGGAGGTCTGGTAGAATTCTGCACTGAAACCATCTGGTCCTGGGCTTTTTTTGGTTGGAAGGTTTGTGATGTCAGCTTCTATTTCCTCGCGATTTATAGATCTATTTAAATTGTTCACCTGGTCTTGATTTAATTTTAGTATATGGCATTTTTCTTAAAAAAATGTCCATTACTTTTACATTTTCCAATTGTATGGAGTACAGGCTTTTGTAGTAAGACCTAATGATTCTCTGAATTTCCTCAGTGTCTGTTGTTATGTCCCCCCTTTCATTTCTGATCTTGTTAACAAAAACATATATAGATCCTCCTGGAAATTGGAAGCAGACAAGATTGCCAGGCAAAGTTGGGAGCATGGGGATTTAGTGAGGGAAAGGGAGATGGGGAGAGAGAAGGAAGAAAAGGAGGGTTGGGGAAAGTTTGGGGCAGTGGGATGGTTGAGATGGAGGATGGACATATATGGGAGCAGGGAAGAAGATACGTTAAAGGGAGGCATTGTGGTGTTGGCAAGAGGCTTGACTCTAGAGGGGGTCCCAGATGTCCACAGGGATGTCCCCAGCTAGGACTCCTGGGCAGTGGAGGAGAAGGTGCCTTGTCCCATAGTCAGACTGATGACTATCTTGACTATCACAATAGAACCTTCATCCAGTGACAATGGAGATAAGAGACAGAGACCCACATGAGAGTACTAGACTGAGCTCCCAAAGTCCAGTTGAAGAGCAGGAGGGAGAATATAACCAAGGAAGTAAGGACCATGAGGGGTTGATTCACCCACTGAGACAGTGTGCCTGAACTAATGGGAGCTCACCAACTCCAGCTGGACTGGGACTGAATGAGTATGGGATCAAACGGGACTCTCTGAATGTGGCTGACAATTGGGGCAGACTGAGAAGCCAATGATAATGGCACTGGGATTTGCCTCTACTGCATGGACTGTCTTTTGGGGGACCCTAGTCTATTTGAATGCACACCTTCTTAAGCCTGGATGGAGCAAGGAGGGCCTTGGACTTCCACAGGGCAGGGTACCCTGCCCTCTCTTAGGACTGGAGGGGAAGGGGGGAGGGAGAGGGGTAGTGGGAGGGAAGTGGGAGGATGGGAAAAAGTGGAAATTTTGATTCCTAGTATTAATAAAGTAATAAAAATTACAAACTAAAAAAACTCTATCAAAAATAGCTCAGTTCACTTGTGTTACAGACTCAAAGCTTTATTTTCATCTCCAAATGTCTGTTCTGACAAAGCCCTACAGAGCAGAATCTGCCTTAGCTACTACTAAACTTGACCAAGTTCATCCATGGTCAGTCCCAGGGAGTTCTCTGCTGAACACTGGAATTTACAAGCATGACTGTGAACATTCTACAGACAAAAGTGTTTGCAGCCTTGTGTCTAATCAGGACTTCTCTCAAAAGAAAGCCACAAATAGAAGAATTCTGTCTTTATGTTCTATTTTCTACACCGTCAGCATGTTGGGCATCAAGAAAGCTTCTTCACTGTTTAGAAGCACAACTGTAGAATGGGACCAAAGTAATTTGTCCTCCTTCCTATGATCTAGATCCCTCTCTTTTCCCATCATTCTACCATTAGACATTGCACCAGGATCCTAGCATCTGCACAGTGGCATTGTTTTTTAAAAGTCTTTTATGTTAATTTTGATTATGTGTATTGTCTGTCTGTGGCTTATGAACATGGGTGCAAGAGCCAACAGAGGCCAGGGGTATAGGATCCTTTGGGTCTGGAATTACAGGCAGTTATGAAATGTTAAATGTGGGTGTTTGGAATGAGACTTGAGTCGTCTGAAAGAGTTGTACATGCTTTTAACCACAGAGCCATCACTCCAGTCCCAATGACACAATTTTAATGCTATCTATTCAAATGAACAAGAGAATTAATATTTTATCTAGGAACAAAACTATAGCTGACAAGCTTATTTTGTCTACAGTCTCACACATAGCAAAATAAAGCTAATGAGTAAAGTTAAAATGACATTGTCAAGTGATAGAGAAACTCAAGGACATTCCTTTCTGTTAGAGAAGGTGTAAACTTAATTAATCAGCAATCTCCTGCTTTTGTTGACAATGGAATAAGGTCACAGAGAAATGTAGCCAACTACTGTGAAGACCTCAGTCCTAAGCCATATATCTAACACACACACACACACAAACACACACACACACACACACACACACACACACACACACACACACACACACCTCCAAGGCTCAGAAAACATTGGGAAGAGGCAGAAGAAAGCAAGAGCCAGGACTGCAAAATGGAATCTTCCAAAATATGCCATGGCCAATGCACTCAAGAACTCATGGTGGTTGTGATTGCCTGCACAAAGTTAGAGCCATCATCATTCTCTCATGGAAGGGGTCGGCTCACAAGACCCATCTCCTCCCTGGGGACTACTGTGAAATTACTGTTGAAATTACTGGGGAAGGAATAGTGCTTCAGCCACTGATGGGTTGTCCAGAGTCTAGTAAATAATCTCCCACCCATGCTTCTGGAGGCAATCTTACTAAGACTTAGACAGGCAGACAGACAGAAAGACAGACAGACAGACAGACACACACACACACACACACACACAAAACATGGAAATAGAAGAGGGAGTTGTTGGGGGAAGGGTTTTAAGTGAAGAAATGAAATGGATGTGGCAGGAAAATGGGTAGTAAAAATTCATTAAATACTTATTCGAAAATGCCAAAGAATAAGCAAACTTTAAAAAGTATATTAAATGATCACTATATATAATAAACAAAAGAAAGATTCAGATAGCTAATATAAAGTCAGAATCAACATTATACATCTGAGACTGTAAATACATTTATATTTGTAAAGGAAAATTCAGAATAGGGTTAAGAATACAAAATATAATCGAAATTAAAGATAAGGATCATGGGTGTTGAAGGAGTAGCTCACTAGTAGATTCTAATATGCAAGAAGAACTGGGTTCAATCTCCAGAAGCACAAACATAAATAAAATAAGCATCATAACAAAAGACACCCAGAATAAATATGAGCTTCCATGGAGGTTACAGAACAGAGCTCCAATCTAAAGCGGGCTCCTATATCATCAGGACAGACACAGCAGCAGCACAGTACTCTCAGGGGGAAGCAGAAAACAGATCTTCTCATGAGACTTTCAGCCAGAAGCACAGAAATCCTTCCTAGAGCATACTTGATGGCCTCACAGTGTCTGCTGTGGAAGACCTGGATGTACAATAAAATAGCAGAAATTTGGGATAAAGATAAAGGGATATGTGAGAAGATCTGTATCTGTTATTAATTACTTCTCTTTGTTTTGTCTTATGAGTTAGAGTCTCACTTTGCAGCCAGGGCTAGGTTTATATTCCTCATCCTCTGCCCATGTGATTGCAGGCATGGGACACAAAACCCAGTTTAACTGATTGGTGCTGCTATAATTGTTTGAGTGGGATCACTAGAATTGTTTGTTTTTCTTCAGTAGCATATTATTTTAACAAGGACCATGATATACAAGACATTCTAAAACGCAAGGAATGTTTCTAATAGATCATTCTAATAGAACAGGTGCTATAACAATGCAGAAAGACATTGGTGGGCGAGGGCAAGCTTATAAACACTAGGAGAAAAATCTTCCCTTGTCATCTGCTGTTTCCAACATGTCCAATAAACCTTACAATTATTTTGACAGGAGGCTCAGCACATGATCCAGGTTCAGCAGCAATGGCCTTAATTATCACCTAGGGCAAAGACCAGAAGCAGGATTCCTGGTGGAAAGAGGTCAGTCAGGAGAGAAGTCATGGGTTGATTACCTTTCTCAGCTTGTGTGACAAAATGTCTGACAGAAGCCTCTCAGAGAAGGAAGAGCGTATTTAGGACTCACAGTCTGATGATAGCGTCTATCACGGCAGAGAGGGTTGACTTGAGGCAGGATTGTAAAGCAGGAGGTCACAGTGCCACCACAGTCAGGAAGCAGAGAGCTGAATGCTGGTGCTTGCCTACCTTTTGCTTTTTGCTTTTTTCCTTTAGTCAGGGACCCCAGTTCATGAGCCAGCACTGCCCACATTTAGATCGATTCTTCCTTAATTAGTTAAAGCTTCATAGAAACACTTTTGTAGTTCTACCCAGAAGTGGGTCTTCACAGGGATTCTAAATTCTATCAAGCTGACAATCAAAATTAGCTAGCAAAAAGTTAAAATGTAACTCAATTAAATTTACAAAGTCTGGCCTTATAGGAAAATTCATTTGTATTTTTAAGTTTCTTATTTGGGTCGAGTTTCAGATTTCTGAAGAGATCATATATGCTTTTAAAGAGTTAAACAACAACAACAAAACAAAAATCATGGAATTTCCTACAGTTCCTCACTGCCAGCATTGCATGAATCCCTGGAAAGTAGGGATGTCTGCATTGCATGTCTCCCATGTAACAAAACATCTTGATCTCAAAATTAGCACAGTGGTAGTAACAGTGGTCCTGCCTGCAAAGCACTGTTCCACTGCAGCCAACCACTACACTCAGCTCTTCAGTGTATTAATACGTGGTGGTTCTACCTTTGCCTCAGCCTTTTCTTCTCTGCTGATCCATTGGACATAATAATGTTGCTGCAATTCATTTCATGATGTTATAATAGAAAATTTGATAGTGGGTAATTTATAAAGAACAAAATTTTATTACAGTTCTAGAGGGTGGGAATATAAATTGAAGAGTTCATATCTGGTAAGGATATTATTATCTGTGGTAGAAGGCACAAGGTCCAAGAAGCATGGTAGGTGGAGTAGGAGGGCCTTCTGTCTATATGCTGCTTTCATTGATTAAATAAAGAGATTGCCTTGGCGTTTTGATAGGACAGCAGCTTAGATAGGTGGAGTAGATAGAAAAGAATGCTGGGAGAAAGGAGGCAGAGGCAGAGAGCTGTCCGCCATGAAGCTGCCAGGTCAGACATGCTGAATCTTCCTCAGTAAACCACGAGCTTGTGGTGACATACAGATTGTTAGAAATGGGTTGAAACAAGATGTGAGAGTTAGCCAGTAAGAGGCTAGATATAATGGGCCAGGCAGTGTTTAAATGACTATAGTTTCCATGTAATTATTTCGGGTGTAAAGCTAACCAGGATCAGGGCATAGGAACGCAGCCTGGCACTCCTCTTTACTACAGAGAGAGGGTGAGTACAGGGAGGGAGAGGCAGCGGAAAGGGAAATAGGAAAAAATAAAGCTAGAGACAAAATAAAAATGGTGGGATGCTGTGGGACAATGGTCTGTACCCTATCACTTGAATTTCAAATAAACGCTGATTGACCAGTAGCCAGACAGGAAATATAGGTGGGGCAACAAGACAGGAAGTAGAAGCAGGGCAATGAAAATTCTGGCAAGAGGGAAGTCTGCAGTTGTCTCCCAGACACAGAGCAAGCAAGATGTGACTGCCTCACTGAAAAAGGCACCAAGCCACATGGTAACACAGACAAGAATTATGGGCTGTTGCAAGTTATAAGAATTAGTTAATAAGAAGTCTGAGCTAATGGGCCAATCAGTTTATAATTAATGTAGACCTCTGTGTAATTCTTTGGGACTTAGCAGCTGTGGGATTAGGCAGGACAGAAATCTCTGGCAATGGAAACCTCAGTAAACAAAAAAAGAAATTCACTTTGACAAAGAGCCCACTTCTAGGGTAGCAGCATTAACGGTCCTGCTTCTTAGCACTGTTGCACTGGGGCTATGCTCTCAAAACATGAACTGGTGGGGGAAAGCAGATAAATTTGAACCATAGCAAAGCATAACAGCAAGACTATGGAGAAGTGAGGTGAGGGTGTAAGCAAGAGCCATTGACCCTGTGCAGGTCTCAGCCATCTGTAGCAGAGGAACAGATCTTGTGTATTAAATGCATTTTTTCAATAAATGAGTAATTGACATCTAATCAACTTAGAAGCCTGGAGGATCGTTGCAGAAATAACTAAAATTCTAAAATCATGCTAGATTTATTGACAGCTTGTTTGGACTTTTAATAACTCTAAGTGTAAGAATTGTTAAACATGATTGGGAGACTTGAAAAAAAGTATGGTAGAGCAGAGTAGAGAATATTAGAGACCCAGAGTCCCTGGTGATTTACCCCCAAAAGGACATATATTAAAGAATTAATTCCACAGCTTCATCCTTCTGTCCTGTGCCCTAAGCCATATGGACTTTCTGTGCATGGGTGGCAGGCATTCTGTCCTAGCAATATTTAAATAGAATTTTTTGTCAAGGTCATTATCTCAGGGTAAAGAGAACAACCAACCCCATTCCAGACTAAACCAAACCTCTCTGTTAATGTTTTGTTATGGTATTTTTGCTTCTTCAGTCCCAAAGAGAGTTAACAAATAAGATTTTTTTGGCATGCTTCTTGATTAACATCCACTTCTTGCATGTGGAATCATTAAGTTAGAGAACATAATTGTTAATCTCACTACTGTGTCAATTCAGAGCCTAGTAGAGGGTCTGATGCATGAAAAAGCTAAATAAATATCTGGTGTGTTAATTAAGAGTGATAACTGGAAGCCAAGCCACATTTTCTGACACCAAATCTGGTATCTATCTTACTATCAAAGAGATGTCTTTGTGTAAGTATTGCCTGGGGATTCTGTGAAAATACATGAGCTCTGAGCAAGGAAGAAGTTAAGAGTGCTGACTCTGCAAGCATGAGGACCTGGGTCCCAATCCCCAGGACCCAGGGAAAGGCTGGCATCATTCTTCGTGTTTATAATCCCAACACTGGAATGAGGAGACAAGCAGATCCCTGACCTTGAGAGGCATCCAGCCCAGTCAGAATGAAGAGCTTCTGATTTAGTGAGAGGCCCTGCCTCAGGGAATTATAAAGTGGAAGTGATAGAGCAAGAAACACAGTATTCTCCTTTGTCCTCTGCAGGCATACATGCATGTGCTTGTATGCACATACAGACACATACATGCACACAATACCTTCAATAATCTAATCAGAAAAATCTAACTTTTATAAATTGAATAACTATATTTTAAAGTTGCAACTGGCTCAAAGATCAGTTATAGGAACAACTATAGTGTAAACACACACACACACACACACACAAGCTCCCACAGTTATAATTACAAACACTGTGCTTCTACAGATAATCCAGAATATTGGTGTTTTCATTGCTTGCCCTCTGCTCCATCACATATTGTACTAAGGAAGCAGAGATCAAAAGCAACTTTTGTGTCTTCTCTTAGAACATTCCCTATGGAAACCTTTCCAGAAAAGATAAATCATATGAAATTTCAAAACAGAATTTGACAGTATATAGGTTGATCAAGGGTGGAATATTTTTCATGCATGCACAATGCCTAGGTTCAGTCTTCAGCACTGAAAGATAGATAGATTGAAATGGATGGAAGATAGATAGATAGATAGATAGATAGATAGATAGATAGATAGATAGATAGATAGATAGATAGATAGATAGATAGCTTTAAAAGAAAGTACTACTGTAAGGTATATTGTTAATTTTAAAAAGCTGGTCTGCAATTGTGATTTCATCAGCATTGTGTGATTTGTCAAAGAGGGTGTTCACCTTACCATCACAGCATTTTGAAGTGAAATTTTTTTGTCATTCACACTTGATTGTTGTGGTGGTTTGAAAGAAAATAGACCTCAAAGAGAGTGGCACTATTAGGAGGTATGGCTTTGTTGGAGTAGGTTTGGCTTTGCTGGAGGAAGTGTGTCACTGTGGAGTCAGGCTTTGCTGTCTCCTGTATGCTCAAGCTTCACCCAGTATCTCAGATAACTTCCTCTTATCTGCAAGTCAAGATGTAGGGCTTTCAGCCCTTCTCCAACACCATGCCAACCTGCATACCACCACATTTCCTGCATGATGGTAATAGGATAAACTTCTGAACTTTAAGTGAACCATCACAATTAAATATCTTCCTATAGAAGAGTTGCCATGGTCATGGTGTCTCTTCATAGCAACAGAAACCCTAACTAAGACAGATGTCTTGCAAAAATATATGGAAAGCAGAGAGCAGAGTACTAAACATGATTTAACCAAAAAATAAACAAGAAAAAAGTGGGTCTGAAAAGATTACATACTATACAATTGTAACTATCTGATATTTAAAATTTAGAAAATATGAAAATACATAGAGCAAACTTACCAGTGGTTTCTAGGTAAACAGAGGGAGAGAAAGCACATAATAGGCACACAGAGTGAAACATTTGTCCTGAATGAAACTACAGCAAGGTAAAGAAGAGAATTTTTTCTTTATTCTCTAAAGTGTTATATATGGAGTCTGAAAATTAAGCCAAAAAAAGACAGACAGATTATTAGAAGCAAAGGCATAAAAAAGGAATAGTTTACCTTCTCGTGTGAGCAGGGGCTCCACAGAACACACGCAAAACTAAAATAGGTGGTGAGGCCCACCAATGTGTGTAATATTGAGAAAAAGAGAGAAGTGACCACTGCTGTGGGATAATGATCTTGTACACTGCAAAGATTTGTCATTAATACTGATTTAATAATATGTTGATTGATCAGTAGCCAGATAGGAAGTATAGATGGGGCAACCACTAACAGAATTCTGGGAAGAGGAAAGGCAAAGAGTGAGTCATCAGCTAGACACAGAGGAAGCAAGATAAGAATGCTGCACTGAGAAAAGATACCAAGCTACATGGCAAAACACAGACAATAATTATGGGTTAATTCAGGTATTAAGAGCTAGTTATCAATAAGCCTGAACCAATAGGCCAACCAGTTTACAATTAATATAAGCCTCTGTGTGTTTCTTTGGGACTGAACAGTTGAGGGAGAGGGTGAAAAGGAAACTTTCTATAGATAACAACAAAAGAATAGAGGACTTCGTTGTAGAGGGCTGCTTGTTGGTTCCCAGCCACTTAGCCCTGAAATAATGACACAGAAACTGTATTAATTAAATAACTGCTTGGTCCATTAACTCTAGCTTCTTAATGGCTAACTCTTACATATCAATTTAACCCATTTCTATTAATTTGTGTATCACCATGTGGTTGTGGCTTACTGGCTAAAGTTTTGGCATCTGTCTCCGGCAGAGCTACATGACTTTTCTCCAACTTTGCTCTTCTTTCTTCCAACATTCGGTTCAGTTTTCCATGCCTACCTAAACTCGGCACTATCAACCGGCCACAGCAGTTTCTTTATTCACCAATGGTATTCACAGCTTACAGAGGGAATTCCCACATCAGGACTTGGATCCCCAAAAAAGGCAAGTTAGGATTAAGAGGTTAAAAATTATATATCAGGTTCTCTAGTGAAATTTGTTAAGCAAATTCAAGTCCTCTCTATTATAAAAATCAAGAATTATTCTCCTTTTCATTTAGGGGAAGGGAAAACCTCTACAAGTGAGATTACTGTGTGTAGGCAAAAACGGGACAGTGGGAAGTTTTTTCCAAGCCTGCTTCAGCTCAGAATAATCTCTATGCTGCAGTAACACATTTCAGAGTTGCGTATCCTGAACCCTTCTGAGGGCACTGGTGATTATGCCTTTGTCAAAACTCCCAGCACAGCACAACACAAAGAATGAAGCCTAGTGGAAATGGCAGGCTGTTGTAATAGGACCGCTAGTTAGTTCCTGACCACTTAGCCCAGAAATAATAACACAGAAACTCTATTAATTAAATCACTGCTTGGTCCATTATCTCTGGCCTCTTATTAGATAACTCTTATAATTTTAATTTAACCCATTTCTATTCATCTCTGTGGCAAAGTTCTGTCATCTGTCTCCGGTGGGGTTACATGGCTTCTCCCTGCTCTGCCTCCTTTCTCCAAGTATTCAGTTTAGTTTTCCCCCACCTAGCTCTGTTCTATTCTGCTATAGGTCCAAAGCAGTCCTTTATTAAGCAATGATATTCACAGTATAGAGAAGGGAATCCCACACTAGGCAGACTAATGATAATGATGAATTGCTGTAGACTCATAAACTGTAACGAATGTACTACAGCAGGACAAGTTGTTTGTAGCAGAAGAAATAGTGGAGAAAAGTGGAGGAGTGGGAGTAGATGGTCTTTCTATTTTTGTGTGTGTGAATCTAAAAGTGCTTTTAAAAATAGTGCTTTTGAGATTATAATATAATACTGCTCACTCCCATTCTTCCCATCAAACTTTCCCATGTACTCCTCCTAGCTCTTGTTAAAAGTCAAGGTCTCTTTATTCACTAATAGCTATGACATGCAACCATAAATATGTGTATGTATATGTATATATATATAAAATTGTTCAGTCCATATAATGTTACTTGTCATCCTGGTCTAGAAAATTCTCCCATTGACTCTTCTTACAACTGATTTTAGGTTGTGTCCAATTGACAGTTCAAACTGACTTCACCTGTAGATTGAAATAAGCCTTTGCTCAAAGAACACAGGCAGTGTCTGTCACTGGGTTTCAACGCAAGGTGCAGACACCCCTCAGGCTTTTACGCAAGTTTTTGACTAACTTTGATCAATAACTATCAGCTAGTTTCCAGGAATTATAGTATACAGACAAAACCCAGGTGATAGCAAACCAAATAATAATGTTTGTTCCTATAATTACACACCCATGGTAAGGCTTAATTTATAAAGTGGACCAGCATCAGTAAGTACTAAAATAGAAAAGTTATAACTATATATTGTAACAAATTATGTAGATGTTCTCTTGGTCTGTCTCCATCTCCCATCTCCTCTCTCTCTCTCTCCCTCTCTCTCTCCCCCTCTGTGTGTGTGTGTGTGCGTGTGTGTGTGTGTGTGTGTGTGTGTGTGGTGTGTTCACACACATTTCCTTCTGTGATGAGGTAAGATGACACAGCATCAGCACGCTACTGACCTAATGAGATCAAGTGAGGCAGATGGTAACACTCTTGCCCCACGCTGAGGCTATAACTTTTGCAGTTTCCAATAAGAATAGAAAACTAGTATGGGTTTCCTTTTTTCTCTTTGCAGTCTCATGTGAAGATCTGTCCTTACTATGTATCTTTGCAATTTCAACATCCATTGCTGTCTCTTTCCTTGCTGAGAACATTAACCTTCTCACTTAAAGGCAGCGCTTGGAGTGCTCTCTGTGGCTTGACCGGATCACCTCCACAGGTGCTGCTGTGCTTCAGAGCTATTCTTGAACAACCCAAAGCTGCGAGCACACAAGCACTGTGGTGCTTCCACAGCTGATCTGCTTCGTAGTGGCTAAGGGTAAGTGGGGTATCAGAATGGAGATGCTGGAGAAGGACTTAACAGTTCATACGGTACAATATTCTACCACAATATTCTACCACATAAGCAGCATACAACTTAAAACCTGCCAGTGGCTTATGTCTAAAATTTTATATTTACTATCCTCAGACCATAGTGTGTGGATCATAAATGTCCCTCAAAACACCTATGTGCTAAAAGTGTAGCAATATCTAAGGGGTGGGGCCCAGTGGTAAGTCCTTGGATGACTGGAGACAAGACCTCAAAAATTGTTCTGAAGTTCTTCTCAGGTGCTTCTTCCTCTTCCTCTTTTCCACCCTGGCCATGACGTGTTTTGCTCTACTGAATTCTCCTGTAATGAAGCCTTACTACAGGCCCCAAGCAATGAACTTAATGATCATGAATTGACTGTACATCACAATAAACCTATTCCACGTATAAGTTTATTATCTCAGGCTTTTTGTTTTAGTGATGGAAAGGCATATAACACCGCAGGTAATAAAATAAGGGAGGACTATCAAACCTAAGGATGGGTCAGGTGGAAAAATCCTCACAGTTGATCTAATGATGAGGATCCAGAGCCACACATGAGGTAACGCAGATAAATGCCCTTCCCTGTCTGGGAACAGCATAACTGCCTCAGCACAGAATTAAGTTAAAAGAAAACAACAGTGGAAAAATTGATGTGTAAGCGTAAATGGCAATACTTTATGATAAAACAAAACTATTCATTCGCACCCAAGACTACAGAGAGAAGAGATTCAGAATATTACTACAGGTGACCTCTGGGTCATATCAGAATGATTTGGAGCAATAAGTAAGCCACACATGGACTATTCTTGTTTTTTTAAACAAGTTTCATCTTAGAATCCAAGGTGGCCTCCAATTTGCAATTTTATTACCTCGACTTTCCAAGTACCAGAATTGCAGATGTGTGTAACCATGCCCAGAAGTCTCTTGCGGTTCTTGATTTGAAAAAATCGACCTGGTAGAGTTAAGAACAAATACACAGAAATCTGCATATCTATTATCTGTTAGATGACAATGATGAATTTGTATTTTTTTTAGTATGACAATTTTAATTTTATTAAAATTAGACCTTGGGGCTGGAGAGATTATTGTAAGGAGAGGCCTGTTTGTTTGTCCTGGCCACCTGGCTAGCCTAAAGCCAAAATAACCACACAGAAACTGTATTAATTAAAACACTGTTTAGTCATTAGCTCTAATTTCTTATTGGCTAACTCTTACATATAGATTTAACCGATCTCCATTAATCTGTGCATTGCCACATAGCAGTGGCTTACTGGAGAGTCTAACCAGCATCCATCCTAGGCAGAGGATCCATGGCTTCTCTGACTCTGCTTTCTTCCTCCTAGCATTCAGTTCTGTTTTCCCCGCCTACTTAATTTCTGCCCTATCAAAAGGCCAAGGCAGTTTCTTTATTCATTAACCAATGAAAGCAACACATGAACAGAAGAACCTCCTACACCAAGAGATGGTTTAGTGTTTAAGAGCACTTGTGTCTCTTGCAGATAACCCAAGTTCAGTTACAAGCACCTAGACAGGGGCTCACAACAGTCTATAACTCCAGTTCTAGGAAATCTGACACTCTCTCCTCTTCTCACATCTCCAGGCACTAGGAAAGCATGTTTATGGTATTTGTATACATAGACACACACACACAAACACACACACACACGCAAAATATTTACACACATAATAAAAGAATTAGATCTTAAGTTAGACCTTTAAAAATAAAAACCCTATCAACTATATGTGATGCCATAAAACTAGGAACCAGGCAGATAGTAAATTCAAGGCCAGACTAAGTTACTTAGTGAGACCCTTTCTCAAAATAAGTAATACTTTAAATGAGTTAAGTATATAATTATATATAAATAAATATATTTTAAACAAATTTTGTAGCCTATCAAAATTATTAAAAGTAAATATTATGTCCAGAATTTTTCAAAGCATTTTAAAGAGGACAGAGTAGGTACAGGACAAATTAAAGAGGCTGTGATCTGAAAATGATATAATGACGGGAACAGAATTTGAAGACATGTAGAGGTCATTATACCTCTGAATGTTTTGGATGCTTAAAAGATGCCAATAAGTTTGCTACAAACCATTATTAAAAATTCATATTGGTTTTATGCAGTAATTTGAAATGTGAATATTAATTCTAACATTAATGATCATTCAAGTTAAAATACAAGCACAGCATACCCAAGGATTTCTACTTATTGTTTCAATGAATTAAATCCTGTAGTCTCTGGTAACCTTCCCAGAGAGTAGCTGGAAATTCTTAACTGCTTCTCTGATCCCTTTGTGCGGAAGCTCTGATCAGTCATTTCCCTTGAGTCCCTATAGCCAGAAAAGGGTTCCTGTAGCAGACATGGGGAATCAAAATGATACTGTTATCTATTGGTGTTTTGTCTCTAAGTGAAAGTCAAGGTGAATTCTCAAGCGCTTTCTGCCTATTCTCAGCCTCAAGTAGGTTACCTAAACCCCAATAATCACCCACTACCAATTACACTATCCAGGGACTTGATAACCCAGATTATTTCAAGAGAGTTTCTGTTGTCCACATAGAGTGCAAGTTAGTTCTTTGTTTCTGATAACCGGGAAAGGTGATTCCAAGGACTCTCGCCGATGAATAGGAATGTAGAAATGAAAGTAAGGATTAGGGATGTAGAACAAAGGCAGAATGTTTGCCAAGTGTGTGCCAAAGCCCCGGGAGCAGCAATTAAAATCATATCAAGTCAGGAAAATAATGATCTACCTCTTTTCCAGAGTCATAGAATCCCATTTTGGAATTCTCTCTCTCTCTCTCTCTCTCTCTCTCTCTCTCTCTGGTGTTAGTGGTTGAACTTGGCATTTTCTTGGATAATAAGCAAGCACTCCACCTCTGAACTATTTCCCCAGCTCTATTTTAATTTTTATTTTGAATGGAAGGCTCAATAAGTTACCAAGCTGACCTTCAACTTACTCTCTAACTCAGGAAAGCTTTGAATTTCCAATCTAGCTGCCATAGCCCCACAGAAGCTGGAATTGCAGGCCTGAACCATTAGCCCTAGCTTGTTGAAAATGCTTTGACAGAAATGGCGTGACTATTTGGATTTCATTCCTTGTGCCATCTTGGGTTCAAAAGTTGACTTATGACTTCTATATAGTACAGTGTCTCAGGTAGTGTTCTATTGCTGTGAAGAGATGCCATGACCACACCAACTCTTATAAAAGAAACCATTATATTACATTTCAGAGGTTTAGTTCATTATAAATTTGATAGGGTGCATGGCAGTGTGCAGGCAGACATGGTACTTGAAAGGTAGTTGAGAGTTCTATATCTGAATTCACAGGCAGTTGGAAGAGGGAGACATCAGGCTTGGCTTGAGCTTTTGAAAACCATAATCCCTCATCCAGTGTCACAAATCCCCCAACACCTCCTAATCCCTCTCAAGTAGTGCCACACCCAAATACATGAGCCTATGAGGGCCATTCCTACTCAAACCACCATACCCAGTAAATTCATATTGTGTATTTGTTTCTAGAAGTAGCAGGAGGAAAATGCACTTACTGCTTAAAAAAAATTCTATAAACAAGTGAAAGAAAAGCTTTAACTTGGGTTGATTTATTTGGCCAGCTGCTAAGTATTCTTTCTAATGATGTTTGCCATTTACCTCTGCTGGCTTTGGTTCTTAGTATTCAAAACATTACAGTGCCTACATTCCTCTGCCTTTCCCTAAGTATTCAAAGGAGTCTGGGGAATTTCACTAAACCTAGTGACTTAAAATTGGAAAGGTCAGGAAGTGTACCACTGTGTGCTTAGATGGTGACCCTGTGTGATGCAAACGTGAAATCTTGATTATGTAAATTGACAAGTGCATGTGGGCTGCACGACCTTGCAGACTATTGAGCTGTGCTCTAGTTGTTTAAGCCTGTCTGCTCACAAGCTCTTTGATATTAGCTACATTATTCACTTCTGTGAGGTTCTGCAAAACGAGGGATGCAGATTACATAATGGCTGGTAGTTATTCAAAATCACACACGATTATCCTAGTAATTCACTGACTGATAACTCTTAGGTTTTTCTCTAGAGTAAGACTTTTTTATACAGAATACTGTCTTAAACCCTAACTTCATTATGTTATTCCATATATTAAGAGTTTGAGCTGACAAATGGCTGTTTGCACAGGGCTTTCACTTCCTGCGGGTAAGTCCATCTGGGACATCAAATTACAGATCAGACCTTGCTTAATGAACTTCACATTGGAACATATGGCATTGCGTTTTCAAAAGCCACTTTCTTCAAACCAAGAGAACTTGTCCAAGCATGGCCATTCCAACAGTGTCTCCTAGATGCTCAGCATCAACCCTGAGGAGAGGAAGGCTGCAGAGAAAGTCCTTTAACTGTGTGTGGGGGAGGGAGGAGACATTTTATTTCCCCTAGTATTCATATATAGTTCTTAGTCGGGAAGGATCCTTTTACAACAACAAAAAAATTCTCTAGGTAAGAAAAATCCCAGTCATTTAACTCTGTGAATCCCTGTATGAGAAAGGGGTGAGTCTCTGGGGTGGTTTTAAATGTATTGTCTGCTGCATCAAAGAATTCTTGGTGTTGGGAAGGCCAATGAGATGGCCAGGAAGAAAAAAAAAACAGAAAGGCAGAGAGAGTAGTGTTTGTTCCCTTTATCTCTGACAGAGCCTTCACTCTCAGCCTCTGGTGGTGATCCTCCTGCTTGTTTCTCTGGTACAAAGAGGGGATTCTCTTACAAATGACTCTTTCCTCTACAGGCATAAATCTCCTTTAACAAATAGTAACATCTCTGTTTTCAGAGCTTCAGTTACATCAGTTTCTTAAAATATCTTTACAACTGATAGGCAAATTTGGGGGTGGTGTATTCTTATCTCTTAAAGGCACAGTCCAAGGGATATTGTATTGCTTCTATTTTGGCAAAGGTTTATTTCTCTCAGTTGTGTGTATAGTTCAGGGGTGTAAATAGGAATGCAGTGCCCATGGCAGCCAGAAGAATACAATGGATTCCCTGAAGCTCAAATCACAGGCAGTTGCGAGGCCCTAGACATGGGTGCTGGGAGTAAAACTCAGACCCTCTGCCAGAGCAGGGTGTGCTCTTCACTTCAGAACCATCACTCCACCCCCGCTTCTTCATTACTGTTATTGACTAAGTCTGGCCTCATGAAGCCCAGAGCAATAACTGCCCTTTAACTATTTGCTTTCCCCTCCTCCTCCTCCTCCTCCTCCTCCTCCTCCTCCTCCTCCTCCCCCCTCTTCCTCCTTCTCCTCCTCCTTCTCTCCCTACTCTTCCTTCTTCTTTTATGATTCCTTGCCCACATACTTTGACCCACCAGATTTCAGGACAGCTGTGAAGAACAATTCCATACAGCAACCACAACCGACTCACTCTTTTACTGGAGCACCTTTTATACTCTGAACTTTCTCTGAAGCTGCTCATAGTAAATCAGCTCAGCTCTTCCCTAAACAGACAGTTTATAAAGTGCATGGTGCAAAACTGTCTCCAGAAACACTTCCCAAAGAAGAGATACCAATTAGAAATTGGGAGCCTCAGCCTTCCTGAGAGGAATTCTACACATCTTCTGGGTCTGTGCTGTGATATGACTGTGTCCCCAGGGTCTCAAATGTTGAAATCCTTACCGTCAGGATGATAAAACTCCAGGTACTACAAAGAGGAAAATGAGAAAGAACAGGGTTGATGAACTTCAGCTGGGGAGGGGAGAAGAAGAGTAATACCAATAAGGGGTGGGAAGACAAGATAAATAAATAGCTTAAGGATGTATAGGAACACCATAAAGAAACATGTTATTTTATATGTTTACTTTAAAATGCATACACATATAGGTAGGTGGTGGTGGCACATGACTTTAATCCCAGTACTCAGAAGGCTGAGTCAGGCAGATTTCTATGAGTTTGGAGCCAGTTTGGTCCACAAAGCCAGTTCCAGGACAGCAAAGGCTACACAGAGAAGCCTTGCCTTGAAAAACCGAAAGCAAAACAAGAACAAACAAACAAAAAATACATACACATTGTGTGTGTGTGTTATACATTTCAGTCTCATGAGTGTCATTCTTTAAGTTGACATTTCCCTTAAAACAAATACTTCATTAACCCTTCTACAAAGTTTGTAATTGCCTGAGATCCTGTGTGTGTATCCTCCCTAGGCCACTACAGGGATGTCAGGATCCAGGGATTCTTTTGAAGCACAGGAGACATTATAAAACCAACACTATCTGATTACGGCAATATCTGATTGAGTCTTCCAAGTCTCTAAATCATCATCACTCATTTTCTCTATTTGATTTCAAATTAGCTGTCCAACTCATTTTTAATGAAATTTAGCACTTTCATTTACATTAATAGACGCAAAAGGAATGCTATTGCGTTAGGATAATGTTGATGTTAAAATTAAACTTGGTTTTGTTTTATTTTTAAAAGAACCTGTTTATTTACTGTGTCTATTGCAATGCTTGTAGTCAAACCTGAGGTTTTAGGAATGCTAAGCAAGCACTCTGTCGCTGAACTCTACCCTCAACCCCTTACTTGTTTTTAAGATTTTGAAATTAAAATACTTGAAACCCCTTCAAACATCCAGTAACTAGTTACATATTAAAGAAACCAACTCATGTGTATTCATTAAATCTGAAAACAGATTTATATTTGTGCAACCAAAGTCTCTCAACAATTTTTGAAGTAATTTTATTCATTATTTTTCTTTCATGTGAATTTTTCTCAAAGGATTGCTTAACCTTTAAAGAAATGGGATCTTACAAAATACTAGTGGTGCCTTGCATTTGCATAATACTTTTAGGTATCAAGATGACTTTGACTCAAATTAAGGTTCAGGGGAAAAAAAGTAAAAAAAGAAAAATCTTTTTAAAGAACTACGATTGCCCTATTTTCTAAGTGACTGTGGTCTGAAGTTTTGTCACTAGAAACCACCTACGCTAGCATTTAATCT
Source organism: Myodes glareolus (assembly GCF_982192425.1). Taxonomy (NCBI): domain Eukaryota; kingdom Metazoa; phylum Chordata; class Mammalia; order Rodentia; family Cricetidae; genus Myodes; species Myodes glareolus. The sequence continues at coordinate 15,565,657 of NC_142027.1, forward strand.
AAGTCAATGTAGTGGTTTGAATGATATGCCACATTTGGCGTGAGGTGAGGCCTGAGGGTATCCAAGCAGAGAAGCGAGCCCTCAGAGAGATGACAATGAAAACTTTGTCAAGCTGGATCAGAAGAGCATGTGTACAACACAGTGCAGTCTGGGAAAAGTTTCCAGGCAGCCATCCGTCCCATCCCAGATGCACAGTAAGGCTTAATGTGTGACTACATAGAAACTCTTTTACAAAGTACATGTGTTAATAAGGGCGGGTTCTAGAGCTAAAAGGCCTAAAATCTGATGAGATCTCTGACTGATAGCATAGAGGACAGCAGTACATAAAATATATGTGACATCTTTTTCTAAGGATAGGTTCCATTAACTGGGAGCTAAAGTTAAGGATCAAGGAGGGAAGGGTCTGAGGCAATCATTCTGGGGAACTTGGGTGACATCTGTCTCTATAGCAAAAGGTGGATGAGTTCTGCCTCCACACATAGCAAAATGGTTGCCAGGTTGTTAACAATATCCACTTCCAGACTTCTGGGCAGAAAACAGGTATTGCCTTCTTTGAAGAGGAGTCCCTGAATGTTGAATATTCCCGTTTCCCTATGGCTCTGCGGGTGCCCCCAGCATCGGCGCAATTGTTTGGGAAGGAAAAGGAGCTTTGGCCTTGTTGGAGGAGGTGTGTCACTCAGAGTGGGCTCTGGGATTTCAAAAGCCCAGGCAAGCACATCACCCTTCTTTGGCTCATGCTTTCAGATCGGATGCAAGCTCTCAGCTGCTTCTCCAGTCCCATGCCTGCCTGCTTGCCTCCATGCGCTCCATCATGATAGATTTATCTTCTGGAACGGTAAGCCAATTTCAGGATGGAAGAGGACAAGTTCAAAGGCAACATAGAATGTTTCATTGCGCTGGGGGGGATGGAAGGAGGGAAACACAACTGTCAAGGAATAATAGCAATTTGTGAAAAGATTATTTAGAAGAAAAGTGAATTCTATAGCAAAATTTTGAGCATTAAAATACACAAAGACTAGAGTAGATTTTAGAAAGAAACAACTGAGAAATATGTCTAAAGAAGATTAGGTATTAATATAGCTATAAAGAACTCATTATGAAACACTTGCTGAGAATAAATCAGCCTCTGTGAAGAAGCCTAGAGGATACCATCTTACCTAGCTACCAAAGTCAGGCACTGAGTGTCAGAATCATGTCACAGACATGATGCAATGAGAAATTAACAGCACCATGTCTGTGATGTACTCCAAGAGATGCATAAATTTAACTGAAGCATAAAACCGGTATCAAATGTAAGGAATGGAAGAGACAGTCAAGAACTTCCTTCAAGTCTACAGATATTAATGAACTATGTGACCCCATGGAGCAAATGAGCCTACAGTGCATGTCAGCCATCAGGAAATAAGTTAGGACAGCTTATGATGATGTGAGAGTTGTGAAAGTTGATGTTGATAGTGCATCCATGTAGTTTCTAGACTTCACTCTTTCTGAGTTTTTATGATATGGCAGTATATTGTTAGTTTCAATGGTGAACTTGACAGAATCAAAGACTGCCTGGGAGATAGTCCTCAGTACATACCTATAGTGGGAATTGACTTGATTACATGAGTTGATGTGGTAAAACTCATCTTAATTGTGGGTGACACCTAAACCGTAGAAATAGCAAAAGCAAGCTGAGCATTAGCATACATGCGTTCTCTGCTCTTTTCGGGATACAAATGTCATATGACCAGCTACCTCAGGCTCCTGCTGCTGTAACTTCATTATCATGATGAACAGGTAACCTGGAACTTGAAGTAAAATTTGCCCTTCAATTGCTTTTGTCGGAGTATTTTTAACATTTAGTACAATTTGTTTATTTATTTTATGTGTGTGAGTGTGTTTGCCTGCCTGTGTGCATATGTATCTCATGCATGCCTAGTGCACACAAAGTTCAGCAAAAGGCACCAGATCCCCCAGGAACTGACTGAAGTTAGTGATGTGATGGGTTTTTGTTTGTTTGCTTGTTGTCATTTTTTATAAGAATATGGCACATCTTTGCATCATTATACAAACACTCAACAGCATAAATGAATGTAACACATCTTACATTAATATTCTACATTTCCCCCTTTTGCCTATAAATAACAAAACAAGTTTTAAAATAATGATTACTTTTACAATACTCAGTTCATTTGTATTTAGCAAATTTAGAGGAAAAAATTTAATTATCTATATTATCTTAGTGATCCAAGACTTTTCAACCTAATCACTGTTTAATTATAGATAAGTAAAAGTATAACTCTATTAAGTCTTTAACTCCATTAAAGACCCCAGAAGAATATATAATATTTTATATATATACATACACATTTATATAAAATATAAATATGTATATTTACATAAATAAAATATAAATATGTATGTATATATAAGTTATTATATGTTCTAAATATTATATATTATAAAAATGCTATAAAATATAGCAACAGAGATATCTGACAACTTGAAAAGTCACCCTAAGTTTTTCCACAACATTGGGGCATTCATCTTTGTCCTATAGGCCTAGAATATCTGGCAGACTTTTCAGTGAAGCAAGAAATTTGAAGGACTGTTGTGCTTTGTGTTGGCAAAGTTCATCAGTCATTTTCCTCTGTGTCCTCCAGAATATCTAGAAGACTCTTCTGCAAAGCAGTAACTTCGAAGGACTGTCCTACTTGGGCTTGGCAAAATTCAACAGTCTTTTTCCTGCCAGGACTGTGTGTCCAGTGTATACAGCATACTGTCAGCAGCCAAAGCAAAACAGTTTAGCAGTTTCTTGCCCAAATGGCTAGCTTTGTCACATTGAAAACATACTCCATATCAAATTTCTTCAATGCCCAAGTGATGTGATGTTTGTGAGCTACCATGTTGATACTGGGAACTGAACCCAGGTCCTCTGCAAAAACAGTAAGTACTTCTAACCATTGAGCCATCTCTCTTGCCCTTTGTCAGAGTATTTTGTCATAGTTATAGAAATGTCCCTAACACAAGGCTGTCTTAAAAAGAAAAGTAGCTACAACAATGTATTTTTGTGTGAGTGTGTGTTGTAGGAGGCCACTTGTTTGTTTCCTGGCCTCCCAGACTCCTGAAATAACCACATAGAAACTGTATTAATTAAATTACTGCTTGGCCTATTAGCTCTGACTTCTTATTGGCTAGCTTATACATCTTAATTTAACCCATTTCCATTATTTTATATTTTACCGTGAGGTTTGTGGCCTACCAGCAAGGTTTTGACATGTCTGTCTCCAGTGGCGGCTCCATGACTTCTCTCTGACTCTGCCTCCTTTCTCCCAGCATTCAGTTTAGTTTTCCCTGCCTAACTCTGTTCTACCCTATCACAGTCCCAAAACAGCTTCTTTATTAACCAATGGTATTCACAGCATATAGAGGGGAATCCCACATCAAGTGTGTCTGCGTGTGCGTGTGCGTGCGCACGTTCGCACACACATAGGGGGCAGGTGAACGCAAGTAAAGAGGCAGAACACCATTTGCAGGAGTCAGTTTTCTCTTTCTACTGATTTCTACTTTTCTCCTGATTCCCAGAGATCCAACTCAGGTCATCGACTTTAGTGTCAATTGCCTTTATCCTTTAAAACAACTCATTAGCCCCAAGTAGACTGCTTTGATTATAGTCTTTTGAAGAAGTCTGGGGAGGGCTAGGGAACACCATGGTACCAATTTTCTTTCAAAGAATAGAAAGAATCAAGCTGTTCCTTGAACTTTTCTTCTAACTTCCTATAAACATGATTTTTCAAATGCATATTCCTAAAGTGTTATTATAAATATTTCTTGCATGCCAATAAAGTTATAAATTCATGGACTTTTGTTTATGGCATGATGGTGGGATTGAATTTAGGGACTTTGCATGTACTAGGCAAGCCTCTACCACAAACCATTTCTAGCCAAAAATACATGAGCTTTAATCTTCATAAAATTAGAAAATATAATTAAAACTTTAAACAATGTTCATATTCTAAGCCTTGTGCAGAGTTTAGATTAACACAAACTTATCATATGAGATGAATAACAAGCATATTGGGAAGAAAATTAATAAGTCAAATTTAACTCAGCTATTATTCATCCCCCCAATTCACACAAAAAACAGAAGCTGATGAAATTCTTAACTAATAAAAAAAATACATTCAAATTAATAATTAAATTTCACTAGTAACATTTGTCTCATTATATAGCCGATTAAGGATTGGTAGGAAAACAGTGTTGCAGATTGTCATTCCAGCTTGCCAAAGCTGTAAAGGATGTCCCAAAATGGTGTTTCCTCCTCAAATCACCCTGATTATACTAATGTTATTTCATTCCATATGTGAATACAACTCTTTTTTTTTCTTGAGGAATTACAATTAGTTGGCACACATCTTTCTGTTTTTAAAAGGCAACAATGAAAAGCAAAAAGAAGAATGGACAAAGATTAGAACCCAGATCTGTGCCAACTCACTGTGTCTTTGAATGTAAATATTTAACCTCAACATATATGTGTTTCCATTTACATAAAGTTAAAATACGAAAATGACTGTCTTAATCAGTGTTCTATGCTGTAAAGAGACATCATGACCAAGGCAACTCAAGCATTTAATTGGGGGCTTATTTACAGTTTCATAGTTTTAGTCCATTAACATGACAGGAAGCAAGGTGGCATGCAAGCAGGCATGGTGCTAGAGAAGTAACTAAAAGCTCTACATCTTGAAACACAAGAAGCAGGAGGAAAGAGACACTGGACTTGGCTTGGGCTTTTGAAACCTGAAAGCCTACCCCTAATAATACAATTCCTCCAACAAAGCCACACCTTCTAACCCTTATCAAGTAGAGCCACTCCCTGATGACTAAGCATTCAAATAAATGAACCTATGGGGGCCATTCTTATTCAAACCAACCACCACAATAACAGTTTCCAATTTTTACATTTTTTTTGAGCTTTTGCTAAATTTATTGTTTTACAGTTTCAAAGTGCATATATTTGCTTACTGTCTAACATATACACCTGCTCTCTCCTATCTCCCTCCAATTCCTTTCTATCTCCTCTTCACAACTTCTTTTTCACATATATTTGTTTTGTTTTATATTGTGATCCACTAGATTTAACTAAAGCCATCTGAATGACAATAGCGTTGAACTATTCATTTAAGCCTGGGGGATTCTCCCTGGGTACACAACTGAAGACAATTATTACCACAGCCCCAGAATCCATCAATAGCCAAACTGTTCATTAGGATTGGGTATGGGCCTATGAACTCCTCTCCAATCCATGGCAGGACCACTCTTGGGCCAACCCTGTGCAGGCAACCACGGTGGCTGTCAGATCATGATTACAATGACTGTGTCATGCCCAGAAGATAGCATTTTGCAGCCCTTCCCCTACTTTCCTTCTGCTAAAGTGTCCCTTAAACTTTATAAAGGGTGGGATAATGGTCCTGTTTAGGATTGAGCACTGACCTACCAGTTAATCTCAGCATCTTGGGCAACCATCTGTCCCTGCATTCAATTCATTACAAAAAGAATTTTCCCTGGTACTGAACATATAGCCTTTGTCTACTAGTATAAGCATAAACATTTAGAAGGCAGTTTGATGCTATGTCAATTTATCTAAACACCTGTACCAAGTACCTGCTAGGTCTAAGACATCTTCATAGATTTTTGACTGCTTTATGCTGCCAGCCATGAATCATTTCCCCACAGCACAGGCCTACAATCCAATCGCAGAACGATTGGTCATAGAACAATTGGTAGCAACCATATAGTCATGCCACTGCTGCATCAATGGGTTCTTCCTAGAAAGATGATTTTTTTACACTCTACTGAATTCATTTTTGTTTTCTTTTTAGCCACAGTCAAGCTATTGTCTTAATTAAATTGCAAAGGACCAACTTCGATTTCTTTTCACCTTTTAAAATCCTACTTAACATAGTTTTTTGTTTTGCTTGTTATAGGATCTCAAAAAGTTATTAGCATACTGTTAATATCTAGTCTTAAATTTGTGAAAACTTTCCACAAATAGTACTGAAAACTATTCACAAAAGTACATGCTTTCTCTACACTACTATAATTAATAGTTCCAACTTTTCACTTGCTTAAAAAGGACTTTTGGTGTGAGTGACAAACATCTACTAAATTTTAAATATCCCTGTATTTATCTTCTGACACATACATCCGAGGACCAACCTCAGCAAGGAAAGTCACATTTAAATTTCCAACTCTTTATAAGACACAAATGGACCAGAAAACTTTCTAATGTATGCATTATTGAGAGTGAATGGAATCCACAAAATATATAATTTCTATAGAACTTATTTTTACTCAAAGATACTCCTAAACTGTATCTTAGTAAAACTTTTCTTATAAATTAACCATTTAAGATAGAAGTACTGATTTAGAACAAATGATCTGTGAGCTAGATTATGACTGTTTGAGATTTTAATATTTTTTAATGTTATTTCCATTGCTTTGTAAAGTGAATGATTTGCAGATTATAAGCTTTTAACAATATAGTAAAATGAGGTAAAAGTTACTAAGTAATGGAATTAATTCTTCCTAAGCTAACTTTCTGATGGACAGAGTGCTGAAAATGGAGAACTCTGGGGTAATGTTAGATAAAACATAACTTTTCTCTTTAATTGTGTTTTTCTTCTTGTGTAAAGAGCCTGCTTGAAATGTAATTATTTTTAAATACAACAACCCATAACCACTATGAATCCTTATGAGTCCTAAGTTGAAATAGGCATAAACATACTAGTAAAATTTCAGTAATAAAGAGAATTTATATAGGGAATTTGCACATTAAATTAACAGGCAGTAAAATGAGAGATCTTTTCAGACTGAGGACTTATAAGAATAAAGGCATTTCTGGAAATTCCATGCACTCAGTACTCAATGTTCAAAGTTCATTTGCATATCTCATTTATGAGTACGATAGAAAGTCCTTAAAATCATTAACAAAAAAAAAAACAATGTTCTTTCATGAACAAATAAAAGACCCATCAACCATAATAAATAATTTTCCTTAAAGTTCTGGGAAATTTGCTCCTATAGATTCATCTTAGGGTAGAATTGAAAAAAAAACTGAGGACGTCTATGACAACCAACCCCCCTCATCGAACCAGAAAAGGGAGGTCACTGGGGAGGGTTCCTAAGGATTAGGATGGAGGTGATGAGCTCTAGCTCTTCACAGTAAATGACTTCTAGTGAGGTTGGGATGGGGATGGGAAAGGACTCAAACAGAGAGTTTTGCCATGCTCAGATTTTGCTTGGGATATTTTTTTTGGAGGGGGACAAAATGTTGATAGAGTAGACCTGGGAGGAATGGGAAGTAAGTGTGATCAGGATGCCTATTATGAAATTTGCAAATAATCAGTAAACACATTATGTTGGAAAAAATATTCACCAAATGCAGTAAGCGCTATTCCTAACAACAAAACTGATTCTTGTTTTTCTCTCCCCAAACTCATAGCTGTTGTACTCAGCGAAACTACAAGTACTAATACCATATTTAATTTACTAAAATAAAACTCTCAAAGTTGTGACAAGACAGATGTAATAAAAAAGATACTCACAATGATTAGTCGCTATGGTTACCAGCATACCAGTGGGCTGGCGAATGACAAGAAGAAATACATCATGACAGTGAAGTCTAATGTGAGGCACATGGTGGTCTAATCACACACACTCAGAAGGCTCATGCCGGAGAATAATAGCTTATCTTACACCTTCAGCGACCATTGTTAGAAGCAGCATTTTCTATTTTTAGAGAGAATAATTAAGATATTGTATATTTAATTTAGGCTAGTGACACATTGGTAGGTTCAGTTTTGTTTGTTTCTGAAAAGAGGAGTGGCCCATTTTTTTTTTCCTGGTAACAACTCTGGAATATGAACTGACAAGGTTGAAGACAAGAGAAAAGACAGTCAGTCATTCTAAGATGCCTGGAATTCCTACTAAACCACAAAGCTGAGCATGGAAGCACACATATGTAATCCCAGAAGTTGAGGCAGAGCAAGAAGATTATTGCAAGTCCCAGGCTAGTCTGCTCTACAGAGCAAGCTCCCTGACATCTGCGGCTGTGTGACAAGACCCTGTCTTCAAGAAACAAACTCAAAAACAAACAAGAAAATGTATAAGTGTAAAAAGACCAAATAAACCTAGAAGTGTTATATGAAGAGCACTTGTTAGCTTGTTCATATCCCCAGCCTCCCAGACTCCCAAAATAACCACACAGAAACTGTATTAATTAAATCACTGCTTGACCTATTAGCTCTAACTTCTTATTGGCTAGCTTTTACATTTTAATTTAACCCATTTCCATTAATTTATATTTTACCATGAGGCTCATGGTCTACCGGCAAGGTTCTGATGTGTCTGTCTCCTGGAAGGGTGGTGTGTCAGCTACATGGCTTCTTTCTGACTCTGCCTTCCTCCTCCTAGCTTTCAATTTAGTTTTGCCCCCCTAGCTAAGTTCTGCCCTGCTTTAGGTCCAAAGCAATTTCTTTATTCATTAATGGTAATTACAACATACAGAGGGGAATCTCACATCGTAGAAGTGCCCAGAAACACAGCCAGAAGCAATACAATGCAATTGAATTGTTTTGTGATCTGCTTCTATCTTTCCACATCTGTCACCACAGCAACAGAGCTCAGACTCAGCACATAAGAAGTACTCTCTAAGTACTGGTTGAATCAATAAATGAATGAAGCTCCATCTCAAATGTCTAGTTTTCCCCTTTTGAAAAATCAGAACAAAACTTGTCCAGTGTGTGGCTCAGCCCTAGGCATTTTCATTTTGTGTTCAGCCTTCAGCTCTGTGCATCTCTGGGCTTACATAATTTCTGGCCCTCCTGCTCCATAAGCACAGCCTGACCCAGGAAATGTGCCTTCCACCCTTTGATTGTTTAGGACAAAAAAATGGGTGGTTTAATTTCCCTTTTCAGTTTTAAACATTTGAAATCTCTGTCCTCTCCAAGCCAACAGATTCTAGTTCTCACTTAATAAAATGTGCTAAAGATTCAGCTTTTGCATGATTCCTAACGCTAATGTATTCATCAATCCTTTTATCACCCAGCTTTCAGTAAATGTCAAGCTGGATGTAGCTGACAAGGTCATCCCGATTTAGTGTGAGTTCATGGACGTACACATTTGTCTGTGGCAGCTGACATCGCTGGCTCACCTCTGCCTTCCCATGCTCCTTTACTTGAATGGTGATAATTGTATCCATTTTTTCATGATTTATCACTTCTGTCAACATTTTCAGATCTATGCATATCTTCATGCATTTAAACTACACAACATTTGCTATTTTATAAATGAATATCATCTCTGAGAATGGTTTCTGTAAGTTGAATTTATTTTGTTTTTTAGTACTTATCCTTGAGACTGCTGTTTTAAATGTTTTATCCAAAATTCACCTGAGTTTAATTGCCATTAAGGAGAATGTGTTAAGAAGTGAGTGGGGTGTTAGTATTTGTCTAAGAATGGGTTGATACCCAAAGGGATCGTGCGACCTCTTTTGCTCTTGCCCGTCTGTCCTCTGCCATGGGATTATGAAGCATGATGCCATCTCCATTCTCTCAGATTTCATGACCTCCAGAATCAGGTTAGTAAATTTATGTTCTCTATAGGTTACTCATTGTCGGGCATTTTATTATAGCATCAAAGAAAGGTCTAAGACAGAAACACATGGTATTTTCTGTATATATTCTTAGCTGGAACATTCTGTATGCTGAGCCTAACAAAGGGATTCTTCTACTGCTCCTTCTTCTACTCCTTCTAACTTCTTCTTCCTCCTGCTTCTCTTCCTCTTCTCTTCTTCCCCCTCACAATGGATCTCAATACATTGCCAAGGTTGAATTCAAATTGATCAGGCTCCTCCTGCCTGAGTCTCCTGAATGCTGGCACAATAGGTGTGGACCATCACATCCAGTGTTTTGTTTTTTTTCTAAAGTCTTTTATTTGTTGAGGGAGTGTTTCAGAGAACTAGAAAAGAAGTGGAACAAAGATGTGGCTTCTGCTTCCATGGAAGGGTTGGGGAAAATGATATCACAAAAAAATTGTCTAAAGTTGAGGAAAGGGTAGACTTTCCCAACAGTCAGTCAACTCGGTATGTGCTAGCCATGGTGGAAGGAAATGTGTGAGATGGCCTTATCTATGGAGAACAGAATGACATAGCCAGGGACTTGCTGAAAGTCAAACTATCGATAGGCCACCTGGGAGGTGAGTGACATGCCTACTATGTTTAGTTTACCAAAAGGAAAGTATGAGTTTACCTGGGTTAATGATCTGGTTTCAGTGTGTGTGATGATTTCTCTTAGTTGTCAATAGATAGGATTTAGGATCACCATAGACACAAATTTCTGGGAATATTTGCAAGGGATTATTATCCAATGAGACTACTGAGGCAGGCAGATCCACCCTAACATAAGGGATACTAACCATGGGTAGGGGGCTTCCCAACTAAATTAAGAAGGAAAAGGTGAGTTGAGCATTCAGCATTCAGCTTCCTGATTGGATGCAGTGTGGCCAGTTACCTTCTGCTCCTGACACCATCCCTTGCTCCCCATAATGGCCTATGTTCTCTGTGAACATAAACAGAAGCAAGAAATTCCTTCATAAAGAAATGTTCACTAGGTTATTTAATCACAGAAATAAGACAAATAAATAATATACTATCTTAGAATGAATATATATATTCAGCTATATAAATATATTAACTGTATTAATTTAATAACCCAAAACTGACAAACAAGGCATCATAGAGATGAAAACAGAGTGCCTAACAAGTCCTTGTAATAAAAACTTAAATTCCAAATGTACTCTCATCCTGTAAGTTTAGTTCTGGATACTGTATCCTAGGAGACAGCCACTCTGCATGTTTCAATGGATTTTGCAATTTTTGATTTTTTATCACAACAGATATATATGATCACTCAGGCAATTTCTATAGTGCTGTGGGACAATGGTCTTATCCTGTCACTTGTATTATTTTTAATGAAATGTTGATTGGCCAGTAGCCAGGCAGGAAGAAGAGCCAGGGCAACAAGAATGCTGGGAAGAGGGAAGCTCAGTCTGCAGTTTTGACCCAGCCACAGAGGAAGCAAGATGTGATTGCCTCACTGAAAAAGGTACCAAGTCACGTGGCTAACATAGACAAGAAATATGGGCTAATATAAGTTATAAGAATTAGTTAACAAGAAGAACCTGAGATACTGGGCCAATCATTATACATTATAACTAATGTAGACCTCTGTGTGATCTCCTTGGGACTTAACGACTGAAGGAACTGGGCAGGACAGAAAACTCAGTCAAAACTATAGTATCTACATTAGTAGCAGAAACTGAGCAGCACAGGACTAGGTCTCTTCATTCATGACCAAGAGCTAGCTTCAGCAATGGGCCTCCAGTACTGTGATAGATGTATGCCTCTTGAGTTAATTGAAGATCTAAATTTTCAATTAGTAAATTGAACCTGTTCTCCATTTTTATTCTATGGTTAGTGCCTTACAGAGTCCACCACTGATTCTTCTAGAAAATACTTGTTCTTTCATGAGGATGACTGTTAAAATGCAAGACAATTCTGCCAGTGGATGGAAGAATCACAAATGGAAACAAAAACTGCCTCTTCGTCTCATGCATGTACAATTGTCACTTAGGGACAGAGCATATGCATCCTCCCCTCCTGATTTATGTATCACTTGTAGGCAGAGTAAGTGGAAGGCTCCCAAAGATGGAATACGCCCAACTCAAAGGGTTGCCATACATTTGGAATCCAACTTGTGGTGGAGAACTTGCCAATCATGAATCAGTTGATGAGTATGGTCTCAAGTACCACAATGAAAGGAGTACCACAAACCCAAACAAAACAGCTCATTAAGAATGTTGGTGCTTAGAGTATCATATCCCTACTTGCTTAGTTACAGCTTCTATGGGCTACAGGCAATAAATGAAAATCAAAGAGAAGGGGTTGCCTTTCTACAAGGACCACACTAGCATCATAAAATGGAAGCATACATCTACAAAGAAAAAGAAGACATCCATCATGTGGTGTCTTCTGTCATGCTAAAGACCTGAGCATAGCCAGATACATCATGGTGTGATGAAATGCACACTTTTGTGTAGCCACATAGTTTCTGAGTGTTGTGAATGATCACTGTCTCCAGAGCACAGGCAAAATTTCCAAACAGCCATCCGGGAGGAGCTGAGGTCAGACAAAAGGTGCGCCCTTTCTGTGAATCATGGAGGGTGGAGTTGAGGAAGGATAAGTGCAGACTTGAACTTGGGGTTTGGAAATATTCTTTTCCAGGCTGAGGCATGACTAGGTTGATGTTGCCAAGCCAAGTTTACAGCTAGTTTGAAAGCTTTCTTGTTTTCTTCCTTTCTTTCTTTCTTTCTTTCTTTCTTTCTTTCTTTCTTTCTTTCTTTCTTTCTTTCTTTCTTTCTTTTTTCTTTCTTTCTTTCTTCTTTCCTTCCTTCCTTCCTTCCTTTCTTTCTTTTGTTCTAAGAGAAATAAATTCTTCACTTCAGTCTTTATGTGGACTCTGTATTTCTATCATCATATGAAGTTTGATTTGCTCAAGACTTGGCTATATTCTGGAACATTAGAAAGTTCTCCGGATTCAATTTTAAGTACTTTATACAGACCATTGGAAAGGAGCTGTCTGAGATGTTTAATTCCCATTCAACAGTTGATGATAAATGGGGCACAGAGAGGTTAATGGATGATCTGACACCACACAGTTATCTAATGGACAATTATAAATCATGGAATAATTTTTCTTCTCTTAATCATTATTCCTCAGTGATGGGCTGTATATTAGGCAGATAAATGTCTCCTTCTTTTCCTAGTTTCATGACCCAGCAACTCTAAACTATTTGAACTATGCTATTGCTAATACAGGCTGTGCCTCTACTTGCACTTTTTCCATAACAAGAAAGTCTCTTGGCTCTATCCCTGTCTTTTTTCAACTCTGCTCATGACTCATTCCTATTGCTAGAAATATATGTAGAGATCCCAACATGGGTTGAGAATATTTCACCAATACCATATTCGCCTACCAGGTGGCCTGCAATTATATCTGCTGCAAAAGAAAAGCAGTTATGGTGCCATCAGGCTCCAGTTAGACGCAGGAGATGGGACCCACCATGCTCCCAACACTGGTCCCAACATAGCATCTGCTATGCTGCAAGTTCTCAGTTACTGGTAACAGTGAATAAACACTTCTCAGACAGGATTACTACTGGAGATTGTATAAGGGAAACAGGCTAGAAGTATTAATGCTTGTTCTTCCCAGTGATAGTAAAATCAAGAATGGGCTGAAAGTTTGCTACTCTACTCCCAGAGGTACATGTATGTGAGATAGAGAAAGAGACAGTCAGACAGACAGAGACAGAAACACACATAGTTTTAAAAGTCTGCACAAAAACTTGTGTGAAAATACTTATAGCCGCATTGTTTATTAGAAGATAGATTAAGATAGAAGCAACCAAATATTCGTAAGCTAAAGAATACACAGGTAGAATGGGTTATGCTATATAGTGAAGTCATATTTGGGGGTAATAAATGAATGACATGCTACAGCATGGATGAACCCTAAAAACACACTGAGTGCCAGAAACCATCTCAAAAGATCACACATTGTCCAATTCCATGTGTGCAAAATAACTCCAAGTGTGTAGAATGTCCAGAAAGTGACACGTACAGAGATAGAAAGTAGATTAGTAGTTCCTTAGAACTTAAAGGAGGGAAGAGAGAAAGCGGTTAGTGATGAAATTTCTTTGAACATGAGAGTGTTGATGAGTCACATGTCTGTGATTACACTGACCAACACTGAACAGCACACTTCAAATGAGTCAACTGTTCAGCATGTGAACTATATCCCAATCAAGTTGTTACTGTGTGTGAGAGATGTCGGGGACACAGGGAGGTGGGAGGGGGTAGGCTGTAAAACACCCTAGAAGAAAGGCTGCCCATCAGCATCCTCCCAGTACTAATGATGTATTGATGCTGCTATCACTTTGGGCTCTCATTTCTCGTTTACTCATGTAGATGAATCTCATTTTAAATTATCTCACTCTGATTTCCTCATCATTGTAGTAAGTCACAAACATCGAAACCAGATGAAACATCCTTTCCAAGTCATGTCCATAGTCCCAGTGCTGAGGTAGCCTTTATTGACTGTCATTAGGTTCCATACACTTAGCAGATGTCATCACTAAGCCTAAGAATAGCCCCTTGAAACAGACTATGTTATTCTAATGTTATAGAAGAGGGATGGAGCTTTACCAGTCAGAGAAGTGTCACCACATGGGAACTTGATAGATCCAGGTAATTAATGCTTATGGGTCTGGTTCCTAGTGTTTATACTCTGTTCACAGTTTATGCCCCCAAAGACTAGTGAACTAGAAAGGAATGCACAAAAACCGGTAAGAGAGAGGATAAAGAGAGTATGGTATGTCATAGAGACAAGCCAGTCAATTTAGTGTGGTACTCTCCAACAGAGAACAGGGATGTGAGAAGCCTGCAAAACCAGTTTCCTGAATAGTCTGGAGGGTGACCCATGGGCTCTGGGGCTATTCAAGCTGTCTGTTAGAAGAAATACCTTTTAAATCTTATTCCAACCGAGCAAGCAGTGGCACACAGGTCAGCTTCTTTTGTAAAAGACAAAGACTTCAGGTTTTTGTTTCCCATTATCAGCTCTGTGCTTCCAATACTTATCTGCCCTCTGAAGGCATATCCACTTTCCTGTGTTATTAAAAATATCAGATTGTTTTTAGCCCACTTTTGAGGATGGGCACATATACACTGGAGGAGTGCACAGAGCGTCCATCATTTCAGAACTGAGCTTTTTTTCCCTGTGCAGAGAGCTGAGGTCTCTCTTCTGTTTCTTCCCTCTGCCATACATCTTCCAGCATAGTCTTCAATGTGCTTTTATGGAGACATTTATCCTCCCCACAATCCCCTTCGGCAATTTAATTTGAAGTCATTCTAATAGTAGATTGCCTAATTTCTTGTCATGGTATCCTCCGTGAAATACAAGATCTTTCTCGCTTACAATATTCTGAGTCCTAGTTTCAAGTCTAATGTGTATACAGCTTTGCTACTCTTTAATGGCAAGCAATATTTTCTCTTCCCCAGCTTTCCTTGTCCTCCAAAATTAACTATTTCAAATATCAGCAACAATAAAAAAGATCACTTCCCCACAAATAACCACAGGCATATAGACTTTATTATTAAACCATCAGCATAAAACACACACACTAAAGAAATAAGAACCTTTGGAAGCCAAAGCTGGCAGATTCACCAAAGAAATGCATGCCAGATTAACCTCTATTAGATAAATGTGGCAGACACAGCAGTTTTAGATTTTAGCAGAGTGTGTGACTAAGACTCTCGTGATATTCCTTTGGATAAGCTAGATAGGGTAAGAGAAGAAGATAATTATATATAATCATACCTAGCTGATTAAAGATTGACTATATTACAGGATGTTTGGGTTCCAAGGGGAAAGCTTCATAGAAATCACACAATTTACAGCTTCTTTACTACCCTTTTGTTGTTGTTGTTTTGTTTTGTTTGTTTGTTTTTTGAGACAGGGTTTCTCAGTGTAGCCTTGGCTGTCCTAGAACTCACTCTGTAGGCCAGGATGGCTTCAGATTCACAGAGATCCGCCTGCCTCTGCCTCCTGAGTTCTGGGATTAAAGGTGTGTGCCATCACTGCCGGCTTCTTTTTTACTCTTGGACCTACCCTATACACTACACACATGGCTACTGAGTCTTTGAAATTTGTCTTTTCTATGTTGAGTGTTAAGCGCGCGCGCACACGAGAGAAAGAGAGAGAGAGAGAGAGAGAGAGAGAGAGAGAGAGAGCAATGCACACCAAACTTGGAAGACTAAGCATATTTAGAAAGATGCCCAGTATCTTTTAATACTGACTACATGCTGAAATAATGTTCTGTATATGTAACATAAAATATGTTGTTATTATTAACTTGTTTGCTTACCTCTTTTCTTTTTTAGTCCATGTTATCATAAAGTTAAAAATTGGGGTACTGATGAGATGATTTCCAGGTTAAGGGCAGTAGCTGCTCCTCTAGAGGACCCAGGTTCAATTCCCAGCACCCACATGGCAGCTTAAAATCATATATAATTCTAGTTCTAGGAAATCCAATGTCTTCTTCTTTCCTTCCTGGGTACCAAAAATGTACAAGGTACATAGACACACATGTAGAAAAATTCCCTGCTTCCCACTTATTTGTTGACTCCATATGTGTGCTTGTGCATGTGTGTGTAGGAAGACATGTATATGTGTGCTCATGTGTGTTCTGGAGCACACATGTGTGGAAGTAAAATCAGTATTGTCTCTAAGTGCCATTTAGTATAAACTTCTCCTCCCCCCCTGCAGATTTTTATATAGTAATATCTGTTATTTAAAAATATAACCCCTTTGGTGTTGGGGGTGGCAAACTTTCAATCCCAGGACTGAAGAGGCAGAGGCAGGTGAATCTCTGTGAGTTAGAGGGCAGCCTGATCTACAGAGTTCCAGGACAGTCAGGGCTTACATAGAGAAACCCTTTTACAGAAAAAAAGAAAGAGACAAAGGAAAAATGAAGGAAGGGAGGGAGGGAGGGAGGAAGGAAGGAAGGAAGGAAGGAAGGAAGGAAGGAAGGAAGGAAGGAAGGAAGAAGAAAGAAAGAAAGAAAGAAAGAAAGAAAGAAAGAAAGAAAGAAAGAAAGAAAGAAAATATAATCCTTTATTTTCTGTTTTCCTCTAGGCATATATAACTTCTTAGTCTTATTTAAAGCAAAATCTTCAAAACGGTATTTCTACAATTGATGGTCCAAGTTTTTTTTCCCCATTCCATTCTGAACTCACTCTAACTCCACTTTGGTACATTCCATTCCCTAAACCTGTTATGACCAATGCCATTGGGACATCTCTATAACTTATTCTAACAGAGTCTTGTATTATTTGATGTATCTGCAACATTTAGCCTGGCAAACTTTCCTCCCTTATAAACCACATCTTGGAAATTATTCTATCATTTCCTTTTTCCCAATCGTGACTCATTCTTTGCCTTCTTTTGTTCATTTCTGCTTATTGTAACAACCTCAGAACTTCAAGTGCTAGAGCTAAGCCCAAGTTCTAATGCTCAATCCCATCTGCCTTTTTTTCCCCACTGCTCATTAAACCAGATCTCTCAGTACTGTCTCTACCTTTGCCCTGATCATGCCTATATGTCCAACATTTATGCAATAGGGATCTTAAACTCAAAGACAAGCAAGCATCCTAAAGCTAGCAAGCCCAAACTAAACTCTTTGTCATCATCATTCCTATGGTTTTCTCCATCTTGATGAGTGATAGTTCCCTTCCTCCAGTAACCATGACTAACACTGTGGATGCCCTTGGCCTTTTGGCTCTTCCCACTCACATAGCAATTCTAAGTAAGTAATCATACAATATTCTGGGCTCTAATTTGGAAGTATATTTCAGCACTTCCCTCTTCTTACCACCTCCTACTGTCAGGTAAATTTCTGCAACAGCGTGTTGCTGGCCTTTCAACTTCTCTCCTGCTGCCTATGGGCTACTTTCAGTACAGAAACTAGATCCATTCCTTTAAAATGCCAACTAAATCATATCCATTGTCTGAAAAACAATTCTATTTGCTGTCATTCTGCCCAATGTACTAAAAATGACTTCTAAGGACTTATATTATCTAGCCTTTAATTTCCTAAGGCTGTCAAAACACAATACTGAAGGGGAGATGACCAAAACGACAGAAATATTTTCTACCATACTGAAGGCTGAAAGTCCAGGACAAAGGTATCAGTTGTATTGGTTCTTCTATGGCTTCTTTCCTTGAGGTGGTTGCTTTTTCCGCGTCTTCATATAGTCTTCCTTTCAAGTAAGTTCGTTCATGCCGTAACTTCATGTTCTCATGAGGATGCCAGCCATGTTAGATTAGAAACTGAACGATCTTAACTTCAACAACTTTTTAAAGACTGTATTTTTAAACACAGTCACATTTTAATATCCTGGAGTGAAGGTTGTTGGCTTAGGCAGTTTAGAGTGGAAGACAATTGGTCCCACAGCAACCTCTTTCACCTCACCTCTTACCACTCTCCCCACTTCCTTCCCCTGGAGCCTCAGATGATGTCATACTCAATATTACCTCAGGAGCTCTTCTCTATTCCCTAATACACTTTCCCTCCTCCCTCATGTTTCATACTTGTCTGTTGAAATGCTCACCCTAAAGATGAGAGTCAGCTTCCAATCCCCCAAATTCATTCTCTCCTTTCCATCATTCTGCTCATCTCCCTACTTTATGTGTTGTTCTACACCACACTATGTTTTCTTATTTGCATGCTTAGAATTTTGTAATATTTTACAACTTAGTTGTTCATGAAATATATCTCCAATGAGTGGGCACGTGAGAGAAGGGCATTTGCAGAAACGAATTAGTGTATCTAAAGTAGAGTATCAGGTGGAATTTAGAAGCTACATTCTATAAGGCACGATGCAGAAAAATAAAATAGAGGAGGGGAGAGAATAGGAGGGGATGGGAGAGGAGCCACACCAAGTCTTAAGGAATACTGGACGACTGTCGTAACACTTGCCAAGGATTGTCCTACAAGGAACGAATGCAAAGTCGGTCTGCATCTGATGTTACTTGGAATGGCAGCATTGAAGCTAGGAACAGAAATGAAGAGAAGGTAACCTATGGAAGCTGACTCCACGGGAGATAATAAGATAAGGAATTAGCAGCTGGACAACAGCCTGGAGCACACTGCAGAGGCACACTGCAGAGGCACAAACCTACCTCCCTTTGTGGGAAGCTCTTGCTGATGATGAGTGAGGCAAGCTCCAACTCCCAAATCCCAGAATCGTAACTTGATTTTGCATACGACAAAAAATGTCCCCGTTGCACGAAGTGTGGCCAGTTCTGTCATACTACTGTTTTTGTGACTTAAGTGTAGTGACATTTTCACTGTGGAAGAACAGATAAGGTTTGAAAGTCAGAAAAACTAGGGTCAAGTTTTGTCAATAGCCAGTTTTAGATAAGTCATTCCTGAGTCTACTTTAAGTGGCTAAGCCCTCATCCCATGAAAGCGTCAGCCATGATGTCAGTCCAGTCTCTCCAGTTTTAAACCTTCTAATTCTAGGTACTTTTCAACTCACAGGAACAAAAAGGTGTGTGTGTATGTGCATGCGTGTGTGTGTGTGTGTGTGTGTGTGTGTGTGTTCGTGTGCCTGTAAGCATTTCATAGCTGCTTTAAAGACTCAGATGCAGAATAAGGAGGAGGTGGAAGAGGAGGTGTTCTGAAACTTCATGTTGATGGAAAATCATATTAAATCTAACACTCCCTTTTCACAGGAGTTCAGAAAGGAGGAAAAAGTCACTTGGGCCAGGTGACCAGCTTCTTCTCTTCAAGTGTGTAAAAGAGAGCCCTGGGCTTGAAAACTCAGGATGAACCTTATTTATCCAGAGACCATTTTTGTGATGCCTGATAGCAACTGCTCCCCTGTCCCAAAGGAGCTGGAAAGCGCTTCACTGTGTGGAACTTTGGTTCAAGGGAGAGTAACTTTTACACTGAATGATTGTCTCTGAGGACTGCGTCCAAACAGCAATAAGCCTATGGGTGAAGACACTTCTCTGTGCTTGCCTTTTTGCTGTTTTAACATCATGTGTGATTTCCTTTTATTGGTTTTTTTGAGACAGGGTTTCTCTGTGTAACAGCCCTGGCTTTCCTGGAACTAGCTCTTGCAGACCAGGCGGGCCTTGAACTCACAGAGATCCACCTGCCTCTGTCTCCTGAGCCACTGACAGGGTATGTGTAATTTCCTATGTGTTGAGTCACCAAGACCAAAGGAACCACATGAAAGGTGAGTTACAACAGCATGGTTCCATATACATTACTTGGCCCTTTTCTAGGCATGTCTTGTGTATAGCAAAACACCAAAGAATGCTGGTAAAATCAGATAAAATAAAAACTCCATTGCTCTCGTGTACTGGAGAGCAAAGTAGTGTATTGAATTAAACCAAATCTGTGGTGTGTTTTCTCATATAAGCAAAAAGGTATTGTATTGATATTTCCCAAAATTTGAGCAAAGATATGTGGTGGAACTCTACTAAGATCTGAAAGCCAGGGTTTGAGTTGTCACTTCTTTTTTCTATTACTTCCACCGAATTGTCTCTTCCTCTGAAAGAAAAAATGCGGTTGCTGCCAATATCTTTTCCATGGACCCCACAGAACAAGGTGGGCACCTTTGGCTTTCCAGTTTAGATAACAAAACTAATTTTTCTGGACAATTAGGGACTAGAAATGATGGTATTGCTTTCTCAGGCTTGACTCCCTAAATCATTGCCTACTTTTCTCTCTCTCCCTCCCTCCCTCCTCTCTTCCCTCCCCCCTCCCTCTTTGCCATAGCAGGAAGAGCCGACAGAGCTCCTCAACATGATTAGCAGTAAATGAAGATTTCAGTAACGACTAATGGGAAAACTATGGCTTCGCGGGTTTCTTTTTTTTGACACAGACTTCTTTGTCTTCCTGAGGGTCCTGGCTACTCCTGGAGAGTCTCCCCTGGGGTAATTAGAGGCAACACTGTGAATTCAAATCTTATACTGAAGCTTTTCTTTATAAACTTAGCAATACTTTCTCCTTTTCTTAGGTGGAAATTTTTAAGAGAAGCAGTTACAAACCTGGCTTAGATTCTGTCCCATTTCTCCCGCAAAATTAAGAAGCCATACACTTGAACGCTTACATAATAAATATTCAAAAGACTCCAAGCTAATATCATCTACAGAACACACATTTTCACTCTGACTTGAAACTCTTGAAATGCTTTTTATGGCATGCTATGCCCTACTTTAAAATACCTGTCTCCCTAATGTTTCTATGATTGCCCTTTCATTAAGTCATCGTCAGGGTCATGCATTGAAATTCCTTTCAGCTGAAAGAACCTATCTGTTTAGACAAAACTCTGCCTCTAAATGTCCATTTCTGCAAGAAATAAAACCAAGAGTCTAATGAGAATGTCTCTAGACTGCAGTTACCTAATTCCAGAGCCTGATATAGCAAACAATAGCAAAAACCAAGAGGAGTTTAGAAATACAGCTACCATCGCTAAAGTGTCCCTTAGCACTTTAAAGGGCTGTGGACATCCTAAAATCAAGATGTCAGTTTCATTCTATTTAATTATTTCTCAAATATTTGGTTATGGAATCCTCCAGGTGTGCACTGAATACCTATGAACATTCTTGAGCTCCATTGTACACAGTTTGGAAATTGTGTTGGAAAATGTTATTTACATCATGAATGTATAAATGATATGGAAGTATTAGTAAAAATTTTCTAGGAGACAAATAGGACTCACAGTAAGGATGCAGAAGAACTGGAATGGTTGAGGAATCTGGGAACAATATGTTCAACATACAACATACACTTGTAGGAAAACATAAATTTAACAAAATTTCTCTAATTATAAAAACCCTTCATGTGGGAATGTAAGTGAGTTTACTCTTACATCCTTTCACAAGGTATGATAGTTAATTTAACACGTTCACTTGACTGGGTAGGGAGATGCCCAGAGTAAAACATTATTTCCGGGAGTATCTGAAGAGTGTTTCTGGAAGAAATTCACACTGGTATTTATCAGTAGGTCAGGTAAAGAAAGCCCTTCCTCAGCAATGTGGGTGGACGTGTCTATCCACTGAGGTGGATATAGACGAGAGGTATGGGAAGAGCACACTACAGGAAGAGCACGGTACATGTGTTTAAACCGCTGAGGTGGATATAGACGAGAGGTACGGGAAGAGCACACTATAGGAAGAGCGCTCTTGTGCTCTTCTTGAGCTGGAGCATTTACTGTCTCCTGTCCCTGGGGATCAAAGCTCCAGTTTCTTAGTTTCTCCAGCCTTCAGACTCCAGGACTTAAGCAGTGACCACGCCCATTCTCAAGCCAACAGCCTCAGGATTGCACACTAGCTCTGCAGATTGTTCATTCTCTAGAAGATTGACTGTGGGATTTCTTGTACTGCATGATTTTAATGGCACAATAACAAATTCATATATATGTGCAGGAGAAGATAAACATATATATATGTGTGTGTGTATATGTATATATGTACACACACACACACACACACACACACACATATATATGTATATATTGTTGACTCTTTGTCTCTTTAATGCTCCGGTACACAGAGATATTTATGGTCATTGCCAGAATCCTAATTAACTCTTCAAGTGTCGGCCAGGTTTTTCTAAGTAAAATGACACATACCTGCTGATTTGTGGTACCATGTTGTTGGTGTCTTCTGAAGAGCTGTCAGCTCTTCATTACGTTGGACATCATCATTACGATGAATCCTCAGTAAAATGGATATCATCAGACAATGCCTGTAGTTAATTTACGGTTCACCTTCCTTGGAGATTCTATTTATCATTTTCTTGTCTTGTTTTCCTTTTTAGAAAATAGATTCTGTTCTCGTACTATATAACCTGATTACAGTTCCTCTCCCTCTACTCCTCCAGCTTCTCCCCACCTTCTAATACTGGTCTCCTCCCTTCAGCCACCTCCCCTACATCCTTGGCTACTTGAACCCTCCTGATGTATTCGACTGACCTCTACTCCAGGCATTCCTGATTTGCCCTTCCCAGGCCCCAGCCTTGGAGCTCTGATTCCCTTCTCACTAACCACATACAGAGGCACAGATGCTTTACACCACATGACTATTACTAACACGCTTTTACAGCCTCTTTTTTTTCTCTTCCCACATATTTTTCTCATATGAACACAAGATCTTTAAGAGGAGTCAATCTGAATTTTGTTTTTAATTTAGACTTTTCCTTTTTTCATTGAAAATAGATTTTTATACAATTAATTTTCATTCATTTCACCTCTCCCAATCCTCTCAAATTCTTTCCACTTCCCCTCCCACCCAAATCTACCCTTTTCTTTCTCTCTTTTTAATCCTACCCATAGTGTCAACTATAAAAAGCTACAATTGATATTTCAATAGTGAACATTTTCAATTTCCATAGCTACATTTACTTTAACTGAAATTAATCACACATGGGACAGGAATACTGATTGACGGGTAGAGTTATCTGTTTGCTCGGGGACAAAGTTGTGTACCTAATGACTATGGATCTGATACTTTTGTTTATATGTTTGTGTTGTCACCCAGGATGCTGTTTACATATATGTTATGTTCCTGGATACCCAAAGCCTGTCCGTCTCCAATCTTCCCACTCACCTCGGGGGTAGGAAAGACTTTTTTTCTGTTCAGTTACTCACCAATGTCTCTAGTACTTCTCTGTCATTAAAGAGAATATGGTGAGCAAGTCTTGGGTGTAATTTATGCAGAGGTCTGGCTACCCTGGGGTTTAACTTCCCCTTAGCTTCAGTATGGGTTTAACCTCCCCTTAGCTTCAGTATTCGCCACAGTGTTGAGTGACTACAATGGTCCCAGATGCCAGCAATTCCTAGGGAGACCCGCGACTCTCTGCAGCTGACCTGGGGTGGGGCTTCCTTTAAGCACATGTTGTCTTCCATTCTGTAGGACAAGCCCATTTTAATCCTTTCAGTCTCTCTGGCACAAAGCCTGCCCGAGCATGGTGCCATCTGTAAATGGGATGCATAGCTTTCACATACGGGGCACATGTTTTTGGGAGGAGTCAGGGTTTTGTTTAATTCTTACCATACCAGACTACAATGCCATCCCTTTTTCTCTCATTCAAGATAAGAGTATGCTGGAATATGAATGAGAAAATATTAATGGTAAATTTGAGTGGGCTCTTAATCACATTTAAAAAAACAAGATAGTTCACTAGACAACTTGGGAGTCCTTTTATCAAAATATTACTTAAGAATCCATCTGTGGAATATTGAGTTGGGAGTCACTGTACTAACTGGCTGCCTCTGGCAAGGTTAACACAAAGTCATTGTGACTTACTTGGCTTCCAGTAAAACCACTGGTTTCAAATGAAGCCCCACTGTCACCACACCTACTCAGTGTCTACCTCAAACTGGACTATATTTGAAGGTTAGGCCTCGGAATAGGTACCTTTACTAAAGTTTTATTTTCAAAAGAGCACACAAATTAATTAATATCACTATGATATTTTTATACACGTGTCTTATTACATCTTGATTCACCTCATTCAAGAAATAATTTAATAAAGGAGATAATTAGGGCAGGTCCTTATCCAACCTGATATATCTTAAACAGAATAGGTGTCAATATAAAGAGATAGCAGGGTTAAAGCCTGCAGAGACAGGACCACATGGAGACATAGGTAAGGAAGTTTAACAAGCCACTGTCTGACTCTGTTTCCACCTCGATCTTAGCCTGTCCCAAAAGTATAAGAACATCAATTTCTCCTTTTTAAAGCTACCCGGGCTACTGATATTTTGTTATGGCAGCCCTAGCTAACTAATACAAAATTCAAAGGTCATTACAAGTTTAAGATTAGATAACATTTTTCAAGGGAAAATGTAAAGGCCCTTTTACTTATTCTCAGAGTCTGATAGCCAAGGGAAGGAGGGGAAAGCTAGCTGCCTAGGATCAGAATGGTAGCCTGGTGGAAGACAGAGAAAGCAGGCCTCTTCATTCCTGTCCACCTGAGAGGACAGGACTCCTGGTATTTGGTAATAAAGGTGAAGATTAGTGAGATGATCATAGACCACGTCTTCGCTGACCTGAATGTGGCCCTGTGGTATCTCCTGACTCTATATTTCAAAACTCTAATCATCCCAAACTTAGGATGCTTCTGAGTTTGGACACAAGGCCCTTAAAGAGGCAATTAAGGTAGTGAGGTTGGAGGGTGGGCTTTAGTCCAATGCCTGACAGCCTCTGAAAGATGGGGACTGAATAAAAAAACACATGCAGAGGAGGAAATGTAAAAACAGAGAGGGATGACGGCCAACAGCAAGTCAGAGGCAGAGATCTTGGCACCTCTAGCTTCCAGAGCCCCGAGAAAGCAAGTATCTGCTATCTCAATCATTTAGTCTCATTGTGAGGTTTGTTTTGTTTTACATTTCTGGAGACACATCCCAGGGCTGCAAAGATCCTAGCCATGTGCTCTGCCATTTGTTGCCAACCCCTAGTCTGAGGTATTCAGGTTCCATTGTCTGGCTCAGACTTCCACTGCTCCTGATTGTCTTTATGGGACGTGGATGACGGCCTAGAAGTAAGAAGTCAGAGTTACCACTGCTGTGGATGGTGAATGCCTGCCTAGACAGAAGAAGTGTTTTTCTTTAGAAGCAGCATACACAAGGCTGGAAGGTTTGCTAGAAAGTGCGACCTGTCTGGGTCCACAGCGCAATGTAGACTGTAACAAAATCAAGGCCAGCATTAGGCTGCAGACACAACAAAGCAGAAGTTATTTCGGGTGTGGACGGAAGAGAAATGCTGTCGTTTATGGGACTGTTCAGAGGTATGACCTAGCTTGTGATGAAAGGACCCTGGAGGTAAGAATAGGGAGATGTTTTCTAGAGAAATACACTGTAGAAAGGGGTGCTCTGCTTGGCCACAGGGGATAAACTATATGTGAGAGCTGTAAGTAATGAGGAGAAATAGTGGGTGTTTAAGAACTAGATATGCAAAGATAGGCTGCTTGTCTGAGTAGCTACTAGGTGTCTCACAGTGGTCTTCTTAAGTCCAGCTTGGCATGGGGATTTTGATAGACATGTGGCTGGTTTCTTCCCTGACGATCCTTGTTTGTTTGACACAGGGTCTCACTGTATAGCCTGCCTCTGTCTTGAATGTTGGGATTAAAGGTGTGTACCACCATGGCCAGCACTTCCTTGGGGATTCTAATCAGGGCTGTGTACGGTCTCAGTAAGATACCTCACTCGGGACAGGTAGAGCAGAGGAAATGGTAAGATGTAAAAAGTCATCAGAATGGTGTTGGCATCTGAGTGGTGATCAAAGGAGAAAACGGGCCAGAGAGGTGGCTCATCAGGTAAAAGTGTTTGCCTTGGGAGTCTGACACTTAAGCAATTCCCAGAATCCACTCATGCGAGAGCGCCAGAGGCAGGGGCACACATCTGCAACCTGAGCCTCCCTAACGGAGAGCTGAGAGATAGTGACAGAAGACCACTGAGTAGCTCTTGGCCTGCAGCCTGGAGGACACAGCAGGGTGGGAGCAGCAGTAGAGACGCTGCCTTCACAAGGTGGAAGGGAAGAACAGCTGCCAAAGTTGCCCCGCGCACGACCCTGGCATGAGTAGTGTGGCCTGTGTTTGCCTGTACTCTCACGCTCACGCTAATTGGTTAAGAGCACTTCCTGCTCTTGCAGGAGCCCTAAAGGTTGCCCCTCACAACTGCTTAGAATTCGAGTTCCTGAGGATCTCACGCCTTTTTCTGGTCTTTGTGAGCATGCTCGCACTTATGATGGCATGCACACAGACACACAGGCAGAGAGGGAGAGAAAGAGAGAAAGAAGAGTGGAGAGGGAGAGGGAGAGAGAGGAACATGCATACACATAATTAATTTTTTTTAAAAAAACAACTTAAATTTTAAATAAAAATAGGAATGTCCTTTCTTGGCACAATCAGGAGTTAATCACTTCCTCTGAGAACATCTTGACCAGGAATGTAAGTGGGATGAAATTCAGTCATGTGAAAGGAGACTGCTAGCTCAAAAATTTCTCTTTTTATGGGCTATCATTTATCTTTTCTTTTTTCTTTTTCTTTCTTTCTTTCTTTCTTTCTTTCTTTCTTTCTTTCTTTCTTTCTTTCTTTTTTGAGATAGGGATTCTCTGTGCAGTCCTAGCTGTCCTGAAAGTCACTCTGTAGTCTGTAGACCAGGCTGGCTTTGAACTCAGAGATCCTCTGAATTCTGGGATTAAATATATGACCTACCACTATCTGGTTTTATCACTATAATTTTAAAATTGCCTGCTCAATAAAAGTCAACTGTTCCCTCTTGTTAAAACAAACTCCTTCCAAACACTCCTACATTGCTGGTGGGAGTGCAAGCTGGTGAAGCCCCTTTGGATATCAGTGTGGTGATTTCTTAGAAAATTAGGCAACAACCTTCCTCAAGACCCAGCAATACCACTTTTGGGTATAGATCCGAAGGATGCTCAACCGTGCCACAAGGACGTGTGCTCAACTATGTTCACACCAGCATTGTTTGTCATAGCCAGAACCTGGAAACAACCTAAATGCTCCTCAACTGAAGAATGGATAAGGAAAATGTGGTACATTTACACAATGGAGTACTACATAGCAGAAAAAAATAGCGACATCTTGAAATTTGCAGGCAAATGGATGGAGCTAGAAAACATCATTTTGAGTGAGGTAACCCAGACCCAGAAAGACAATTATCATATTAACCCACTCAAAAGTGGTTTTTAAAAATAAAGCAAAGAAAACCAGCTTACAAATCATAACCCTAGATAACCTAGACAACAATGCTGACCCTAAGAGGGATCTAATCATGGGAAGTTGAAAAAGACAAGATCTCCTGAGTAAATTGGGAGCATGAGGACCTTGGGAGAGGGTTGAAGCGGGAGGAGAGAGGCAGGGAGGGGAGCAGAGAAAAATGTAGAGCTCAATAAAAATAAATAAATAAATAAATAAATACACACATACACACATACACACATACATATAAAACAAACTCCTTCCTCTTTGCCTGGGACATGTGGGCCTGCAAACTGTGCTTTGAGTTCTGAAGGGCTCAGTCTAGTGCCCCAGCGTCACCAGCATAACGATGTTTAATCTTGGACAAAATGTTTCAAATGTTCACTTTTGAGCAAGATGTCATGAGATTTGGAACTGGATCTGTTCTCTCCCCGTCTCCTAGGAGTTCACGTGCATCCCTGGTCCATACAAATAGGAGTCCTGGTAATAGACAGGTAAGCGTGTTTGGGACAGAGCGTGAGGAGAGAGCTCCACCATTTGTTTATCATAGCACCCCCTACCCCCATGAGTCCAACTTTGGGGCACCCTCTTGTTCTCAGATTTCTTAGTTCACCAGCCTCCCTTTCCTAACTTTCAGAAGTCAGGAAAAGGCTACTGAGTGTGTGTGCGTGCGTGCGTGCGTGCATACGTGTGTGTATGTGTGAAGTCATTCTAAGATGATGTTTCTCAGGTATTCGTTTTTTTTGTTTTGTTTTTTGTTTGTTTTTGAAGCAGGGTCCCTGTTGACTGAGCATGAATCTGTCTCTGTCTCCTTCTGAGACAGATACTAGAGTGACTGACATCTTAATGCAGCTTCCAGGAAGGGAACTCAGGTCCCTATGTTTGTATAGTTAGTGCTCTGCCGCCTGAGCTCTCTCCCGATCCTTTCCTTGATTTTTGTAGGAAGTGAATGCTATAAATAATAAAAGGAAATATTGCATAGCAAATATTTGTTGTTACTTCTTAAGGACATTCAAAGGACATTCAGGACAAAAGAAAATTATATGTAGAGCTGGACTGATGGTATTTAGACGAACTGGTAGATCAATGCTGACTTCTCAGAAAGGAAAGGGTGGGGACACGTCCTTCCACCACAGTAAAAGGGGTTCCCTGCTGTGTGAAAGAGCAGGGGCTCTAATTTGCTTTCTATTGCTGTGATTTAAAAAAAAAAAAAAAGACCGAAAGCAACTTGAGGATAAGGTTTATTTAGTTTACACATCTGCTCATAGTCAGTCATGACGGGAAGTCTGAGCAGGAACCCAAGTCGGGAGCCTGAAGTAGGAGCTGAGGTGGAGGCCATGGTGGAAGCTGCTTACTGGTTTGCTCCTCATGGCTTGCTTGGCCTGCTTTCTTATACAACCCAGGACGGCCCAGCAATCAATAATCAGAATGTGTCTCCACAGACTTGCCTACAGGCTAACCTAATGGGAGTGGTTTTTTCTCAATTTAGGTTCTTCCCAGATGACCACAACTCACTTCAGGTTATTAAAAAGCACATTAGGTAAGGGGAAAGATAGAGGCCTCGGGCCAGAAACCTACCCGGCATTATCCCCTGTCCTCTCACTAGCCTAGGGAGTGCCAATCTTTGAGTGTGATGCTGCATCCGGTCAGAAAGTGTGGGTATCTGGATGGTTCTAGGTCATTCTAGCACTGGACAGTTTATGTTTAATCTAGGAGAAAACGGCATTAGAAGTTCTTTTCTGTGATTTTAGGGAAGATACAAAAAAAGAACAAGTTCAGGACAAAGTCCTTAGTGATGGAGCCTCAAGATCTTTTCCAGCTCAACTTTGATCTCTTCTCCATGTTAGATTTTTACCTCACTGCCTCCTCCAATCCTCGATGCCTATCCCCTTCTCTAAAACCGCCCAAATCAAACAAAAATGCAACAGCAATTAAAATACCCGCCCCCCCCCCCAACACACATACTCCAAACATAAAACAGGTCGTTCTGTGTCCTAGGTCTCTCGCCCTTTTCTGGAGTATTCTAAAGACAAAAATTTCAGGTTGCTGGAGGATGGAGGTTGCCCTTCTGCAAAGAAATTCTATTGCTAATGTTGCGGCCTCGCGTCACCTCTCCAAACAGAGCAAATGAACTGCGGATAAAAATGCATCTCAGCAGAAGCTCCTCAATCACATTCCAGAGAGGCCTGCGGGGGTCGGGTGACTCAAGCTCACGGGGACGAGCCGGGAGCGTTCCCGACTTTCCTGGAACCCAAACGTCCTAGGATTCACCTTCCCCGCCACTGCCGGTCCCTCTCCCGGAGCCAGATCAGCCCTCCCTTGGTTTCCGGAGTCCAGGGGGACCTCGGGTTCCACAGCCCCGCTCTGGTGCCCAGGACACCACACCTGTGTGCTCCTGGCCCCGGTCGCCTCCGGTTGCGCACGGGCGCAGCTCCCCGGGGCTCCGCTAGGGGTCTCTCTCGGGTGGCGAGCCGGGTGGGCGGGATCAGCTGACTCTCCCGGCTGCGAGCCCCGCCGCCGCGCTCCAGCTCTGTCAGTTTCCTCGGCGGCGGGAGGCGAGAGCACCTAGAGCACAGCGAGCGCGGAGGCTCCCGGAGACGGCGGCGGCGACGCGGACCCAGCCAGGGCGCGGCGGATCTCCCATTCGCACACAGAGCACTCGGTGCCCCAAGACGGATCACGATGCTGCCCAGCTTGGCACTGCTCCTGCTGGCCGCCTGGACGGTTCGGGCGCTGGAGGTGGGTGCCGCGCCTTGGGAAAGAGACGGGGGAGGCGGGCGCTGGGAGGATCTGATCCTCCCCACCACGGAGCTTGTATTGGGAGAGGCGGGGGACAGTCAAGGCTATCCCGCTCTCCGCCGCCCCCGCCTGCGGGTTCCTTGCGCACCGGCTTCTCTGACCCAGCCCTACCCGGGGACGCGCTGCCCGACCGGTGGAGAGGGAGCGGGTGAGGCGCGGGGCTCCCCATATCCGCGCCAGCCCCGGTGAGGGTGAGGGGCCGAGCCCGAGCTCAGACCCTGACTCCTCCCTGCCCTGGGAGCGGGTCTCGGGGATGCGAGAGACACCCAGTTAGTGGGGGGAAGGGGACACGTGTGGAAAACTGAAAGCGCAGAGTCTCCGAATCCGGTGCCCCACGAGGAAATCGCCACCCTTCCCCTTCCCTGGAGTCCTGGGGTGGAATGGGGCTGCTCTGGACGCCGGGGTGCGCCTGGCTTCCCTTTCCTTCCCACCCCCGCCCGACTTCGCTGCGAAGCTGGGCTTTGCTCCTGGCGGCCGCGGGCGGAGGCTGTGCCTGCGCAGCGACCCTCTCCGGAGCGGCGCGGGGTCGCGCACCGCCGTCCTCAGGCAAACTTTGTGCATTTCCGTCTCTCCCTTTTGTGTTAAGTTGCAAGTGATGGGAGGAATCGGAGAGCTGCGGCCACCAGGCACCGTCCTTCAGACTGGACGTCCGGGGCTCTCCGTTGCACCTCCAGTTTCTCCCAGAGACCGAGAAGGTCCCCGGGAACAAAAGCCGCGACACCCCGCCCTCGCCGTCCAGGACGCGGTGGAGGAGCCCTGGTAGTTTGTACGCCACCGCGGCTCTCTTCTCCGTGCTGCGCGTCTGTCCCCGAGGGCCTGGGGTGGGGGTGCTACTGGGGCCCCGCGGTCTCCCACCCCCGCATCACCACCGCCTAGTGCCAATCCAGTGCGGGGCTGCAAAGTCCTCGCAGAGAGAGGGAGAAAAAGAGAGACCAGAGTGAGGCGTGTGTCTGGAAAGGGCAGTGCCGGGTGGTGGGGAGGCTGGGGCTCCCTGTGCATCAAAGGAGGCGTTTGTCTGATTAAGGTGCCGCCTCCTCAGGGCAGTTCTGGGGACTCTAGCTTAGTCACCCCGGGGGATGCAGGATGCTGGGGAGGGTCCTCTGGGTCTTTTTTGAAAAGGGTACAGATAAAAGGCTTGAGTAGAGTCAAGATTAAGACGGAGAAGATGGCGCCTCTGCAGTGCAGCAAAGAAAAGCTGTGTGGAGGCTGCAGCCTGTGAAATCCACCCACCACTAGGTGTATAACAAGTCTTCCCCATTCATCCAACTCTCCAACATCCAGCAAAAGGGCTGTTTTTCTTTTTATCCAAAGATGCCTAGAAGTTGTTTGCGTGGCAGCGGGTTGTATGTCGCATCGTTTGTCCCCTTTTCAGCATCTGTGCATTTGCAATGGCCCTTCCCCACCAGACTCCCCTTTCCCCCACCTCATAGTAATTTTCCAAAATAGCAATTTCCGAATGAGTGCTTTCCTGTAATTCCGTGGGGACTGCCCAGGCTATCACACTAGTATGTTTTTTATTTATTTATTTATTTTTAGTCCTTAATTTACAAGGTCATTGAACTTTTTCCCCCTCTATTTTTTTTTTTTATCCCCACAAGTGGCCCCAGGATCTGGAAATCACCTCAGGCTGGTTAAAACAGGTCTTTCAGGAGTCTTAAGAATTTAGTGCTCCATTTTTAAAGGCCATTTAATCAAGGAAATTCTGATTTCTCTGATGACCTAAAATTTTAATTGTATTATCGTTCAGTTTTTCAAATTATCTTACTATATAAAAACACAATTAAGTAATTAAAAGCATAACTGTAATTTTTGAAGCTCATGTTAAGACTTAAATATTTATTTTTCTTGAGCATTTTTTTTAACTTGTGTAAAGAGAGTCAGGATGTAGGCCAAGACGAAGTGGATTTTTTTTTTTTTTTGGCTTGTGCAATTGCTTATCCATTTTCTGCCAACCATTTGGAGACTATCCTGTGGTTATCGTCACCTTTAAAGGGTGAATGTGAGAATCACATCAGTACCTTTTGTGAATCATTGGAAGGATAGGTAATTCACACTAATGAGGCGTGACAGGCCCTGCGCAGCTCCATGTCCACCGAAGCCACGGAAGGACGAGTTGGCTGCCTTTTGTAAATCACAGAAAATAGGTCTGCTGCGGGTGGCTCTGAAATGGAATCAAAGTGAACGAGGGCCGTGATAATGGGGCCTCCTCTTCCCGGAAACCCTCAGTCCCTGGTTTGACATTGTTTCCTGGTCACGCAGTTAAGAAATTGTGATGGACACACACTCTTGTTTGCTTGCTTGTTCAGCCAGCTCCGTTCTCCTGTAAGTTTTGTTTTCTTGTGTGGAGCTGATAAGTACCCACTCGCCTTGGTAGTGGTGCTTCTTTCAGTCTGGAGACCTGCTGAGTGGTGCCGCTCTGAGGTGGAAGCCTGCACGCACACATCAGCGAGGCTGAGATTTTGATAGGCCTCCACCAGGAGTCACCGGCTCCTGCTTGTCAGTGGGAAGCCATGACAACTGACTGGCTATAAACTCTTCGCTTCTGTCACCCCAAGGGATAGCATCCCCCATGACGTTGCTAAGACCCTTAGTACTGCAGAGCGTTAGAAGACGGAACTGAAGAAATGAAGAGCTGTGTACAAGATCACAACGCTGCATTAGAAAAGAGTGATTCAAAACAAACGGAAAAAAATGGCATCAGTTGGCCACTGGTTTGAAGGAAGGGAAGTGAGCTCTATGGTGAAGGGTCTCTCTTACTGTTAGAGGGCTCCTGTTTTAAGTTTACTGTTTATAGCACATCAATCTTGTGCGTTCGTTTGATAATGAGGATTATCAGTCATCCTACACACAGAAGTGAATCAAGAAGTGCTTAATATAATCATGTACATTACTTCTGCAAAACATGTGCTGTTTTAAGATTTCCATTGCATGTTTCATTAATAAATTTCTTTTAGACTTCCTGTCCTTTATGTCAGTTTATGCAACATGGACCAGCACGAATACACTTTAAATCTCAAGCTTCCAGAATGTAATGTTAATTTGACTGTCTATACTTTGTTATTCACCTCCACTGGGTACTGAAGTATGTAGGGCAAATAAAACATGCCCATAATTATGAAATAGGAATGTTATATGCAAAAAAAAAAAGAAAAGAAAAAGAAAGTACAAATTAAGAAAAAAAAAGTACCCAGTAAGTAGTGTACTGAGAGTGTGGTGCAGGGTAAATACCTATAGCTAAAAGATTATAGGGGTGATAGAATTGGATAGTCCTGGGGCATTTCCTCATTTCCTGCTTGTAAGTTCCCAGCCAGGTTTGTGGCCCAGGCCTGAGGAAGGAAGGTTAATATTCGCGTGGCTGTATTTGTTCACTTACAAACACCAGTGCATATGCAGGGCCTTTGTCTTATCTGTGTTCTTTGAGCTTGCTCCAGAGCCAGGCACAGATAGGCTTTACATAATGAAAGAAAGAACAAGTGTGGAATTCAGTTCGATTCATAGTCTTATCTATTCATTAGGGAAATTTTTATTGCTTTATTTTTAGGCCAAATCCTGTCTCAGCTCTGACCATCTTTTACATAAACCCAAACTGTCTTTTTCCTCACGGAACTTCCGTTCTTCCTGGGAGACAGAAAATAAACAGAAGCTGTGACAGCTATAGGTTGGACTCTGGAGCTGGGTGGAGAATCAGAAACAAGGAGGGAGGTCATGGCTAAAAGCAGACCAAGAAGTAGCCTCAGCACCATGCTAACCAGGCCAGTAAACGATAGCAGGGCGCCTCCCTCTGCAGCAATGAGCAGCCAAGGGCGAATCAACTTTTTAAAGCGCCTTCTATCAGGAATATGGTTTTGTTAATCATGAGTTCCCAACCTTGTTTGCACGGCAGACTCAGGGAGGTTTTCTTGTTTTGTTGTTTTTGTTTGTTTGTTTGTTTGTTTTTCTGTGTTTGTGCGTGTGTTGGGATCAAATATGGAGACTTAAGCAAGATGGAGAACTACTCTACCACTGAACTTCACCCCATCCCAAGGAATCACAAATAAAACAATAAACAAAAACTTAAGAGTAGTGCCAGTGTTCTACCTGCTGCATCAAATGGAAATCCCTGAGGGGGAAAAAAAAATCCATTAAGAAAATAAAAAGGAAAGAAAATCTCTGGGCAATTTAAAAATAGATGCAGGGATTTGGGGACCAGTTACAGATGGACCATTTTGAACCACATTCAGGATTCATTAGGCTGTTCTGCAAACAAAGACGCCAAGTTATACCATGGAAGCTAGGGTGTGCAAGAAGCAGGGAGAAGGGCAGAGGAAGCCCAGGGCATGTTTCCATCCTCTTCATCTCTCCTCAGAGCTGTTACATCTTGACATTACCTAAGTAGCCAAGACTACGGTCACGTCCCACCCCCTGGTCTAGGTGACCTTGTGGTCCAGGAGGATGCGTGCCCCACATAGCACACACCTGCATTTGTGAGGGCCTGGCCGGCAGCCAGTGCTCCGTTTTCAGTTTCCAAACCCTAACCTGATTTAGGGCTTCGGTTTTCATTCTGTTGTTTTTTGTTTACTTAACGGTAATATCTTTTCCTTTTCATAGTGGGATCCTGGACACACACCGTGGAATGTAGATTGATAATAAATACTGTCTTTTCCAAGCACTCGTGAACACTGTAACCTTCTGCAGCATACGTTTTGTGTCCCACTGTCACGGGTGGGCGGGAGGGGGATGCCAGGCAGACAAGGCTAAGGGAGGGAATGAGCATGCTCCCTGA
Source organism: Myodes glareolus (assembly GCF_982192425.1). Classification (NCBI taxonomy): domain Eukaryota; kingdom Metazoa; phylum Chordata; class Mammalia; order Rodentia; family Cricetidae; genus Myodes; species Myodes glareolus. The sequence goes on from NC_142027.1 coordinate 15,600,614, forward strand.
ATGAGAAGCTAGTGTAAGCAATTACCTGTATTGTATTTCAGACTCTGTGGAGACGCTCCTGAAGGGGAATGTTACATAGCTCCTTCCGTAGTTTAACATGGATTGCTTTGGGGAGAGACTATTTATTCTGAAAAACAATGTTCAGTAATTTTTTCTTCAGATTGTTTCGTCCAGTAGGTTTGACTGACACCACCTTTGAGATCAGAATTCACCCAATGCTAGACTAGAATGTCTGCTGTAGTAACTTATTTTATAATTTTATTTATTTGTTTGTTTAATTTGTTTATTTTGCTACTAGTTTTTGAAGAAGCGATATGTCATGGAATACAGATGAGGTTACAGAGAACTTGGGTTCATAGACATTCAGTCCTAGCTGCGGTAGTGGGCAAAGAAGATATTTTATTTAGATTTATTTTGTTTGGCTACTTTTTTAATTTTTTATTTTACTTATTTATTTCTTTTTTCTTTTCTTTTCTTTTCTTTTTTTATTTTTTGAGATGGGGGTCTGTGCTGGCTAGTTTCTGTGGATTTGACACAAACTAGAGTTATCTGGGAAGGTGGTCCCTCCACTGAGAACTGTCTCTATCAGATTGGCCAGGAGGCAAGTCTGTGGTGGGACACTTTCTTGATTTATGGTTGATGTGGGAGGGCCCAGCCAAGACGGGTGGTGCCAGTCCTGAGCACCAGGGTAGTCCTCTGGGTGTGTGCAAACTGTGGAGAAGGAGTTGCTACAAAGCACTTCTCCACGGCCTCTGTTTTGGTTCCACCTCCCAGTTCCTACTTGAGCTCCTGCTCTTGGCTGCCCTTGATGATGGGCGTTCACCTGTGCCACGTCCTGAACTCTTTCCTCTGTAAGTTGTTTGGGTCACAGTTTTACCACAGCAACAGAATCCAAGTTAGGGCGGGCTCCACTGTGTTGCTGAAACTGATCTTGAACAGCTTGCTTCAAGTCAATCTCCTGCCTCAGCCTCCTGAGTGGCTGGACTACAGAGGCATACGATAGAGATTGAGCTAGAATTAGCGTATATCATGAAATAAGAAAGCAGAGAGTGCTTTAAAAATTTGTTTGTATATCATTTTAAAATTGTGTGTGTGTGTGTGACTATGTGCACATGATTGCAGTTACCTATGGGGTTACAGGTGGGTGTGAGCCAACTGGAATTCAGGTCTTATGAAAGAACAGAAGTGCTCTTAACCCCTGACCCATTCCTCTAGGCCCCCAAGAAGAGAGATTTTTTTTAAAGCCCATCTCTTTTGTGGAAAGCACTGGAGTGAGCATTTGGAATTGTGATGTCGGGTGGATGCTAGGCTAGTTGTGTTGAACCTATGCATCGCTTTCTGTTGCTGCAACACAATACCTCAGGCCGTCAACTTCAAAGAGGAAAGGTTACCTTGTCTCACAGTTTGGGAGGTGTCAGTCCATGATTGGCTGACAACACACGTCTGGGCCGGTTGTGGGGCAACATACGATGGCCGAGAATGCGCGATGGCCCCGGCTGCTCCCATCATGTTGGTCTGCTTGGAAACAAACAGGAAAAAGGAGACCAGCGTCCTAAGGTCCTGTCCAAGGGTATGCCTCCAGTGACCTAAACATTTCCCAGAAGTTCGCACTACCTCATGACAGTGGCCCTCTGAAGACTAAGCTTTTAGCCCTGGCCTTTGGGTCATATTTATAATTGATTCTGTAGCACATGTGGCTCCAGAGACCAAATGACAGCCAGGTTGCTTGAGCATTCTGGGGCCTGTCTCCCTGAGATATTGGCCATGGTGAAATTGCTGTGCTTTTGTAAACGTGGACAGTAGTTATTTATCATTGCTGAGGGTTAAACTGTTTAATGTATAGTATGCTTAAGTAGATAAATTAATGTAGGTTAACATGTAGCTTGATGTACCATCATAACTAAGTGTTGCTGCTTTTATTGAACGGTAGAAAATGAATATAGTTTTCTCATCCATAGTTACAGGAAGCTAAAATAATCTTCGTGGTATTTTACTTATTAGAGCAATTAACTTACTTATTGTCTAATTAAGCATAAGAGGAAACTGGTAGTTAGTTCTCCACAAGAATCAGTGAGTTCACCCAGGTGTGGCACAGGCCTGTAATCCCAGCTCTGAGGAGACAGTGAGAAACAAGAGAGAGTGATAGGTCCAAGCGTGGCCTACAGGCAAGACTGTGTCAAAAAATTTAAAAAAAAATGATTCTACTATGAAACAGCATAGGTAAAAGTTTTTTAAACACCTGTTATAAAATATCATTTATTACATATGTGATTTTATATCTCGGTTGGATTTTTAAAACTATTTGAATAATTCATGTCATGCTCATTGAAGAATTTAAGCAGTACAGAATTGTGCTGGGTTTATAAAAATGAAAAATGCTCATTTTTAATGCGTGTATGCTAACAGCCTTCTATGTGTTTGTTCTTTTTTTTTTTTTTTTTTTTTTGGTTTTTCGAGACAGGGTTTCTCTGTAGCTTTGGTGCCTGTCCTGGAACTAGCTCTTGTAGACCAGGCTAGCCTCGAACTCACAAAGATCCGCCCGCCTCTGCCTCCCGAGTGCTGGGATTAAAGGCGTGCGCCACCACCGCCCGGCTATGTGTTTAATATTGAGTCAGTTATGCATTGACTTGATTATTTATGCCGTTATTAACTGGACGTCTTTGGGTGTGTGAGGAGCTGTGGACAGACTTAGTTTAGTCTTCAGCTAAATCTTTTGTATAACAATGAATAATCAGACTTTGTCATTAGAGCAGAAGTAGAGGATTCCAATGCCAGCCAAAGAAAGTTGGTCTTAGCGTGGACAGCTCAATCAGTTTTCCTTCAAGATAGGACACGAAGACAGCCTTCCTATCAGGAAAAACCGACTCAAAATGAGTTTATGTAACTGTTACATTAGGGCTATCACATCCTTAAAAATTAACTATAATCTGTGACTCAGAAACACACATTGAAATATCAGCAGGTTTGCCCATGTGCTGCCAGCTCTGCTCTCTGTGTCAAAATTAGTCTAATGATATTTGAAACTTTTAGTACCTAAATCTGAGAGTTCTGTGGTTAGATTATGTGTGCCAACAACATGGAAGGAGCAGGAAGCAAAGGCCTTAGGAGTCCAGATGAGTTCTTATTAGCCAGCCATGTATTTAGTATTTGGATAAAGCTGGAACTACAGAATCCACATTTACTTTTCGCCTTCCTTAGAGTAGTTACAGGGAGAAAGGAGAGGGGGTCTCAGAACCTTGGGTGTAGGGTCAGCGAGCACATATAAGAAATGAGTAAATGTAACACATTAGAAATGGTTTTGTAGACCGTGAATCCTGAGCTGAGTACAACAATGGACATGGAACAGAACTTGAATCTCCTTCTTTTCAGATGGTCTGGTTTTTTTTCTTCTCTAGTTCAAAAGATATTTCAGATTAAAAATTTAACTCTGCAACTATGAAAAATTACTTTTTTGTGATTTCATGGTTATGAAATTGTTCTTTGTCTGGTTCTTTTACTCGGAGAATGAAATTTGTCCTGTGCTCTCTGCTTCTAGAGAGACACATACTGTCTTTATCTTCACTGGAAACAGCGAGGCTTTCTAACTGATAGTGATAAATTACTCTTCAGCCTTAGAGGACACTTAGGAGAGGAAGACATCAGTCAGAGAAAGTCATCTGTGTTAAGTGAAGAAATGTTTTACTGCTTTTGCTGCTTTCCTAAATTTCTAAGCTTTAATGACAGTCATGTATCTTAACCCCATGGAGACATTTCGCAAGACAATAAACACAAAGCTTAATCTTACCCTGGAGGTATATTTGTGTGTTTAAGATGTGCCCTTTCATCCTTTGTTACCAAAATCTCATTTGTCCAGGTTTGCTTTGTTTGCAAGCCTACTTTTTAAAAATTAATTAAAATTAGAATTAATATTTCAATAATACACATTCCTAGATGATTGAAAATTATTATTAAAGACATTGCAATGTGTATAGTCATTGTGCACAGGACTGTGCCACATAAGGACATATTCACATTTCATACGTGTGCTACATGTGATTATATTCTCCACTCTCCTCCCTTCTTTCCCCCTCCGGTCCCCTCTCCTCCTTCCTCCCAGTTCCCTTTTCCCAGTTAGCTTCCTTGGTCCCCACTAGGCAGTTTCACTTCCTCCTTCACACTTGGTTTTACACAGCCACAATCTCTGGGAACCGCATAGCAGGAGAAAGCTTACAAAATTCTTCTTGCTGAAACTGGCCTAATTAGCAGTATGATAGTTATCTCTATTTTCCTCTATTTTCTTGCAAACAGTATAATTTCATTCCTTATGACTGAAAAAAAAAAAACTCCACTGTGCATGTATTCCACATTTTATTTACCCATTCCTATGTTGGACCCTGGATTGGTTTATTGCTTAGTTATTGAGACCATTTCTTCAATAAACATTAATAATCTACATATATGTAATTGGTATTTTACAGTAACATTAAAGAAGCAGTATAAATTTATTTTTGTTGTTGTTCTCTGTGCTTGGGATTGAACCCAGGGTGCTGTGTATACTAAGTAGGCATTCTATCACTGAGCCATAGCCCTAGTCTTAAATTTTCTTTTTAAAAGATTGATGGTTACTAGGAGGAGATGTGACCAGGCGGCATGGTGCACACCTTTAATCCCAGCACTCAGGAGTCGGAGGCAGATGGATCTCTGTGAGTTCAAGGCCAGCCTGATCTACAGATCAAGTTCCCGGACAGCCAGGGCTACACAGAGAAACCTTGGCTTGAAAAACTAAATACAAAAGAAAAAAGAAAAGAAGAGAAAAGAAAAGAAAAGAAGAGAAGAGAAAAGGTTGCTGGTGAAGGTTAGAACACAGTTCGATGAGTCTCGTCATGGCGGCTTCACAGCTGTGTGCCTCCTTGTTCCTCTTTCCCACTGGATTTCATTCTTAAGAGAAAGTAGAATGGTGTTAACATTCAGGACTCGTTCGTTAATCCTTACCTGCTATTGTTATTGCATGAACTTTCAAAGCACAATTACTTTTTAAAAAAACAAATACATTCCTTATATTGTGTAGTATAATTTATAGGCAAAGGTGATGAGGGTAATAAACTCAATTTCTCAGCCATCTGCAGTGTTTAAGTCATTCAATGAAGTCCACATCTTCTTTTCTGAAATCTCAGCATTTTGGAGACCAACACTACAGTTTCCCAAATGAAAAGCCCCATTTTATAGCAGATATTCCCCAGCCTGATGTTTAATCGCTAGTGTGGCGTCTCTAGAGCAAGTATAGTATTACCTCTTCAGTATATTAGCTTGAGATGAAATGGTCTCCAGACTTTCCATAGAAATGTCCAAATCTGAAGATTCATTTTTGAGAATATTTCATTCTCAGATACTTGCATATTAAATTATGTAACTACATTGAAAATCAAAATCCAGTTTTTGTAGAGAAGCTTCTGACTAAGCTTTTTTGCCCCGTATATTAGTTGCTTTTTTGATTTTGTGATAAAATACTGGGACAAAAGCTACTTAAGGCAGAACCTTCCTCCCCCATTCTGGATATTAAACCCAGGGTCTCTGTGTGCCAGGCAAGTGTTCCCCAAACCGTTATATACCCAGGCATGAAGGAAAGTTTTGACTCACAAGTTGAAGGTACATAGCCCCATGACCAGGAAGACATGGTGGCAGGGATACGGAACCGATAGTCACGTTACATTCATGGTGAGGAAGCAGAGAGATAAATGCTGGTGCTCAGCTTGCGTTCTTTCCACGCACGCTGCCATAGCAACCACGTAATGGTACCACCCACATTCAGGATAGGTCTTCCTTTGCCTTTTAAACTCTCTGGAAGCACACCCACAGACACACCCAGAGTCAAACTTCCTGGTGGTTCTAAATCCAGTCAAGCAGACCATCCCATTCAGAGAGGCCTTGATGCGTGTGGGTTTGTTGAGAAAAGAAAAATCCATTCTTTCATGGTCCAACAGGAAGCAGCAAGCGGTGCACAGGAGGCGTAGAGGTTTAGGTGGGGAAGATGCGAAGGAGAACTCTGAACTCTACCTGGAGTTGTGTGTGGGTTAATATTCTAGGTAGATTGTTTTGAGTGTCTGGCAAGTTCACGACCCTGAGGTAAGCTGAGGTATCTGAACTGTCATTCACTGTACTGTGGAGGAATGACTTCAAGCTGGGGTCTGCTCTGAGGCAATTAAACATTACAAATGAAAGTGGGGACAAGGGGAATATTAATATTGATCGTGCTCATACTGCTTTCGGTAATTGATTGTTGACGGCAATGCCTTACGTCTAGTACTACTAAACAGCTGATACCTACTTTCGAGGAGCACTGCGGAAATTCGGCAGTGCAGCGATGGAGTGCATGGCTAGGTGCGTGGTAGGTGGGCCCGTGGGTACAGTGATTTCTGCCCAAGTGTGAACTGAGTTCAGATCCCTAGAATTCGTGTAAAAGCTAGGCACATGGCTCGTTTGTTTCTGTGACTCCCGTGCTGGGAAGGTGGAGACAGGAGGGTCCTGGTGTTGTACTTGCCAGCCAGTCCGGCAGAAATGTGAGCTCCGGGGTCAGTGAGTGACTCTTTCAAATACTAAGGTGGGAAGTTCTAGAAGATGTTGACCTCTACACAAGCATCCAGACAGGTCTAGTGCATGCTCTCACTCTACATGGTTATATGCATTCTCCTAAAAAAAAAAAATGTATACAAGTTTGATCCTGTATAGTAGAGGCAGTTTCTCTTTATGTTTTAAAGACTATGAACAAGGATACTTTTCTAAAATTTCTATAAATGTTGTCAATAACTTAATAATATCATTCGTTCACGGCTCTTCAGGCAATGTAGCTGGGCTCTTCCCACCTAAGAAATACCCTCACCCCTTTAATTGAGGCAAGATTTTGCAGTGTTGGTTTGGTTGGCCTCAAACTCACCATGTAGCCCAGGCAGCTCTGTATGCTTCATTCTCTAGCCTCGCCTCTTGAATCCTGAGTAAAAGGTTTCTATACTCCAGTATTAAGCCTCTCCACTGACGGAGCCAATCGAACAGAGCCAAATTAAGAATTAACAAATCTGGGTTTAATCTGAGCAAAGCATTGCCAAATGACCGCAAGGGAAGAAGAAAAGCCCACGAGAGAGAACCACGTGGTAGATGGTGGGGGGGGGTCTTGTCTTAAATAACCTGTGGGCGTGGTCTCAGGCATCTCCAGGGGAGGAGCCACTGATGGTGGCCTTTCTCAGGGGTGGGTCTGGAAATTCTAGACTGAGGTTACTTACAGGCTTGTGCCGCCAGTCTTACAATGTCTTCAACAGTCTTCTGCTTTATTATGATAATATTGGTTGAAAGTTCCTAGAAATGATTTTGAGTAAGATTTAGAAAGAAAATACTGTATACTGTAAACCGCAATTAAATTATGTGACCATCAAAGTGAAAATTGCTTTGTCATTGCCAGCGTTCACTTTGGTGACTACCTATTTGCTCATGTTTACCATTTGTCGCCTAATAACTTCTTTCGAGTTGAGTGGAATCTCAACATGATGATTCAACATTGTGTGAATTCTGTTTCTTGTATTTTCTAAAGAAATTGTACAAATTATACTTTCCTTGGCCAGGCAGTGGTGCCACACACCTTTAATCCTAGCATTCAGAGGTAGGTTGACCTCTGAGTTCAAGGCCATCCTGGTCTACAGAGGGAGTTTCAGGACAGCCAGGACTTCACAGAGAAACCTGTCTCTAAAAGAGAAAAAAGAAAGGGTGGGGGGTGGGATCAGAAAAGAAATTGTACTTTCTAGTGACTGAAAGCCATTGCTACTTAATTCCATTAAGTTGACAAGCATTGGAAATTTAATTGAGGTCATTATGATTAACCTTGTATCTTTTTCCTGTTTGTTCAATGTTTTTATAAATTTTTTTTAATGGTTTATGTCAAGTGTTAAATCCTTTTGCACCAAAGGTTTCAGGAGATTTAAGTTTACTAAAAGTAAACAGAACCTTTTTTTTTTTCCTGTCAGAGTCTCACTGTATAGTTCTATTTGTCCTGAAACTCACCCTTATAGACCAGGCTGGTCTCAAACTCACAGAGATCTGCCTGCCTCTGCCACCTGAGTGCTAAGATTATAACATATATAACACATGTTATAATGCCCAGCTAAATAAGAACTCTTGATGTGAAAGTGGCTTACATTTTGCTGTTAATTAAGAACTATGAAAGGCCCTACTTGCAAGAGTGGTATTATTCAGTGAAGAATGAGAGGAAGGAATCCCTGAGGGAAGCCAGAATAATTTGACTATGGTTCAAACAGTGAAAGAGAAGCCTGCTGGCCAAAAATGGCCCCACCACTGAGTAATTTATCAACATGGCTGTCAGAGCTGCCCAGGACCAAGATAATGAAGGATGAAGCATCCTAGAGGGTATACTGGGACTTACTTACTTTTCAGATGCTCTTCTCTTTTGTAGTACATGTTTATTAGTGCTTGGAGAATTTTATGCACGAATACAGTGGTTTTTCTTTTTGACCATTCTTCACCTAACTCCCCCCAGATCCGTTCCCTTTCTTTCCCACCCCTCCAAATGTTTTGTTGCCTCTATTTTCACGGATGTGGGGTCATCCACTAGAGTGTGATCTACCTGCCAGGGGCCACACCTATAAAGAAAACCGACTCTCCCTCTTCCAGCAGCCATGAACTGGCAATAACTCCTCAGCCGGGCGGGAGTGAGTCCCTTTCCCTCCCCACTCATACTGGGATGTTGACCGGCTTGATCACATGCATTTCTTTCACAGACAACCACGCCTGCCTGCTATCTGTTAAGGTTGCCGTAGTCTTGCCATGTTTAGAAAACAGTTTTACCCTGATCCTCCATGACCTCTGGCTCTTAAAACCCTTACCCTCTCCCTCCCCTTCTGTAAAGGTTCTTGAGCCTTGGAGTGAGAGAGTGTGATAAAGATGTTCTGTTTGTGGCCAAGCACTGTATTGGGATTTTAATAAAGAATTGGGATCAGAGTCCCCCTATTTCATCATATTTGTGTTGGAATGTTACACTTTTGTGAGCTGGGCTTAGGTTCAATTTTTCTGCTTGTGAACTTCCAAGGGTCATGTTGTAAGGACACAGATGGTAAGAATTGAATGTGTTTCTCCTGTGTGTAGGCTTCTAGTTGTATTTATTGATTTAAGCTGACGAGATGTGGAAACATCAGTATCAATCTTTTTTCTGGAGAAGAACAGACATTTGATAAAATATTTTAGTGGTTAATTATCATATGTTAAATTATTTATAATTTTGAAGTAACCTGGCATGTTGATTCATTACTCATTGGCTCATTTATATCAGAGTTTGAATACATATTACCTAGTCCCAAGTCCCCGATTCTGTTGTCAGCAAAGGAGTTCAGGTAAATGCTGGAGTTTTAATGGGATATTTGAGTTTGGAGATCACATGTTCTATACCTACTCCAAATTCTCTTAGGAATTTTGAGCATCATTTTAGTGATGCTGATATCAACAGGAAGTGATGATCTTTTTATGACTAATTTGCTGTTCAATACTTTTCCTTACTTGTTTACATTTTTTTAAAAAAAGAAATTGTTCATCCATGGACATGTTCAAGATGGCTTGTGTTTCAGCAAGAGTCCTAGCTGAGATCTCTGTGGTGCTGTATATGGAGAAGTAACATTCTGTACCTTGTTAACTTTCTTAATTCCACAGTCTAATGGAGAAGAAAGAAGTAGAGAAAGAAGTAATTAGCCATATTATGTCAAAGGCTACAATAAAAGGATGTATAATGTTCTAGCAGAGATGGCCAAGACCCTTTCGAGAGGATTTCAAGGGTAAATGGAGCAGAGTGGGGTATCCAGAGATGAAGAACAGCAAGAGGGCAGAAATTCCAAAGGAGAAACCATGGGTATGTGAATGAAGTAGGAGATTTAGGGTTTTAGGGGCCCTTGAATTAATTTTCTGAACAACAGTATACTTTTAGTAGTCTTAGAACAGAAGTGGCTACTGAAGACTACAATTCAGCTAGGTTTAGGAGCTTTAATGAAAAATCTTGTCAATATCTTCTTAAAGTTGATCAGATTATGGCACCTAACTGCAAGAGAGTCTGGGAAATGTGTTTTATTAGCTGAGCACACTACATCCAAAAAACATATTCCAGGCTCTATTATTAGTATTGCTATTTGCTTTGTTGTTTTGTTTTGTTTTTGAGACAGGATCTCTCTATGTAGTCTTGGCTGCCCTGAAACTCACTATGTAGACCAATCTGGCCCTGAACTCATAGAGATCCTCTTGCCTCTGCCTCCTATGTGCTAGAATTAAAGGTGTGCACCTCCATCCTCAGCAGGCTTTATTCTTAAAAACAGGAGAGTTATAAAGGGAGTACAGGAAAATGAGAATACTAATAAATGTTCTCAGCACAGATTCTCCATGAGCGATTAGTGAGGAGTTTTGGAATTTCCTCCCACTTTCCTTATCTGCTAAACAATCACATCAGAAACCTTTGTGGAATGATGGAAGAGAAGGTGGAGAATGTTTTCCATTTGTATGTGAACCCATCCAAGAGTGGGGCTGACTGAACGCCGAGCATGTTCAGGTTCCTGGGGAAAGCTTCCAACTAATATATTGTTTTGTTTTGTTTTGTTTTTTAAAAAAAGGCAGTTTCAGTGGTTCTCAGAAGAAATGGCAGTGCCAGTTTCCTTTCCCTGCTGGTAAACTGTCATTCATTTCATCTAAAGGCTTAGTCGTTGGACATTTCTTTGAGAGGAGTAGCAGTGAAATAAGCTTTGAGGTGTTTGAGAAAGGAGCGCAGCATTGAGAGCCTCAGCTGAACCAGATCTGCCCATCATGTTAAACCACTCTTCTCCCACTACAGAGCTCTTTACATCTGCTGATGCTTAACTTCTCTGCCCAGAGTGGGAAGATCTCTGGACGAGGAGAAAAGAGACTTGAATGTATGTCTTGCATTGGTAGAAATGGGCCACCGGTTTAACATCCATTTGAGTTGCATATCTACTTTCTAATCATCTCCATCATTTCAGCTATTTGTTTTTGTGTGTGTGGGAGGGTTGAGTCAGAGTTTCTCTGTGTAGCCCTGACTGTTCTGGAACTCGCTCTGTAGACCAGGCTGTCTTTGAACTCAGAGATCCACCTGCCTCTGCCTCCCAAGTGCTGGAATTAAAGGCGTGCACTGCTGCCACCAGGCTTCATCTCAGTTATTCTAAAAGTAGCCAGATGAAGACAGGTACCTGGAAACTGGGGATGCAGTTGTGGGAAAAACCTAGAGTTTTAAGCACACTTGACATAACCGTCATCATCAGGGAGTGCATAGAAGGTCTGCCATAAGCATTTGGTGTGCAGGTAAAAGTTTCCTTTAAAATATCTCAATGGTTTAAGTAAACATCTAACACAGTTTGTTGAAAGCTTGTCTTGTTATTTTTTTTTAAGTTGTCTGGAGTTCTTGGTTCTCTTAAGTGCAGATGAACCTGTGTAAAGGTCCATTTAGGGCTCTTCTTAGGGTCTGTAGTTGATGATTGAGCTCTGTCCTAGAGTCATGATGTGATATTATTTTTATTTTATTTGTTTATTTATTTTGTTATTATTAGTGGCTTTTTGAGACAGGGGTTCTCTGTTGTAGTCCTGTCTGTCCTGGAACTCAGTTTGTAGATCAGGCTGGCCTTGAACTCAGAGGTCTGTCTGTTTCTGCCTCCAGAGTGCTGGGGTTAAAGATGTGGGACAATACTGCCCAGCTGTGCCATTAATTTTAGACATAGAGGTGTGTGCTTTTGATTTGTTGCCTGTGTGCAAAATAGGAAAACAGAAGCATGACTTTCAAACAACTCTTAATACATATAGTGTGGAAATAGAAGCTCCCAGTCCACCGTGAGGAGCCAGGGATGGCATTGTTCCATGCCAGCACTCCCCTGGAGTCATTTTATCTCAACAGTTCTCTGGCCTGGACCTGACTCCTAGTTTGAACTGTCCAATAAAACTATCATAGAACTATTAAATCTACTTTGAAATTTCAAGTAGCCACATAAAAATGTAAAAGAGGACCAGGTCAGTGGTAGAGTGCATGCTTATCACAAACACAGATTAATAATAGATGATAGATAGGTAGATGAGAGATGATTGATTGATAGGCGATAGATGATAGATAGATAGATGATAGATAGATAGATAGATAGATAGATAGATAGATAGATAGATAGATGATAGATAGATAATTTTTTCCTTGTCAGGAAATCCAAAATATTCTTTCAGCATGTGACCCATATAAGGCTAATTATGAATTATCTTACATTTTAAATACCATGTCTTTAAAGTTTTATCCATTGTACATATTTTAATTCAGATCAGTCAGTAGTTTCCATATTGGACAGTGGAGCCTATAAGACTGACCATTCCTGCTGCCTTGCCAAAGATCTTCACCTGGAGAAGGTAGAATCCATCAATCTTTCTAAGCCCCTTCACTTTTGAAGAAGACAAGATACAGGGATGCTGCGTTACTTAGAGTCATGTGACTATCTTCATCAGGGACCCTCTTGTTGGATTTTGTTCTCTTTCATCACTCTTCCCTTTTTTAGGTCTGAAAACAGACGCTGAAAAGAAATCCCACACTAGCTCCAAGATTGAGTATAATAAAGGGTTATTTATTTAGAGGTGGACTCACAGACCACAGTCCTTTGCTCCAACCGGAAACAGCAACCGAATCCCGCAGCTGGAAGAGACGGTGGAAGCATGCCTTATGCCTTACATTGGCATATATGGTATAAGAGGCCACACCCAAGTGGGTGGGTAACTTAAAGGATACTGGATGAAAGATTTCCTACAGCATAGGTCCATATTGTTGCCTTCCTTAATCCATTAGAGATGCTAGATTGTTGCTTTTGATTAGATATTGAGCCAGGGGTCTCAAGAAAATTTTGGTCTACTCAGATAAAGGCACCATTTGGTTTGGAGGAAACTGTTTTGAGCAAGGTAGGTAGAATTTTGGTTGAAATGTCAGCTGCCTACTTACAGGAAGGGACATACGCTGTTATCATGTGAAATTTATTATACATTTGGGTGTGTAAACACACACTGATGAATTATATTTAGCTCTTTTTGGAAATGTCAGGGTTAAGGCTTAATATATACATATATCATATACAAATAAATATAAATACATAAATATACTATATAAATATATGATACATATAATTTCTTTCTGTTGGAAGGCTGTGTGTGTGACTGCGTGCATGCATGCCTGTGATCATGCCTTTCTTACTCAGTTATGCTTAAAGTATGATGCTTTTCGACAGGTTAAGTGCAGTGCAGTCCTGGCATGTAAAGTATTTCCAGAATGTAAGCCAATGTGGAAACTCACTGGCTTGGTATGGCAGGTCCAGGAAGAGGAGGCACAGTGTAATTCTGCGGAGTGCTCCTCCTTGCAAACTATTTGTTCTTCGGTGTGAAAACAAGCTTGACAGGTGAACTTTCACAGCTGGGAGGTGCTTTTCGTCTTTCCTAAAACATTTATCAGCGTGGGTGTTGGAGATTGTGCAAGAGAACCTTGAAGAGAGTTTACATTTATTCATGTGACTTGGTACAGGGATTGTAGGTTTAGAGTTAGAAGCTTTTCTGTTTGCGTGTTGGGACTAATTCTCTTCCTCTGTGGCCAGGATTTACCCACAAAGGAATTTCCGACCTTTAAACATGTTTAGTTTATGTGTTTGCTTTATTTCCTGGTGCAAGTCATTAGACTTTGCCTATGGTGGTTTATGTGGCTAGACTTAGAAGTTTCACGGCTTGTAGCAATCAGACAAAAACACAGTGATATGACTGAGTCTGTAATTCTAGCCAATGGCAGGAGGTTCAGGGCAAACAGGAAAAGAAAAAGAATAGAGAGTCTTCCATTTTCTTTGGTAGTTGCACATGAATTTTAAATTCTTAAAAGAATCTACAGTTTCAAAACAGCTTTTGGTAGTGTGTGTTAACAATTAGAACAAAAGTTTTGAGCCATAAGATGTTTGTAGGAGTCATTTTGAAGTATGTTTAAGTTGGATTTTGAGTTAAGAGAATACTGACCTTTGCTGGGGTGGCACAGGTCTCTCACCTTCTTCAGAGGATGAGACAGAAGGATTGAGAGCCCTGAAGTCTGCTTCAGCTACAGAGTGGGAAGGCTAACAAGGGCAACTCGATGACATGGGTCTCAAAATCGGAAGTGAGAAGAAGGGGGTTGGGAATACAGCTGAAAGGCAGAGCTGTCTGTGAGCTGACATCTTTGACGCCCTATCTTGTTGGACCTTCTCTTCTGCCACCAACCCCAAATCACGACATGGAGACTTATATTTAGTTATGAAAGTTTGTTCTTTAGCTCAGGCTTGTCCCCAGCTAGCTCTTATAATTCAAATTTCTGTTCATCCAAGTCCTGCCACGTGGCTCGGTTATCTCTGCTCTGTTCCTTATGTCTGACTTTCTCAGAGTCTCACTGACTTTTCTCTGCCTCTCTTCTTCCCAGAGTCCTCTTTGTTCCCAGAAGTCCTGCTTAACCTCTTTCTCCCTAGCCACTGGCCATGCAGCTCTTTATTAAACCAATCTCAGCAACTTATCTTCACACAGTGTGCAAATGTCACACAACAGCTCTCTGTTTAAAATCTCCAATATTAGGGGAGAATACAAACATAACTGCAAGTTCATTGTGGGAAAGTAAGAAAAAGTATATAAAAGCTTGTGTTCTATCCACAAATCTTTTTTTAACATCGTATTTGAAAGCATTTTTGCAATTATACTATAAGTTACTTCATATTTGGTTTGTCATTGTCATTAAATCTCAGCCGTTGTCAATTCTTTGTAATTAGAAAATTTAACGAATGCATTAATTTGTTTAAAGCAACAGGAGCTATTCACTTGTTCATGTTTTTTGTTATTATTATTTAATATTTGACAGAGTAGTAACGTTGGGAAGGTCTTCATGTACTAAGTACCTGGTGATGCTCTGATTATTATTTATTGATCTAAATTGCTGCGGTGTTCACCCTTTAGCTATCATATAGTACTTAAGGAAAATGAGATGAGCAGACATCTTAAAGACTAAGAGGAACAATAATAAGAACACCACCCGACCTGCCGACAGAAACAAGCAGTCTTCCCACCCAGTGGTGTTATGAGCATCTGTCTAGGTAGAAGTGTGTCTGTAGCAAGGTTTTAGGCTTGGCAGGCAAAAATAGCTGGTACTGCAGTGTCGACATTAGTGAAATTGCGGTTTCAGTTTTCTAGAGCCATTCAGTGGGAACATAACTGGGCTGTACGATTTCACAAATGTAAATAGAACATCCTCCTTCCCGTGTCCTTGCTGCTAATGTCTCTCCTGATATTATGTGGGCAAAGAGAAAGTCACATCCATTAGTTTTCCAAAGTTCCCAAAGGTAAAGACTCTAGCCACCAAAGAGAACTATATTTTTCTTTAAATTCAACAATGATGTCAAATTCTATTTTCTTGGGTCATGGTGCAGGATCTGAAGCCTACTTAGTTAGATCCACATAAGATTTTAACCACTGTCTGCCTGTCCAGTGAACCAGTTTTATACTGCTGTACTGTGTATTATATAGGCTTAGGAGCCAAGAGTCTTGTGTTTGTTTACTTATATATTCTGTTATATACTGTCGTTATGCTCTGCTGCTGAGCTAGACCCCAGCTCCATGGTCACTTTTAAAAGGAAGATAATACTACAAATGTATAGTGAATAAATGTGGGTATGCCTCATAAGTTAATAAATCCAAATTTCCACACCATCAAAATAGCAGGAATTGTAATTTTAAGATTATTACAGTGTGACACACGGAGTCATTTGTTGAACCCAAAATCCACACTAATAACTCAGATCCAGCCATGAAAAATGAAAAGGAAGAAGCAAAATGCCTGATCTCAGAGCTTCTGCCCTGTTGGGTAGATAGAAAGCCAAACACACCGATCAATGCATTCCTGTGCCACTGGGGATCAGGTTGTGAAGAAGAAGGTTAATAGGCAAGTGAGGGACTAAAGAGACTATCAGAGGCACTGAGTGTGAATGCTAAGGTAGACTGGGCGCTTTGGTAAGGACTGTTTTGACCTAAGGCAGCTGAGAAATAGCAGACAGGTGAAGCTTCTGTCCACTCCCTTTCTGCCTAGGTGTAGACGAGTTTCCCTCTGTGATGGCCTCTGCTCCATCAGGAAGATGCTTATGACTGAGTCCGTTGGACATGGCACTGACCTTAGTCTGCATAAGCAAACCCTTGGTTCCCTCTATCTGTTTTCTTTCTCACAAGCAGCTGCTCTTAGCAGCCCTGTGTCTCATCACATCTTCACTATAGGTTGTTACTAAATGGTACCTAAGCTCTGTGGGGCTTTTACTTGTTTTCTGTCACATTCTCCATTCCACATGTACAAATAAAAATATTTCCATCAAATAAAATCAGTGTATCCTGCTAATCTGCCTTTTGACAGTTCAATTTACAGAACTACAAACTAGAATCGTAGAGGAGGGAGTGGTTCCCTCCCCCCTTTGACCTGCAGTTATTCAAGGGAGAGGGGACAGCAAATGGAGTCTGTAAGATGGAACATTGATGGGCTCTTACAGATATCCCACTCATTGTGTGTATGGAACTTTTTGTTGATGGTTAACATTGATACCAGTAGGATTCTCTGAGTTCCTGAAGAAGACATGCTTACATCGGAAGGATTTTGTGACAGATGCCATAGTCAGACATTGAAAAAGGCTCTTAGTCTGTGTAACAATTCATCCTTTCCTTTGCATTTCAAATTAGGATAGCAAAAAAACGCTGTTGAACTGTTTTGTAGTTTTTTTTGTTTTTTTTTTTTTTCAGATTTGAGTCTCTAGGGGAAGGAGAAATGAAAGAATTCAACATATAAACTTGGTGACCTGCCATGTCATGGTGTGATCTGTTAGTTTGGAATAAACACCATTCCTTATTGTACATGTGAAAATACTGTGTAAAGGAGCCCCTTGCCTGTGGCAATAATGATAATAATTAGCAGCAGATAGCACCGTCTAGAAGTCAGGTGTTCTCACAAGTAATTCCGTGTGTTTCATGTAATCCCTAGCTGATGAGGACCGTAAATTGGACATTAACAATCTGTCCTCAGTGCCTTCTGAACCACATCTCAGTCCTTCCTGTGTGCAAAAGGCTGCTGGGTGGAACTCAACTAGTGTTTCCTGTTAGGCCAGATATCCTCTCCTGAGGAAGCCAGCCTTGGGGTGGGATGAACTGATAAGAAAGAAGGCAGGCAGCGAGTTGGCTAAAACCATCAGTCCATCAGTCCATACTGGGATGCTCTGGATCCTTGCTGTCACAGGGAGGAATGCTGAGGGCTGATGCCTGGCTTTGGTGTCTTTGCCTCTTCTCCTGCCGCTTCTTTCACTATCATTTAAATCAGGTCTCAACCTCCGTGGTTGCCACCTTTTGCGATGGGGAAATTGAATGACCCTTTGACAGGGGTTGCCTAGGACAGTCGGAAAATACAGGTATTTACATTATAACATCATAACATATAACACATAATATCATACCAGTAGCAAAATTGCAGTTATGAAGGAACAACAAAATAATATTATAGTTGAGGGTCACCACACCATTAAGAAAACTGTATTGAAGGGTTAAAGCATTAGGGAGGTTGAAAACCACTGTTCCAAGTCCTTCCCTTTATCTCAACCCCAAATGAGGTAGCCCTCAGTAGATATTGGGGTAATCTGGTAATCCAGATCAAGGCTTTGGCTCACAGCTCTTGCACTGTACTAGAAATGTAGCTGAAGAAGAATGATTTACTTTCCTAAACTTAAATTTTCATATCTACCAAGTATTTGTAGACAATGTGGTCGGGAGAAATACTGAATTAAGAATAAGAGCAAAGATAATTCAATGGAGGATGCGGAATGCAGGGGAAGTGGCTCCTCTTTCCATCATGATCTCTTTGTAACATCGCTTTCCTGACCCTTCTGAACAGACCTGGCTGTCCAGGCTGGTTCTCTGTTCACAAATACAGAGTTTGAGGAAGAGCCCATCTGCCCAGGACTCTTGTTTTATGTTTCAACTGCTATCACGTAGCTGGAAGGCTTCCACTTTTAATCAGGAACCATCTGAATTCTCTTGAAAGGTGACTTACTTGTATTTGTCATTGACTTTATCTGTGGCCAAGCTGTTAGGGTTTTGAAGGAAGCCTCCTTTCCTTGCTTACTCACCTCTCTGTTCCTGATCTTCTTGACCCCTACAAACCCGATTAGAAAGGAATCTAAAGAATGCAGGTCAGGATGAGGACCACTTTGCTGCCCTTCCTTGGATTCTCAGCAGTTGGCCAGGCACCAGTGACAGTCTTGGCGGTTCAGCCAGCTAGAGATAGCCACAGAATTCCAGGCTGCTTGCTTTCAAAGGTCTCTCCTAACCCCTTTGAAAACAAAGGATTGTTATCACATATCAAAGCAGTCTGGGATAATTGAGAGATCTTTCTGATAGGTCTGTGGCTTCTAGTTCCTACAGAGGCTTGCAGAAATGGGCGCTGGGCGCTGTTCCTGCTTCAGGTAGCACGGACTTCTGCTCCCAGGACCTGTTCTGTGAGCCTTGGCTGCATGTAAGTGTCCACACCAGTTCTAGGTTGCCCATTTATCTCTCTGCCCTAGTCCCTAAACAGCAGATACACAAGAAGACCATCTTGTTCTTTCTTTCTTGTTCTTGTGGTTTCGGGTGACTTTTATATTCATTAATTTACAGAAGCGGAGCACAGCTGCCGAGGTCTCTATGTTTCTGGAGAGGTGTTTTGTGGGTTTTCAGGTTGTGAGTGTTAACTCTGGTTGGGTTCAGTGTTTTCCAGACACCCCAGACTGGGGGAGGGTTTTGATGTTTAGATTCTGGAGGAATAAGCTTTCTCCCCTCTCCATTGCTTTGCCCTGACCCTGCATGTGTCGGGCCTATCAAATGTTAGGCTGTCTGATCCTGTTACACCCACATCCTGTTGCTGCATCCAAGTGCTTTGAGGCTGTATTAACACAGATTAATTGAACAGTTGGCCTGGGAAAACAGATGCCCTCGGCTGCTTATTTCTAATAAATTGTCAAGCCATTTAAAAGACTTCCCTTGGAGAAGGTACGTTTCCCTGTGAAGCTGTAGTCCGATAAAGCAAAAGTGGAATGCTTCTGTCCCAAATTAGTGTGCTATATTTAAAGCCGGTGGCCTCAGCCTAGTTGGGACATGATCCTTCTCTGTTTAATGGGCCTGCCATCTCTTCTTCTGAATTTTATAGTGAGGTTGGTTATATTTTCTGAATTCCAACCAGAAAACTATGAAAAAAAAACTGGCCATGATAAGATGTTAGTCTTCAACTATTTTATAATCTCCTTCCAAATGGAAATTATAACTGACTTTGAATTATGAGGTTGAGTTTGCTATTTCCTGAACCAAAAACTAAAGTTTCAGTAACATTTTGGTTATGGGGTATTGTAATAAAATAATTCTTTGCTTAAGATGAAGATATTTGCCCAGTGGCACCCTGAATTAAAGCAAAATGAGACTAGCATAGATAATGTAATATGAAGCAAGGGAAGCATTCTCTCTAACTGACACAGATGTGCATAATACACAGATCCAGGTATTGATCCGATGCTGTTCATAGATTGAGAAAGGCAAAGCAAATACCATTTCAAAGTTTAATTCAAGTAAAATTGGATTCTGTGAGACTACATTGCTTGCTCTTCTATGGCTGTGAAAAATACGGTTGAGGTTGGAATCTAGGCTGTTACTTAAAGGAAGTGAAACAAGCCAGACACAGGGGTGAGCACTGTATGGCCTCCCATGTGGATTCTGAGCACTTGAGCTTGAGATGCTGGGCACTAGACATCAGTGAATGGGGAAACTGGGAGATGTTTGTCAAAGGGTAGGGGGTTACAGTGAGGTGTGGGTAAATCCTGGAGCATTCATGTGTAGCGTTGGCCCTAGAGTTAATAGTAAGAGGTATGTTTAAAGTGTTCATACACATACACAGAACAATGCGTGTGTTGGTAGATAAATTCATTAATTGATTGTGGTAATCACTTAAAATTTTGTATATGTATATCAAAACATATATACATATATATTTTGTGCATGTTAAATAAAATAAATTTTATTTTCTGGGCATGGTAATTTGATCTCCACAAACTAAGCCTTAGTAATCCCAGCATTTGGGAGACAGAATTCAGTGTTATCCTCAGCTACAGAGCAAGTTTGAAGCTGGCCAAACTTCAGAGGCCCTGTTTAAAGCAAAACAACGCCACAACAAAATATGAAAGGTTACTTTATTTTTTCTTAATCTCAAGCTTTCTGATTAGGTATAACTTCTCCCAGCTTAATTTGTATCTAACTAACAAATAAGAATTTGCTTGCTTGCTTGCTTATTTGTTTGCTTAAAGACTGCTTCTCTACTTAGCCCCGACAAGCCTGGAAATCTGTCTGTAAATGCATGTAGATTAGAGTGGCCTTCAACTCACAAAGGTCTCACCTCTGCCTCTTGAGTGTCAGGAATAATGGCAGGAGCTATCTTGCCAAGTTTGTGGGAATGAAAGCCCAGGTTTCATGCATGATAAGCAAACACTCTACGGAATGGACAACATGACTACATCTCCAGCCCCTAACCTTTAACATCTGAAAGTTATTATTATTTTTTTTTTTACGATATGGTCCTACTATGTAGCCCAGGGGTAACCTAAACTTGGTGTTCTCTTGTATCAGCATCCCAGGTACTGGGATTACAGGCCTGTGCCACAGTGCCTGGCAAAAATTCATTATTTCTGAGGGCATCTTCATTACGTACCATTTTCTTGTTTAAACATTAAATATTTTTTTAAAACCTATTCCTCAAATAGTTTTTAACACACATTTTATAGATAAAACTATTCTCTGATTCATTTGCATCGCAGTGGTTATTAACTTGGAGGTTATGGAATGTAATATACTAAAGCTCCGGAGACTGTGGCTGCACCATGGTTGGCTCACAGGTTTGACCAGTGAATGTGTGTAGCCTGGCATGGCCTTGCTGGATCTGCTGGAAGGTGGGTAGTTCTGTCTGGCTGACAGTGAACTCGCTCACCCCAGGCTGGAAGCTTCAGCTTGGGTCAGACTCTGGTCAGTACAGCAATAGTTTGTTGATCTCAGGGAACATTCCACAGCTGCTGATGTAATTCAAAATGATTGGAGCCAACTCTTCTGGACCAGTTAGAAGGACTTGCAGGGACCAGTTAGAGGACTGGTGCCTCTCGGCTCCTGGCAGCTGTGTGAGTTCTGTGAAGTTTGTGTCTTGCAGTTCCTCTGTGCTAAGGCAAAACTCAGTTCTTAGATGTTACTATCACTTCTTTTTGCAAAAGCATGTTGTTTATAAAACCAAAGGAGGATTTGAGGTGTGGTAGTGCACCCCTATTTACTAGCATTTGGAAAGTGAGGGCAGAAGAATCGGTAGTTCAAGACAAGTCTCAGCTATCTCAGGTCCAGGCCAGGCTGCACGAGAGAGTGTCTTCAAAACCCACACAGTAAGATCAACAAAAGTAGAGAGGGGATGGGGTTTGTAAACGACTTGGCTACTATTCCATTTGGTGAGCTATTCAACGTGATTCTAACAGCTCTTATGATTCCTTCTGCCTGGACTTTTTTTTTCGCCTCCTAAACTTGATTTTTCCCTCCTAAGCTGCGGTTCAGACCAGAACCTTGTGTGTGCTCCCCAAGTAGTGCTACACCAGTGAGATCTCTCCCAGTACTGAAATTTCTTTTTAATGAGCAATTTCTAATAAAATGTATATTGAGGTGGGTTTCTTGTTTTTGTTTGTTTTTAAATGTGATTTTAGGAGCAGATAATTTGTAACACTGGCCATAGTATGAATATATTAGTTTTCATAGTCTGGGTGTGGGCCAAGATCCGCAGTTGATTCTGATGCAAACGTAAAGCCAAGGACTGCTGTTTCACACTTACCTAAGTACTTAGAATGTGTTGACCCGATTTTAGGTGCTGGAAGAAGCCCTTTTATTCTTTGTTTTCTTTGCTTCATTGGATTTTTTTGTTGTTTTTTTCCTCCACAGCTATCTGATAAGATGCTTATAAAGCAAAGAAAACCAGCCCACGAATCACAATCCCAGAGAACTTAGACAGCAATGAGGACCCTAAGAGAAACTTACATAGATCTAATCTACATGGGAAGTAGAAAAAGACAAGATCTCCTGAGTAAATTGGGAGCATTGGGACCTTGGGAGAGGGTTGAAGGGGAGGGGAGAGGCAGGGAGGAGAGCAAAGAAAAATGTAGAGCTCAATAAAAATCAATAAAAAAAAAGAAAAAAAGACGTTTATAATTGAGATTGAGGGATGTGCTCATGACGAAACTATTCAAGGTCAAAGGGTGAAGCCTTTATTTTTATGTCGTTTTGTTTTTAATTCCAGTATAGTCTCTGTTCTTCTGTGTCATCAGACTACCCTGCTCTTTCCCCATCTCACCACAGCTTTACCTGAAATCCCAGTAGTTCAATACTCACTGCCTTTTCTGGCTTACTAAAGGTATAACAAACAGTTAAAGTCAGAGTATTAAGTTATATGGTTAAAGCACAAGCCAGGACAGATTGCCCATAGTCTATATAAAATTGCAAACACTTTGCCATGAAAGTAGGCAATGATGTTGGGGGTAGTCACCCTTTTTCCTTTTGACCAAACTGGGACCCTTCACCACAGTGTGTATTTGCTTAAGTCTGCTTGCTGTGTTTACAGTTGATGGATCCTGAGTAACAGACAGTGGGTTATTGCAACCACTAAAAACTATGCACTTACAGAATATAGCCAGTGGGGTCTGCATTTGCCTCTTCAATCTACTGGGTTAAACATATTTTGGAAAAAAGCCTACATGTGCACTGAACATTTTTTTTTGGGTGGGTGTCATTATCTCCTAAATAATATAGTGTAGCAACTATAACATTAAAATGGCAGTAGGTATCCTATATAGTATCAAAAGGATTTAAAGTACACAGGAAATCCTATCAGCACGCACCCCCACCCCCAACTGGCAAAGTTCTTGTTGTCATTGAATTTCAATCATTTTATTTGTTTTGTTTTAGTTTGCTTTTTTTGAGACAGGGTTTCTCTGTATCTTTGGAGCCTGTCCTGGTACTCGCTCTTTAGACCAACCTGTCTTCAAACTCACAGAGATCTGCCTGCCTCTGCCTCCCGAGTGCTGGGATTAAAGGTGTGCGCCACTACTGAAAAAGAAATACAATATGTACTCACTCACAAGTGGCTTTCAGACATAAAGCGAAGAAAAAAACAGCGTACAGTTCACAACCTAGAGGACCTAGACAAGAAAGAAAACCCTAAGAGAGACATACATGAACTAATTCCATGGGAAGTAGAAAAAGAGAAGATCTCCTGAGTAAATTGGGAGCATGGAGATCATGAGAGAGGGTAGAAGGGGAGGGGGGAGGAAGTGAGGGGAGTAGAGAAAATTATATAGCTCAATTAAAAAAAATAAAGTACACAGGGCAATGTGCAGATATAGGTTCTATACTATATCATTTTATATAGGCATCTTGAACTCTGCTAGTGTCTCCCACAGGGCCTCCCGGAGCTGGTTCCTGCTCTAGGACTCAGTTTTTGAGGTGTAGAGAGTGATTGTCTTGGTTACTTTTCTCTTTGCTGTGACCTGACAAGACACCACTTACAGAAGGAAAGGTTAGAGACTCAGGACATAGAATTTGTCGCCATGGTGAAGGCCTGGTGGCAGGAGCCTTTTGCACTGGGAGCTTGGTCACATCTGAGAGGATCAGGAAGTAGAGAGAGCAGTGCTTTTGTGGTCTTCCCCTCAGTCAATCCTCTCTGGAAGAACCCTTTAGAGAAAGCATCTAAAGGTATGCCTCATTTAATGCCACAGGTACTTCTCAGATGCAATCAAGATGGTGAAATTTGCCAGCACAGTGGTATTCTGTTATTACTTTATTATTCTGGTATTTAAAAAAATACTATAGCATGTACATCTGTACATAGTTTATATGAATTTTGATATTTCTAAAAAGATTATTTTTTTATTTACATATAGTTTCAAGTGCCCAGGTATGGTGGTCACCCCTGTCACCCCAGTACCTGGAAAGCAGAGGCAGGAGGATCAGGAGTTCAAAGTCATCTCTGCTGCATAGTTGGTTACAGAGCATCCTGCAGTAGTAGCCTAGAGTAGTCTATCTACATGAAATAGTTTCAAACCCAAGCCAAATATGAAATTTCAAACATTAGCCATCCAGTGTCAACAACCTTCTAGACCGTGCTGCTGTGGCAACGGTTTCTGTGAAGTTTGTTCTGTTATTAGATTTTGGATACTTCTGCCTGTAGGTTACCAAAGGTTTCTAGTTGCAGAACATTGTAATTAGACCAATGGAATCAAGAAAGAGACCACTAGATTTCAATATACATTTGTTACTAATATAGACAATCTCTACACAGGGCATTAAACACTTATGAAGTTCTAATATCCTTTAGAGCCTCAGAAACACCTATCAGATAACTGCAGTTTAGGGCACCCAAGTTTCCTGGGGAAACCGTTTGTTTATGGGACAAATATGTATTTGCTTTCATCAGAAAGATCACTAGGGTAGCCATGACTCAGATCCATTAAGTGAAGGGACAGAAATAGGACTTGCAAGTCTTTTGTGTCTCTGGCATGGCGACCAGAGAGTTTTATGTTATTACTCGGTAGGTCCTTTTTTAAAATCCCAAGTTATAAATATTGAATTTTAGAAACACACTGTCATGGCTTCAGAAAAATAGAAACGATCTAGAATTTCCAAATGAGGTGTTGGCTCCTGCGGCTCTTCCTGATTTGGTGTTAAGTTTCTGCTCTTCCCGGTGTCCTGACCTCCAACATGTGCTGCTTCCAGAATGCTTGATTTAAACACGTGTTTATTAGTGCCACATGTGTGAGAGCATGCCGTGGCATGACTGTGGTTGTCTCCTTCTACTGTGGGGTCCTGGGCAGAACTCAGGTTCAAAGGGGAATGCAGATTGTCAGGTTTGTTGATGAGTACTCTTGCTTGAGTCGTCTTCCTGGGTGTAACTCAGAACGCTTAGTAGTCAAAATATAAGAGGGTGGCGTTTCGTTTAGTTTAAAAGTCTATGTGTTTTATCAAAAGCAAAATATAAGATTGGATAAAATACCCATTATAAAATAAATTTAAAATCCCTGTTTGCTTTCATTGAAACCTTGTTTGGCTTTCCTCAAATTCTGGGACATGAAAAACAAACAAACAAACAACAACAATAAAAATAAAAACCCAAGGTTTCCCAGAACACACTTTGAAAGCCAGTGTTCCAAGAACCCCAGTCTGTGCTGTCTTTGGAATACCGTTTTTCATAAACCCAGATCTGAAGATGAAGAGATAAACAGACTTGCCTTGGAGTTAGGGCCAAGGCTTACCCATAGCTTTGCAACCAGGTTTGTGTTTTTAGAAAGCCACCAAGCCAGCCAGGCATGGTGACGCATGATTTTAATCCAGATCTCTGAGTTCACGGCCAGCCTGGTCTACAGATCGAGTTCCAGAAGAGCTAAGAATGTCACACAGAGAAAGCCTGTCTTGAAAAGTCAAAAGAAAAAGAAGGAAAGCCACTGTGGGTCCAGGGCCTTAGATCAGATAAGGAAGTTAACAGTGGTCATTATCACTTCCTTCTGGAGAGGAGAGCAGGGATTAGATGAACTGCGGTTAATGACCAGCTATTTAAAAAATAAAATTAGTGTAGATACTAAAGATGAATTATAGAGGTCAGACGCTCACACATCAAATTTCAACTTTTCTTGGGAGTGAAACACTTCAGTAACCTTATTGAGAACGCCATGACGTGCTTAAATGTAAAATCGCTTTCTCTCGAGCCCTGTGACTTTAGGATGGAGCTTAGTAACAGCACAGTTCTTGCTCGCTTAGCTTTCTATTATATCTGTGTCTGAGATGACTGTCCTGTTCCCTTTGGACCCGTGGCAAGGCAATGCAGCATGACGGGAGCATGCTGGGAGTGGAAGCTCACTGACCTCGTGGCTACAACTGGGAAGAAAAGACCAAAAGACTGGGGTCCGTGTGTCTCTAGCAAAGGCACACCCTCGGTGATAGAAAACCTGCAAGGGAAGTGTCACCAGTGTGGAACTCTTTTTCGGAAGTAAATCCAGGTTTCCCCACCAATAGGCTTCTGGCTTTATTTTCGGGCATAGACTGTGCGCTTCTGACTTGGTAAAACTGCAGAAATTCAAGGAGGAAGCAAAATGGGGCTCTTATACTTCCCAAATCTTCCAGCCAAGACTTGCATTTATCCTCTGATAGAGGACTCACCCACTAACGATATTTCCATTTTAAGAATGAAGTTACTACCATAGCTGAGTATGATGAAATACCTTCTCTCTCTCTCTCTCTCTCTCTCTCTCTCCCTCTCTCTCTCTGTATCTCTCTTTCTCTCTCTTTCTCTCTCTTTCTCTCTCTTTCTCTCTCTCTCTCTCACACACACACACACACATCTTTGTACATGGCAAAGAAAATGGAAAAATGAAAACTTGGTTAAAAAAGTCAAAGAGGCATGTCACTGGATTAGGGCTGGGGGTAGTATAGTAGCCCAGCGGTGGATTGCTTGGCTACCAATGCTTTCAGTTTACTCCCCAACACTGGGGGAAAGGGGCGGGAGCATAAAAGCAGTTGGACTGCTTTGGCATTATGTGAAAGGGAAAATTATGGGGCTGGAGAGATGACTTAGCAGTTTAGATCATCAGATCATTTATTGCACAGTCATGAGGCCTAGAATTTGGATGCCAGCATCCATTTAACAGCCCAGGAGTATGCCTCATAGCTGTGACTCTAGTTCCAAGGGGTCAGAGACGAGAGAATCACTGAGCATTCTGGCTTACCCCCTAGCAGATGAAAATGTCCCAAATTCAGGGAGGGAGCCTCTGTCAAAAGGAATAGGCACACAATGGTAAAGGAAGACAGAAGACAAACCACACACACACAAACACACACACACACACACACTTGTATTCATACACAAACATGCACAGACATACAAAGAAAAATAAATCTTTTAAAAAATTAAGAGAGAAACTGCTGTACTTGATGCTTGGGGCAGAGGAATCAGGCCTGCCTGGACTTAGATTCTGCCTTTAAAACAGAGCGAAATGGCTCAGTGAGCAAAGGGGATTTTCTTGAGACCTGCTGATGACCATATAAACAAATAAAATGTAATCTAACATTTTCATTAAAACATTCCTTTCAATTTTGTTTGCATGTTTTGGCACAGTTCAAGCATCGCTAGTTAGGAAATGGTTTAAAATTAATTTTTTGTTTGAGTTGCACCTGAATGCCTCTGAACTGTGGAGGTCTTAGGGCATGCATATATATGTTTGGTTTTTAAACATAAACTTCCTGGCAGTTTGGTGAGATCTTGAATAAGAACTAGGAAGCCTCTATAGGTAGTCCTGTTACTCAGTTTCACATTCATGATAAACTGTTTCCGAGGTTGTCTAATCTTGGGTTTATCCTTGGTTTGCTAAGCAATTATGCACAGAGATTAATTCTAACAAGGGTTATATCTCTCACTGTCTATTTCTTGGAAGTGTGAGAGCAAGACTCTTTAAAAACATTTGGAGATAAGCATTGTGGAATGTTCAGGGAGATTTGATGGAATGTTAAGATTCAATGATTTTGAATAATACTCTTATTGAATACAGGGTGATAAATTGTTACTTTGAGTCTATGTGAATTTTTAGACATGTAGGTTTTGTGAAATAATCTTGCCTCTGAGAAAAATGATTGTTATGGTTTTGGAGGAATCTTTGTAAATCTTTGGTTTAAAGTAAAGCTTGAATTCTGACTTATTCACAGTAGATCTGAATCATAAGAGAATATCATCACCCCTGTTCTGGAAGAAAGCCACTAAAACAAGTGGCTGTGTTCCCCTGGAGTCATGCTTAGAAACTTATTATGAAAAGCAAATTATCTTTTAAAAGAAAATATTTATGCTTTCTGTTGTAATGGGGCCTGAAAATCCGCAGAGAAAAGATTGCAAGGATAGATGGATATTGAGAACACTCTGCTCCGTAAAGTCGCCCTTTCTAATTTACCTGTTTGAAGCATAATGTTTCATCTCCTGCTTGAATGCTAATTAACAATCAAAGTTTTCTGATTTGCACTATTTTCCCTTCATGTACGTGTATGTGATGTGTGTGTGTGTGTGTGTGTGTGTGCACGCGCGCATGCGTGCTTATGTGCACATGTGTGTTCTCATACAGGAGTTCACATTTGATGCAGGGAATGTCTCTTACTCACTCTTCCACCTTATTCTTTGAAGCAGGGCCTCTCAGTCAATCCCAGATCTTTCTGATAAGCTGTACTTTAACCAGAGTGATCTGGGGATTTCCCCATCTCTACCCACTCAGGTTGGAATTCCAGATGGGCAGCCATGCCTCTTGGGCATTTGGGTGGGTGCTGAGTAGCTGAGCTCTGGCTCTATTGCTTTTTAGCTGTGAGGCCTTTTCCCTAGTCCTTGATTCATAGGGTTTTTTTTTTGATGTTTCATGTTCACTATTGTTATTATTATTATTAATTTTTTTTTTTTTGCTTGTTGCTGAGATGATGCCTCTTCGAATAGGTTAGAAAAAGTTTGAAAACTGCTTCATTGCCTGGGAGCTGGCAAAGACTGATCCTCAAATCATGCAGGGTGACTTGGGGTGCAAAAATTTTTGAAGCGGATGCAAGACAAATACCAGACCACATCTAAGCAGACCCCAAGGAGCAAGGATGCTGATCATAGGGGCTGTGGTGATGATGTGGAGAAAAACATTGCCAACCTCACGACAGCGCTTGGTGGAAAAGCTGGAAGGTGACGCACAGCTGCTCCACGGAAGTGTGGAGGCCATTGATCCTCACTTACCCTGAAGTCTGGGGCACAGGGTTTCTAAGTCCAGAGAGCAGCAAGCAGCTGTCTTCAGCTAACTGCCATGAGCAGACAGGTTTTATACCCTAAGATCTCCTCAAGGGTCAAGTTTAGAGTGTGATTCTTTTGCCTTGCCAATTTTTCAGACTGGATGTGTTCACCCTTTAGAAATCCGTCAGTTGCCTCTAACTGCTAAACACTAATACCTCAGCAGTTCCCATGAAACAGAAAATAAAATAAGAAGTTGACGTAAATGTGTAACAAAAGCAGAGACAGGAGACACCGCTTCTCTGTCCGGTGCTTCCTTTCCTTTTGAGAAATTCTTGCTGTGTGACTCCAGCAGCAGAGAGAAGACAGCAGACTAGAGAGAGCAGGTTATTCTTCACATGCTCAAAGTCAAGATCACAACCACGTGAGAGTCCAGGCCTGGGACTGACTGGAAGGGAGAATTAGTATGTGTTATCTATGTATTACTTAGTCAACCAGATCCTACTGGATGAGGAAAGCTTTCTCTTAGTCATCAGGATTGGGCTTTCTCTTATTCTAATGGTTAATTAGTTAATAGAGTCCCAAATCTGTGTAACAAGACTGTATCCCTAATCTGTCACTGATTAGTCAGCTCGCTTGTCCCCTGACTAATCGTACATAACAAGTAATCAGCACCCTGAGAAGCAATCTGGGTCTGGCGCTACACAAACAATTACGCCGGTGTTAACATCAAGATCGGAGCTACCGTGATAATAAAAATTCAGTGTATGACGCTGGTGGGTTCTCTTCTTAGGCTTTTAATAATTTACAACTGCCAGGCTCTTAAATCTTTCCTTTGACATTGTTTCAGCAATAATTCCAGTGAACTTTGAGTGTAGATTAGATTGAACCAGGAAGACCATACCCACCTGCTTGCTGTTCTTTATACCAGCCCACCGTTGGGGACCCTGCACAAACATTTAAGATTAGAGATAAGCACTAAAGGAGGCATCTTTTCTGAGTCACCACAGATATTTTTCTTAGAAGTGATTTTAAGACTCAGTTCAAAGTTTAATGTTTTTCCCCTTCAAACAAAGTTGAAAAAAACCTAGTGTTTATGTGCTCTTTAGGTAAGCACGAAGCCAGAGGACTCTGTGCTTGTAGAGTTGTGGAGAATACTGCCCAAATTAGGCAGGGAGCATAATTACATAGCGGGCCAGTGGTAAAGAAGCAGTGGGAGACAGCCTTTAAGCGTGAGGAAGAACTGTTATTTAGTTTAAAAAAGAATATTTTGTGCATACAGATTATCTAATCCATTATAATGAGACATGTTTTTGTTTGTTTGTTTTTCTTTAGAGACAAGGTTTCTCCGTGTAACAGTCCTGGCTGTCCTGAAACCAGGCAGCCTCGAACTCACTGGGTTCCACCTGCGTCTGCCTCCCAAGTGCTTGGGATTAAAGGTGTGAGCCGCTCTGCCTGGCAAGACCTTGTTGCCTTTATAGATTTTTGTCTTGAAAGAACATTTTGCAGAAACGCCTAAGGTAGAGATTTAAGGCTGTACTTAAATCAAAGCTTGAGCATGTGGCATTGCTAATAATCCCCTTTTCCCTTCAAATTAAGTTTT
Source organism: Myodes glareolus (assembly GCF_982192425.1). NCBI lineage: Eukaryota > Metazoa > Chordata > Mammalia > Rodentia > Cricetidae > Myodes > Myodes glareolus. The sequence continues at coordinate 15,631,102 of NC_142027.1, forward strand.
CTTTGGTGTCCCTTAAATGTCATATGCCAGGCATAATTTTTTAGTGTGACATGCATTTCCTCTTGATGAGATTCCTTTTTATCTGTCCCTGTTGGCAAGATGAATCCTTCATTGAGTAGCTTGTTATATCGAAGTTTTGAGATTGCAGACCTGGCCATCATTTGATCTCATAGTCATTATCGATCATGTTTATATTGCTAATATTTCTCTTTTAGGAGAACTGTGGGATCCTTAAGATGACTTGAATTCAATGACAATTTCAAGGCAATTGCTACTAACTGGCTTTTCAATTCAAAGGGCTTGTTACGATTGGGGATTTTTCTCTATTTTGTCGTTTGTTTTGACTCTAAAGCATTGTTCCGTGGTGCTTAGTTACACATACCCGTAATAGGTGTTTTCTTATTTCCATAATGATTTCAGTACAGCTGTGTTTTTGACAAGAGTTCGGTTGTCAGTTTTCCCTTAGTAAAAGGAGCCAGCATATTTGAATGTGTGGCTGAATACATTGCTTTTCACTCTGATGTCTTTAAGAAAGGAAGCAGTTCATAGAATCATTGTGAGCTATAAAGCTGTTACATTCTGCTGGTAAGCAGTGGCACACCTTGGGTAAATAGTGAAGTATTTTATTTCACAGTCCCTTCCACTGCTTTATTGATAACATAAATTTATATTGCATCAGGATAGGTGTGCTCAAAGCGGGAGGGACCGTGATTTCTTTTTAGTACTGAATCTGCATTTAAAGGATGGTTATAGCTGCTGAAGCAGGACCCCCTCCCCCTCGACTCCAGTTTTGTTGTTTTCTGTGGTGGGGAGGAAGAAGCAAGGGAGGGCTGCTCGTCAAAATAAGAATTGCTAAATCAGAGCCAAGTCTCTGTTTGGGCATTTAAGTTCAGAAGCTTGTGCTGTCCAGACCTTGATGACTATAGAAAAAAGGAGTTAACTTTTAGTGTACTGTTGGTCAAACAGGTAAGTCATTTCTGGATACATATCTTAATAGTATGGAAAAGTTTAATGAAATAGGAATACCTAGAAGAATACCTTGAGAGTTCCCAGTTTTATAAAACTCAGAACTGTTACCAGACATGAGAGAAGATATTATTCTGGACTTAGTGGTCATATCTGTAAGTCCAGCACCCAGGAGTCTGGGGCAGGAGTATTGGTAGTTCAGTGCCAACTTGGGCTGTATGCTGAGATTCTGTCTTAAAAGTTAAAAAGAGATGATTTGTTTTGGTGTATTGCTGTAGTCTGCTCTAAGACACACTTGCCATGGCCAAGCTTTTCTCATTTTCTCTCCTCTCACCTCCCCTTCCTTCTCCCCCCTCTCTATTCTTTCTTTTCTTTCGTCTCTTCCCGCTCCTCCTCCTGTTTTTCCTTCTCTCCTCCTCTCTTCCTCTCCTCCCCTCTCTTCTTTTTTCTTTCAAAGAGTCTTGCTGTGTAGCCCAGACCGACCTTGAATCTTTCCTCTTGCTTTTCTCAGTCCCCATAGTCCAATGCTGGGGTTATAGGAATACTTTACTATGCTCAGAGTCTTCCATTTTCTATATAAAATTTCTCTTCCTTGCTTTTTCCTCTTCATTTCCTTGATCACACCTAGGACCTTGTACTTAGGGTACAAGCAACTGAATGCAGCTTAGTCTCCTCCCCCTTCTCTCCTCCTCTTCCTCCTCCTCTTCTTCTTCTTCCTCCTCTTCCTCCTCCCTGTATTTTTTATTCTATTTTATTTTGGTGGTTCTGGCGATAGAGCCCAGAACTTCACACATGATAAGTGTTACACTATCGAGTGTGGCTCTCACCCTTCATCAAAGAAGTTTCTCTTTTTAACAGAGACCATTACAGGAAAATCACAGCTGGTTAAAAAGCAGAGAACAGCTGATCACAGGGTGCCCAGCTTCAGTGGATACATCCACAGCACAACCCCTACACCTAAGGCTCAGGGAACATCTTTGAACAGTTGGTGGAAAGATTACAAGAGCCAGAGGACTAGGAAGTCTGGTGTGAGACTGTGTCTCCTAGACATAACAGAGAAACTGTACCTATGAAATGTCAGTGGTATGGCCACCTGAACAAGGACATCTCCAGTAGATTTGCTAAGGTAGAAGGGAGAACTCTCATGGAGGTCCCACCCCTAGACAAAGAACTGCAGGCAACTGAGGGATGCTGAGCGCGGGAGATGTAGTCTTCCCCAGGGATGAGCCCCTTAATTAGTAATCTCTTGTCTGTCTTTTGAGAATCAGTGCCATGTAACTCGATAGAAACCCTAAGCAACTCTGTGATCTTAAAACAAGGACATTTCCTTCACGTGTATTTTCACAACTTTTGGCTCAGTGTCGTCTGTGACTGTGTGAGACCCCATCTACAGCAATCTTTTGGCTCCATTCAGGAAGTGTGTATTCTGTGTTTTTGACCAGACAGAGAGGTGCTCTGTCTGGCCCTTGGGGTGTAGTTTTCCTGTCTTTCACACTGTCCTGCTTTCTAAGTAGAAGTTTAGATGCTGCCCTTGGAATGATGTTCACTGCATTACATGGTACCCATTAGCATGGCATTATTTATCACATAGTAAGATTACATCATCTTTTTACTTAGCTGCTGCAAGACATATGTAACAGGCAAGACTGCTTTGTAAAACTTGCTGAAGCCTACTCTTTATAAAAGAAGCGTGCCGTTCGGGAGTCAGGCTGACCTCTTACACGGTGTGAAAGTGAGGGGTAATTTGTATTCTCTACTATGAAATCAGAAGAACGAGTGCTCTATATTGCGGGTACAAAGCACTAATTTGTTCCTCCCTCAGGAGTGCACGTGAGCAGACGCTGGTATCCAGGGCTCCGTTTTCTCTTCTTAGTCCCCCTTTGCACATCGTCTTCCCCTAGTGTCATTTTATTACGTTTTCCCAGTGTGATTTGGGATCCCAGGGATGGGTTTAAATTATGTGCCTCTCTCATCAGCCATGTCATTCTTATTTGTAAAATGAAAACAACTCATTTAGAGGGGAGGGCAGAGTCTTTCCTATATAGCTCAACCCAGTCCCAAACTCGCCAGCCCTTCTGCCCGTCAACCTTCTTAGTGCCGAGATTACGTCTATGGGCTCCTCTGCTGCGCTGTCACGTCTAACAAATCATTTTTATTCATTTTACCTGTGCAGTGTAAAAGGCAAAACAAACCCAGACAAATGAACAAACACCCTGTATTAGGCCTTTCTCCTCGTAAGTTCTTGAATTCTGTTTCCGCACACCTTCGAAATTCTTAACAGCTTACCTCTGAAATGTGGTAGGCCCTGTGAACTCAGCCTGCATTCTCCGTGTCTCTCCACTTGGCACGGTGGCTCTGTCGGTGCCTTATAACAGCACGCTCCACTCGTGTTCCCTTTAAGGATTCGTTTGGTTTTGTTTGTTTTGTTTTTCTTAAGTAGTAGTTAAGTTTTGATTGGTCACCCGTTTCAAACCGCCTAGGACACTGCTTGTGTGACCTGTGACTATTATGTCAACATTCTACTTACCTGTTGCTCTCCATGGTAACAAGATGTGTGTGCCTAATATGAAACGTACTTTATAAAACTCTTTAAAGCCTTCTTTTTATAAAAAAGAACATGTAATTCAGGGGTCTGGGTGAGCTTTCTCCTACTGTGTGAACGGTTCCCTGGCCAAATACATTTGGGAAACCTTGGTTAAAGGTGACTCTACTTAGAAGACCTTCTAAAACTTCCACTATCCAGATATCCTGGAAGGTCTTCTCCCCATGTGTTTGATTAAAAAAAAAAAATTCCTCTCCTCTCTTGGAAATTACATTTTCTAGAAACCGTTTTGAGAACATCCATTTAGTTATTTAGTAAGGTGTATATTCATACTTTTAAAAAACTCAGCAAGGCGGTGTTGGTGAGCACCTTTCAACACTTAGAAAGCAAGTGGAACTCTGTGAGTTCAAGGCCAGCCTGGTCTACCAGGGGAGTTCCTGGACAGGCAGGGCTACACAGCGAAGCCCTGTCTCGGGGGAAAAAAAGAAAGAAAGAAGCAAATAAAAGTCAAACAATACTGGACTGTTTGAGTACAGATAACCACCTACTGGTAGATTTAGTAATTTGCTTGTAATAAGTTTATAATAAAAATTGCCCATAAGAGAAGTTCTTTATAAGAAACAACTTTATTATTTTGAGTCTTGGTATATAGCCTTGAATCCACGCCCTCCTGTCTCAGCTTCAAAATTACAGAAATGGCTGGCCCTCGTGCCCAGCCCTAAGATAAACCAAGGAAGTCTTAACAGCTTCAAGTGTCCACTGTCACCCTGTTTGGAATTACTTCCCTGAGAGCAAGCTGTCAAGACTGGAGGTTCATCAGCCATGTATCAGCCACCGGAGCTCACGTTGCCGTTCAACAGAGTGAGCTAAGAGCTTGCAGATGGTTTGAAATGCCATGCAGGCTTGGTGAGTCAGCTCTGCCACATCGCATTTGCAGCCCCGTGGCTGCGAGTGACGACACATGAGCGGCAGTGTCCTCGGTAGCGTGTCTCCTAGAGACAACTTGGCAGGCAGACATCTTGCAGATAAATGAGGAAAGATTGTCTATTTCAAGTGGCATAAGACATTCCTTAAAGCAGTGTGTCATATCTGTTCCTACAGTCAGCATTTTCTCTGGAGCAGAAAATCTCCTCTCGGGCTACCCGAGCGCAAGGCAGACATCTTCGGAAGCGTCGCACTCGGGAGATAGCAAGCAAGCGCTGTGCATTCGGGAGAGCAATGTCTGCAAATAGGCCAGGAAGTTTCTTATGCCTACATGCATTTCTTTTCCTTCTTCCTGCTGGATACCAGCTGGGAAAATCGGTAACTTATGAAAATGCTTACCATTCATTTCATATGGATTACTGAGTTGTAATTTTTCATAATCTATAAGGTGAGGTTTTGATAAATATGTAGAGAGAAAGGAAGTACAGGGCTAATATCAAAAGGCTCTCTTCAAAGATAAGCTAGATTCAAAATATGACCTTTCCTCTTCTTAATGTTTTTTTATTTTATTGCGCTATACATTTTTCTCTACTTCTCTTCAGCCTTCTCCCATAGTTCCCATGCTCCCAATTTACTCAAGAGATCTTGTGTTTTTCTACTTCCCTTGTAGATTAGATCCATGTATGTCTCTCTTAGGGTCCTCATTGTTGTCTAGGTTCTCTGGGATTGTGAGTTGTAGGCTGATTTTCTTTGCTTTATGTCTAAAAGCCACTTATGAGTGAGTACATGTGATATTTGTTTTTAGTGAGGTGACCTTTCCTCTTGATACAAACATGCTCACCTTCCATGTGTATTCTTTCATCCGGTTTCTACAGTGACCCTAAACTCTGAGGCTTCTAGATATGGGCGGTGATGGATTAGACCTGACCAAAGATGCAAGACTGGAGAATTTTCTGGAAACATTTTTTTTAATTCATAAATTTTCATAAGACCTTTACATTATGTAATCTATTGCAAATTATTGTTATCTCAGAACAGTTAATGCATTATTCAAAAAGGTTCCAGTGGCATAAGCTTCTCTGACTTTATCTAAGGCACTTAAGAAACATTTCGCTATTAAAAAGTCTTCACTGACAAAGAGAAGATTCCAACTGTCTGTGTTGATCTTGGGATCAGGAAGGACCACAGGATGTGATCCTGCTTATGACTGAGCTTGTTCAGAAGCAGAGAGCAGCCCATTACGTACACTTGTGTAGGTTGAATAAAATTGCATAATATAGGAGTTTGTTCATTACTGTGTCTGACTTAGTATTAAGTGAACCAGGGAAGGACCATGTTCCTTCCTTGCCCGACTCCCAATAGCAATGACTCCAATTTGCGACTCTGGTGAAGTTTGACACTTATTATTGGTGTCAGAGAAGGTATTGCCAAATCTTTCCCCACCATCAACACCACTGTAGAGCCATGAGGCCTGTGGTTAAATCTCTAACCAAGAACAAGTGACTGAGGTGCCTATTCAACATATCAAAGCAGACCTGGCTACCAGGTTCTCCCAGCATGCCTCAGTCCCTACCTCTTACAGACTATGACTGGCATACCCTGCCCTGTACCCTGAACTCTCCCCACGGTCCTCATCCATGGGTATATTTAGTGCCTGGGAAATGTGTATATGATCTGAAGGCACCAAGCCAGAACTTTCCGGAAACTTAGCATAGGACCAAGACAACTCTGAAACCTTGTCTGTTGGAAGTGGCAAGGCCTTGATGGCCATCAGCGCACACTGCCCGGCTCGTCTGCCAGTGTCAGTCTCCAGACCGTCCTCCAGGTGTTCTCAGGTGCCTTTCGGTAACTTGCAGAGTTAGGTTACGTGTTGACATCTCTGAGGATCGCCTCGTGTTGACGGAGGCTTTTTAGCTGCAGGAACTCAAACAAAACAAAGGAGCTGACTGCACACTTTACTCATGAATTACGTATGCCCATAATGTTTGTACTATCTTCCAGAGTCCAGTGGGACAGTCTGATTTTAAAAATCCTACGTGTATCACAAGCTGATGCTCCCCTCCAGGGTGCACTTTCAGAGAATCAGGAAGTGAACTGAGCCCCATGGCTCGGAAATCCCCTCGCCTTTTGAGCTGTTGCTTTTAGAATATTCTATGACAAGCCCGAGGTCAGGACAAGTTCAGCTACTACTGACGTGTGCATGCTGGTAATGGCAAAGGATTGCATGCTCTCCACCTGCTGCGACTAGACAAATCCTATAGATACCTAAGTTTGAATTTATTTTTTATTGTCCCATGCCTTTGCCAATAGCGACCATTTTTTGCATTCTAGTTTATTACGTTATTATTTTTCACGCCAGACGTTCTTTAGCTCTTGTATTTATTGTGCAAGGGAAGCAGGCACACTGTAGAGAAAGAGGAAGCTTTCACAGGCTCTGAAGTCATTTTTATCATGTTTATATTTTGTAAACAAAATAAAAGCCTTTGCTTTGCATTTACAGCGTTTAGCTGGATACTCACTGCCGGTTAAGACCATGGGCACAGCCTCGGCGTCTTCTCTGCTTTTATTGCTACCAACTAAACATTGCTGCCATAACATGAAGTAACAGTCTTGTTACGTTCCTCTCAGAATTACATTTCCCCCCTTGGTGTTGTGGTTCTGCAAGCCTCTATTGCAAAGAGAATGACAATCTGACAGTTTTTTTTGTAAGGCTGAGGGCCCTGGAAAGGGAGGGTGTCGGTGATAGTACCCAACTCCAAGTTCTTTAAGGAGGGTTGTCTCCCATGCTTACCAAGCAGATATCCTGAAGCAGGAACCTTTGAGTATTCTTTACAACCCTGGAGGAGAAATAGTCTTGGCTTGCCCTAAGGGAGGTAAGTTAGCAGAATGCTTGAGCAACAGTGAACAGGAATGCCGTTTAAAGCTATCATGAATTTTCACATCAACTCAGCATGCTTTCTGAATTTCTCTTGTGTTCCTGCTACACCAAAAGTCCCAGTGATAAAAATCCAGTGAGTATGAAGGTTGCAAGCACACAGGAAAGGCAGATAAGTAAATATTATGAAGCTTTGGACTGAAATAAATCGATGGATATAATGTAAATATCCATTCTGCTTATGAAAAAGATTGCCTCATGTTCTCATCCTGAAATATTTTCCATGGTTTTGGTTAAAAATAGAAAGGTGATGTCTGGAGGCCACAGACTGTTTGATGCTGTTTGTTCAAAGACACTCAGATTCCTTCTTGACCTGACCAAGTTGACCATTGGTCCCTTCACGCCTCTACACAGAATGTGCTTATGTGTGTTTCTCTGTGCATGCCTGAAGAGGTCACAGAGCAAAGGTCAACTGTGGATCCACTGTGTCTCAGTGGGTTCATGGAATAAAATTATCGCTGCTCTTCCTCACTGGCATGCCACACCCGTTTCAGCATATGCTGCTTTCACATAGTGGACAGTGGGCACAGTGGCATGTTTGCTGATGAACTTGGCATGCCACTTGTCACGGTTAGTACCGGATTTATGTTCACACGGCTTCGTGTAAAGTATAAGTAGAAATACAGTCTACTTAATAAACATTGCTTCCCCATCTGAAGTATTTCCTTCTGAGTGTATATTGGGTGGAACAAATATATGCAACTAAAAAATTCTTCTTTAGCCAAATCGTGTGTTTGCCGAAGTCCAAAAGAAAGAGAATAAAAAGAGGACCGCATAATTATCAGAGCTAAAACTTTGCAATATTTGATTGACATATTATTGACATCTTCCTATAAGCACCAATGCTTGCATTTAAGAACAATATTGCCTTGACTTTGATTTTTCATTTTCTGATGTAGGTGTGAGAACCAGCATACTATGGCTCATGCATCATTGCTGATCCTAAGTCATGTCATACATTACATATAGGATGTTTATAGCCGTTCATGCTTAGAAGGGTGCTATTCGGTGCCTTGGGTAGTTGAGATTTTCATGGTCCAAGGGATGGTGTGGATGAAGTAAAATCAGCGAGAGACAGGATATGCTTCAATATCACTGACAAGGTCAGTTACCGTGTTCCCTGTCTTCCACTGGCTTCCTCCTTCTTCGTAAGCCTCCTTACTTGTGATTAGCGCTTATGCAGGCAGTGGAGCCATAAGGGAGCAGAGCTGCAACACAGTCCTAGCTCTGCAAGGGAGCAAAGGTCTTTACTTGCTTTTTTACTGGGTGCAGTAAGGTCCATAGTCTTGTAGAAAATATGGCAGGGAGAAAACCCGCAGGTAAGTTAGATGAACACAAGTTTCTGCTGTTGTTCATCTTTAAACAAAGACTAATTTATAAGTGAGGTGCAGGGTTTTGTGGGGCAGAAATAGAGGTTCCTCAGCAGCAAGTGTCTTAAAATGGCAGGGTGGGGGTGAGGGTCAGGAGGAGTGTTCATATGGGTTTTTTCTTACAAGGTTTGACTTTTGGGAATATGCCAACCTCATCCACCCTGTATAGTTCAGTCTGTTTTGAAGTGCCAAGGGATGGTTATCCATCTGTTTCAGTGACTCATATTTTCATATCAGCTACTTTCATTTTCCTTGCAGTCTCCTGAAAAATAAAGTGTTTGCCTCCAAGGTCCCTGTATTAGGTTTCAATCGTTTTGACAAATTCCCCAAGAGAATAAACTTCAGAGGAGGATAAGGTTTATTTTGGGTCTTGGACCTGGTGCTTTAGGGCTCAGTTGACACAGTCCATCATGGGGAAGGGGAAGGAGAGAGGCTGGATGGGGTCTTACTGGCGTCCCTATGTCTCTTTCCCCTTTCAAAGGCATACTGAATGACCTGACTTGCTAGTTCTGAAAGGTTCCCCTATTTCCTGGCAGTGACATCAAGTGGCAGCCAAGCCTTCCACAGGGGCGTTTTAGGGACACCCCAAACCTAAACTATGGCAGTTACTTCCTCTCACTAATGTTTCCCTGAATGTGAATGACAAAGATTGCTGGGGGGTTTTCTGAGCCTTTCTGCTCAGAGTGTTAACTGTGACTGCTTTTGTCTTGAACTCTCAAAATCCTAACAAATCTGCCTTAAACTATTTCAAAGAATTATTCAGCTAGGTGTGGTGGCTACACACCTTTAATTACAGCACTCTGAAGGTAGAGGTAGCCAGATCTTTGTGGGCCTGATCTACATAGACAGCCAGGGCTATGCAAAAAGACCCTGTCTCAAACAAAACAAAACAAAGAATTATTCGCTTGAGAATACAAGGGTCCTTAAATCTTTCTTTGAGACAGGGTTTCTCTGTAACTTTGGAGCTCGTCCTGGAGCTAGCTCTTGTATTCCAGGCTGGCCTTGAACTCACAAAAATCTGCCTGTCTTTGCCTCCCAACCTTAAATCATTTTGGGAACACTTCTACCATTTGAAATAAGACAGCGTCTTAGCTGTTTCTATTACAGGTGTGACGGGCCATGTTAGTTTCTCTTGCCACAATAATGCTGTACAGTCACAGCACACCCCAAAATTTAGCTTCAGTGTTTTAACAGCTCTGGAAGGAATTTCACTCTTACAGCATCAGATTCTCAGCAATTGGGTGGTAGAGGCAAGAAGATCTGAAGTTCAAGGTCATTCTCTGCTACTTAGGTCAGGTGGGACTACTTGAGGTTGTCTCAGAAAAGCAAGGAAACAAACAAATAAAACAGCAACAAACTCCAATCCTGGTTCTGTAGCTCAGGGGCAGAGAGCTTGTCAAGAATGCACTTGGCAATGCAGAAAAAAATTTAAAAATCCAAGGCATTTTAAAAATACATTGGTGAAAATATGAAGTAAGGCAGTTAGAGCAGGTTGAGGACTATAAACTATAGGCCTCCAATCCTATCTGATAGCACTATTGGGCCTTCCATAGGTGGAGAATAGGGTTTTTGTTACTCAGGTTGCTAGGTTAGATATAGAAGTGGGCGAGGTCCTGCTCTTTGGCAGGGCTTAAAGATAGCCTAAAGGAAATTGCCATTAGGCTATTGGATCAACAGCATTGCAAATTGAATGTTGTTGTCGTTGGGTTTCATCAGTGTTGTGTCTGTGCAGAGTGCTTCTTTGAAGGAATTATTCCTTATAGGAAGTATTGTTATAGGCTTAAAGAAATAAGGACTAAATAGGAATTCACTGGATTAAAAACTGATTTTGAACCTAATTCTTTGGTTACCGCACAGACACTTCTATTTTAAAAATTACAATTTTTAATCTGTTTATCTTATGCGTAAGCAGCTGGGCCACCAGCCTCTCTGAGGCCTACCTATAATGCAAGCTTTCGGCACTGGTTGTTAATCTCCTGGGTGTTGAATAACCGACATTTCTATTGATGGACCTCTTGATTTCCTACTGCGTGCCGACGGGGAGCATGCTTCACTAGCCTTGAGATGAGATGGAGTTTGGGGCCAAGTTGAGAACCCCTGTGCTCAGCAACCCTCGAAGAGCTCGGTTTCCACAGAGTCTTTGAAAGCCTTCTAAGAGTTATACCGTGTAATTTGAAGCTCTGTCAGGAAGGAACTCCAAAAGAATGACAAGTTTCCAGGAGTGAAAAATACATACATTAATTCTTTGAAAGGATTTTTTTCTTTCCACTCACTCTCTCTCTACTCACTTTTGTGACAGATTCTTTCTAGGCTCAGAAACAGTTACACTGGTTCACTTTTCTGTATGGGTTTAGGTGGCAATTCTGTCCTTTCTCACCACACATCCATACATGGACAAACCAGGGCAAAGCCCTGTTTTAATATGAGAGTCAGCCTGATCATGCCAAACGAGCTCTTGACAGACTACAGTCAGCCCTTTTCTCTGCCTCTGGAACTTGGGCTATGGGTGAAATCTTAGCCTTTTCTTGCTCGAGTTGGCATGAATGATTTATACAGATGCTTTCCCGTCTGTGACTCTAATTTAAGTTCCAGTTTTAAGTCAGTAATAACATGAGCAACTACAGATGCTCTCTGTGGATGTCACTGTCAACGAGACCCTCCCTCCCTGTTTCTTTTCCTTTGGTTGGAGGATGAAAATTTGCTCATGATTATTGATCTTTAAAGGGAGTTCACCGGCAAACTTCCTAGATTGTGATTATGGAAATCATTTCTTTACACTTGAAAATGGAGAATGCTTTTGGTGTTGAATTTAAAAGTAACTCAGAGTGTAGACTTGTGTGTGTGTGTGTGTGTGTGTGTGTGTGAGAGAGAGAGAGAGAGAGAGAGAGAGAGAGAGAGAGGAATGTAATTGAACTGTGCACAGGTGATGAGCACACCACAGTTCTTCCAGGAAAACCAAGGGTGGGATAGAAATGGACTCTGTCCTGTTTAAGAATCCCACCCAAAGAAAAAAGTACCAATACTTCACCATGTGAGAGTTATTCCGGCCGGTGAAACGGCTGTTTGGATGTAGAAACCAGATGGTCTTCATTAGCTGGAAAGCTTGAAACGGCATAAATCCACAGACTCAGCCAAGCTATGGATCCGGACCCTGTCTTGCCAAGCTGGACGTTTTAGCCAGGGAAACAGAGGGCTCCTTGTTCCAGCCCCTCTTAGCTGGGACCCGGGTGAAGAATGCTGCCAGACCTGCTCTTTAAGGAATTTTCATCTTGATAATGAGGAGGAGAGAAAGTTCTTGGAGAAAAGGAACACTGTGTTTGAAGGACAGACAGAAAGCAGTCCAGAAGCGGCCTCAGTGCTTCATTGTAAATTGTAGCAATTGTTTGTGTGGGCTTCCACTTTCACCCCTGCAGATTGGTCCACATTGAGTCTATGTTTACCTGTATTTCAGCTGTGCCTATTTAAGGCCGACTTGTAGCCACAGTGCTGTTAGGAGAGACCATTGCATTTCTTTGCTCTCTGTTTTGTGGCTTGGAGTCGGGGCGGGGGGGGGGGGGGGCAAACAATCAAACAAACAAACAAAACCTTTTTTTCCGCCCCTGATGGCAAAAGTTTGTTTCCAGAAAGTTTGGCAGTGTAGCATCTCCGTTGGTCTAGCTCAGAGTTCTGGAAGTGGCCTCTTGCTTTTGAAGCCATGGATTAACCCACTGTTGCAGCTGGTTGTTTTGTTCATTGGCACTGAACACGGTTTTCTCATGGGAAAGTATTTCCAGTTTCAGGATGCCAGTGACAAGCTATACAGGCGACAAGGAGTATTTCCATATTTAGCCTCCCCAAAATGCACGAATCGTGAAGGACCGCCTTCAGTGTATAGGGTTCTAGTCTTCAGTGTTGTCTTGCGTTTCTGAAAAAGTAACTTGATGGTTAAGAAGAAGCAGTTATTCCGCTGGTCACAGTCCCCATTTACTAAGTTGTGTCTGTTTCTTTTCTGCGCAGGGAGATAGTTTGGGAAGTGGGGAGTGGTTGTCTTCCAGTTGTCTCTGAGAGCACAAATCTGACGGCAGTTATTCTGGGACCCAAAGGCTTCCATTTCGTGGATGTGCATACTCCCAGCTCTTAAGAAGGACATGACATGGGATTCATTAAGTTTCTTCCTAGAGGCTTTGTTCAGGAAAAACGGTTTGAGTAAACCTGTCCGGACTGGTGGGGGACAGCAAGGTATTATGTTCTGTGTGGCCCCCTTATCAGATGGTGCTGCTTTCCTCTTGGCTGGTGCTGAGGCTGTATTGCTTTCAGCAACCAGCCTGTTGACAGATGCAGGCGAGGATGCCCTGTGTTGTCTTGTGTTAATTAGCAGGGCCGAGGATGTGTTGCTTCAAACCCGGGCTTTGTAGGTGGGCTACAGGAAGAACGGAAAGGCTTCTGGTTCAATCTGTGTGTTTGATCTAATTGTTCCAGTCGTTATGCCATAGCTGTTGATTTGGAAAATAATTTTCCATGAGAAACGTGGAATTTTGTTTTAAGCAAACATTTGTGAAAGGTAGCAAGATGTTATATAAAGCAATTCTTTATATAAATAGAAAGCAGTTCCCAGTTCAGTAATGTACTGTCATTTTGGAGGAACTAGAGTTTAAATTGAACGGAGCCCTGTGCTGGCTCAACTTTATGGAAATACGGTTGAAGCGTTTTCTACATATTTACTTTCACAGTGAATATTTGTATCAGTTGCATTTCTTGTTGCTGAGACAGTAGGGCTGGCCAAAACAGCCTAAGAAAGGAAGAGTTGTCCTGGCTCTGCATGAGGGGGACCGTCCATCATGGTGGGAACTCTTGGCAGAAGGAGAACACACAGTAAGGAAAAGGGGAGAGATGAATACTGGAGTCAGTATATTTTCTCCTTTTTATTTTGCCTGTGACCACAGTCCAGAGGATGACGCTGTCAGTGTTCAGGGTGGATCTTTGCTCCTTAAACCTGTGCGGGAAAGCACTCATAGACACACCCTGAGGTACATCTCCAGGGAGATTCTAAGTCCAATTGATGATGAAGATTAACCACTACAATATAAAATCCCTTTGGGTAGAAAACCTGAAAAGAGCAAAAGCATATATTTTCTAGTCTAAACACCTATATTATACAAGCAGATGACATAAAAATAATTGTAACGGTAAGAGGAAGGATGACATAGAGAAGTGTGGCAGTTAGAAAAGGAAATTTAGGAACTGAGTTTAAGAAAATGAAGCAGAATTTATTAGATAGACTTAATTTTAAAAAGTAAGACCAGGTAACATGAGCAATTGTCCCATTTTTGACAAGGACTTGACTGGATTTAGCTGCTAGGTCTGCGCAATACAAGGCCTTTCACCAGGTAATCATGGATGGCGTATGGTGGGGGTGCTCCTGGGGCCCAGCACTTCTCTGTTGAAATATTGTTAACTGATAGATTGCAGGAGAAGGGGGAAAGAGAAGACAGTCATTGTCTGTATCAGTGACTGAGCCCAACAGGCTATCATGGATCATTCTGAATCCATGGCTATATTGATACCCCTAGTTAATTAAAAATCAATGGGAAATAAAGCAAAAAGACATGCATGTAGAGAAAGGACGTATGGAGTGGAAAGGGCATGGTGAAAGTGGAGAGAGATAAGAGAGGGTGTGTCTTAGGGTTTCTATTACCGTGAAGAGACACTGTGACCATGGCAACTCTTATAAAGAAAGATATTCAATTGGGGCTGGCTTACAGTTCAGAGACTTAGTCCATTATCATCACGGTAGGAAGCTTGGTGGCATGCAAGCAGACATGATGCTGGTAAGGAGCCAAGAGTCTACATCTGATTTGGCAAACAACAGGAAGAGAGAATGACACTGGACCTGGTTTGAGCATTTGAAATCTCAAAACCCACCCCTAGTGACACACTTCTTCCAACAAGGCCACACCTACTCCAATGAGGTCATGCTTCCAAATAGTGCCAGTCCCTGGTAACCGAGCATTCAAGTCTATGAGCCTATGGGGCCATTCCTATTCAAATTACCACAGGGTTGAGAGAAAACAAAACACATCATATACATGTGTAAAAGTGTCAGAGAACAAATTTAGTCAATTAAAGAAAAACCAACATAAAAAAACCCAACCAAACGAAAACAAAAACAAAACAACTCAATCTGGAAACACTTCATCTAGGACAAGCTACAATGCTTTTATTATCTGGCCATCTGACCCTGCTTAATGCTTTGATCTTCAGTGTACAGCATCTTCTGAAATGTGAAGGCCTCTTAGACAAAAGAGAAACGTCATTAAGAATGCTTAGGTGGTGGCACACACCTTTAATCCCAGCACTCAGGAGGCAGAGACAGGTAGACTTTTGTGAGTTCAAAGTCAGACTGGTCTACAGAGCAAGTTCTAGAACAGGCCTCAAAGCTACCCAGAAACCCTGTCTCGAAAAAAAAAACCAAAAAATAAAACAAAAAAAAGGAAAAAAAGAAAAGAATGTCTTAAGCTGTGAATGGAAGTAGAGAATAGGGACTCAGAAATGAGGTGGTTGGAGAAGAACTGGGATAATTCACCATGACAGATGTCAAAGACGGACTTCTAAGGCAGAAGAGTTCACCCTTGGCAAACAAGGCCAGCAGGAACAGGTGCTAAGGAAAGCCTCCTTGTAGGTTTCTCAGATGGGAGTTATAGGTAACCTTTGAGATCAGTCGGCTCAAGGATGAGAATGTAAACTGATTCCAGGGGTTTTAATGTAACATGAAGGGGGCCTGCTTGTTGGGGTTTATATCCTGCCCAGTTCCCCCAGCTGTTTAGCCCCAAAGAAAATCACACAGAGGTCTCCATAAGTTATAAAGCTGATTGGCCCATTAGGTCAGTCTTTTTATTAGCTCTTATGACTTATATTAACCCATTATTCTGATCTATTTTAGCCATGTGGCTCAGTACCTTTTTCCATGGGGCAGATCACATCCTGCTGCTTCGGTGATCTGGGCAGGAGTGGAAGGAATCGACTTTCTCCTTCCCAGAATTCTCCTGTTCTCATTGTATCATTTCTACTTCCTGTCTGGTTTTCCCACCTATACTTCCTGCCTGGCCAATCAGCATTTATTTAAAACATGATTGACAGATTACAAACAATTCTCTTGCATCAGGTTAAGACACTAGTGATTGGACCAGCAAGATGGGTCAACAGGCAAAGGCACCACCATGTCTGAGGACCTGGGTTTGACTGCCTGGGACCCACGTGGGGGAAGGAGAAATCACATGCAAGTTGTTCTTTAACACATGTGCCAGGGCAATGGCCCCCACACCCCTTATCCTCCCATAACACAAAATAAAATTTAAAGAAGACATGGAAGATGTTGGTAGTCAGTGTTTAAATCACCATCAGATGGAAGGTGGAGGGGCTGGATCGGGCCTACTGTCTCCTTTGTAAATACAGGTATTCATGGGGGAAGACTGCCCATCCCTTTGTGTGTTGTTTAAGGCTGTTTCTGACCTATAGCGATAAGATTGTAAAGTCACCAAAGAGGCTGGCCCATGAGCCTTATGTGTGCACTGTCTGGCCCTTTCAGGAAGCTCTCTGACCCCCTGCTCTAGAGGGCAATAATGCGAAGGGAAGTGAGGAAGGGATTTTTGTTTCTCATTTACTGTGCTTGGTAAAGGAGCTCAGAGGTTGCTAGTGATGAGCTGGAGAAAAGCCAAACACCTTAGTGTTTCTTGCTGTGTGACCGGTCACCTCAAACTTAATTGCTTAAAGCAACAAGAAGTTACCATTTCCGTTTCTGTGAGTGGGGGACTTAGGGGCACCTTTTAGGTGGTTCAGGCTCTGGGTCTCTCTTAAAGCTACATTCCTCTTGTCAGCATGGCTGCAGCCAGATGGTGTCATTGTGGTGTGGACTATTTCCAGGCTTGCTGGTGTGGCCCTGAAGAAGGTCTGAGCTTTCTGCTTCTGCCCAACAATGAGGGAACCTTGTTCTGGATGTCATACATCACCATTTCTGACATGCTTTGTTTGTTGCATAGACCAAATTGTAACTAATACACTGTGAGAATGGACGGACTGCGTGTGGTCATGATTACCAGGAAGTGGGGAGGACCATGAGGACTTTCTTGGGCCCTGACAGTCTCTGGAGAGAACTTGTTGTTTACATTTTCTTTGAAGGAGGAAGGAAATCTCCTGCATTTGTATCCACTGAGGTGGCCTATCACCTAACCTAGGATAGCAAGATCTTGTGAGGAAGTAGAGGTGCAGGAGATCCCGAAATAGAGGATGAGATTCTTTTGATAAAATATTCACCAACTTTGATGAATTAAATGTTCTGTAACTTCTCTTTAGTTAGGGATAAGATGCTGAGGCCCGCTAAGAGTGGACAGAATAAAGCATGGTAGGGAACACAATGAGGTTTGTGTTGAACGCTTCTTCCTCTGACCCCCCAAACCCCGCCCCTGTCCCAACCTCCACTCCAGGGCTTTACCCACAGGTGTCTGGTTCTGATTCCACGTTCTTGAACTCTCTTGCCATATTATTACCCCATCTGCTTGTTTCAGTGAATTGGCAAGATTCATATTTCGCTCTATAGGATCCAGGTATTGAATTTCCTTTATAATCCATCAGGTGACTGTTAAGGTCAAGAACGTTCTGTGTTGGGCATTGCTCTGCATCTGGGGGAGAATGGGTTTTCCAGCTTCCTGGCGGTGGTGAGAGATCCTGGGGGCTCCTGTGGAAGAGTTGAGGGGTCGCAGCTGCTCTGTAGGTGGTCTGACCTTGTGGTGTCAGCTGCTGTTTGAAGGACCTAAGCACCCCGGGCTTGAGACACAGATTTGTGCAGCCTGCTCACTGTAGCCCTTCCTTCCACGAGTCAGCCCAGAGTCCCCTCATTTGCTGTTGTTTTGTTAAAGACCCAAATCCTCTGTTGTGGCAGACAAGATACCCAACTGGCAAATGTTAGGACAGATGTTTGGTCCTTGTCACATTTCTGTGGAAAGAAATGTCTTAAACTGAAATCCTCTATCCAGGCAATTTGACTTTTTTTTTCTTTTCTTTTTTCTCTTTCTCTTCCCTGACTAGCTTTTGGGATTACCTCAGGAATCACCCAGAAAGGGGCTGTGGGAGTGGCTGCTGGGGGAAGTTGAGTCTCTCTGGGGTGCAGCTCAGTTTCCTCAGCAGGGCTTTCACTGGGGAGGAATTACATTGCTTCTTCTTTTGATTGCTTGGTTTCTAGTAATTCTTTTCCTGGATTTAGTTTTCATCTCTGGCAGACCTTTTGGATGAGGTAGGACAGATTTCAGCGCTCCAATATTCCCATATAAATTTTATTTTTTCCCCTAACTAGACAGGATAGTACAGTTGTGATTCTAGCAATGGAGGCTGAAGGTCTGAAAGATCAGAAGATAGGAATGTCTGGACTCATAGTAGATTCTGTCTACTCTTTATCTAAGAGAGTTGGGGCAGGGGGAGAACCGCCAGTGAACAGAAGGACTCTAATACAGAAAGCACACTTTTCAAAGTCTCCTGAAATGGCAGACTGCCTGCAGCGGTCAAAGCCAAGGCCTGTTCTGAATTTACTAGGGCAGATGCTCTGCTGAGCTCTGGATGAGATGTTGTTTATTTGTTTCGTGGTAGGGGCCACGGGGCACGAGCACTCTGTGAGCCAAGACAGGGCTGGAACTGTAGCGCAGTTGGTAAAGTGCTTAGATGGGCTATGATTTACATCCTACTCCCAAAGCTAAGTTAAAGAAAAAAATAGCCAGGTATGAGCCCTTGTAATCCCGGTGCTGGAACGACTGAGACAGGCAAAATTCCTGGGTTTTTCTGAACAGCCAGGGCAGCCGCTAGCCAGGTTTCAACCAACGAGAGATTCTGTCTCAAAGACAGGCGGATGGTGACCGAAATGTAATGTCTGAGGTTGACCTCTGACTTGCACTCACATATGCATGCTTCCGCAGGCACACACGCACATATGCACATACACAGGCATACACACATGTTCATACATACACACGCACACACACTCTCAAAGCTAAGTGGACAGTGCCTGAAATGTAATGTCTGAGGTTGGCCTCTGGCTTGTACTCATACATGCATGCATCCACAGGCACACACATGCACACGCACGCGCATACACACACGTGCATACACACACACACACACACACACACACACACTTTCAAAGGCAAGTGGACAGTGCCTGAAGTGTAATGTCTGAGGTTGGCCTCTGGCTTCCACTCATGTATGCATGCATAGGCCGGCATGCACACACAGACACGCACACACATGTGCATAAACACACACATGCACAAACAAGCACACACATGTACATGTGTGCGCATACACACATGCACACACACACACACACACACACACACTATCTTAAAGACAGGTAGACAGTGCCTGAAGTGTAATGTCTAAGTTTGGCCTCTGGCCTGCACTCACATATGCATGCATAGGTAGACGTGCGCACACACACACACACACACACATGCACACACACACACACCATCTTAAAGACAGATGGACAGTGCTTGAAGTGTAATGTCTGAGGTTGGCTTCTGGCCTGCACTCACGTATGCATGCATAGGCAGGCACGTGCACACACTCACACTCAGGCACACACACACCTACTACTGGAGGAAAGTAATGATAAAAGTGGCTACCAAGGACTGCCCTGGGGAAACCTGGTGTGATGGTCCGTGTATTTTGTTACATTCCCGAATGGTTGATTTTCCAGTGTAATCTTCTAATAAAAACTCAGGTACAAGCTGGGCATGGTGGGTGCCACATGCCTATAGTCTCAGCACTCAGGAGGCAGAGGCAGGTGGATCTCTGAGTTTGAGGCCAGCCTGGTCTACAGAATGAGTAGCAAGACATAGAGAGACCCTGTCTCAAAACAAAACAAGCGAAAACGCCCTTGGATACAGCTACTGCTCAGCACACTGTTAACATCTTGTCAGGGCTAAGAAGTGGCGCATAGTGTCACCTCCAGACCTGGTCATCAAGGAGGAACTGACATTCTGTGTGAGTAACTGCGGATTATGAGAATGCAAATTCTTCCACAGTGATTATATTTAATTTAGAAACCCCTCTTTATTATTAGGACCTTTCAACAGATATCACACAATTTTCTGTGGGAAAAAATTGAAACGATTTTTGAATGAACTAGGAATTATTTATTCTTTCAGGTGCCCACTGATGGCAATGCCGGGCTGCTGGCAGAACCCCAGATCGCCATGTTCTGCGGCAAACTCAACATGCACATGAACGTGCAGAACGGAAAGTGGGAGTCAGACCCATCAGGGACCAAAACATGCATCGGCACCAAGGAGGGCATCCTGCAGTACTGCCAAGAGGTAAGGCCCGTATGGTAGACACTTGTTCATGTTGGGTCACATGCATTCATTAAAAATATTAATTCTGATATTTTATATTTATGATCTCTCTCGTAGTAAAATATCTTGGTTCCTAATGATCCATTGTACCATTAATACGTTTATTTGCTTTACCGTACAGTTTGCACAATTACAAATTATGCTGTTATGATTAATAAACTGGGTAAAATTTAAGTTTTCTTAGTGTAATGTGTTATACTGTGGCTGTGCAATTAGGGAAGCATTTGGCTAAAAATGCTATAAATAATTTTTTCTTTTTTGTTCAAACACTTTGATGTGTTTTATTTATAACTGTTGATGTTTTTCTTTTTTCTTTCTTTTTTGATTTATTTTTATTTTATGTTCATGGTGTTTTGCCATGGGTCCCTTGGAACTAGTGTTACAGACAGTTGTGAACTGCCATGTGGGTGCTGGGAATTGAACCAGGGTCTTCTGGAAGAGCAATCAGTGCTCTTAACCACTGAGCCATGTCTCCAGACCCCTGTTGATATTTTCTAATTTTTTCTCTTAATATTGTGTCTTTGAAATAAACATTCAAACTGATACTAAAAATTACACTAAAAGATCACTTCTACTTTATCCCTTGTTGATGCTTATTTTTTAAAATAACTTTATTTCATGTATATAGATGTTTTGCCTATGTGCATATCTATGCACCATGTCTGAGGCTGGTACCCCAGAAGGCATCAGAATAGGTTGTCATATTTCTTGGAACTGGAGTTACCAAGGTACAGTTGTGAATTGCTGTCTGGGGACTGGCAGCAGAGACTGAGGTTGCCTTATCTGAAATGCTTGGGATGAGAGTATTTTGGATCTCATAGGATTTGAAATATTTGAATGTTCACAATGAGTTGCTTTGTGGATGGGCCCCAAGTGAATACGCAATTCTTACCTCTTTCCTGCGTGCATTACACACAGCCCAAAGATTATTTTATGTAGTAATTGTAGCACTCCTCCATTTGGGCTACAGCCTGTCACACAAGATCAGATGGAAATAAATTCAGATCTTCCAAAATAAATTCAGAGCAGTTCTCAAGATGTGTCCGCTTTTGGAATGTTTCAGATTTCATAAGTTTGGACTAGAGATGCTCAGTTCCCACTCATTTTCCTTTTCCACTAGCTGTGTTGGAATAGCCAACAGTTGTCCACCCCTCGTCCTACCGTGTGTGCTCTACAGCCTTAGAAGTTCTCTCTCTGTCCAGCTACTTCTCTGTACCCTTTAACTATCTACCCCAGTTCCCAAAGTGCTAGCAACTATTATTGATGGTGGACATCACAAAGTAATCCCACACTAGTTCAGAATTATGAATAATAATGGGTTATTTATTTAGGGGAGACTCACAGACCACTGTCCTTGGTAACAGTTCTCGGCACGAATGGGGAACAGGAACAGAGTCTAGCAGCCAGAAGTGAGAGCCAGAAGCAAGAGAGAGAGAGCATGTGCACACACTTTACAGCTGCACTTACAGGATGAGAGGCCATGCCCAAGTGGGCTGGTGTCTTAAAGTCTATTGGCTGAAGGAGCAGAAGGAGTGTTGCAAGGAACCATTTGTTCATCCCAGACACCCAGAACCGAAATAATCACAGAAATTAATATAGAAATTGTATTAATTAAATCACTGCTTGGCTCGTTAGCTCTAGCTTCTTGTTGGCTAACTCTTACATCTTAATTTAGCCCATTTCTATTAATCTGTATATCACCCATGAGGTCGTGGCCTACCAGCAAAGTTTCAGCACATCGGTGTCTGACGGTGGATCCATGGCAACCCCTGACTCCGCCCTTCCTTCTCCCAACATTCAATCCAGTCCTCCCCACCTACCTACGTTTTGCCCTATCAACAGGCCAAGGCAGTTTCTTTATTCGTTAATGGTAATCACAGCACACAGAGGGGACTACCACATCAAAGGAGCTCCCACAGCATACTTTTCCAATAGGTTTTAAGAAAGAGGCACACTCAGTTCATGTTGTAGACTTTTGTCTTTTTCTGGTGAGTGGCTGCTGGTGCCTGTGAATCATCATGGAAACCCAGATTTGTGCAAATAGCCACATGTTATTAAACCTTTGACATTAGAGAGCTCAGTGATGCCTGGGTAGCTTTGTTTTCTGTTTTTGTCAGTGGTTTGTGCAATGCTGGGCCAGAGTCCTTCTTCCCACTCCAGACTGCCTGCTTATGGGCAGCCATGGGAGAGAAGAGAAGCAGGGTAGAGCCCGTGGGTCTTATTTTGTGTTGTTCATCTGCTTTTTCTCACCATCTCCAGCCCATTGGGTAAGAAGCAGCTAAACCATGAGGTGTTTTGAGTCATTTTTACTGAATCTGGTCTGCATTCTATACTAATGAAAAGTCACTGAGTCTGTTTATTGACGTAGTTTTTGAAGAAGAGTAAAGCCTGGGTTTGCATTTCAGACAAACCTACATACAGAAAACTCCAAATACCTTGTCCCCCAGTCCATGGGGTGCAGTCTCCAACCCCCAGGCTTTATCTGTGTGGTGGCACCAACTAGATGCGCAGCTTGAACACTTGTGATGTGGCCCGTCAGATGTGCGCGGCTAAGAGAAATGCCACATTTCAGAAATTTAACATTAATAAAGAGCTAAAATATAGATTTCATTTTGAAATGTCATAAGGATGTTACAGTGAAATTAATTAGGATGAAAGATGAATTCACCCCTTTATCCTTTTTTTCATGAGATGAGAAGGAAATTTGAACGTACACTGGTAATTTGTATGTAGCGTGCTTGCCTTGTCCCATGCCAGTTCACGATCCTGTCATCTGAGAAACAAGAAGCAAGTAGAGTCGAGGAGTCCCAAAAGATTGTCCCTCGTAAATTTCCTGGAGGTTTGACTCAGATTTCTCTGAAGCCTTTGAATCACAGCGTTCAAACTGGCTGTGGTAGCTCACTGGTGTAATCCCTACACTTGTAAGGCTGAGCCTTAGCTATACAGGGAGATCTTGTCTCAAAAGAAAAAAGGAGGGGGAAAGAGAGGTGGCTTAGCAGTTTAGTGCGCTAGCTGCTCTTTCAGAAGACGCAGGTTCAATTCCAGGCACCCATGTGGTGATTCAGAACCATGGATACCTTCAGTTCCTAGAGACCTGACACCCTTCTGTTTACTGCATGAGTGGCAGGCAAGCATGTGGTACACATACATATATGCAGACAAAACATACATATGCTGTAGAATAAGTAAATGTAAAAAGAATCTTTAAAAGAAACAAAACGTTCTTATTAAAAATATTTCAATGCATGGAGATGATATAAGAACCAATAATTCTGTCTTCCTCTCTGAAGCATCCACCTCTGGATGTCAAGGGTGCCCTCCACATAGACTCTCTTCTTACGAGGGCCATGACCCGTGGTCTTAGTGCTATAAAGACAGGACAGAGGTGGTGATGTCATCACCCGCAACCCCTCTTTTATTCTTGTTAACAAAGCACCCACCTTTGGGCCAAGTGTTTGTCCCTTTGACTCACTTAGTGACGCTTCTGGTAAGGAGCCTGGGGAATAGAATTAGGGGAACTGCAGCATTTCATTTATGGGGAGCGAAGAGAAAGCTATGAAGTGGCCAGAGACAGGATAAGAACTAGCCTGCATCACGTGGCGGGAGAAAAGCTATGTTAATTGCTGAAGAGAGGCAATGATAAGACCGCAAGTATGGTGATTGAAGTTTAATAAATAAGGTCCATTTGTGCCTGTCGTGCAAAATAACCACGTGCCAAAAGAACATTTTCAGCTCAGTTATTGAAGGGAGAGGAGTGTAAGCTTTTAGAAGTGGCCAGGCTGACTTGAGGAAATGTCTTAGCATGCATGTTTCACTTGCATGACCATGAATAGGAATCATGTGGCATAATTTTCATGCGACAGGAAATTAGCGTTACTCACATTGGCTGAGTGTCGGCGGTGTCTGTGCCCATAGGACTATACAATCACCATTCATCTCGAAATTAGTCGGAGATATGTATCTTCCAAATCAAATCATCTTTCTTCTGCTATTTTAGGACCTGGACAGCCACATCTGTCTGCTTTTCACTGTCAGAATACCTCATTTTACTAGGCAGGCTTGCTGTCTTTTCTTCTTTTCTTCCTTATTTTTTCAGAATATTTGTTTTGACAAATATAAGGACATCACTGATAGTAGGGACAGGTCAAATTGCAGGAGTTGCTGCAAGAATGGCGTGAATACGTGGTGAAGATAAATGTGTAGCTCCAGAAAAGACCTAGGCAGAGAGCTTATGGCGAACCAGGGCAAAGGAAAATATTTTTGCTTCTGTTTTCGCTGTTATTGTTGTTCCATTTTAATTTGTTTGTTTGCTTTCTTTTTAATGAGGCCAACTTGAGCCAAAGGAAGCTGAAGCAAAATCATGGGAAGAATTGCTCTTCATTCTAAAATTTGGGTGACTGCATAGGAGGATGCTGAGTTTTGCATTATACACAGCTGTGCTTCCCAGTACTTGGGAGGCTAAAGCAAGAGGATTACAAGTTAGAGGCCAGACTTGGCTACATAGTGGGATTCTGTGTCCAAGGAGGGAGGAACGTGAGCCAGAAGAACCAAAGGTAAAAGGAGGCTCCCATTAGTTGAGTCCGGAGAGTTTTGGAAACTGCAAAGAATGGTCTCTAAGAAAGGGTTAACAACGTAGTTTCTATTGCCCAGTGACAGATCCTACTTAACAGTTTATGTGTGTGGAGAAGGTTTTGTCTCACTCAGGGGAAAAGTCCTGCCGCTTCCAAAGCGAAGGAGGCAGGACTGAGGACCGAGACCTAGAATTTACTGAGTCATAGTTCTCCGGTTAATGCTGTCCTTTGTCCTGTGTTTACTCCTTTTTCCCTGCTAAAAATGGGCACCCCTTGGGACTTAGGAAGGTGGGAACCTGGCAGCCAGTGCTTCTGGGAATGGCATCCCAACTTGTTGTGCTGTTATCCATTGTAATTCCAGGGAGGAGGGGTTCTCAGTGGCTTCATGTTGACCACACAGGAACTTGGCACCTGTACCGGGGTACTTATCCATGTGGCTGTGTGGTCTGACAGCCCACAAGGCCTGGAAGAGTGGCTGCTAACAGTAGACAGAGGACTGCACAGAGCCAAGAAGAATGACCACCATGACCTTGTGTACAGTGGGTACCGAATAGGTCAGTTGTTTTGGCTGGAGTGCTGGCTGGGATCCACCCTGGGTCTTGACTTTAAGTAGCACCGGGAAGAAGGAAGCGTGGGTGGAGATGATTGCTCATGACTTTTATTGAAGTTAGACATTGCCGACAAGATTCCTTATTGGTGTTTTAGGGTCTCCCTGACACTCCCCACATTGTAGCTCTCCTGTTATTTGTAATGAATAGCTTTCATTTATATATCTGAATTTTTGTGTGTGTTGCTAGAACACATTTCTTTTGCCTTTATTCCTCCTTTAACTCCACATTTATATTTTAAATGGCATTGATTGATTTGTTGCTTGAAATGAGAAGGAAAATAAGTCTTAACAATTTTCTACATCCTTTGCTTACAATTTTGTTAAATTATAATATTTTTGTATTTTTCTAAGTTATAATCTTAAGGTCTGTTCTGTTGCGATAATTCCCATGTCATCGGTTCTTTTCAATGGACTTGTTTACAGCCAATCTTTTCACTAATTCTTATATTACTTATTAGGTCATTACCAGTATCATTATTTTGATTGCCTTTGCCTTAATTAGTCATTGCCAATGATTCTGCTTAGTACCTTAAAGTCGGTCTTTTATTGGCATCCATCATTGCACAGATTTCTTTAAAATATTATGGAAAGACCTGGAGAGGTGGCTTGAAAAGTAAATTGCTTGCAAAATTCCACCCCTGGAACTCAATGTAGAAAAGCCAAGTGTGGAGCACAAATGGAATCCATTGTTGGAGAGATTGAGACAGGCAGCTGGTCAGCCATCTTTCTTGGAGTGTTCTAGGCTAGTGAGAAACCCTTTCTCAAGGGGAAAAAATAATAGCTGTTTGTCACCTGATGATTGACACCCAAAGCTGTCCTTTGGCCATCACCCACACTTGGACATAGGTGGATATGCAAACACACACACGCTCACAAACCATCCCTACTTATTACCAATAACAGGGCTAAAATTTTAATGGTATTTTTCTCCTAATAATGGTGAATTTATTTTATGTATGCACTGTAATCTCTGTGACTAGAGTACAGATGTTTCAGAAGCAATCTGCTTAGTCAGAGAGGCAGCTGTTAGCAATCTGAGCTTAGGGTAGACAGGAGGAGCTGGACTCATGACTCTGAGACCTCGTTTTGACCTTTTGCTAACCAAATCAACTTTCCTACTAAATATGTTTTTGCTTTTGCTTCTTAAAGATGCATTTAACCATTGACTAGTGCTTAGCACAGTATAGTGTTTTAATATTGATTCTTTGATGGGTGTCTTAGGTTTTCTATTGCTGGGAAGAGACACCATGACAAAGGCAACTTTTTAAAGGAAAACATTTAATTAGGACTGGCTTACAGCTTCAGAGGTTTTGTGTGCTGTCTTCATGGCAGTAAACATGGCATCTTGCAGGCAGATGTGGTTCTCGAGAAGGACTGAGATCCTCAGACAACAGAAGGGAACAGTCCATGCGGGGTATTACTTGAAAATGTATGAGACCTTAAAACCCACCTCCACATTGACACACTTATCCAAAAAGCCAACATCTACTCCAACAAAGCCACACTTCCTAATTGTGCCATTCCCTGTGGGCCAAGCGTTCAAACACAAATCTATGGGGACCATACCTATTTAGAACACCATAATTAATGGGAATTAGCTTGTCCATGTCCTTTGTTCTGTCTCATTCTGCTTGACTTATATTTCCTGCCATTGATTTACTTTGGAAATCATTGGTAGTGGCATTTTGTCCCTTTGGTTCCATTGGTGCTATTCTTGACGTATCCTTGATCAAGGGCAAGACTCAGGAGAAACAGCAATAACTGAATATTTTACTTCTATTCCTAGCTACATATGAGACCTTGTGAAGTTTGATTGAGGAAATAGTTTTGACAGTATGGTCTAATTTGCATGCTTTGTGTTAGCCATATATTTATCCAGCCTTCCAAATGTTTGGTACCTATATAGTCCCTTCTGTTTCCAAGTATAGTAGTTAGCAGTTTTTCTTCTACATAGACAATGTTGAAGTATATGGCCCTCCTTCACTTTTAGTTATGCTTTCTATTAATTCCATGTAGATTTTTTCCTTTATTCCTTATCAAGTATGTATTGAACACTGTTAGCCAGCTAAATGGTTCTGTTTTGCCCTAGTTCATAGGTAAGGCCAACCTTTTTGGATAGGGTTTGGAGGTGAGTTGTTCAGAAATGACTAGCGTTGATGACATCAGGAGGGTGGAGTCCTCTGGTGGTATTGATGTCCTTATAGAAAGAAAGACCAGGGAGCCAGGTCTCTTGACTTGCTCATACAAAGAGGTCCTGTGAAAATGCAGTGAGAAAATAGAAAAAAAAGTCCTCACTAGCACCCATGGTACCTTGGTCTTGTCACCTTCCAGAACTATGTGTGACAAAATACATTTCCAATGTTTAAGTTGCCCTGGGTGTGCTATTTTGCTGTAACACTTCGACCAGGACCCCATTATGCCTCCTGTAGACACAGGCACTAGAGACCCATGGTGTGGCAGAGAGTGACATTTTGAGAGGCCGTGATTCATAAAGCCTTGTATCTGGCAACCTGAAGCATGCTGGTCATCATTTGGTAATGCTTATGGGTGGCTTTTGCTGGCCTGAGACTGGAGTGGGATGGGCAGAGGCATCCTTGTCTATCCTGAGGGAGCCTCCCCAACAGTGGCGCCTGTGGCTCCCTTCCAAGGAGCCAGTTCTTTCCACTGTTAACAGTTTGAAAGTTTTAGACAAGAGTCTGGGGAATGTGCAGCTTTGGCCTCATTTTCTTTACCCAACGAAGATGCAAGCGCTGTGATAGACCTGCAGCAGTAGAGAGGAAAATACAGTGTAACTTTCAATGCTCAGTTTAGCCACAACAACAAATGATCATGGTAGACCTGTAGTCATTATCTTCTGGGACTCTTTTATGGGGGGAAATAATCTTTTCTCTGGTCCATACCAGAAGCAAAGAATACTGACTTCATGGAAAAACAAACAAAAAGCAGAAGCAACAACTTGGCTATAACTTCATGAATCACTTATAATTAGTTTAACTACATAAAAACAGCCATTCGCCGTAATGGGCTATTGGAGAGATTTGGCTGAAGCCATGTCTAAATATCAAGTCTCAGAGAAACAAGTCTTACGTATTTTCTATTTGTGGCTCCTACACATCTCAGAGTTACATGGAATCATGTCTGTCTGTGTGACCTGACAGTAGAAGCAGAGTGTGTAGGGGAGCAAAGGGAGCTAAGTGTGTGAGAACTCCTTACAAATCAAGGTGCCGTGCACAGTCGATGTGCACATTTAGAAATGCAAAAGCCTTAAAAATAAAAGAGAACAGAGCGTGGGGGTGTTATCCCCTTGAAAAACATTAAAGCTTAAGAACAACAAAAAGAAACTTGCTAGGTTTCGTTGTTCTCCTTTTTGGTGAAATGAGATTTCTGGAAAACGTTGTTTTATTTACTCCACAGGCTTCGGGATGTGAGAAGGAAAGGAGGAAAAGGGCTTTGGGTCTTTATCTGAAGACTTTGTTCCTTCCCATTCAGTCCAGGCAAACTTGGCCAGTGTAACCAGAGACCACCAAGGATAGGATTTGTCTCAACGCTTGCCTTTCCTGGCTGACAAGGAGTGTGAATACACACAGTTCCATCAAGTTGAGAAGGAAATCTGGAAAATGGAGATGGTGGGATATAGCACAGAGGGTCTTGACGGGGGGTGTGGAGACTCGGGATCTAAATTTCAGCTCAGTGGGAGCCATGGGATGTGTTAGGATGAGTACTTTCTGGTGGGACTTTTCAGTAAAATAGTGGGGAGGGAATTCAAATCACAATGAAGATGGGAAGATCGGCGTGGGAGGTCATCCATTCTCTGTGCTCTGTTAGTGGTCCTATGATACAGTACAGGAGGTATGTGATTCAGGGAAATCAGGGAACAATATCTGGCCTGTCTCAAGAGTGTGTCCTTCCTTCATAACTGGGGCAGGCAGATGGTATAAAAGCCATTTGTTGAGAGTTACATTAGAAATTATATATGTCTGTTCCGCTCTGGTCCTCAGCATGCAGAATTCTTGTTAGGCAGGACTTTCTGGAGGTACTGTTGGCTCTGGGACCATCCACTTGGAACCAGCCTCTGGGGATGGGAAAAGTTTAAGTGTGGATGGATGTAATTGACTTTGCTTATTGCCTCTACTATTAGATTATGGGTACTTTCTCTCATGTTGCTAAGTAAGTTCTTTTCCACTGCTAACGATGTCTGTGATTTCTTTAACCTTGTTCCTCTAAATGAGCGGTTGTTTTATCTGTGACTAACAGACAACAAAGTATATCCCTGAGTACAGGAACAAAAGATAAAAGCTTGAACTGGGTGTAGTGGTGCACATCTTTAATCCCAATGTTAGGGAGACAGAGGCAGGTGGACCTCTAGGACTTCGAGGCCATCCTGGTCTACAAAGCGAGTTTTAGGACAGCCAAGGCTGTTACACAGAGAAACCCTGTCTTGAAAAGCAAGCAAGCAAGCAAATAAACAAAAAAGCTTGATATGTGAATTTAACACAGCTATTTCCGTTCCCTAACTTTCTATTCTAGAATTTATTATATAACCAAATATGGGATTCCGAGGAAGGGGTATTTCTCTCTTAGTTCTTCTGTAATATGAAAAAAAAAATTATTGAAAGACTAAACAGTTTGCTCTTATCTTTCTTGTCAATCTAACATCTTTCAGGGTTGTCCTAGTTGGCTTTCTGCTGCTGTGATAAACAGCAGGACCCAAAGCAACGTGGCAAGTAAAGGATTTATTTCAGTGTACAGTTCACACTCCATCTGTGAGAGAAACCATGGCGGGAATCTAGACGCAGGAACTGAAGCCGAGGCCATCGAGGGTCACTGATACTGCTTGGCTTGATCCAAGCTTGTGCTCAACTGTCTTTTCTATGCAGCCCAGGCCCACCTGACTAGGGATGGTACTGCCCGCAGGGCCCAGGATCCTCCTGTATCACCTGACAATGAAGACAATGGCCACAGACATGCCCTCGGCCAGTGTGATGAAGAGTGGAAGTTCCCTCTCCTCAAGTTCTTACCTTTGGCTCAGGTCTCCAGCCTAAGCTGACTATGACAGGAGTGTACTGGTTGCTTTTGTCTTCCAACTTTGCCAGCTCAAAACTGACCCCAAATCATAAGCACACAATCATTATAGTGTTGATATTTAAAAGACCTAAGAATTCATATTAAGTGGGACAGTTTTTGAATAGACAGATCATACTTCCTGTATATGGGTTATGGGTATGTGTTGTTCATGGAGGGGTCTGTTAAGATGCAAGGATTGCTTGGGACTTAGTGCTAAAAGAGATGTCAATCTAAATTAAGGATAAAAAAATACAGCAAGAGTGTGTATGTCTTTGTTTGCCTTCTGTTGCTGTGTTAAAACATTGACCGGATCCAACTATGGGAAGAAAAGGTTTATTTCATATTACACTTCCAGGTCACACTCCATTACTGAGGGAAATCAGAGCAGCAACTCCAACAGGACCTGAAGCAGAAACCATGGAGCATCACTGCTTACTGGCTTGCTCCCCATGGCTAGTGCTCAGTCACCTTTCTATACAACCCAGGACCTCCTGCCCAAGGGTTGCACCACCCACATCAACCAGCCATCAAGACGATTCCTCATATGAACATAGGCCAGTCAGATCTGGACAAACCCTCCCCTGAGTCTCCCTCCTCCCTATGACTCTTGGTTGTGTCAAGTTGACAATAAGAACTAACAGAGAGAAAATTAATATATGAACTAGGCAATGTGTATACAGCTACTGTTTGTACACATCTATTTTTGTGTCCTGCCTGGCGTGTTTGGCGTCCCCTATTTGCTTTTACTTTGAGCCCTTTGGAAATGCAATAGCATGTGAGCCAAAGAAGGCTCCTTCACATTTTCCAGCACCAAGTGCGAATGTGTGGCTGTAACAACATGTTAATATGCAGTGTCAGAGGCAGAATTGGGTCAGATTGTTGGGAAACGAACTCTCGCTCAGCAGCATTTTGCCTCCCGCCTCATGTAAGGCATCCTTGTGAAAACACAGGCCCGCTCTCCTCCCCGACATTACAGAAGTGTTTCGTCAGCTGCGTGTTGCCTCTCAGCACCTCATTAAGTCGCAAGCAGAGACAACTTTTCAGCTTCCATTTCTCTTTCTCAACTAAACGAGATGTTCTGTTTTCTATACCCGCTCTCATTAGCAGAACTGATGTGGAAAACAATTTAGGATGCAATTTTTCATCAGGTTTCAGCAACTTTAAAGTGTGTCACTTAAATCTAGAAACAGGAGTGTGTTCTCTTGCATACACCCTGTCTCGGCTTATGCACCGAAGTTTACGCAGCTGAAAGCATACTGTTAATATGGTCTCTGCGTGCTTGGAAGAGACACCGACGTTAGCTGTTAATGCCTGGTTTCCTCATCTGTGAAGTGAGGCAATTACTCCTGAGAACCGGGTGACGTGCTGCCCAGGAAATGTTTGCAGCGCTCTCTGGCATTTGGGAAGCCCTCTGTTATTGTATACTTTTGCTTTCTGCTTGAATACGTGCTTTCAGAAGTTGAATTGGTCCATTTCAAACAGTGTCTCATGATCAGGCCACTTCTGGAGCTTTTCCTAGAAGGGTTTTGTTCTATATAAATGACATGGGGACAATTCCAGGGACAATATTAGTTCTGTAAGTCACCACGGGTGTGGTTGCTCCTGCCGTTTACTGACCTGTGCACAAAAATGTCCTGAAGCACCACAGGTTACATGCAGGCTTCTGGTAGTTAAAGTACTACATGGTTCTAACACGAAAACAAAATAGAAATGTCCTTTAAGATATTACTGCTGTGAACAAAAACACTTTTTCTTCAGCCATATGTTGTTTGTGTTAGTCTATTTTGCCCCAAGTTTCTGTTAGAAGTATTATCTACTACCTCTCCAATATTTAGAATAATATTGGAGGTTATTTTTCTCAAAAAGCTCACAATCCAGTAACTGTTTAAATAGTGCATTAAAGAAATAGGCATGTGACGCCCAAAGGGAGTTTAATGCATATAGAATATTTCTGTCGTGAATAATATCAGACTTTAACCAGAAATAACGTTAAATATTTGTCAGATATACATTATATATATATATATATATATATATATATATATATATATATATATATATCAGAATAGATGCATAGATGTCCACTTGGCCAGTTGTCGGGCCCTGAGTGAGAGCAGTCATGGGATGAAGTGGTCTGACTGTGGAAACAAAAGGATTCAAGGAGGGACACTAGAGGAACCAGCAAATGAAGTTGGTTGTTCCCTTAGTTCCTCTTCAATTATAAGGACCATGAAGCTGATTTTTATTATATTTTCAAGAGAGATATTGAAAAGCGGTATTTCTTTGACTCTGAATACACTTGCCTTACGCTTCAGAGGCCTGGAGTCCAACTGCTCTGAGTCTCTCGCTCTGCGGCACCGTTTCTCTCTGCACCTAGTCCTGTTTTACTTCCCTGGATCAACATCATCATCCTGATGCCTAGCTTGCCTTTGCATGTTTTACTCTGGCTTATCCTAATGCCCGACCAAGTATCCTTGTCACCAGTGAGAGCCTGTATATAGTCAGAACTCTTGAGCAAGAGAAGGAAGTTATATTTTTGCTTTGGTCTGGCACCAGGTAGCTATAGAGACAGAGCTGTGGAGGTAAAATGGGGCTTGCTAAATGCCCTCCACCATGAGAGGATTGCAGGTGAGAATCCTTGTACTTGAAATACAGTGTATTTCTACAGTGACTGCTCCATAGCTGAGGACCAGTAGGAATTGGGTATAGCTGACATAGGCCTAGCTTTGGCCTTGCTTTAGGCATCTGCAAATATGGTCTTTCAAAGACTTGTACTTAAACGTTTACAAATTTTTTTTTCTTTTATGTGTGTGGATGTTTTATCTGCATGATAGGTGTGTACACCACATGCATGCCATGACCCCGAGTCAGAAGAGGGCATTGGATTCTCCAGAACTCTAGGTAGTTTCCAGCCACCGTGATGATACTGGGAATTGAACCTGGATCTCCTGAAAGATACTAGTGCGCTTAACTGCTGAGACATCTTTCCACACACACCCCCAAGTCCTTATTTTAATCAAGAAAACAACTTCACACACAAGTACTGTAGAAAAGAAAGGAGTGAGACTACGGTTTATTCACGTCCCTTGTACTGTCGTTCTGGTAGAACATCATCAGTGACAACTGTCACTAACAATGCATATTTTGCATGTAAAGTACATGCAAGTTACACAAAATACTCGGAAATTGAGTACTGACCCCAGAAGTTATTCTCCAACTTCAACTTCTACACATGTGACATAGCAGGCATGTGTCAGCATTGACCTACAATTGCACGTGCACACATAACACACAAGTACGCACACGCACACACGCACGCACGCGCACACACACACGAGACCCATGGCACTTTTACCTCCTTTATTAAAACTTACTGTGCCACAAGAAAATATTAAATATAGAGCTGTTCTTGTGTTTAAATATTAATGAAAAGTTAGGAACTTATTTTACAAGGTCATTTATGTATTGTAATTCTGTTAACTTTTTTTTTGTTTTGTGTTTTGAAACAAGGTCTCTCTCTCTGTATCCCTGGTTGCCTGGAAGCTCACTAGCCTCAAACTCACAGAGACCCTCCCTAGTGTTGAGACGTAAGGCATGCATCACCATGTGCACCATTTAACTTTTAATTCTTGACTAAAACTATGATCTCATACACAATCATAAAAATGTATTATTGTCTCTGTAGACTTCTATTGGAACTACTTAGACAAACATTCAGACTTTATTTTTGTAGCTTTTAAAAATAAAGGTGTTTCGTGTGTGTGTGTGTATGTGTGTGTGTGTGTGTGTGTGTGTGTGTGGTTTTGCTTTGTCGGGGTTTGCTCCTTTATCATCGGATTACCTGATTTGTCGTTCAATACTTCAAAAGAAAATCTGCTCCTTTATTTTTTTTTATCATCTTTTCCCCTTTAAACAAACTTCCTGGATTTTAGAACAGCAAAAATATTTTTCTCTTAGGCCATTGCAAATGAATAATTCTTCATCCCTAAGTAGTGACCACATCAGGTTGAAGTGACTGTGGCCATCTTATTAATTAAAGAAATAGACAGACTACGCGGGTTATGCAGTTCAGATTTTATGATCTCCACATCTTCCTGCATATGTACACTGCCGTCAGTAAGATGGAGGGAAGTGGAGAAGCCCAGAGAGTCACACATGCGTCCTAGATTTTGTGGATGGAATTGGAAATTAATTGTCTGGCTGATCACCATTCGAAGCTCTGGTAGTCTCAAGGGAGAGCCACGTGTTCACGGTTTTAGTTTGACAGTTTGCAATCTTCCTGCTTAGACCCCGGGAGCTGAATAATTTACTGGTCTACTGCACCAGACATTATTCCAGGAATCTGATGATGGTGTGTGAACAGTGGAAGCAAGGAGGCCCCTTCTCTTACCCGTCAGTTTGTAAACATAATTTGTTGGTTTAAATGGAAAAGAAGAAAATGCAGTGTGACTGTCTATTACAGGGATTTACAGAAAACTGACGTCTAAGAAGCCTCGCGGTAGGGCAGCATTTATGAAGTGCCAGCTGGAATCCTTTAGAAAAATGCAGTAACTCACACTTTACTGCACAGAAAAGTCATGTCCCCCAGGGCGAACTCTCATGCCGTCGAGTTTATGACTCGGGAGTGCTGTTCGTTTGTGGTCTGATAACCAAGGAAAGGTGGGAGAATTATATTTCTGTACACAAAGCTACTTGCCTTTCATTATACAGAGTAAAGCTGTGGGGCTGTAAAATTTTTAGTGACATTTTCAAGGAGAGCCTTGTGGGCGCCTTGACATGCATGGACCAAAGTGTTAAAGATACTGAAGCACAAAATAAGATGAAGTAAAGATAACTGTGCCCTTTGAAGGTAAACTGCTGGCTGCGTTGGAAGAACCCAGTGCAGGGCTCTGACTTACAAGTGACAGTCTCTTATTTTTATTTTCTATTGTTCGTGCATACATGTGGATGTGTGTGGGTGAACAGGCACTACCGTGTGTGTGTGTGTATGTGTGTGTGTGTGTGTGTGCGTGCGCGGAAAATTGGACTGAGGCCAGCAGGTGCCTTTATCCACTGAATAATCTCATAGGTTCTGACTTATGTATTAGTGTGTGTTCTCCTCACATAAACTCCACCACTGAATTTAGTCCACACGATTACTCTCACCGATGCCTTTTTAAAAAAAGTATACAGTTGTTTAAAGAGAAGTTGTATATTTACCAAAAGAAAAAGCAAAACAAGACGAACAACAAAACAGAAAAGGAAGGTGGAGAGATGCTCAGGATTCCTGCCTCATCTACACACCTCACAGTACAGCTGAGGCAAGTCATGAACCTGTGTGGGCATGTCCTAGTCACCCACATTCTGTAGCTTGTATAGGGCTTGCTCTTGGTGTTGTGCCTCTCTGAGTACTGGGATTAAAGGTGTATGCCTCCACATCCCAGCTGTTTTACAGTATTTTGAGAGAATAATAATCAATGAAAAAAATCACAACGAACAAGATGTCAGCATTTTAAATAAAGTCAAGGTCACTCTGATAATTATAAACAAAGTACTCCATATCCATAACACACAGGTGGACATGATCCTCTTGCCGAACCTGGTTCTCCTCACCAGTTCTCAGCATTGTACCCACCAACCAAGGCTGTGTTCTCCTGCATTTCCACTTCCAAGCTGCTCATTCCTGTACATCCATAACCCACTTCACCTATGCACTCCTGTGCTTTCAGCCAGCCTAGACCACCATTCTCCTGAGTTGGAGTTGGCCCTGCGCCCACTAATCCCACGGCACACAGCCTCAGTCTTTGGAGTCTTCTGCTCCTGGCTTTCTGTCATCCACTACAACAATTCTTTTGTACGTTGTAAGTGATTTTGAGGACTTGGGGATTCCTCCAGTGCTCCAGTTTCTCACACCCATGATTCTCATTCCTTCCGTGACCTTGACTTCCTCTCTAATCATCTACTCCCTCTGATGGCCATATTTATATTCTTTGCAATTACCGGTAATTGAGGCTTTCCTGAGAGTCTTAATTTTAATTCTCACACTCTCCCAAGGACTGCTTCTTCCCGGCTCAGTTTCTCCGATATGTCTACAGCAAACGCTTTAGCCCATTCCTGGATTCAAATTCCATTGTCTTACAATCTTTTGACTGTGTCTAATTCCCTTCACGTCCTCACCTTCGCCTCTACATTCATAGCCTCCAGTTGGAGCCATCTGCTTCCTTAATGCCTTTAGTCAGCTATGTCTATTGTTATTTATCTTGCAAATCTGCTCACTTTAGAGGCACGTTTTATGTTACTATTTTTCTTTCAAGTCTCTACTCATTATTATTACATAGAAGTGGTCTGATATTTTGCAAATACATTTTAGTTGATTGAGTTTGACATTTCATTCCGAGTGCTCAGCGAACAGCGTGATTTAGGAAGAGCAGCCATCAGCAAGCAAGATAAGTAGTTTGTGACTGAAGAAGGCGCATTCATGAGTACCATCCTTCAAATGGCCCTCTTGAAGGCTTTCTTAATAAAATATTTTTATGTAAACTACTTGAAAGACAGAAACTGATGTTTGTATGGAAACTGGCTACCTACTGTGCTCTGGGTATAAAATGCTTGTCAGGTAGAGTAGAGTGGGCTAAAATTCAGTTAAGACGATATCCTCAAGTATATCAATAGCTGTGTTCCTTTAAAACATTACAAGCCATGGCCTTCAATAGTCTGTCTATTTTGCATAGAGAATGACCTCATGCTTCCAAGAGTCTCCACTCCTCCATGTTTCTACTTTGTCTCCTCTGGACACTGTCTGCATGGGCAGTTTAAATGCAAAGCACTAGGCACTGCCAGTCAGCCCTTTTTTCCTTACACTGAAGCTCTTGTTTGGCTTTCAGGGGATAATGGGACCTCTTAAGGGCAGTGGAGGTCCAACAGGTCCCTGCGCTTGCCGGGCTTTGCTGCGAGTAATGGTTTCCCCTTCTCTTGTGCTCCGTAGGTCTACCCTGAACTGCAGATCACAAACGTGGTGGAAGCCAACCAGCCAGTGACCATCCAGAACTGGTGTAAGCGAGGCCGCAAGCAGTGCAAGACCCATACCCACATCGTGATTCCCTACCGCTGCTTAGGTGAGCCAACCAGCCGTCCCACAGCTGGTGCTGATGGGGGGTGTTCTCAATGGTCCTGTGCATACGTGATGCCTTCAGCATGCTACCACCGTCCTATTGCTGGTGCATATTTGTGCGTTTCACATCTGCAGATTCATCCGAACATGGGCGGAAAATAACTGAGACACAAACCCCAAACAATACTGTATCTACATTTGTGTATCATTTATAGTGCATGAGATATTATAAGTAAGGAGAGGTTTATTCGTTGCTTTATTATTCATTGTGGTGCTTGAGAATAAATGTAGGACTTTATATAGGTGAGGCATGCGTTATACCACTAATGTGTATCACAGGCCTGGGAGAGGTAGTGTGAAGTATTAAAGAGGTTGTGTGTAGGTTACGGGTAAATACTGTGTCATTTCCTATGAGACTCGGGGCTTTATTGTCCACAACGCCCACATCTACTGAGTGAGAAACGTCTGGTACTGAGTCCTAGAGTCTCACAGGCTGTTCCGTTCCCATTTTTGCTGTCCAGTTTCACCAGTGGCAGGCCTGGTGTATTTCTTCCCAGGATTTCACAGAAGAAAGAAAGTGAATTTCCCCCCCTCACTAATTCCTCAGAAGGCCCTTTCCTAGAGCACGCTCTGTGTCTGAAGTTGCAATTAGTCATGAAATGTGTTTGATTGTTTTGTTTTCTACTCACTCTTATCAAACTGGAGGAAACGGCGTGGTCACGAAGGAAGGCTCATAATCTTGCACTAACTCCAAATTTTACTTTCATTTTTGTCTTGTCAAAAGAGTCATCCTTGTCTTTTGGGAATGCTGCCTTAAGTTCATTTTCTCTCTTATGCCTCATCTTAGCTGCCATTTCATGGGAACAAGCCTGGTAGCGGTAGCCCTATTTGATTGGACAAATTCCATAAATGTTTCCCATTGTTATTAATTAGTAAGAAGGCTGTAAATAAGGATGTAGAAAGTATAGGCAAATATTGATAACTTCTTATAAAACCTAAAAGAAATCTCCGATAGAATGTCCCAGCTCCTTTTCTAGGTACAAGGCAGTGCGTTTGAGCCCAGACACCTCAGCAACAAGGGCTCCAGACCAAACTTTGCAGATAAAGCTCACCAGAGACTCTAGAGACATGCGAAGATAGCATTTGCTTAGCAGTGGACCCCCACAAGAGCATCTGCAGGCTGGTGGGATGGCTTTGTGGGCAAGAGTACCAGCTGCTCTTCTGAAGAGCCTAAGTTCAGTGCCTAGTGCCCAAGTCAGGTCAGGTGAGGCACAGCCGCTTGGTAAGTTTCTAGCTTTGTAGCCTTCAAGGGCACTTCCACTCAGATGCACATCCTTCCCCCAGATACATATACATAGACATATACATACACACACACACACACACACACACACACACATGCTGAGGTCTATTTATTTGTGCATGTAGTTTGAGAAATCAACAGAAAACATGGGAGTGGGGCATTAGAATGAAGATCTCACCTGCGTTTTATATCCGGTGAGTAAATACTGAAGGGAGCGTTGACCAGATTCTTAGTCTAATAATGGTCTGTGCATTTTCTTCCTCTTCCTTCTTCTTTTAATGTCTTCTAAGGCCCTAAGCTCTTTACTGTATGGAATAAGAGACTATAAGTGAATAAGGTTCAGATACTAATCTGAACAAAATCCAGACCTCATGCTGTAGAGCTTCCACAAGGAGCCAGATTTTATGCCATGAACACACAGGAACCACATTGATAAAGCTTGGTATACCGCTCAGGGGAACAGTCTCACCAATTTGCCTCTGACACTAGTTCCATCATTAAAAACACCAGCTAGTAATGACAGTGTCCTGCTCTCAGCTCTTACCCCTAACTATCCTAGAACCATTTCACTTGCTGAGAGTTATATAGATGTACAGGACAGACAGGGGAAAGGGAAAATGGCTGAGTGACTCTCAGTCCTCTGAGAGACCCTGTGAAAAACTGAGGAAGATTGAATTCCCTTTTGCCTCTGTGACCAGATTTCTCTTTTATCTTTTGAATAGAGTCTGAACTCCTTTGATGTTGAAGTACATAATTCAGGGAGGCAGGCTGCTTGTGACATGCTCAGGAAATTTCGCAGGTCTGGCTCAGCATCTGATATGGAATGAGCACTCTGACACTAACCGTTCCTGACTGCTAATAGACTAGACAATCATTAGATATTCCCAGGAGGCATCTGGTCTGTTTGAATCTTCTATTGTGTTTCTCATCTTATAAATCCCCGGCGTTTTCCCATTGGACCTGTTAGTTGCCAGGCAAAGCACACCTGTTTCTTGCTTTGCCAGTGAGTTTTGATTAGAATTACGAGATACGAAATTGTCTATTTTTTGGGCAGTCACAAATTTTCTAGATGTCTTAAATGTAAGTGGTACAGAAGGAATAAAAATATTGCTAATGTGTATGCATGGTATGTCTTCAATTTTGAGAAAAAGAATTAAAGAGGGTACATAACTCGTGTACATATTGTTTGCATGAATATTGTAAATTGTAACTCTTTTAATCTTAATTTCTCCAAGTCTTTCCTTCCTTTTCCGCTGACTTCTTGACTTCTCCTTCATCTCTGTGTCATGTCCTTAGTAATTGCATAGGGCAGCCACTGGAACTGTTATTCTGTGAGGTCCTCTTACATAGGGGAAAATGTCAGTCGCCAGAGAGGTTAGGTTTTTTACTATAAGTCACACAACTGCAGTGTATTCAGATCAGGACCAGAGCCCACCATTTCTTCATTCATCATCAGTATTCTTTGTGATTTATCTTTTTAAAAAAAGCATTAGAATAACTATCCACTTGCTATATAAATTCAAATCATGTAAGAAAGGTTGTGAGTTTGAAACAATAAATATTAAAATTCTCCAATAGATATTGTGTTGATAAAGACGGCAATGCTGACCTTTGGAACCATATAAATTGGAGCGGTAAAGTCTTCTGATAATGACAGAGGTAATCAGTGGCTTTTCTTTTCTTTAAAACTTGCTCCTGAAACAAAGAATTTTTGTTACTTTTAATCTAAGAACTCTCTGAAACCTCCAACTGTATCCAAATATATACTTTAGACAAAGGAGACATTTACTAAAGTTTATTCCCACAAAGATGTGATCTAAAAGCAAGAGTAAGATTGTCTTCCGCATTGCTGTATTGAAATTCAAAACATTCAAAACAAATCTTGAGAAAAATGCCTGTCATTCCTGGCATGCAGCCTCCCGACCTCTGTCTCCTATGAAGGAC
Organism: Myodes glareolus; assembly: GCF_982192425.1. NCBI lineage: Eukaryota > Metazoa > Chordata > Mammalia > Rodentia > Cricetidae > Myodes > Myodes glareolus. Next base: position 15,671,799 of record NC_142027.1, read on the forward strand.
CCAGCATGGCACTAGTTGAGTTATCCCTATACCCTGTGTTTGCCTTGAATTCTTGCTTTTTAGTATCTTCCATTCATTGCTTATGGGACGGGGAAGTGTATCGTGTTGCCTTTGGCACTTTTCTCCCATGGCATGGATGGCTTCCATGCTGGCCTTCTCCTTCTATTTTTTGGTTTCGATACTTCTAGAACCAGAGTATAGGATCTGACTTGATCGTGTAAACATCTTCTCATGTACCATGTGGATCTGAAAGCGTGTCATCTCATCACTCAGGAAGGTGCTGGGTTTTCTGTCAAACGCTTTCCTTGTGAATGACTTCTTTCTTCATGGTATGAGGGATGCACTATTGAAGCCAGCTAGCAATGGCACAATATGTTGCCTAAGATAAACCACTGTTGATTCCAGAAAGTCAAAGCATCGTTCATAGTGTAATCTAGAAGAGAAATTATAAGCTGGGGAGCTGGAATGTGACCTGCCAGTATGCCTCTGTTGCTAAGAGATACCCCAAATGTGTAGGTAGTCATGACCTTGCTCAGAATGAGAAGTTAAAAGAGGTTTGATTCTCTGAATTTTGAACTTTATAGCTCTAATAACATTTTAGGACAAATCTGCCTTGCTTTCTAGGTGTCTGCTTCTTTGAATGAACTATAGTCTTCTCAGTCTTTTTTAAGTTAAGAAATATCTGTTTGGTTACCTGACAGATAACGGTTACCTGACAGATAACGGTCCTGTAGCTCTTCTGTTGAACTTAGGCTGAATAAGTTGTTGTTGTTGTTGTTATTTTTTAAGCACATCAGCCAATGGTAAAATATTTAATAAGAATGTTAAATGCATGTCACCAAAGTGTGAAAGTAGGCAAGAGGATGGAATGACATTTGTTTTAGACCTTATGGATCCTGTAAATGCCCAGAAATCCAAATGTGGGAATCCAGAGACTTCACATATCTCAGTTTTAATAAATATGATGAGTTAGGTACTGCATGCCCTCATAAAAGATCTACAGAGTACTCATTCAAACACAACCTTTTACCTGTTTTAGAGGTAAGATTTCTAGCAAGACTACTGAAATTGAATTAGCAAAGATATTATACTTGATATTAGACTGATAAATACTGTTGGCTAGGATAGAGGGGTGGTATTTTAGACTTTTAAAATAATTATCCAAAAATAGCATTAGGAATACAAGAAATGACAAGATAACAGTGAGTCTAAAACCCAGTTAAAAGACATTTTAGTAACAGTATCAGCGGGTACTATGGGCAAGCATGGTGGTGCACGTCTTTAACCCCAGCACTCAGGAAGTAGAGGCAGGCACATTTCTGTGAGGTCTATGCCAACCTCGTCTATATGATGAGTTCCAGAACAGCTAGGGCTACAGAGGGAGACACTGTCTTGGAGGGAGGAAAAATAAAGAATCTTGTGATATGTTCAAAGGTAGGTGCTGGACACAGAAAGAAAGCTCTCGATATTTTCCTGCAGATTTTGTCATGGCGGTCGCCAAGTGGCTCATTAAGTGTTCTGTTGTTTTTTGACATACCCCTTGGTGAATTTCAGCTCTTCCTGGTGATGTGTCCCAAGGGACCCCCTTCTCCCTGGCCCTCCTTCTCTTTTCCTGTCACTGAGCCTTCAGCTTTGGCTTTGATCACTAACAGAGAAAGAAAGTCCCAGAGCAGCAGCTGTGCAGCAGCCTGGAGAGCAGCAAGTGCAGATAGCGGGAGAGTGGGGGACGGCCCAGACGCAGGGCGGGACGCTTGAGGAAGGGATGACACTGATTACCTGCTGCGGAGTCCCCGCCTGGCCTAGTGTGCCTGTAGGAGCCTCTCACAGTTACAGTATAGATAAAAGCATAGAAAATGAAGCAAAATGTAAAGTATAGGCTTGCATTAGTTTTAGCTGAAGAAGCACAAAACATTGAAAAGAAAACCAACAAAAGTTATTTTATGAAATACTAGATATCAGTGTGAAACAGTTTTGACTCCTGTGTCGTTGGTCAGGTTGCTATCGGCTGACAAGGAGAAGGCTCTTGGTGTAGCTCAGTGCATAGTTGTTTGGCCCCATTGTTTTGGGCCTTGTGGTGAAGTAACACATAGTGATGGGATTACATGGTAGAGCCAAACCACTCACCTCATGGCCAGAAATAAAAACAATAATGGAAGAGGAGGAAGCGGAGGCCTGGTGTCACAGCTCTCTTTGAGGGCAAACCCACCAATAACCTCCCCTCCCTGCCCCTCCCCTCCAGCCTCCACCTCTCAAGAATTCTACCACCTCTTCAGTTCTTGTCTCTTTGGGGAGACAGTAAAGATGTGAACATCACTGTCTGTCTTGGTGCTGGTACCATCTAAGACTGTACTGATAGTAATGTTGGGGAGGAGGCAAGGCAGACAGACTAAGAGTGATATCATCTCTCACAGTGGGGAGACCTAAAGTGAAGAGTTCACAAGAGTAGGCATTTATCCAAGTCACCATCACTTGTTCCTTAGCACGCCTACCAATCCCTTTTCTCACCCAGCCTGCCTCTGCATGTATGTCTTCTTCCTCTGGGGGCTCAGTGGACTTCCTAGGGTTGCTCACAAGAGCATGGATAAGGGCTTGATAGCAGGAATCTTACCAGTGGCCACGTCTCACCTTCCAATTTTAATAGCAAACGACTAAGAGGTAGCGATGTGTCAGGAACGTATTACATCAGTGAGTCTGAGAGTCTGCTTAGGGAAAAGAATAATTGTAGGGCTATATTAGGAATAAACACTTCATGGTGCAGAAGATTAACAATGCTTTCTGGCGATGCTTTTGCGTTTGGAGATAATTGGTTTCTGTGTGAAATGTAAGCTCTGTGGTGATTGGGTCTTTTGTTCGTTCACTGAAAACCCCCCAGAGCTTAGAATATGTCACAGCGCTTACTTCCCACTTGTCAGGATGTGTTGAAAGAATGAATTGAAGACTTAAGTGAATGCTGGGGAAGGAAGAAAGGGAACAGGAGTCTCCTGAAAGGCAAAAGACACGGAGCTGGGGCTTTTCCTGCCAAACACTCCCTGAGGTGACAGCAGGCGTCATTTACCTTCTGTCATCCCGTGCTGATCAACATAGAGAGCGTGTTTAGTATTAGCGTGGTTATAGTCAGCATGCTATGTGGTGCCAGCTGAAGACGGGAGCTCGCTCACCTTTGTTTTTATAAAGACCTTTGCCTTCTGACTGTGTGATTTCCTTTATCAGCAATATCTAGGCTTCTCATGTTTTCTTTGTTCTTTGGAGAACCCCCGGCCCTCACTTCAGTGTTCTGGTTCCCGGTATCTCTTGAGCGTCCATTCTTGTTCTCTCCTTCACAGTTCTGCCTCCTGATGTGGTGGTTACAGGTCCCACGATCCCCCCCACAGTCAGGCATCATCAGCGTCTGTCTCCTCAGCCCCAGTTATTTGTGGCATTGGCTAGTCCTCTGAGCACATTTCTATTCCTTGTTCTGCCCAGTGCTGCCGAATTCTGTCGCCCGTGGCCTGCTTTCTCAGTCCTTGTCTTGCTGTTCCTTTGTGCATTCTTTCTTTCCCTGTTTTCCATCTCGGGCTCATGTTTTTTGTCCAGTTCAGAACTCCTAAATACTGATGTGTTTCAACAGCCCCTCTTCCTGGCTGTTCACTGTAGACAGCACACCAGCTCCCCAGGGAATTCCATCCATGCAGTGCTTTCCCTAAGGCTGCCCTGAGTTATTATGTCCAAGGCCAGGTTTCTTGGGGGGAAAAGTCTCAGATTCTGTGTGACCTCTGGAGTCCTGGTTCACAGCTTATTTTGAAATTTCAGGAAAGGTCTATATGAATACATGGTGGTAGCGGATAATATAACTTAGAAATCAGCCATGAGTGAGGTCCTGGGTTCAAGCTCTGGCATTTCCAAACAAAATTCTTAGATTAAACCTCATGTTTAAGCAGTATGCTATTTTTATCAGTTAATTTATTGCTGAATACCAGTTGGAATGATTAAAATCTGTCACAGGCAAAAGAGTAGAGTTATTCTCAGCCTCCTGAAGAATTTATGTGTGTGTGTTGAGTGTGTGTGTGTGTGTGTGTGTGTGTGTGTGTGTATGTGTGTGTGTGTGTGTGTGTGTGTGTGAGAGAGAGAGAGAGAGAGAGAAAGATTTGTGCATGTACATGCCCCAACCTTGGTTCCTTTCCTTTATCACAGTCTCCTGGACTCTAGGTTCCTTGCATAAGAACTAATTAGATCTCTGTAAAGTAGGGTCCCTGTTGCCAATAGCAAGCTTGCATGTGCTGATTTTTAAAGAGGTGCTGTGCAATTAAGCACATTCTTAAATTTTGAATCCTAAAAAGGGTTTTGGATAATTCAATTTAAATATAAGATTTGTTGCCAAGTATCTCTTTAAAATATAGGGGTAGTCTCTATTTTAGAATTACGCTATTCTGTAAGAAGAACTTAGGGTTATACTAAAACTAATAACTAGCGACCAACAATGTGCTTCAGTGGATAGAGGTGCCTGTGCACACACAGCCTGGGAAAGCTGAGCTCAATGCCCAGATCCTGGAGAGAATTGACCCTCGGTTGTTATCCTGTGACCTCCATATGTGTAGTGACCTGCACTTGCCTGAATACACACAACAACAACAACAACAATAACAGCAGCAGCAGCAACAAGCAAGTAAATAAACATTTAAGAGTCCTAGCTGGGAAGAAGAGAGTTAAGTCATCTGCATGCACAATGCCAGAAGGCTGCCTGCTGTAGGAATGCCAACTAGAGTTGCCTAATGAGTCAAGAATGATAAATGCTTAAAATTCAGGAAAACACACATATGACCTATTATTTATTGTTGTAGTTGAATGTTCTGTTGGCATGGGACTTGTTATCAAAGATACCCTTTGTACTCGCTTGGCTTTTCAGACATCAGATCTGCTTTCCCAAAGAGATGGGCTCCTGTGTAATGCTTGTACCATACAAGTTTCCAGGGGCCTATGTACATAGACATCCCCCCCACCCCCTGCCCCAGAAACTGAAGAGCTATGGCTAGGAGAGAGCTAATTAGTTGGAATATTACTCCAAGATGAAGATGTGTAGTCTGTCATGTGACATGAGTCAGGTCAAGAGGAGGAAGTGACCTTTGGCTTCGTTTTCCTTCCTGGTGAATGACCTTAAGGACCATTTCACATAACTTAAGCTGCTTTGAGCTTAGGTCGTGGAGCTCTTAGAGTAGGCTAGCAGCAATGCTGTTGGAAGGTCCGCCTCGCTCACACTTTTCTTAGAAGATGCTGCTAGGTATTTGTAGTTTCCCTCAACATTTTTCCAAAACCACAACATTTTGGAACAAAAAAACAGCAACTTTCTTGGAATGTGAGTTTTAACTAGTGTTATCGTTTTAAAGGAAAGTCAGAAATCATACTATTTGAAGGGGTACCCCCTTTAGTTGTAAGTCTTAATCACATAGTGTCCTCCTTTCTAAATATTTAACATAAAATGAGAGATTTCAAATTTTCAAACTCTCTGCCTGTGTCTTCCTACTTTGAGAAATGGTTTAAGGACAATTAAAAGCTTGGTGTCTGCTTGCCAAATATCTGCTCCCTGGAGAGGTAAACCGAAGTTAGTCTTTTCATGTGACTTCGGTCTGTTGACCTGGAAGACTGTGGGGTAAGGAAATGGACTTTGGCTCTGTTCCGCTGCTCTCTGGTTGAGTACCCAGCCGGGAAAGGAAGGCATGGCTGACCAGTGGCTGACCACGTCCAGAGGGGAGCACGGATGGAGCTGGCAGCATGAACACCTTTGTGTGATGCCTCGCTTCTGCTGATGAGAGTTCCAAACTGCCGCACCCGTCAGCGTGCCGCAGCTGGCTATAATGCATATTTAAGTGATTTTGCATATTCAAATGATTTTTTGCATCCAAACAACTGCATTCATTCTCTGCCTGGTGAGTAAAAACTGAGTGACACTTGAGCTCCCTCTGAAAGGAACAGACATTTTCATTATCAGATTCAGTCAAGCAGAAAGCGGCAAAAGGAGCAGGAGTCTATTTCTGTCTTTGATTGAGCTTGTGGTGATAAAAGATTATTAGGTTGAAGAAGAGCCTCATTTCATGTTGCTATGTGACACATTTCAGTCCACTAAGAAACAGTTTTTCTTAGTCAGGTGTTGAGTTCAAAGCTGACCAGAAGTCTCAAATGATACATATCCCTTTAACTCACTATAGATAATTATTCATATCCCTTTAATTCACTATAGATATCTCTGGGGCCTTTGAAGAGAGTAAAGTTCTAGTTATATATTAATAATCTATATCCTCTTTATTCTTAAAAGTCATTATTGTTAAAGCTTCCTTTCTGGCTTTCTGTTCTGTTAGCAGAGATTCGCCATCCTGCTTAGATTATATTTGCATCAGCAGGTGTAGACATATAACTCACTTATCATCATAAAGCACCGCATTAGAGAAGTGGATCGGAATCCTCCAGGGGGATTTGCTGCTAAAGCATAGTTAGGGATCTACCTTTTGAAGCCTTAATATAATTATTTCTTGCCCAGCCTTCCTTTGTAGATGTCCAGAAATTCAATTATTTCAGCTCTCTGATGATAAACTCCAGAGAATTGATTTACAATAATGAACCTAAGCCTTGTTTACAAATCTCGGTGGCATTTCAAAGACCAGAGTGTCACAGTAGCAAAAAGAGGTTTCCATTTATCTGGGGGTGTATCCCCTTTGAAAAGATACAGGTGATTTCCAAAAGATATTTTTTCTAAAGAGCTTGATGCACCATGATAGCCTGCTGTATTTTTAATTCTTTTAGTGGCTGTGTTGCACATCCTTGGGTATGTTGCTGGTGTGACGGCGAGTCCTGATTCTCTTTGCTGCACTGCAGCGGGGCTCTGAAAACTGTCTGTAGTGTTCTGATGCCCAGTTAAATGCTGTGTCGGTTTCAAGTGGTGTGTCCTCATTTCTTCCTAGTTTTTTGTTGTTGTTGTTAAGTACTGTGACTTTCTTTCATTCTCTTCTGTAAGATACTGATCCAATGAGAAATGGGCCATTGTTCTTTGTGTACAGTCATGAGATTTGAAAAGTTGGTTGGACAAGCAGATTCTAACGTATGTTTCAGAAAAGCAATGGCCTCCATGTAGACGGGCGTGTCTAGCGGTGACTAGAACTGCCCGGTGAAAGGTCAGCCTTGAAAGAATAGGGAAGGTTGTTGAGTCCTTAAGAATGGCCAGTACACCTGAGTGACAATGGAAGAGGAACGCAGAACAGAAGACAGATAATCAAAACTATTAAAAAACGGGGACGTGGGAGAGAAAGAAGGAGCCTAAGGTAGAAAACAGAGAACCAGGCTCTCTGCACGGGGGAGTCAGGTGGAGAAGAGGGAAAACAAGGAAGACAGTGGTGGGGTAGGGTGGTCAGGGAACCTGAGGGCTGAGACCACAGAATTAGTTGTTGATCTTGAAAGCACAGTTGTTGATTGCAGTGTGCAGGCATTGGGCCATGTGGAAAGGGTCCGGAAGTGTGAGGCAGGGACTGCAGAGGGATGGGCCAGAGCTCCGGCAGCAGCTCCCCCCTCCAAGTGCCTCTTTTGGTCTTCATTATAGCCTGCCTCACACAGGGGTTTCCGAATAGGGCATATGGAAGAGCATGCTGTGTGCACTTACTTCCTGGTGTGCTTGAAGGATTTGCTAATGACTGGTGGTTGTCTCGCCGCCTCCCTGTACCTCAGTCTGGTTGGCCTTCTGTGAGTAATTACGTGGTTTTTGTTGTTGTTTTTGTTTTTTCTTTTTAAAGAACCACATATAACTCTAATTTACTACATCTTTTAAAAATATATGTGGTTTTGAAATTTTTTTAATGAGGTAGAAAAAAGGGAAGTGTTAGAGGGAAAAAGCAACCAGGAAAGATGTTTGTGTTTGCAAGAAGCAGCACGATTTAGCAGGGTGTCCCTGCAGTGTCTGCTTTGCAGCTCCCAGGAAATGAGACCGAATTTAACCCGAGGAGGCTGAGGCCTGAAGGAAGCTGTCCTTCGGTTGCCACATCTGAATTAGTCACATATCCATAAATACAAAGTATAACAGCAGAACCATCGAAAATGCAGTGGGGAAGGAGCGCCGTTTGCTGATAAATACGGCTTAAGTAGTAACAAAAGGAATCCTGGAGGCGGCCGTCTCAGTGCCGAAAATGGACAGTATGCTCACATACTGAATAAAATGGAGTTGTGTGGTGTATTCTGATTCACCCTCCTGTGTCTCCGCTAGCCTGGGCCTTGGGCTTTTCATGTTCTCTCATAACCTCTGCCTGTTCTCCTTGAACTCAGTGGCCCTCAGGAGAAATTCCTGATCTCTAAAACATGATGCAAAGTCTGCTGTGCTCACTGCTGGCCACCACACGCGGCCACACAGCATGGAGACATAGCTGGTCCAGAGAGCTCTGCAGGTGTAAAGGGACACCATGTGTAGAGGGGTGGAGTGATGGGAAAATACAGCATGCTTTGAGAATTGCCTTTACAATGATTACACATTGAAAAGCCAATATAGTCTGTACCAGGATAAATAAAGTACGTTACTAAAGTCATATATATATATATATATATATATATATCTCCTTACATAGGTATGTGTATATATTACGGAAACTATATATTGCTCTTTTAAATGTGGCTGAGACCACACATGTGGCCTACTTTGTATTTCTGTTGAACCAGTATGCATAGACTCTTGATGCGTCACTGCCAGCAGTATGTCTCCTTTCCTGTACCCTCTATGGACACAGCTCCAGGGCAGCTTGGCATTCAGTGGGGCTCAGGGAATTTAAGTATTCCCTTAAAATTGTATCAGATTATGCTAAGTTTCAATTTTTATTCTCGTTCCTCTTTGAACTCCTCTGACCAGTAAGCATTTTTTATAGTGTCACTGTCATTATAGATTGAGCATTCTTATCATAAAATCTGAATTACAAAAAGCTTCATAATTGGAAAGTTCTTAAATGCCCCTGTTTTGTCATAAAAAGAAAATCCCACCCTGTGAAAAATTGTTTCATGGAAAAAATCATGAAAGGTTTTGTGGAAGGGTCAGCGCGCTGTCATCTATAAGCCAGCTCTTTGGAGGTGGAGATGGGAGGGGTAAGCGTTCAAGGACAGCTGGGGGCTATATAGCAAGATACTGGAAAAAAAGTTGCATGAAATTACTGGTACCAAGTGTATAATGTATATATGAAATATAAATGTATTTTATATTTGAGTCTCATTCACAAAATAATATCATATATGTCCATAAATTCCAAAATCCAAAATTGAAACAAAACATTTTGGATAAGAGAAACAGAGGTTTTTATGTGGAACTCACCAGATCCCTCTGTGTTGTCTACAAATCTAGAAACTTCTTTTTTTTAAGGTTTATTTTATTTTTAATTATGTGGATATGTGCATAGATGCATGTGTGATAGAGATACCCATGGAGTTTAACAGAACGCACCGGATACCCTGGAGCAGACGTTACAGATGGTTGTGAGCCGCTCCACCTGGGTATTGGGAACTAAACTTGATCCTCTGAAAGAATAATGTGTTTTCTTAACCACCGAGTCATAGCTCCAGCCCCTTGAACTTTTCTAATTCAAAAATTTAAAATTAGGCGCTAGCAAGATGGCTCAGTAGGTAGAAACATTTGCTGTGCCAGCCTGAGTTCAGTGTCCAGAACCCTCGGTGGGGGAAGACAGCCAACGCGTGCTCCTCAACACACAAAGATTTGACATAGCAAAGGTGCATGCTTCATTTTTAAACAAAAGTTGATATTATTACACCTAACAAAAGACCCATGATGAACAAAATCAAGAATGTGTCTAACGGTTAATGCTGTCCAAATAATAATAATAATAATGATAAGAAGAAGAAGAAGGCTGCAGAAATGCCACACATCAGTAGCTTAAGTTACTCAAGTTTCTTGGTAAGGAAACTCGGTGCAGGGAAATGAACTTTTGGCTGAGCCTCATCAGGCATGGGATTCCCCATTTGTAAAGGGGAATTGAATTCTGCGACCAATCAGCTTACCTTCCCAAGACAAAGTTAAATTTGGACAGCAAAGAATGTCTTTTATGGTTCACAATTAAGAAACTTTTTTTTTAAATTCTTGGAATCCTTTAAAATACTCTAAATAGCACATGCTACAAACATACAAATTACTTTGCTAAGAAAACTAGCCAAGTTCTGTAAGCTAGGTGTCAGAAGAATGCGTTGTAGCGCCTACTCTTCCCAGCCATAGTAATTCCATATATGTTTTGAAGATGTATAACATTAATGAGGTTGCAAACGGCTTTGAACTCTTTTCATATTTGACTTTTTTTTAGTTTTGATGTGATATTATTAACTGAAATCCACCCTTTGCTTACATCTGATTTGCTTTTGTTCGGTGTTCCTTTTCTGCCCTAGGATTCCACCCAGGAAAGCATTTTTCACTGATACAGCAGATCCCTGAGCACCCTCTTCACTGTCAGTCTCTCGACAATGTTGATAGTTTGGCCAACTATAATTTGGAGGATGTCTTTGCTCTGGAAGTTTCTCTTGCCTAGATGGAAGAGCACAGAAGTAAAGAATACCGTGCATCATAAAAGAGCACATGTTACTTCCTGGTACATCACTTCTGATGTAGCCATTTGGCTGAGGTGGTGAATCCGGATAAACCCACAGGATTGTCCCTTTCCCCCTTTGAGGACAGTACCCTCTTAAAGAAAGTCATTACACACCGCCTGTGATTATGATGGAGAACTAGGTATTACTTTTCCTAGGATAGACTTTATATGTGTAAATTATCTGCAGTTCTTCTGCATAGGAGATTGTCTTTTTCCATTGTTTCATCAGTTAGGCTTATGGATGCACCTATTATATGTTGATATGTAATTCTGTCCTACAGAGTGTGTGTGTTGCAAATGTGTGTGTGTGTATCTCACATAGAAGTCTTTTATTATGTTTGTGTGCTCAAATCCTCCCAAATTTAACTGTTGGGAGTTGACTCCTTTACTCATTTGATATACTCTACCTTTAAAAACTTTGTGATTATGACAAGATGCTGCTTATGTTGATTCTAAGTTCTTAGAATCAACCATTTCCCCAGAGTCCTATCTCCTATTAAGAGAATAATATAAAAACCCAGTACCTAGCTCATTGCTATGGACATGTCTGCTTCGGTGTCAATAGAGTAAAGAAATCCACTTGGCCCTCTTCTCTCTTGTATTATGTATTCTTGTAGCTATTTCTGTAGCTCTCTGTATTTCTGTCAGCCGCCATAGGAGCTCACTCTGGTGATCCAAATCTACTCTGCTACCAAGTGGGCCATGTTCTACCCCCTGCTCTTGTCTGTAAACTCTCACCCCGCTGTGAGATTCTGGCTTCCATCTTGCTTTGCCTCCGTCGCTCACTTCAGAAGGCTCTGGCAACAGTATCAGGATTGCTGTACCTGTGTGGACCGTTTTAAAGACTACAAAACTGTTAGCCATTTTTGGTCATTAAGTTTTTTAAAATGTTTTTTTTTATTATTTCAAAACCAGTATTGTTAATAGAGAGGTACAGTTATTCTTCTCTTGAACACACATCCCACTGTTTATGTGTTCACAGGTGAGTGTATGTTTGTGTGTGGTGTGCTTGTGAGGCTCAGCTCTATCCACTTGACTAGGTTTGAAAGATCTAATTGAAACTTTTAGTGTTCACTTCTTTTGTTTTTAGCCTATCTTGAACCCTCCACTTAGTTTGTGCCATCTGCAAGGAGTTCTCTAAAGAACCCATCTGCCAGCTATTATTGTCATAGCTGCAGTGACATGTTGCTTGACAGCATTGTAGAGCTGTGTAATTTACTCACGTGTTCTTCTTGAGAGCCCAGAAGTGACCCACAGCATGAAACAAAACTCCGACACGTGCGGAGTTAGTGGAGAAGTATTTTGGCCACTTGCGAAAGTGTCTTAGCCATTCAAATGCCTCCCAGAACATTTGTTTCCCAGCCTGTTGTCAGCATGCAAATGTTATAGACTGTCGGTACATCTAAAGTGGTAAAACAGAAAAAGTTTTTAAAGTAAATATGAGTAAACATCTCTTGGGTCTGTAGTTATCGTTTTGATGTACGCGTATGTAGTGGGGTAAGGTAAAGAGTACCTGAGTCGGGGTTGGTTCTTTGTTTATTTTGAGGACAAATGAACAACATCCGGTGCTCCTCATCATTTTCAGTGTGAAGCGTCTTCTAGTTTGCCCATCAGGGGTAGGCTTTGTTTCTACTAGATTCTGTAGATTTGACCTTCAATCTCCCATTGCCCTCGTAGCCTGAGACAGGGTTACTTCCTTCTCACATAGATAACTGCAACGACCCCAGCCCGGTCCTCTGCCTTCCAACCTTGACTCCTTTGAAACAAATAGTCGTGAAAACCGTCCCAGACTTCTTCCTGGGTTTCTCAGGAGTGTTGATTGGTTTTGTACTTGAAGAAAGCCTTGTGGTCTGCCCTCACCCACCTGCAATCTCTCGCAATGTATTCCTCTCTGAGAATTCTCCCCCTCTTGCTTTTGTCTGAGTCCCAACAGCATGCATTTGCTCGGGTCTTCTGTACCCCTTGCTCTGTGGCTGGAATGTTTTCTATCTGACTTACAGTGTTTGCTTTTTTCTTCTCTCACCTCCTCCAACCCATGTGAGTGTCCTATTTATTCTCACAACCCGGTAAAATTCTACATCTTGTCCTAAAGTTTAGTCTGTATTCTCAGAGAAGTGTGAAGAACTTGCCGTGAAGAGCTAAGTCTGGAATGCACTGAAACATCTTGGGTGTGGAGAGGTGTTTGAAGATACCTGGACTTCTCGTTAGGACCACTGGGAGACTTAGGGTTCATTGCTCTTACCTGGGACTCTGATTCTGTGGCCTGGTACTGTTATTTATTATATCATAAGTCATATTCAAGTGTGCAGCAGCCTGTCTTCACCTGTGAAGGATAGTGATATATTCACCTGCTGCAGGATAGTGATAATATGATAAATGTGAGTTCCCTTACCCACGTTTGGTACATGAGTCTCAGTAAGCAGGAATGAGCCTGTTGCTGTTTTTATCACTACAGCTATTACTAATATGAGACATGGTTAGCCCATGGTTACTGGGGGAAGGGCACTAGTAATTCATGGAGCACCTTTGCTCTGGATAGTGGGTTAAATGCTTCATGAAAATTAGATCAGTCCATTTCCCAGCTCTGCTGTTTCCTGCACGTGTGACCTGGTTGATTACAGATTTTCTCTTGCCTCCTTTTCTCAGAAAACTAAAAATGTGATGTTGTAGCTGCCTCCTTTGCAAAGCTCTGAAGCCAATGGGAGAAGCTGCGCTGACGTCCTAAGGGGTGTTCCGGGAAGTCGCTCAGACTTACTGAGACTCTCACCTCACCTCGCTGGTGAGGTGGGCTCATACACATGAGAGAGGGGCTTTGTTGTTTTCAGTTACCGCCAGCCCCCCAACTCCGCCTGCTTTAAGATAATCTCTAGCCTTTGAGAGAAGGACAGAGGCTACATGTCCTGCAGAAACCCATTGGCCTTCAGACCTTTTGGGTTTTTTCATTCTTGTGATTCTGGCCACTTAGCCTACTCTTCAGAATTCATACAAGTTTGTTTGCATGCAGGTATGTTTGTCTGTGTGTCTGTGCACATGTACATATGTAGAGATCAGGGGACAACCTTGTCTGGCATTTCTCCGATGCTCACCACCTTTCTTTCTGGAATAGGGCTTTTCATGATTGGAGTTCTCTAAGCAGGCTAGCTTTGCTGGCCAGCTAGCCCCAAGGGTCTCTACACCCCTTCCCCTCTGCTGAGATTACAGCTACATGCTGCCATACCCAGCTCTTTTTTCAAAATGGATCCTGGTGATCAAACTCATAAACTCGTACTTGAAAGTTGAACACTCTACCGACTGAGGTATTATTCCAGTCCAACGTTTTTTTTTTGTGCTCCAGAGAATCGATTTATGACAGCTTTCCCTCTGAAATCAGTTTCTTCAAAAACCATTCTGACCCTCAAAAATGGCCTCAGTTTTAAGAACTTTTTACTCCGTCGTCTCACACGGTTTCCCCTCTTGTTTTTCCCTGTGGAGTGAGCTGGTGGGGTCTCCCAGGTTTCGGGTAGTGGCTGTTTGTATTCGTAGTGCTGTCTCATTCCTGGAATCATGTGTTTTTGTAAAGGCACGTCGTCATAGCTGGACATGCATTCCAGCTTTTGAACCTCACAGGACTGGAGAATCTGCTTCTCACCCATTTAACATCCCGTCCCACCTTTTCCTTCCTCAAAGAATTCTACATTCTTCTGTGTCAGGATACCTGTGTGCTTACTTGAAATACTTTCAGGTTCCCTTGCTGCTCAATTTAGGCAGCTAATAGTGAAGAAAACAAACAAACATGCTCTCTGTTGGTGGGGTCTGTCTGGAAGAAGGGTCTTTCTCCCTAGTAACGTCGGGAAGCTTCATGACAGGAAACCCCCGCTCCTTGGTCCATTCAGGAGCATGGGCATGAGGTCATAATTCCATGCATCATCTGTCTCGTGAAAGGTCTGAACTTCATGGTGTCATCCAATCCCTCTCTGTCCAAGCCACTGCCCAACATGTTCCAATCGACAAAGCGGAAAGCCAGTTTATTTGGCCTCCTAGATAATTTTAGCCTCGTTTTTGTTTTTATTGCCAGATTAACCGCAGTGCAAATCATAATATTTAAGAATTTCACAGACATAGAATAAATCTTTTTTTTAAAAAAAAATAAAAGCCAAGGGAAATTGGCCAGATAAACCACTGTGACCAGAGTTTAAATGATCAAAATGTTTCTCGGAGGATGGAGAACAGGGACACCTGAATTTTCAGCTCAGTTTTACGGCCTGTTGGCTCTGTGAGTGAGCCACTTGACTGGACTTCTTCCCACCAATCTGCAAAATGAGGTAATTTAGGCTAGACATTTGTTCTCACAGACCACCAAAGAGCCAGCCGGCAGAAGCTGCAGGGTCCCTATTGAATTCGGCATCTTTGCTGACTTGCCAAGACTTCGGCCAAGCAGCCAAGTTCACATTTTATTTACTTTAAAAAAAAAAAACAAAAACAAAAAGCCTCTCTCCACTGAAATTTCCGTGTGTGCTTAAAATATGAAATTTTAATTTTTTCCCACATAAAAAGTTTGTGTGGCTACCGATAAACATGCCCAATGCATACTGAAGAATTTTCCATTTAGAGTAAATGGTGTGTAATTTCCTAGAAATATGTAGACATGCGCACAACCTCTCACGATTCTTCATTTCTTTTGAGCATTGGCCTCCTTCCCATTAAGAAATATTTGCTGTTTAAGGATTAATCCACATATATGGAAGACCCAGGTTATATTTATAGATTACAAATCAATAAGCTTTAATTTTCATATAGCTCTAAGTTTACATCAAAACAGATTTCCCATGAAACTAAATTCTGTCCTAGCATAGATTTCTTTTTAATTCCTAATAAGGTTGCGTAAAGACTTCAATCTTCTCAATTCTTTCTTAAACTTTTAAGTTTTTTATGATTTATTTTCGTTTTTAATTATGTGTGTATATGTATGTCCCAGTGTGGATACCTGCACATGAATGCAGATAACCACAGAGATAGAGATGTTAGATCGTCCTGGGGCTGGAAGTGCAGCATGGGCCCTAGGATCTGAACTCAACAGCAGTATGTCCTCTCAGCTGCCCAGCCATCTCTCCAGTCTCCCTCAAACTTTGGGAGAGATTTTTATAATTTAACCTTTTCACCTTTCTGATGAGTAGCATTCTAATATGCTTTTCCAACCCTCAGAGGAAGATAGTGCTGCCCATGGCTAAATTGCATTTTAATGATCGGGCAAAATGAGCTTTCCCTTTTGCCCTCTGTCCTGATGAGGGCTTCTTAAGTAACTATTATTCCTTTGCTAAGGCAATTTCCTTTAGCTAGAGGCAATATCTGCAGCTTATAGTCATCTTTGCAATATGCAGTAAAATATTTGCAAATTAAAGATTCCAGTATCCTTTAAAAATAGAATGAACAGTTGTTAGAATATAATTAATACAGCGACTGCCCTGTGGACAGGCACTGCATGTTACTGAAGTAAGGATCCTTCCGTGACGAGTTCAGCATTGTGATCTAGCCCTGGACAGGTGCAAACAGATTAATTTGACTTGGTTGCTTGGCATTAATGTTTCGTTTTGTGCCCCAAGAACTCATTTAGACCATGATCTAGAGCATCCTGTATTTGTTTTTTGTCTTCTCACAAATGGATTCAATATTAATAATCTTACGCTGACCCTTTAATATTTCCAATAATTACCTACGAAACAGAAAAACGTGACTTGTATTGTGAACAGCTGTGAATATGACTGACCCATGCTAACTAAGGAGGATGGGCCCGTAGTCACTTCTGGCCTCCTGTAGCCTTGTACCTCAATCATTAGGGGTTCTTCCTCGCAGCCAGGATTCATTACTTGACCTTAGACACCCTGCGTAGTTCACCCAGGGAAGATGTGCTCATTTAAGAAAAGACGGTCTTTACTTGAATTCTCTTACTCTTCTGAGTTGATTTGTTTATTACTATCGTTGTTTGTTTGGCTTTATTTTTCTATCACTCTACATAAATGAAAGTCGTAACATCTTTTGCATCGCTGTCTCTTTCCTTATAGTTCATATCTGTTTAACTCTGGAACTAGGTGGCAACCTCCTGAGGTACACATTGCCTTGGGCAGGTTACTAGGCAGAGGTTTCTCATGTAGAAAGTTGGTTTATAGATGATGACGTCATAGCTCTGTGGCGTGAGATGCATGATTAATGCAGTTGCCTTTTTTCTTTTTTCTTTTGTCCTGGCAGGAAGTTTTGAAGTCCCCTTTACCATCCATCCATCCACCCATCCATCCATCCATCCACCCTCCAACCCACCTACCCATTCACCCATCTTCCATCCTCCCATGCACCCACCCATCCATCCATCCAATCTTCCCCCATCCATCCATCTGCCCATCCATCCACCCATCTGCCCATCCACACATCCTTCCATCAACCCACCCACCCATCCACCCACCTACCCACCCACCTACCCACCCATCCATCCACTCACCCACCCACCTACCCACCCATCCATTGATGCATGCATCTGTCCATCCATCCAGTATGAGCATATTTGCCAGAACTGCATCAGGGATAGGAATGTAATAATAGTGTGATGCTCAATGTTACTCATCAACTTGACGGAATCTAGAATCACCTGGGAGAATGTTCTCTGACTGTGCCTGTGGTTGATTATCTTGACTGTGGTAACTGGGGTGGAATAACTCATCCACTGTGGGAGGCACCATTCCCTGGCCAGGATTCTGGGACTGCCTAAGTGGAAATGGGAGCTGAGAAGCAGGTTGCGTTCATCATCTTTACTTCCTGATTATGAATGTAAAGGAACAGAAGTCTCAGGCTCCCACTGCCTTTATTTCCCCACCATGATGGACTGCACCTTTGAACCATGAGCCGGAATAAGCCCTTTCTCCTTTAGGTTGTTTGTCAGAGTATTTTATTACAGCAGAAGATCTCAGATAATAGTAGATACTGTCCATACTTTGAGAAACTTCCCTTCATTCCGGAATGGCATCCTTTGCCCGCCCATTCATCTTTAAAGATTCATCTTTAAAGTTATTTCTACCTGAACACCTTTTCTAGGGCACCCAGTTTGGTTCTTTCGCTATGATGGCCCAGTGCTTGCTTCATTGTAGTACAGAATTTAACTTCTTCATTCTTCAACAGGCATTCGTTATCGATTGTGTGCCAATTTTGTTCTTCATGTGTGGAGATACCACAGTGAATACAATCAAGGGAAATTAGCTTCGCAGCTTTTGTGTTCTTTCCCACTGTCCATCCATCACGCTCACGAGTACGGGAGTGTATGAGGGACATTGTGTAACACTTCTAGATCTGCAGTGCCGGTCAGGCCCAGGGACGGTTCACCTGAAATGGAGAGTTCAATGAAAGCAGGTTCCAGAATTCAAGTGGATTGATCTGTCCCATGTGTTTTATATAAACACATGTATCATACCTGTGTGTGTAATATTGTTTGGGGCTTAACATTTAAAAGTACTATGGTCTCTAATGGTTGGAAAGCAGCTGAGAGTTTTCATAATACAGGAAGACTGTTGAAATTGAAACTTTCTGTTGTTGTATTTTACTCCTTGCTGACAGTGAATGTCCGCGATTAGTTATGCACCTTTTATATGAAGGAAGAGGCTGAGATTAATTAAAGGAGATGGCACTGGGAATAAGTAGGGGATTTGTAGCCATCAAACTCATATGTGTAGGGAGCTTATGGACAGCAAGGTCCTGGTGGTAAGAAAGTTGGTTGTTTAAAGAAACTGGCTCGCCATTCTAAATGTCTTGAGTTCTTGGTGGGGGCATTTTAGACACTGAATGCTGGGTAAGTCTCTGACCTCTGTCTGGCCTTTGTGGCTCCGTGGTGAGGTCAGTAGGTGCACACAGAGTGACATGGACTGGCTCTTCTCTCTTTCAGTTGGTGAGTTTGTGAGCGACGCTCTTCTGGTTCCCGACAAGTGCAAGTTCCTACACCAGGAGCGGATGGACGTTTGTGAGACCCATCTACACTGGCACACTGTCGCCAAAGAGGTACTCGCCCCTGATTGCCTTCCTACAGAGAGATCTTGGGGGCATGCCAACACCTGTCAGGAGTTGTTCAAGGCAGCAAGTTCTCTATAGCAACTACATTCAAGTAACTAAAGTGTCCTAAAAATCGAGTTTACTCTCTAGAGTAGTTTTGTTTGTAAGGCCATGCTGCTGTGTCCCTTGTCCCTGCACATAGTTGGCCCCTCTATCCCCAAACAGTTCTAGTGATCAAAACCAGTGCCAGTTAGTTATGTTTGGGCCACATCTCAAGATGAACATAAAACTGTCATCTTCCATAGGTGTAACTTTAAGATGGACATCGTTTTCCATTTACTTTCTGTTGTTTTGTTGTTTTTCCATGTGGTTTCCATAGTTTAGCTAGCCATTGGTGACTTCCGTGGTAGAACAAAGAAGCCGCATGTCAAACACCATCCCAAAGTTCACATTTTAAAGTTATACCCTCCAGATTTGTCTCCACCAAGCTACCTTGCCATCTTCCTCTCTACAGTGGATGACTCTGTGGCAACATGCTCAGCCCACTGCTAACCCCTGCTTTTGGCTAAATCGATGAAAGATTGAAGACAATGTTTTTCTCCTCAGTGGTTGTGTCAGGATGGTGGTGTGAGTGTTCTAGAGCCGGGGTCTCAGGAGTTCACCACTAGGGTCAGTTTTGCATCCCTAGGAAGGCTGGACAGTTTATCATGCCCTGGCTGCAGGGGCGCCTCCAGAAGAGTCAGAGACGGCAGTGTGCTAGCTACCCTACAGTGAACAGGGCCGGCTCCACCCCACAACCCTTCTTTTCTTTTTCTCTACCAGGGATTGAATCCAGTGTCTTGTGCATGCTGAGCTATAATCCCTCTTTCAGCTGTCTCCTAAAGACAGCTCTATTTTGTCGTTCAAAGTAGAGTCTTGCTAAGTGGCTCAGTTTGGCCTCAAACTCACACTATAGTTCAGCAAAGCTTTGAACTTGCCACAGCCTTCCAAGTAGCCAGAATTACAGAATTACAGCCATTAATTAATATGTTGTGGGGGTAATGATGAGGATAAATGATACTCGAATAGGAAGTCCAGCTACATGGTAAGTTGACCTTCATGCCTTGACGGCTATGCTGAGTCACAGCATCCCAAAAATTAAAAAATACCAACTGCCTGAGACCACAGTTATGTTGGGCATGGGCTGATTAGACCCGTACCATCGAGATGTCTTATTAAGGGGAACGTATGGACAATAAAACATTAATATGGCCCTGAAGTAAGAACCAGATGCCTGGTAAAGTTTCACATTAGTCACCCCCAAGTTAAAATGGGCCCGAAGTGAGAAGAGGGGCATAGGTGGGCGGGTTGTTGGTTTCACGGAGGATGGTAGATTAATAAACCAAATGGGGGCAGGCATAGTCGTGTGGACGAGAAAGGTTTATGACTTAATGGTGTATGTAAGATAACGCAGATATGTCTGTAGAACGTTAATATATTAATTGGCTATAATAGTCATGGTGTAGTAAATTGTATGTTGATAAAGAATGTAATGTCCTATATAATTAATAGTTAATACATGCTTATATGCTTGGGGAATATAATTTAATGTACGATATACATAAGCTTATGTATATCATACCACCAGGTCTGGCTCCCCAGAAAAGTATTTGGTCCAAAATGTCAAATCTGTTGAACCTCAAGAATGAAACAATAAAAAGATTTAATATTAATTTTGCCTTTCATAAAATAGTGTGTTCTGACTCACCATAAAACAAACTTTCGTTGCATAAAAATGATTCTGAAAGTTGAAGAGCCAGCTGAACTTAAAGCAGACCACTTAATTTGAAATCCAGCTTCCCAAATGATAACCCCCTTTTGCATTTTTTTCTGAGTTTTTAAAGGAAAAAATGCTTTGTTACTAAGAAGCAACAGACTGTTGACTCCTGTGAGGTTAAAATACATTGTAATAATTTACTCTTTCCCTAAGCATGTTGAATTATTTTCTCTGTCACTGGGAGATAGTTTCTCGGTTTTCTCTTAGCTTAGATTTGTGCAAAATTAACAGATCCCAGAGAATCAAAAAGATACTGAGGAGGAAATTCCTCAGTGTTGTAAGTTTTGAAGTCTTTGTGGCTGTGGAGGACACTTCCTTCCCCTGTGGGACTCTGGGAAATGAGCCAAGAAACCGAATATTCAGACTAAGGTGGAGCTGAGTGGAAGAGATCTGCATCTGGGGTGGAGGTGGGAATGGATAGGTAGGAGAGGGAGAAGACACCTCTAGCTCCAGAGAAGTCCTCCTAGCCCAAGGGCCCTGCCCTGTTCCTGTGTCAGCCTTCTGGATCAGTTCTCTTTAACCTTTATTCTGTAAACATCAAAATCATTTTAAACGATTCCTAGATATATTTATTTTATGTATATGAGTGTTTTATATGCATCAGGTGTGTGCCTGGTGCCCAGAGGGCACAGAGTCAGTAGAGGGCATTAGATCCCTTATACCTGGAGGTAAGGATGGTTGTGAACCATCGTGTGAGTTCTGGGGATCGAACAGGGCTCCACTGCAAGAGCAACAAGCCTAACCATGGAGCCGTCTCTTCAGCCCAAATATCAAGATGACAATAAGATAGAGTACCAAGCAGCACATGCTAAAGACCGGGTTGGAAATGAATCCAGACAGCAGGTCGCCCTTGCCTTGTGAAACCGGTTCCGAATATGTCTGGACCTGCTGTTTGTCCCGGCTGGGGCTGCGGTGTGCGCATCTCTGGACCCTCACTGTCTCCTCCTCCTCTATGATAGACGTGCAGCGAGAAGAGCACCAACTTGCATGACTATGGCATGCTGCTGCCCTGCGGCATCGACAAGTTCCGAGGCGTGGAGTTTGTATGCTGCCCGATGGCTGAGGAAAGTGACAACGTCGACTCCGCTGACGCAGAGGAAGACGACTCTGACGTCTGGTGGGGTGGAGCAGACACAGACTACACTGATGGCGGGTAAGGTGGCTTTTGTCTGGCTGTCAGAGATCAGCTGAACCATCTCCTTTTACAGTCTTTGGATGCTGTGAAGGCATCTTTCTGTTTCATGCTGAAAAGATCCTTTTCTCACGCCTGTTGTATTTGCTACTAGCAGGAAAATATAACTCTGAAGTGATGCTGTGATTATTGTGCCATATTTGATGTTAGTGTTATTGATGGACCATCATGAAGTAATTTAACTGCTATATTTTACTGTCGAGAGTACTGATCAAACCCCACTAACAGCTACTCGTTGGTAGTTCTACCAGGAAGTTTGTTGGTGGGACATCAAAGCTCTCATTTTGGGCTCTCATTTGGAAATACTTTTAAACACTCCTCCAGGGCTTTTGTCAGTCATAAACTCAGTACAAATTTTTCTTAAAGATTTGTTCTGTATTTGTGTGAGTTGGGGGATTTCCTTTTTGTCTTTGTTTCAAGTGGGGCCCCTCCATCATCCTTTTCCTTTGACTATAGTTAGCAACTTTCATAAATGCTTGCTAAAGTTCTTTAACTGTCTTTAACTGTTTCACAATTGCTTGTAGACATAATTTTACCTCCTCTTCCTTGGAATCTTGATCCCTTAATTCACTCTCCTACTTCCAGTTCATTTGGAGACGAGCCTCCATATTCAAAGCCAAGGCTGTGAACCAGGTTCTCTGAGTTAGAAATATGACCCAGTTCATTGGTCGATTCAGGCTATACCATTCCCAAAATGGGGGACTCTTGCTTTCTATCCAAGGTCCTCTCCGCTGTTCCCCAGTGTTAGCCAGCTCAAACATAACATCAAACACGAATCACAAAACAAGTGGTTACAGTGTAAAGCTGCCTCGCTTCAGCCATGGCTTTTTCTACATGTGTATGTAATGTTTCTAACCATTTTACTAATATGAAAGAACTCACATACACCAAGAATCCTGTCTTTTCTGTCAGTAAGACGAGACTCATTTTAGTGCCGGTTGCCCACATTTGGCAGGACTTGTGTGTCTCTGTTACAGTCCCTTGTGTTCCCTCTTTTCACCTACCTCCATCCATCTACTTACGTTTGAGACGGGGTGGAGACTACATTGAGAGCTGTGTAGCCCGGGCTGGCCTAGACTTGCTGTGTAGAATCAGTTGGCCTAGAACTCACAGAGATCTGCCTCCTGAGAGTTGACATTAAAGACTTTCACTAGTACACCTAGCACAGAAAAAAAATGCATTTGATTTATATTGACATAAAGCCAAGGAAACTTTTAAGATACTTCTTAGTGATAAGAGTTTGAAGTCTACGTATAAGTGTTGAATGAATTCTAATTGGTATTGCTAATAAAAACCCAGAGTCAGATATAGAGATTAATGCTGAAGATCAGAGAAGCAGAGTGGCCAGCCACTAGAGAGTTCTTATACTGTACTAATGCTCAGACCGAAGGGGAGATCCTGTCCTCAGACTGCATCTCCTGACTGCATCTGTCTCCACCAAACCTCAGACTGCATCTGTCACCACCAAACCTCAGACTACACTGAGCTCCCATCTCCTTCTGCTTTATTTTCCTCTCTCTGCCCAGCCATATCACTCTGTCTCTACCTCCCTAGTGCCAGGATTAAAGGCATGTGATCCCAAGTGCTAGGATCACCTTTGTGGGAGCTCTGTTTCTCTTTTAGACAGATTCCATCTTGTATAGCCCAGGGCAGCCTTGAACTAATAGAGACCCATCTGCTTCTGTCTCCCTAATCCTGGGATTAAAGGTGTGTGCCACCACTCCCCAGCTTGTAGTGGCTTAACTCTGCACTCTGATCTTCAGGCAAGCTTTATTTGTTAAAACATAATATATATATATATATATATATATATATATATATATATATATATATATATATATAAAGCTTTCTGTTTCCTAGGCAAGAAGTAAAAGGGAAGCAGAATTTGATTCTAAGATATTTTGCCATTGAGAATTAGGGGTTCTCCATGTACCTCTGTTCCATGTGTCACATGTGGAATGGGCATGGGTTCAACTTAATTATCTCTTTTTCTAGAAATGAGGTGGCCTAGTTCTCACTCGTGAACCCATTCCCGTCCTTTGCCAGCCACAACCAGATCTGAAAGTTTCAGAGGCTTTTGGAACAAATCCTGTCCCTAGGTCTCTGGCCACAGAGCACCAATACAGTCAACATTCAGAAAGGAAACTGACTGCCGACTGAGAAAATATGCAGCATGGCATTGAAACCTGGAAACTTCCATCAGTGGTGTTAAAAGTCTAAGACACTAGATATGTGTTTGTAAAAATGTTGGTGATCTGGTATTGCTGTCACCGGGCTCTCTGTCTCTCTCTCTCTCTCTCTCTCTCTCTCTCTCTCTCTTTCTTTCTGTGTGTGTGTGTGTGTGTGTGTGTGTGTGTGTGTGTGTGTAAGTACAGACTAGAGGTCAATATTGGGTGTATTCCTCAAATACCCTCCACCCTTTTTTTAGGCTTGGATAATGGGGAACCAAACTTGGGCTCTCATGAGTGTGTGGCAAGTGCTTCACCAAGGCCCTATGCCCCAGCCCCATGGAATACTTTTAAATTTTAAAAAGATTATTTTTATTTTCTTGAGAGCTACCAGCCTTTGCCAAGCTTCTTTCCCATGTAAGGCATTTTTATGTATCTTGTAAATCCTCATTTTTATTGGATCTGGTTTTCCACGAGCCTTGATCTTTTTATCCTACACCTTTTCTGACACCGTTGCAGCCATCCCTGCCGATACTGTAGGAGGCCGCTGAATCTTGCTGCTGGAAATTGATCCAGACAGATGGTTTGCGTTCTGACCCAAGTCTCTTGTTTATTCGTTACGGTCACTGAGTAACTGTACCTACTTGATATCCATCTCTGGTTCTATGACTCTTTCTGTTCTCACAGCAGACACCAAGCTATGAGATGTTTGTTTTTCTCCTTCGAATATACCATTTGAATCCTATGCCAGACTCCTGGAAAAGTCATTCAGTGTTTTATCCAGACCAGAGAGAGAGAGAGAGCACTCAGACCTCAGTCATCACATGACGGGGACAGGCACACGGGGTCACATGGTCACCCTGTCATCACCATCCCCTTGAAATGCTAGCTGTCTCCTCCCTCATCATCATCATTTGTGTTCTCGTTCAGGCCCCCACCTCCCCCATCCCTCAGAGACATCCTTAGTTCCAACTATTACTGTGATCTTACATCTGAAATACTCACCAGCAGCAAGTTGCAATTCATCGACCTTCCTCCCTCCTACTCTTCCTCCCTCCTTCCTTTTCTCGCTCCCTCCCTCCCTTCCTTCCTTCCCCACAGGAATCTGTTCTTCCTAATCAGAACAGATTGAGCAGATAACCATTTATATATACCCAATACATCCTAGTCTTACTGATAACCTTCGCATTTTCTAAACATACTTTGGTCAATCCTCAAGACCAGGGAAGACTTTAATTTTTTCTTGTAATTGCTTCTCAGTTTCCCAAGCTATCAAGTTGTGTAACTGTAGTCATTCCCATTTCTTATTCATGCTGTAACATCAGCTGAGACCCTCATGTTTCTAGCAGATGTACCTAATTCCCCCAATTTGGGACCAGATCATCTTCCACATGACAGTTCATCCAAGCCAACCCCACCCACCTTGGTCCCTAACATCACCTTTCTTCCTTGCGGTACCGATGACGCTTTCATAGCGAACTGCTGCAGATTCCTACAACAAGGTACCTGCTTTTGGTTGACACTCAGTTTATGTTAATTAAGCAGATAAGTAGGACTCTGCTGCTGCCTAAATATCTCCTGTACCTTCTCCTAGCCCCTTGTCCCTGTCTTTGCCCTTTTATATCGTGTTCTGCCTGGATTCCTGATCCCAGCCTCCTTCCTTCTCTTGACCTTTTAGTCTCGGTGGCTCTGCTTCCTTTACCGACAGACCTGCTATTTTTTTTCTCAAAGTTTATTAAAATATAAAAGTTTCCATTTTCGCCCCTCCTCCCAACACCCTCCCACTCCCCCCACTCCCTCTCCTCTTCCCTCTCCATCCCTAAGAGCAGTCAGGGTTTCCTGCCCTGTGTGTAGTTCAAGTTCCTCCCCGCTCCCTCCAGGACCAGGACGGTGAGTATCTAATCAGACTGGATCCCCAAAAATCCAGAATATTCTGAGGAAATAAGTCCCAGAGTCATTGTCAATGGCTTTTTAGAAAGACTTCGGGCCAGCCACATTCAGAGAATCCAGCCTCCTCCAGAGAATCTGGTTGGATCAAGCGCTCCTTCAGTCCCAGTCAACTGGCCTTGGTGAACTCTCATTAGATCAGTCGCCTTGTATCAGTGGGTGATCGCTCCCCTTGCCGTTCTGATTTGCTTTTTCATGTTCTTCCTCCTTCTGTTCCTCCTTTGGACCTTGGGGGGCTCAGTCCGGTGCTCCAATGTGGTAGACCTGCTATTTTTTGAACCATAATTCTTGAGTTCAGTTCCTCCTTTCAGCCCTAGTATACTGGTAACACAGCAATAACTAGCAATTTGGTGCTGTACCATCCTTCTGAACTGGCCAGTTGTTTTGCCATTTTGTGTTTTCGGATCTTTGTTATCATAATCAGAAAGAGTTCATGAATGATGATGAGATAATTCTTTCGATGCCCAAATAAGAAAATGTTTAACACATACAAATATAAGATTAAGATCCATCATGTGTTGTGGATGTCTGAAATGTTGCAGTGGGCTTGTCTGATAGCTACAAAATAAAACTAGTTTTTCTCAATTTTACTTTTCTCCAAGAAAGAGTAAAAGTCTGAGGTGCTATTTCTTCTTACAGTTAGTTAGAACTGCCCAGAAAGAAACTCAAAAGCTAAAATGTCCCCAGTGATGGGACTCCAAGTGTTAACGACCCGCCCTACTTCCTGGGAGTCTGTATTTATGTGACTTGGCATGTGGAAACACCTGGCATAATTTTGTACACATTAGATACTCAGCAAATATTTGAGTAGAAGTGGAGTGGCCTTGGCATCAAATACATACACGGTTGCAGTCATCATAGTCAAAGGTCAGCCTATATGCTCAAGCTAATTGGTTAAAAAACCAAACGGAGGAGCATCATTTTAGATAGGCAATAATTACAAGAAATTGCATCAGAAATCTCTAAAGCTAGAAATGCTATTGGAAGAATTCTGAGACCAAAGACAACTAAATGGTTTCTCAGTGACCTTTAATGTGGTGCCTACACAAATATCTTATTCCTTCAGAAAGTGAGATAAAATTGTAGTTACAAATGAAGAAAAAACTACTCTTCTAGACCCTGGGATAAAAGTCAATCTGTGCTTGTTTTGTTTTATGTTTTTGGCAGTACCAACCATTGTACCTAAGGCCTTATACTTGGCAAAGAGCACTTTACCACTGAAATACAGCGTTTGCCCTTTTTGCTGTTACGTGTTTCTAATTTCCTTTTGAGACAGAGTCTCCCTTTGTAGTTTGGGTTAGCCTTCAGCTTTCTGTCCTCTTGCATCAGCTTCTGGGTCACCTAGGGTTATAGGGATGTGCCACCACACTGGCCCCTAATGTCTGTTCTCAGACTTTTTTGTTTGAATCAGTCAGTCCTTTTTGCCTCTAATTGCCAAGTTGAAGCTCCTTAAAAAAAGAAGGAAGAGAAGGAAGAGGAGAAGAAAGAAAGAAAGGAAGGAAGACAGGCAGACAGAAGAAAGAGAGAGAGAGAGAGAGAGAGAGAGAGAGAGAGAAAAGAAATCTGAGTCAAATATCTCATATTCATGAGACTACCAGGTCTTAGCAAGCATTCTACCCGATTTAAGAAATGAATAAGCAGTTAAGAGCAGTAACTCCCAACAGGAAATGATTTCCACTCAATGGGCCTTTGGAAATACTGACAGTCATTTTTCGTTGTCACAGGTGATGAGAATGAGTTAGGAATGTCACTTTCATCAGGGTGAGCTAGAGATGAGGATACTGCCAAACATCCCGTGGTCTATAGGACAGCCCTATGATAACGTGAACTGTGCTGGTATTACAAAATTCCAGTTGGGGGGCTGGAGAGATGCTCAGAGGCTAAGGGAACTGGTTGCTCTTGCAGAGGACCTAGGTTTAGTTCCCAGCACCCACATGCCGGCAAACAACCATCTACCACTCCAGTTTCAGGGGATCTGCCACCCTCTTCGAGCCTCCATGAGCACTGCATGCACCTGCTACACAGACATACATGCAAGCAAAACACCCGTACACATAAAGTAAAGATATATAGCTCTAAATTTTAAGGAAGCACTTTTGCCAAGTGTCATGGTTCATGCCTATAGTGCCAGCACTTGGGAGGCAAAGATAGAATCAGTTTCATTATGGCCCCTGTACACCAAGGACTTCTCAGAGGATTAACAACCACATAGTTTTATAGACAGTATAGTTCACAAATATATGGTTTGGAGTTTTTGAAAAATTTCTATCCAATCAATCAGGAAATGTCATCACTTCTGTCTTCAGTAAGGATACTGAAATATTCCCAGTCTTATCTGACACCCAGCTATCCTAAGAATTTATGTCTTCTTCTCTTGTCTGAGTTTTCTGTCCTACCTGGTTCCCACAGGCATTAAGTTCCAAAGAAATCACACAAAGGTCTACATTAGTTATAAACTGATTGGCCCATTAGCTCAAGCTTCTTATTAACTCTTATAACATATAGTAGCCCATTATTCTTGTCTATGCTAGGCACGTGGCTCGTTACCTTATTCAACGAGGCAGTCAAATCTTGCTTCTTCTGTGGTTGGGTCAGAACTGCAGACTAGGACTTCCTTCTTCCCAGAATTCTCCTGTTCTCATTGACCCGCCTCTACTTCCTGTCTGGTTGTCCTGCCTATACTTCCTGCCTGGCTACTGGCCAATCAGCGTTTATTTAAAATATTCTTGACAGAATATAGACCATTGTCTCACACCATTCTTCAGGTCACCACTTTCTGTCTTTATTATTAGATGAGAGAGAAAGAGAGATGGGTAAGTTTTATTTGGCCATACATCTTCTCCCTCGTATCAGTGGAGTTAAAATTCTTAAAATAATCTTGCTCGATTTCTGCCTGGCCTTTTAAGAAAATGCTACTTAACGCTCAAGGGAGAAGAAAACACTAGCGATGTTAGATGGACACCAAGTAAATCACACAAAAGATAAATTAAAGCCTTAAATCTCTGTCAGTGGATGAGTCAAGAAAAAATGAAATTGATGAAACAGCACGTGGCTTTGAGAAGCAACTGTCACAGGGCTGGCTTGGCAGCTTCGAGCGCTGCTGGGCTGTCTGGCTCTTGTTGAATAAAGAAACTAATTTGAAAATGATGAATAGGAGAATAGCCGAGACTTGTGCTTCTCCCTTGAGGACACTGGCTGCCACTACCAAGGTCTTATTAGAAATGCTGAGTTTCTGCATTTAATAGACTTGGACCGCATAGACATCAAGAAGAAAAACAAATTGCTTTAATAGCCCTAAGCAGATTACAGCCGTGAAGCCAAGCCAGTGGGGTTTGTTTTGGTTTCTGAGCAGGTGATGGCAGAAAAGAGTGCCTTTGCTGGGCATGACTTGGCTGGTGCTGTCTGAGGTGCCTCTGGCAGGGGACGGGGCTTACTGAGCCCTGGCACTCACTGCCCAGTAATAGGAAATCATCAAATGACACCCACCACACAGCTGTAAGTGTTATTTGAAGGACT
This sequence comes from Myodes glareolus, assembly GCF_982192425.1. NCBI lineage: Eukaryota > Metazoa > Chordata > Mammalia > Rodentia > Cricetidae > Myodes > Myodes glareolus. The sequence goes on from NC_142027.1 coordinate 15,701,025, forward strand.
GGGTTATTCACTGATGGAGATTTTTAAGACAGTGAGCCATGCTCAGATAGTCAGGCATGAGTAAGAATATAAAGATCTTTACTATTTTGACTGGATTCAGGTACTAGTACCTGTAAGTACTGGTTCTCTCTCTCTCTCTCTCTCTCTCTCTCTCTCTCTCTCTCTCTCTCTCTCTCTCTGTCTTGAAAGACAACGTTTCTTTCTGTAGACTTGACTGTTTGTAGATCATGTTCCTCAAACTCACAAATACTCCTGCCTCTGCTTCCTGAGTGCGGGCACTAAAGGTGCTCCTCTCTACCGCCCAACTTCTAATTTCTTGTTGAAATTGGCATCAAGTTTCAATAATGTCCTCTTTAGTCTAAAACCCCTTGTTCATATGGAATTTATCACTGTATCATATAAAAAATCATTTTTCAAATTTGATTTACATATTAAACTGTCATGCCCAAAGATGTTTCTTATCATAGAACTATGTGGCATGAGCTGGTGCCAATAACCTTCCATAAGAAACTCAGCAAAGTGTAAACCCGTGTTTTTCTGTAGAAGGAAGTCAGTCATTAAGAAAAAAAGCTTAGGCAGGTTTGAAACCATATCCTATCTCTCACCACGTTTATGAGGTAACATTTCCTGTGAACCAGAATTTAAATGTGAAATTAAAGACGATGAATTTACCTTGTTAGCTGAAGCCAGGACTTGTGTGAGTTCAAGTAGCTGAGGACAGAGAACTTCAGTTAGCAAGCAAAATGGTCTTCTTCTCACAGTAGAAGACTCTTAGACAGGGACCCACAAGCAGTCCAGTTGTAGAGAATAGGAGACCAGAGTGTGCAGCCCTAAATGGCATCTGTGTCACAGGCTCAGGGATCATCACAGAAAGTGTAAGAGCTCAAGGTTGCAAATGGCTGTTACCAAAAATATTTAAAAGGGATTTAATTTTGTTTTGTTTGATATGAAAGCTGCACCCGTGAGCCCATAGCAGCTATGATGACAAGCACAAGACCTGCATAAGACCAAGCCAGTCAGAACTCTAATGTGGCTGGTGAAGGGGCTCAGGAAACCTCACCCCTGGTTGAGGAGTTATTGGCAGTTGATGGCTCCCTGGGGAGGATGTGTCAGATCTCTTCAGGGGTGTTGTCTAGGGTAGGTTGCCCATGAACCAGTGGTTGGTTCTGTGCCTAGGCACATACCAGCAGCACCACATTAATAGACTGCCTGGTTAATCTATAAATAATGAGAATATGAAATTGGGAGGTAGCCGTGGAGCTGGGGAGACATGAGAGGAGGTGAAGGGTGAGATGGGATGAATGTCATCAAACAGTGTTGTAAACATGGATGAAATTCTCAAAGGTTAAATTAAAAAATACACTTCGAAAACCACACTTGAACCCTGGTTTGTCCAGTTGAGCCTATTTCCTCTGACACAGGAAATGTTAGAAAATATGCATCACGGTGTTTGCTTTTTGCTCTACTGACTAATGAAGGAATTCATATATAATGTGCATGCTGGATTTAGAAGAGCAGCAAAGCACTGTGGGGCTAGGAATGTCCTGTTCAGATCTCTCAACCAACCCCACCTCACGCAGTCACATACAGAAGCACCCTTAGGACTCGGTGCCAGTGTTCCACCTTTGCTAGATAACCATAGTTATTATAGCATGCTCTCTTTTCAGTTGAATCTTATATAGCTATTATAACTGATAGTGATCAACAAGGACACCTTAGGCCTAGATGAGGTTGAGAACATCTTAAAGTAGCTGTTGGGAGTAAGCAAGTAATGGGATCCTTGGTTATATGCCTATTTTATGTTTTAAATATGTGAGAATTATTTTAAATATGCAAAACTAGTAGAATATATGATTCCTGATGACTGGAAATTAATCTATTAGTGTGTAGTTGACATTGATTCTCTTGGATATTTTAAATAGAGACTTAATGGCTGTTGAAACTTTCAATTGCCACATTTCAAAACCTTTCGTTTTAGATCTCAGTTATGCATTTCAAAAATACAGAAGAATTATAAGTAAGCTAAGATTAAGCTTTTAATCTTTTGCCCCTTGGAATATGCTGTTCGTTTGCTACCCATTGTATAACTTTTGATATGCTAAGCAGCCTCCAGAAGAATTTTATAAGCTACTGTTATTAGAAAAACTGGAGTCAAGGAGTTGTACAAATAGAAGAAGTGGTAATGAAGTGCTTTGGCTTTATAAAAATGTGTCTACAAGGTACTCTAGGACAGCGGCATCTCACTGACATGGCATTTCTAGGCACATAGGCCCCGAGACTTCAGCCTCATGCAAAGCCCATGCAGGTGCTGGAACTCCCTTAGCAACACGGAACTTAGAGCATGTGTAACAGGGTAGCCTTCTGACTTCCTTCTTGACAGTATCTTTTCTACACATGCACATGGGAAATTGACTCTATGAGCATCTCAAATACACATTCATGACATCTGTGGGCTTCGATTTGACCCCTAAATTGAATATTTTTGCTCTGTCATGAGCATGAGTGACAAGTTTTTCCTCAGACTCTCTTTATTTTTCTATTAAGAACCAGTACCTGCACAGACAGGCCCGGACATGTGTGGGCTCAGGAACGCAAACATTCCTAGCAGCTTTTCATCACAGAATACCTGAAGCTTAAAAGACAGTTGAAATCCTCTATTTCTTAGAAATCCCTTTCCATGTGTGACTTGCCTATCCTTATCATTTCCAGCCTGCTTTTCTCTTTACTCAAGACTTTGGGGTCTTTCTGTTTATTGGTTTATAACTATGACCACCACTGTTTGTTTTAAATTGTCCATTGAGTTTCTGTTCTCTGGTCACCTTTTTTAGATTATTGTAAATTTTCCTTTCTTTTCTGTCTCTTTCTTTCTTGTCTTAACTTTGAATATCAGTTAAGTCCAATCGTTCAATACTGACCTCTCCAGCCCAGGCTACCTGATTATTTTATACATCAAGGAACTCTAATGTGTGCTCTTGGCAGCCCTACTTCCCACTGAGGTAACTTCTTGAAGTTACATTTTGGGGTCTCTGCAATGTTCCTTCTGCAAATTCTGCCACGTTTACCTTCACCTACTCTGTCTATCCTTTCCAATACAATCTGAGTACCTAAAAAATAAAGTAACTTAAAAATAAATAAAACTGTAGTACCCTTCTATAATGTCCTCTGCCATTAGCTTTCTCCTACACATTCATCCTATACATCCACCACACAAACGTGAAGCTTATATTCCTTACGGAACAGCAGCAGTGTGGAGCATACATGTACGTAAGCCTGACGTAGAACTCTCCAAGGTGCACTGGTAGCTTTCCAACATCCTAAGAAACTGACATGCAGGGAGAATACATTGAAGCCTTGCTTGGAGTGACGAAGGTGACAGTGAGGGATACCAGTAACAGAGCTTCATAGAAGCTATGATTTTGTGTGTGTGTATGCCTGTTGTGTGCATGCATGTGCATGCATATGCATGTGGAAGCTGGAGAACAATCTCTGCTGCCGTTGCTCAAGTGCTCTCTACCTTGTTTTTATCTTCCACTGGCTTAGAGCTCTCCAATAAGCTAGGCTGTACAGTCAGTGAACCCCAGAGATCCTCTTTTCTTCTTTTTTGTTTTTATTGAGCTGTGTATTTTTCTCTGCTCCCTTCCTTTCCTCCCCACTCCCCTTGTGCCCTCTCCCATGATCCTCATGCTCTCAATTTACTCAGGAGATCTTGGTTTTTTCCTACTTGCCATGTAAATTCAACCCATGTATGTCTCTCTTAGGGTCCTCTTTATTGTCTAAGTTCCCAGAGATCCTCTTATCCGAGCCTTCCCACTCTGGGATTACAAGTCTGGATCACCATTCTCAGCATACATGAGTGAGTGCATGCATGCATGCATGCATGCATGCATCCATCCATCCATACATACATACATACATAAAAAAGAGTTCTCTAGTGGTTTGGCTGCTTTGCTTTTCTGATCTTCATCTTCAACCCCAATATCTGACTCTGGGTTTTATTATTCATGCTACACGTGTATGTATATTATGAGAGAGAGAGTAGGGGGGTAGAGAAGGGGGTTTCTGGGGATGAAACTCAGGTTCTTGTGTTTGTAGGGCAGCCCCTTTACTGACTGCTATTCTCCAGCACATTGGTCTGTGTTCTTTCCATGTTTTCGCATTGACCAGCCCCTTCACCCAGTTATCACCCCAGGCTTCTCCACACCCTACTGACTCAGTGTCATGGGAACCATTTTAGAAAGCTCTTGCAGCCTGGAACAGACACATCTCCCTGCCTATAATATCCTTCCCCTAACCCATGAGCATGGACAGTTTATTTCTGTCTTGGATATCAGCTTTTCTTTCCCTACAGAAATGAAACCAATCAACCCCTTTAGAAGAAGCCACTTTGACTATTTCAGCCTTGGCATCCAGTCTTCTGTCCTGACACTGACCTCATGTTTTAGCGTTTGATTTGCTCCTTGTGTCTTTCTCCTCCAATAGAATGTGCACTGTGAGGAGGGGGAGCTTGTTCTCCTTGTCCCTTTGGGGACCTCATATCTGGCTGAAGTTCTAAAAAATAGTATCCGCCCATATTCTTATTTTCTCCATTACCAATGGTGTTGGCTTCCATGAGCTAAAAACATTAGCTAGAAATTTCTAAAAATAAGCTTCATAGACTCTTCAGCTGCATGCTGTTTTGAGTAGCATGGTGACATTTTGTGCCATCTGCTCCTTTCTGCTCAGGACACAGTCCACACTGTGTATGTTACCTGCCTGATAGTAGCCGTCTCAGCTAGCGCATTGAAAAAGCTCTGATATTAGAGTGACTTTTTTTAAAAAAGTATTTTGCTTAATAATGGTTGTAAAGGATAGACCTGGTGCTGACAGCTTTATTTTGTTTTGTTTGGGTCAAGAGAAGTCATAGAACATCAGCTTACATCATCACAAAAAATACTATAGAATAGCATGCTGAGAGAAAGGGACCAGATTCAGTCACTTTATTATAAGGCACTCTTCTAATTGCTTTATTGTAGTTACTGTTAATTTTTTGCTATGTCTGATTTATAGAAGTAAACTTTACGATAGGCACGAATGTAGAGGGGTTAACATCTTACAACCCGTATAGAGTTCAGCGTTGTCTACAGTCCCAGGTACTCTCTGGAGGCCTCGAGACATCTCACACACGGTACTGTTTAAAATAGTGTTCCTAATTAAACTCTTGAATAAAATCTAGATAACAACATCTCGGACTTTCTCTCCTAGGTCTCTCATTGGCGCCAGTCTTGAAGTACACTTGTGGGGTGATCAGGGAAGGAAGCAAGAGCTGTAGGATTGGTGTAAGGAAAGCTAGTTTGAGTTTCTGCTCTAGGTGATAGTGTAAGTGGGCCCTGTTAACAGCGCACAAAGTGAATGGTCATCTCGTCCTTTATCGGTGGTCTTTCAGGAATTGTAACACTTTGGCTTTTTTTTTTAATTTTTATTTTTATTATTTTTGGTCCAGTGCTGTTTATTTAAGGGTCATAAGAAGGTGATTTCTCATAGACGATGGTCCAAATTTTTGGCCCTTCATTCCTAGCTGTCTGTTGGATTTCTTCCAACAGTAACTCTCAGCCTCTCAAATCCATCATGATCAAAGCTGAACCCATTAACGTCTGCTTCTTACCACCCGTTCTTCCTGCTACATCCTGTTGCCATTAGTAACCATCTCTACCCCATGTCTCCATCTTGAAGCATCAGATTCGTCTTCCCACTAGCTCCCTCCATCCAGATGGCCACCAGTTCTGTTATTTTCTGGAACCTCTCAGCCTCCTTGGCTGTGCTTTCCCGGAGCTTTCTCGACATGGCACGTGACACTCAGTCACCTGTCTGGCCTCCACGCTTGCTGCCTGCTCATGTGTGTTGTTGTATGACCAGCCTTCCACACTTTTACTTAGAGCTTGTTTGTTGGGAGCTGCATCCTTGTGGATTTACCTCCAGAGTCTTCAGCCTTTAAAACAGTTTTCCCTAGGACAGCCGCCGCCTGCCTTCTGTTCTGTGTTAATGCTCGTTCCTGATCTCCATCATACGGAGCTGTTGGCAGTTTGTGCAGTCCCTGCATCTGTTAACCTTTGTCTGCTGTGCCCTTTGCCATGTGTTCTTCCCTGTAGCCTCCCACTCATTCACTGCTTCCCAGTTTATTATATTATGAGACTGCTTCCGTCTTCCTTGCCCAGACCTTGTCTGTCTCATGTGCGCGCGCGCGCGCGCGCACACACACACACACACACACGCACACACACACTATTAATACAACACTTACGACATTGTTTTATGCATGCTTACTTGCCCATCTCTGTAGGACTCTGACCCTGTGGTCAGCAGTTGCAAACCTGCTAAATATAGTACCCTCCTCATACTGTATTAGATTTTCTTTCTGTATCGATAAACCTCAAGGCAAACATTACATATGTGAGACACAAATGATACCTTTATTTGTACTGTTTTCAAGATCTAATAGCATTAAAAGTAAAAGTAATTGTGTCCTCAATAAACTTAAGCTATAGCCTCAATAGTAAAAGGTAGAGTGCTTAGCTCTTCCTGCTCAGTTTCTGTTTAGTGCATCCCTGAAAGACATTAGTATTATCATTTAATTGCAAAGATGCACAGACTGAGAACCAATAGGTATGCCCAGATCTCTAATTTTGTAAGTCTGTGCACGTAGATTAACAACGTTTGATTTATGCATTACACAGTAAGGGTGAACAATAACTGATAATAAAATAGAACCATTATATCAAGTTGCAACAATAAAAGCTATTCAAAATATATAAATTACTTCTCTCAGGAACTTTTCATTAAATATTTTAAGGCCGTGGCTCACCAAGAGTAACTGAAGCCATGCCTAATCGGGGGCTTCTGAGTAATTAGTGTCATATTCCTTTGTGAAAGAACAAAGCATTCATGAAAGCAGCTGTTGTCAGAGATTTAGCCTAAACCTCAATACGTGGCCACACTGAACACGTCGCCCTGGGCCCTCTACATTTGCTGGATTAAGGAATACTGGTGTCCAGTGTTCTGACTCAGTTTTTCAGACACTTCTTGGGAAGATGCTTGTCAACGCAAGAAACTGGGTTTGTTGGCAAAGGAAAAACAATTGCAATAGAAAAGCAATTTTCATTTCTAGAACATGCTTTCCTCAGTATTCTGTCTACCCAAGGCTTTCATGTTACAGTAGTAATGGACTAATTCATTTTATCTTTAGTATATATACAATTTGAAATACTCCTTCACTCTCCACAGCCCTCGGAGCCGAAACATTCTATCATTTCCCCTTACTTTTCTGAGGATGAACCAAGCAGACACATCTGTTCCTCCCTGAGAGGCTGGCCGGAGAGCATAGGTGTGACAGATACTGCAGGTGTTTACACTTTACTGTAAAAAGGGGTGCTCTTCCTGAAGGCTTCACAGCTTCCTAAAACAGCTCTACCACCTTCTGGGAACCAAGCATTCAAATGCATGTGTTTATGGGGGACCCTTCACACTCAGACCGTAGCACCACTTTGAAAAGTCCAGACGTTCACCCCAGTGCCCACCCCAGTGTGTTCCAGATAGCTTTCCTGATTCTGTTTTTCCTCTACACTCAGCGTCTTGTAATGAGACAGTATGCCATCTTTTCTTTGGTTCCTTAGTCTTTTTCTGTCTATAGGATGTACGTACCAGCAGAGCAGAGAAATTCTCTGGTCTGTTTCTTGCAGTCTTCCCAGAGAGTGGAGGATACTCTTAAACCTAGCATGAACTCTGTTTACCCAACTGGTAGAGATCATGTATTCCCTACTCTCCAAGAACTCCCCACAGTCACCTCTACTTACCAATACCGAGGTCTTTAGGAATTTTCTCACTCAAAGTTTTCTGGCACGGCTTCTGATGAACTAACATTTTGTTTTCTCACCTCAAGAATTTAAAATGGTTCTAGGACATTTTATCACCTCAGGTGCGTCTCCTTAATCCTACATGGCTCGTAAGGCTGTCCAGACAGTATTTTTTTTTTTTAAATATATGGCTTGCCTTGCTTCCAAGATAGTCCCGGGAGAAAAGCACTTTCGCCTTCACTGTAATTTTCATCCAGATTTAGAAGCCTTGCCAAGATATCATTCCACTGTGCTTCCTATGATAGTGAACTGTTTTAAAGAAAAGGTCAGTCGAGAGCATACTAAATATGTCAGTACATCTCTAAACCCACTTCTCTACAGAACCCCCTGACACCATCTCACCCACAGAATGAATAGAGAATTTTCAGTACCATCAGGTACCAAGTCCATGAATTTGTCTGACTTCTCAAACCATCTTTTATGGTTTATTTTCCTACAATACATCCTACCTAAAGTCACTTTTTTCCTAAATTACTTTATTATTTTGTGGTGATATTTTGCCTGTGTGTATGCCTGTGCATCACATTCATGCTAGGTGGTGACAGAGGCCAGAAGAGGGTGTTGGAGCCCTAGAACTGCAGTTATGCATAGCTGTGAGCTGCATTGTGGTGCTAGGAATTAAATACAGCCCTCTTGATGGATAGCAATGCTCTTAACTGCTGAAACTTCTCTCCAGTCCCACCAAAGTCATTTCAACTCGTAGGTATCAGAGCATTTATTTTTTAATATTATGATACAAGCTGCGGAAGAATCTGAGCCTATTTTTCTGTAAACTCCCCCACTTGGGTTTGCCTTCCAATGCTCTAGATATGTTAGTTAAATTGTTTCTGTGTTGTAGACAGTCATCTTACCTTGGGTACGGAGATAGCTGAGGAAAGACACAGTTCCACCAATACTGGTTATTTAAATAAAAGGCTTGTTGGGAATTCTACCCACCCCCATTCCGTGAATAAGAATGTGTGATGAGAAACTAAATCATGGTTTGAGGAACTTAAACAAATCTATGAACTTGGTATCTGATGGTGACCAGACACCTCTGATGTAGTCAGATCTCATTCTTCTGGGTGTCCTCGCTATTCATAATCATCGCCATGATAGTGATTTGATATGCTCACAGATCCTGACATCATTGTCTGTCCATTTGGCTATCAACCCATGGGCTTCCCTCACTTTTGAGAGATGTAGCTGCTGCTAGCATCCCATTCAATATCCAGCCTTTCAACTTTCACTCTTGTTCTCCTACTCCTTCTCCGCCTAGCCTCCAGAGACACGATTAAGAAAGTGAAGATGTGGGCTAAAGGGAGCACTCCTTCATTGCTGGTGGGTGGGACTGCAAACTGGTACAGCCACTTTGGATATCAGTATGGCGATTTCTCAGAAAATTAAGAAACAACCTGCTTAAAGACCCAGCAATACCACTTTTGGGTATATAAGCCAAAAGATGCTCAGTCGTACCATAAGAACATGTGCTCAACTATGTTCATAGCAGTATTGTTTGTCATAGCCAGAACCTGAAAACAACCTAAATGCCCCTCGACCAAAGAATGGATAAAGAAAATGTGGTACATTTACACAATGAAGTACCATACAACAGAAAAAAAATTAATGACATCTTGAAATTTGCGGGCAAATGGATGAATCTAGAAAACATATTGGTGAGGTAACCCAGACCCAAAAAGACAAATATACTGTGTACTCACTCATAAGTAGATTTTAGACATAAAGCAAAGCAAAACCAGCCTACAATTCACAATCCCAGGGAACTTAGACAACAAAGAGGACCCTAAGAGAGACATACATGGATCTAATCTACATGGGAAGTAGAAAAAGACAAGCTCTCCTGAGTAAACTGAGAGCGTGGGGATCATGGGAGAGGGTGGTAGAGGAGTGGGGAAGAAGGGAGGGGGTGGAGAAAAATATATAGCTCAATATAAACAATAAAAAAGAAAACAAAACAAAAAAATAAAGACTCAATGAGGCAAAGAACTGGTTCTTTGAGACAATCAGAAAGATTGACACACCCGCATCTAAATTAACTAACAGGCTGAGAGAGAACAGGCAAGGAAAAAAAGAAAAGGAAAAAGTAGAAATCTGAGTGAATTGTTCTGCTTGCTCGTGTTGGGCTTGCTTGCCTCTGCCCTGTGGTGCTCTCTCTACTCACTGCTCCTCATCTGGCTCTTGGTTTCTTTCCTGAACCTGCCGAACTTCACTTTGGCGTGCCTGCCTTGACCTTCCCCACCCGCCCTGCTCCCATCCTTTCTGTCCTCCCTCAGTAGGCAGTAATCTCTTCACCATGCATAGCCTTTTCATCAGCAATGTTATTTGCCTGTTACCAAGGAGTAAATACTATGCAGGTACATAAGTAAAGGAGACAGTGCAAAGCCCTGCATTCTTGGAAAAAGCCCTGGTTTCTATCTCCCCTTCCCATTAAAACTCAGTGTCCCTGTGAGCATTTGCTGTGATCATACTTATTTGCATATTATTCCTGATTGCATAATTAATGTGTATCCCTGTCTCAACCCTACTGCTCGGAGACCTCTGGTTTGTACAAGTCACTTTCTCCTTGGAATCTCTGAGCTGATGTGATGCAGGTCCCCTGCTACTCATTCAGCAATTAGTACGGACTCGCTCACCCAGAGTACCAGAATAGGCATCACTAAATGTGCAATGACAACAACGCAGTCCAATTTCCGTCCAAGCTTGGGGCCAGCGGCTCACACTTAATTGCCTGAGTCATGCAGCTTTGGTGTCTCGGTCTTGATATTTGTCATCTTCTTAAAGTGGAAGTCCTGAAGTCGGGCCTCCAGCTGCGTTTGTGGATCTTCCCCAGCAAGGAATACTTTAGCTGCAAATGTCAAAAATCTTCGGAATCGGTGTAGGGGTGAATAGTTTGGAGTCTTTCCGCTGAGCTGTGCTTACCCAGTGGTGTACCTTTATTAATCTAATGCCGTCAAGGCATAGCTGGTCTTCCCGGGTGTGAACAGAAAGTGAGAAGTAAAAGGCACATTAACAAGGACACTTGGGTTACCCCTTCATCTACATGTGGCTTCTCCATGAAGTTCAAGCCTGTTCCCTGGCTTCTGGCTGTTGAGAAGTGTGAATGTCGCAAGGCCTTCTAGCTGCCTGGGTTGTAGCAATGTGGACTAATGGGCTATTTGGTTTATCCTCTCTTGTCAAGGGAGAAGAGGAGTTAGAATGACCTTGGGTGCTTAACACAGTATCTACTACAGGAGTTTTTATGCCTTTCTCCTAAGAGCATTTACCAGATTTTTAGAAAACTTTCTAACAAAAAAATTGATGCTCCCTGCCAGCTGCCATGTGTCATCAAGGCAGCTAGCTACCCTGGTTTCCAGTGTCTACAGGAGGTACAATCCAAAGGGCTCTATCATCACACAGACCTCACATAATAAATACTAAGCTTTGTATGTACGCTGTTTATTGCTGTCCTTGCATACCTATGATTAAAGTGGGCTGTGTACGCATGTGCAGAAAGAGATAATTAGCAATCATAACATGGAATTATACAAGTAGTATACTAAGAATTATTTAAAGTTTATGATTTTTCCTGGAATTTTCATTTAATAGTCTAGACTGTATTTGATCGGGTAGCTCATAAGTGAAGCCATGGTATTGTAGAGTAAAATAGGAAACACATTCTATTTCTACAGCATCAAAAGAAGTTTTTTTCTGTCCACAGATATGAATTAATGAAGTAATCAGTGTAGAGAATGATTTGTTTGGCTCATTCGGGCTAGATAGGTGGGGCCATGACAAAAGGAGCTATAGATTGGAATGAGGTGGAAACCGTAACCCTGTTTTTTGCTTCTTTATCTTTTAAGTATATGTATCATGCTGGCTGCTTGGGGTAGGGTATATGTTTGCAAATCTGAAGGCTCTGAAGATTGTACTTTTGCTACTGAGAGTTCTTACCCCAGACCAGCCCATAGTATTTACACTAAGAAAAGTGGCTGTTACTTTAGAAGAATTCATGTGAAGCATTTTGCACACTCTGAACAGGGATGTGCACAAAGGACACAGAACACAGTTTGACAGCTTGCTGAATTTAAAAAACTGGACACGACCAGGTAACTATCCCTCATATCAGAACACCCACACTTGCCAGCCACCCTCTCCTGAACACCGAACTGTGCAAATCTTGATCTTGTTTGTCTGCTTTCATTGTTTATATAAATGAGCAGGACATGGTGATTCATGTCAGTAAGCCCAGCACTTGGGAGGCTGAGGCAGAAGGGTCATGATGAGAGCAAGAGCAGTCCTGAAACCTTCTCTCAAACAATATAAACAATAAGTACATAGATAGACTCAGTGTGACCTTTTGTGCTTAGCATCTAATGGCCTTTTGGAGTGGGGTTGCTCCTGGCTTTGTCTTCCTTGGCCTGTCCCATGTTGAATATTTCCTTGGGACCACAGAAAGCAAACTTCCTTTCTTCCATATTTCTTCACATTCTCTGAAAGTAGCAGTGATGATCTCAGATACTGCTTTCTTTTCTAATAAACTGACTTACTCAGTTAGGGAAGTATCTATCCAAAGAAAAAGAAAACATTTGTTTATCTTGGCTTGTTTTCTTTTGTTGCTATTGCAAAGTTTGTTTATTGCTTTATTTTCTCTTTTCTCCTCCTGTCTTTGATGCTGGGAAACTCCCAGAGACCTTTGCACTTTTATCCCCCTCCCCCAACACACACACATCAGCATGCACAGGTCTGAGCCCTGTCTTTTTAGTCTTGCTCCTCTGGCCTTCTGATCTGTCCCAAAATTCTAGGAACTGGCTTTTGGCTCTTTTCATCACTGCTGTAGTAGGGGTTTGACAGTAGCTCACATTGTCATAACTGTGGAGAACACCATATCTCTCAGTCATTTCCTTCCCCTAGCTCCTATGATAAGAAGTAAAGACAAAAACCATGGGACAATAAATAAAACTTGTAAAAGTCTTTCATTCATTTAACTTTTATAAGATACTTCAGAGCAGCCTTGCGTTCACAGCAGAATTGGGCAGGATGTACCAAGACATTCAATTACCCTTTACTTCAGGTCCCCAAACCCCCGTCAGTATGTCCCAGCAAAGTACACGCTCACCGTGATGTGTGGCCCCCATTATCCTCTCATGCAGAATAACTTCACAGAGGAAACAAACCTCTCCCCTGCATGAGCCTCCGCCCTGCAACCGCTGGTCTTTTTACTGTCTCTGTCCTTTTGCCACATACGGGATGCCATACACCCATTTCAGAGAATGCAAACGGTAAAATGCTTTGCACGACTTTCCTAAGAAGGCACGGAAGCAGGGATGGGAGCTGGCATGAGAATCATGGTACCTAAGGAGACTGCCTCACTGCATCACACACAATTGTGATCAAGTTCAGCACTGTTGGATGCCGAGAGTCACCTTTGTAATAGCGTTTATCCTCCACCAGAGTACAGTCTTGAGTGCTGAGAACGTTGCATCATCACCAACTTATTTCCTCGCCATGTCCTTTTGACCTTCTCACTGCATTCAGATACCCTTGGATGGCCATGAGTTTTAGTTTCCTTCGGTTGAAGGATTTCTCATTCTTAATGTTTAAAATCCAGAAAAGACATCTGCTATATGTAAGTTGATGGCCTACATAGCTGGGGAGCATGTTGTGAATATTCTACCATCTTAGGAACTGATGGTCTTTCTGCGCGTGTTTCTTGCCCGGTTTGTAAAGAAATCGCTCAGCTTCACGTTTTCACCGACTTCTCCTTCCTTTTATTTTCTGTCACTATGCTCAGCTTTACAACGTGGCCTTGCCTTTCTTACATCACAAAACAACTGCCTGGCATTTCGGCTGGTGGCAGGAGAGCATTTGGCCACCTTTGAGTGCTTTCCTGATAGTCTAAAAGCTACAATTAGAAGTTGTAAGAATGGCATGTTTGTGATTCTTGGAGAAGATGCAGCGCCGTTAGAACACAGTTGTGTGTTTCTGCTTTAAATAGTGTCCAAATAGATAATTGAATTCATGGACATCTAAATTTAATTCCAGAAATCAAAGCTATGGTAATAAGAACTGGACCTGAGCTCTCTTAGGGCAAGTAATTTAATTTCTCAGCCGGTTGAACTATTATGCATCTGAGTTCTTTGTTATTATGACAGTAAATTGCACAGACAGATGCAGGGACGGATGATGGGCATGTAATTCCTTCTTTCTCCCAGCCAGATGCACACCAGAATGCAGATCATTTGAAACCTCTCTCCCTACAGCCGAGGCTTCTGCTTGGAGCTTTAAAAACAGCATTTAAGTAATAATGCAGGGTGCAAAGACACTTTAGGGAGTCCAGGGACAGATTTCCCCCTACCTGACAGCCCAGGACTGACCAGATCTTGAACCATACACTTGAACACGGTTACAGCAGTCATGGGGCAAGCTAGTGGGTATTTCATGGTTTGACGAGAATCCTGGCCTGTTTTTAACTTTCCTCTCTGCCTTCACGTTTGAATTGCTACCGACGGTGGAGAACCAAAGAAAACTGTGACTGATTTGGTTGCATAAAGAAGATCCAGACACAGTGAGCTAACTGATGTGCAGGAAGGAGACGAGCACCCCGGTTCCCTAGGAGAACAACCTTGAGATTAAATGAAAGGATGTGCCCTAGTTAAAATCTAGACCAGCTTTAGGTTTAATTTTGAAATGTGGTCTCGAGTAGTAGATATGTTTACAGAAATTTTTATGCGAGCAATCAAGGTATCGGTTAATTCTCTGCATTCATATTTAGGCAGATGGAGGCTTATGCCCTCTGATTATCCATGCCAGTGTCTTCTCTTTGTTTTCACACCTATTTCTTCATGGACTTCATGAAAATTTGATAATCCATGGTAGTCTTCTGCTCTGTCAACACATTATGCATTAACACTTGACTAAGTTATTCTGCTTGACTATTTCCTCTTCATATTTTAGCCCAAATGCTTCTGAATATATTGTCTGTTCATTATATTCCCCCAGAGTTGGGGAAAATTGTCCCCTTGAGAAGCCACACATATTTTTATAGAACTTTTTTTTAAGTTCTGCATCCTGTGCCTGTACCTAAGGGCCTCACATGCATCATTCATTATGCAGCTGTAACATGAGGGCCAGCTTGTTGGGGTTTCTGTCCCGCCCAGTACCCCAACAAGCCAGCAAGTCCCAAGGAAAAATTACACACAGGACTCCATAAGGTTATAAACTGATTGGCTCATTTGGTCAGGCTTCTTATTAGTTCTTATGACTTATCTTAACCCATTATTCTAATCTATTTTAGCCATACGGCTCCATACCTTTCTCAGCTGGGCAAGTTACATGCTGCCTCTTCGGTGATCTGCGCAGGAGTGGCCGAGGGAGTTTCTTTCTCCCTAGCCTTATCCTATTCTCATTGCCCCGCCTCTACTTCCTGTCTGGTTGACCCACCTATACTTCCTGCCTGGCCAATCAGCGTTTTATTAAAATACATGATTGACAGAATACAAACAATTCTCCCACACCATTTCCCTCTTTTTTTTTTTTTAACAAAGGAAAATACCCATAGTCCATTTGTTGGGAATGTGGGCGTAGTATTTCAGGCTACTTCCTGCTGGTTGGGGGCGCTGATAATCTTATGAGGACCTAAAGAAAATTTAGGGTTATAATCAAGTCCTGTCTGGAGCATCCTGTGGGTCTCGATTATCTCAGGCGACAGTCTTGAATCTGTTATCGATGTAGAACTCAGACATCTGGGCCATTTATTCCTGTCGGAGATTTTTCAGGTGGCCTCCCTTGTTCAAACTGGATTTTTCTTAACTCTGAATAAATCCAGAGCCTCTCATTTTCTGTGGAAACAAAAGCAAAATCTCTTCTCCAAAGTAACATACCTTTTGACTTCAGTTTTGAAGCCAAGGTATTTTCAAAATTCCTATCTTGGGTTAGTTCAGCAGCATTTATAAACAAAAGTCTTTTAGCAGTTGTTGCTCCTTCCTCAGCAATCAAACAATTTAAAGAGAGCATAATAGCATACAGTATGAAGATTCTCTGTGCATTTTCCATCTTTATGTGGCTTTATTTTAACCTCTATTTCTTTTATTTTTACTTTTACTTTTTGAGACAGGATCTTTGTATATCTTTGTCCTGGAATAACACTGTAGACCAGGCTGTCTTTGAACTCACAGAGATCCTCCTGTCTCTGCCTCCCCAGTGCTGGGATTAAAGGTGTATGCTACCACACCTTGAACTCACAGAGATCTGTCTCTGCCTCCCAGGCATTGGGATTAAAGGTGTGTACCACCACACCCTATATCTCCCTTTCTTTCTTTTTTATTTTTAATGACTTTAACCTTTTAGCCTGCATATATTTTTAACACACTGTAAACCATTTAGAGGTTTTCTTCATCTTTGAATCTCTCTTTACTGTTTATCTCTCTTTTTCTGACCACATGAGCCTTTAATTTACAAAGCAATATGGAAAGCCGTGGCTTTGACAGCTAGATCCAGCTCATTCCTTAGCTTTCCAGACTCATAGCTGAGATACCAGCCAGAGCTGTGTTCACTGCCACAATTCTATGGCTTTTCAAGGTCCTTGCTAGCAAGTTGCAGCATTCTGCTCACAGACCACACTCAGTCGGACTGCCTGCCTGCAAGAGTCAGAGTTTGTCCTGGCAGGACAGCCCAGAAAGCCGGCATTTTAAAACAGCGCAGCTTTTTTCCTGCTACGACTGAAAACCGAAAAGCATGCGTTCAGCTTTTCACCAACAGCATTTAAGTGTTTCGTGGCAGGACCTCTTAATGAGCTGCAAGGTTTTGCAGCTAAGGCTGAGTCAAGAAGCCTCTCTTAGATGAGAGCATTTGCTTGCCTCTAGCAAGCAGAGCAGAACCGGAAAATTGCTGCTACCAAGAAAACATACTTTACTCTATTCTTTCCCAAACTTTCTCAGGCTTTCTGTGGATTCATTTATCCACGTCTGGGCGCCATATGTAACATGACGGGGGCCAGCTTGTTGGGGCTTCTGTCCCACCCGGTACCCCAACAGCTGGCAAATCCCAAAGAGAAATTACACACAGGACTCCATTAGGTTATGAACTGATTGGCCCATTGGGTCAGGCTTCTTATTAGTCCTTGTAACTTATATTAATCCATTATCATTATCTATGTTAGCCATAATGGCTCAGTACCTTTTCCAGCGAGGGCAGCTTACATGTTGCTTCTTCAGTGATCTGCGCAGGAGTGGCCGAGGGAGTTTCTTTCTCCCTAGCCTTATCCTATTCTCATTGCCCCGCCTCTACTTCCTGTCTGGTTGACCCACCTATACTTCCTGCCTGGCCAATCAGCGTTTTATTAAAATACATGATTGACAGAATACAAACAATTCTCCCACACCATGCAGCCTGTACAGGAAGATCTCTGGATGGTAGAGGAATTCATAGTATTCCCTCTGTGCTATGGTCTTCACTTTGCGTTTCTTTCCCCTTTCCTTTTCAACAAAATGTCTCCCTGCTATACTGTCAGACACTGAATTTGGAAGTCTTTCAACTTTCTGAAAGCATCCTAAACCATACATGGACCATCCCATCTCCAGTTCATATGGAATCTGATGTTCTATGACACCGGAGTCTCACTTGCCTAGCCTTTAACCGCTGAGCCATCACTCCAGCCCCAACACTGTCATGACACTTCATCATGGCACAGCTAATACAACCTTCCAGATTCCCGTTGCTTTTCCCAGCTACAAGCTCCTTCTTGCTGGTCAGAATCAACCTCAGGATGATAATCCCCATGCGCTATGTTTGTTGCTGGGGGCATTTCCATGGGTGTGGTCGCTCTTCCTCCCATCTGTGTGGTTCTCTCATTGGACAAAACTGTGCCTGAGAGTCTCAGTCACAGACATTTATCTTATGTTGGTTTCATGATCTGATCCAGTGTATCTCTCTCTCCTTTCCCGCCAGGCAGTACAGGGTAGGCTTCTCCTTCTCTTTATCTTGCTCTTGGCCAGACTTACACTGGCAGCCAGATGCTTTCCGAAGCAATGATTCCTTAACAGCCTTTTAAGTTGTGTCCTAGACATGTTTAGTGATTCTGCCTTGCTGCTTACTACCTACCATTTGTGCGTCTCTATATAGATGTCTACAGTCATATCCTCTCTCTATGAGCTACATGACTTTGTCTTTCCCATGATGTCATAGAGCTAGAGTCATGTCATCCTCTTTTTGTAGCCATTAAACTAAGAAGGCCTCTGTGCACCTGTGAACTGTTTTGTAGACCTCAGCTAGAGTTCCTACTTAGCTTTTAATCTTGCTTTTAATCTTCTCTCTCTCTGTGTGTGTGTGTGTGTGTGTGTGTAGTTTTCCAATTCTGTGCTCCCTCACAAACGGCCAAAGTTCCTTGGTTTTTCTTTGCTTTCCTAAACATCATATGGCTGAGTATTTCACAGCTCTTTTTATTTGTTCTTCCAGTGAAGATAAAGTGGTAGAAGTAGCCGAGGAGGAGGAGGTGGCTGACGTTGAGGAAGAAGAAGCTGATGATGACGAGGATGTAGAGGATGGGGATGAGGTGGAGGAGGAGGCTGAGGAGCCCTACGAAGAGGCCACAGAGAGAACCACCAGCATCGCCACCACTACCACCACCACCACCGAGTCCGTGGAGGAGGTCGTCCGAGGTAATCCACCATTGCATTTTTACTTTTAAATGTCCTGGGATACAGGAGAGCAGAGTGGGAGAAAACTGTTTTCCATCAACACAACACCCTTCCCTTTTCTACCCCCTGCCCTCGTTTCCCTCCCTGGAGTCACAATACTTCTTGTACTTGTTTTGTTTTTTTTTTTATTGGTGTTGGTTTGGTTTGGTTTAACAATTAACTCAGCAATCAGTTTAAATTAACACAAATCCTGTTTGCACAGTGTCTCCTATGCCTTCTGTGTGCTGTTTAAGGAATCCTTTAGGCTGATTTATAAGACCCCACTTAGCCAGAAGTCAATGAAATTGACAAGTACTGAGTCCCCCCCTTGTGGTGGGTGTTCATTGTTCAGCCTTGTTGTGCCTCTTTTACCCCTGAAATTCAACTAGAGTTTGGGTCATGCACTGTGCTGGGCTTATAGACAATTTCAGTAAATTTTGTGTGAATGGCTTTCATTAGATTTTACTAAATCTAACTTTTAATATGATTTGATAAGAGTCAGTTTATTTCATGCTGTGAAATTCAACAACCATCCAACAACCAAATGTTATGCCAGCTAATGTGTTTTGGGGTTGAGCTGTTTAATAAATATGCACTGGGTCCCATCCCCTTACCCCACCACCACAGTAAAAACTGCCTCTAGAGCTAGATTTAATGAATATGGGTTGACTTAATTTCAGTATAATGCAAATGATATTAATTTGCATCCACAAATTCCCTAACAATGTAATATTTCCTTTCTGTTGGTTAAAAAGTATGATTATAGCTCGTTAGGATTTAATATGGGACACTGTCCAACTCAAGTATTATTATTATTAGTTAATTATTATTGCTAGTTGCTTGCTCTTTTTTCTGCGTTTTTAAGAATGTTATTGAGGTCTGATTTATATATCATAAGAAGAACTAAATTTTAATATATAACTCAGTGACTTTAATAAATTTACTCATTTATTTAGTATCTTCATAGTCTAGCCTAAGGACATTTCAGCACCCCCATGAGATATCTCCTGCCCACTCAAAGAGCTGGTTCTCACTTACAGCTCCAAGTAACAATTACTCTCCTTTGGTCTCCACTGAGTTTCTCTTTTCTGAGTATTTCTTTCTTCTTTTCTCTTTAATTGTTTTTATTGTTCTGTACTTTTTTCTCCACTTTCCTTCCTTCCTGAGTATTTATGTCAGCAAGGTTGTATGTGCATAGCGTTATGACTGACTTAACAGTGTTTTGGGAGTTTGCGTTTTTAACTTGGAGTTTTCATTAAGTGATGATTCTGGATTGAACACTCTGCCTCCACGGATCTAATGAAATATTCAATGTTGTTTGGGACAGGAATATGCAGGTCCACGTTCATGGCACAACTTAATCATTCCCTACCTAGGGCAGCTTCTTATTTATTTTAGCTCATGAGAGAATGTGCAAGAAGAGGTGCCCTTGAGCTGAATGAACTGCTTTTTCTATGCCCAAGGCATCTTTTCCCACAAAATTTTGCAAATTTCTCTTGCAACCAAGACTGACAGATATGATCTAATGAATTTCTTAGCCCCAATTTTTTCAGCAAGGAAAAGGTAGTTTTTGTCTGGTTGGTTGGTTGGTTGGTTTATTTGGTTTGGTTTGGCCTGGTCTGGTTCTTGACTGCACATTGCATTGGCTGTTGATGCTGCGTGGGGACTGAGGTATGAGAAGCGGACAGCGCTTGTTTGCACCTGCTCTTTCTGTGGGTCTGACAGGAACAGGTGATGAGCGTACAGGCTCACGATGGTCATGGGTGCTAAGATCCAGGAGGAAATCAAAGTCAAGGAAACACAAAATCATCGACTCTGTGAGAAATAAGAACATACAGATTGCTCCGGGCATCAGAACGAGCTTCCAGATTGACCAGCGAAGGTTCTTAAAGCAGATGGCATTTAGACTAGGGCCAGAAGGGTAGGCAAGTGGAGTGTCTCCTGTAAATTTTGTTACAGGGCACATCACAGTCAATAGGAAATATCAAAACCAAAATGATGCTCTGGTGGAAGGTGAAGGGCATGTTTGGGAGACAGAACTAGTTGACATCCTGTAGAAGAGAATTTGAGAAATTTGGATTGGAACCAAAATGTGTGCATTCAATGACAGATTGGCAAGTATGGGTGCTGAGAGCAGCAGGGTTTGCTGGCATTATGCTGCTGTGAATCATAAGTAGACAAGGAGTGGTGAGTTTAGGCTCATATTCTAACCAAGATGAACTTTTTTTGAAACAATGTGATTTTATTTCCTCAGACACATGTCCTTTTCCCTTTTTTCTTTGTCATTTCAAATGGTGTTGAATGTAGTGTGCAATTTCAGACAGAACATACAAAGACATGCACACCATGGAATTTTATATCCTGAAAGTCAAAGGCAATTAAGAATTTACAAAGAAATCTCTAGGTTAGATGTTTATAAGACAAATCCAAAGCCAGCACTAGCTTTAAAGAAAGGCAGGGACCGGGGAATGGCAGGCGTAACAGGTAGAGCGCTTGCTGCAAAGGTGGGAGGACCTGAGTTCGGATCCTCAGAGCCACATAAAAGTCAGGCATGATTTCAGGAGCTGCAACCGAGAGCTGTGGAGGACAGAGACAGGAGGATTGCTGGGGTTGTTGGGAGATGCTCAATGAAAGAACCTGTGTCAAGAAAATAAGGCAGAAAGTATTAAAGCAGGACATCTACCCTGGGCGTACAAACACACACACACACACACACACACACACCATCCTACAAATAGAAGATTGTTTTTTTTTTAATGTGAATTCGTTTATTCTATGTATGATTTACCAAAGATATAAGTTGAAGCAAACCTTTCTGGGATAGGAGCTTAAAGGAAACAGGCCATGGTGTAATTTTATCTGTTAATGATGTAGATGTTTTTGGTATCTGCTAATGATGTAGAATTTTTGATGGTGAGACCAAAGGGGACAAACTGTCCCTGTACAATCCTAGTATAGAAAGTGACTCTGATTCTTCCCCTACTTACTGGGCACTGCAGCAATACCACAGCTGACAGCACACTTTGTCAGACTCTCCCTACAAAGCCTGCTTCTGTAGCCCGAGAGTAAACACGACAGTGGGAAGATTAGTATGGCAATCTCATTTTCAGTGTTAATGTTTCGGCCTTGGAAGGAAATAAATGTAATTTGCAGCCATCTCTAGAGAGAAAATTGTGTCATCATCCCCAGCCTCTAACGACTACCGTGATCCTTGCTGTGTTTCCTAAGGGCTAGGTAGGTGTTTGCCTTCCCCATCAGCACTTGGGAGGAATAAACAGAGGGCAGAAAATAGAAGCTATTTGTATATGCTCATAAAATTTTCAACCCCATTGTCTGTTCTGCGTGACTGATTTCAGAGAGAAGGAATTTTTCAGAGGTAAGCAAGTTACTACAGAGTCCATCTGGCTTTGAAGCTTTGCTAATTATGAAGACGTTAGATATTAATCTAATGGATCAAGTTGTTACCAGTTAAGTAAAGCAACCGTCTACTTAGATACTTCTTAGTTTTCAGCTCCTAAGCCCAAGATGTCAGGACTTTTTTCACCCCTGAAATGTGGGTTTTGTGGTAACTGCCATAACCTTCAATCTAACCTACCCAATTTTGCCTGTCCAGAGAAACTCTATAGTTTACCTTATGTTTATTTATCTAGCTCATATTCTTTGTGCCTCTGCTGCCAGCTACAGTTGTTGCCCCTGTAGAAAGCACAGCAGGCTAGCACAGACCTGCTTCTGCCTGCTGGCAGACAGTGCCGGATCCAAGTTGGAGTTCTTCATTGCAGATATAAGTTTTCTGGTTCACCATTGCTTTTGCCTTTTAAGGCTTGAATCCTGCCCTTAAAGCCTTATAGCTATAGGTGTGCAGCAGAAGAATTACATCCCCGTTCCAGATCAAGACAATTAAAGTCTTAGGAAAAAATTTTAAAAATATGTGAGTCATATAGCCAGGATGTGGTGAAACCAGAATTTGGGCCTCATGAGGTAGGCTATTTCAGTTTGATTGAGTCCATGTGATATTTTTACTTTTCTTTCTAAATGAATGGTATTCTATTTAAGTTGCAACCTTCATAAATGCTTGGTTTTTTGCTATGGAAATGGATGCATTTTTTTATTTCCACTCCAAACATTTCTGAAATTTTTTTATCTTTAAGTTAAATAATAACAATGACCAGGGGTCAACTAATAACAGATGATTAAGAATACTATATCCGAGGGACCACAAATAATGTTGCCTATTTTTTTAAGCAGAGGTTTTTTTGAGAGACACTCAGCCCCATTTAAATATTGTCTTTGACTGTGTTTATGCTGTAAAAGCAGAGACTAGGAGTTGGATAGTTGCAAAGGAGTTTATATTGTCTGGAAAGGCCAAGACGTGTATTGTCCGGCCTTTTTAGAAACTGTTTCTTAGCCTCTGATATTTTCCATTACAACAATTTTCTAAGTCCTTTATTTTTCAGATACTACTTACTAATATCAAGCTGATTTAGCACTCTGTGTGTGTGTGCGCGCACGTGCGCGTGTGCGTGCTAATCCATATTTGTGAAGGTGTATATGCAGGCCCACATTCATACTCACACACATGCAGATATCAATAGAAGCTATGAAGCAACTCAAGTGTTGTTCCTCAGGTCCCTAACATCTTTCTTTTTGCTGCCTTTTGGTGGGAGGCAGGATCTTTCGCTGGCCTTGAGTTCATCAAACAGACTAGACTAAATGGCCAATACATCCCAGGGACCCACCTATCTGTCTCCCCAGGGTTGGGATTGTGAATAGCACCACCTTCCCTGGCTTTTTTTAGATATGAGTATTGAACTCAGGTCATGTTTACATAGCAAAGCATTTATAGACTGAGCAATCACCGCAGCCCCTACTATAGTGTTTACAGGAGACAATCATTTTATGGCCTTGGGCCAGTTGAGCAACCTGCTTTCTACCTGTCTGCTGTAAGTACTGAAGCTACCTTGCATGTTCGCTCTGAGAATGACCTTACACGATCTAGGCTGAGTGCTTAACGTAATACCTTAGGAGGACTCCCTCTGTGTTGTTCAAGTACGGTTGTTCAGATTTGAGTCCTACTTAGCCCGACAGCCTGTGAACGGCAAACCCTACATAAAGCAAGCAGTCTTTAATTTTCAGTGTGTCTCTCTATAAAGTTGGGGTTAATAATACCTGTCTAATATTTAGCTACTTTGTAAGACGTGAGTGAGGAAATTCCTGAGAAGCACTGAGCACAGTTCCTGGTAGACGGTAGGTCCTCAGCCTTGAGTCTGGTCACTGTGGTTGCAGCCCTGGTTCCAACCCCCTAATATATTCAGAACATTAGACAGCTAATGTTTACCACCAGTTAGAAGTGTTAAAGGTAAACCAACAGATTGACGTTTTGATTACGACGTGATACATCTATGAGCTGTTGGCTCAACAGAGCTGGGTGTTTATAGACTGCATTCTGTTACCATTAAAATATGCACGAACTCAGTTTCTTGCTTAAAATACTTTCTTTGTGTGAATATCTTCCACATATCAAAATATTTGCAATTAAATTTTATATCTCGCAGAAAACTGAACAAGATGGTACTGAATGTTACCACATTTCAAGATAAGAATTTTTATTCCTTTCAGCTATTTTATGCCTCATGGAAGGAAAGGAAATTCTTTTCTAATGGGCCAGAGAGAGACACAGATACAGGTGACTTTTTAAACACTTGTGTTTGTGAAACCAAAACCTGCCATCTGAACACTGGGCGTGTTACATTAGCTGACTGATCTTGTGAACAGCTCCTGGTCTTCGGCTAGCGTTCACTAAGGAGCACTGTTGACTGGCTGGAATACATCCCCCAATACTGATGAAGACACTTCCACAGCAGCACATATTCAGAGGGACATCTCACAGCACTCCTGGGTGCAACATTGCTTACTAGGAGCTCAGGGATATGAGCAACGGTAGCTTGGGTCCTTCCATCCAGACTTGCACGGTGTTTCAGAGTGAATCTGTTCATCCTGTGTGGAAAAGGACATCGGCAGCCTGGAGGAAAGGAAATGCTTGGGAGTTTTCACCCAAGGCCCAGTGAAGACGTGGTTATAACAAGCATGCTTGTTAGCTTGTCTCTCCCATCTCCACTGTTACCTCTCTGTAAACGTATGACATGAGGAAGCTTGGAACTCACTAGTGGAATTCTTACTTTGTTCATGTTCATGTTCACAGCAAGCCAAGTTTACTGTTTCCTCAGAGTCTGTAAAAACCTAATAGGACGGACAACACTCTGAGGTGTGCTTGGGAATAGGAAAAAGGTCAGCAGTGCCTCCTTTGGGAGCAAACCACGGACGTTTACATCTCTGCTTTAACTAAAGCAAAGGGAATGCACTCCATGTGGAGGCCAGAGTGCAGCGTCCCTTTGTGTCGGGAGAACTGGTGTCAGCACTGACCGTATATGTGACAGGTGGCAGCCTGTTATTTTGTGCCCTGTGACATAGCAGTCATTGATTCTGACACACTTCATACATGCTTTGCTGGGTCATGCATGTAAGTGTTCCGTGTAGCTTAACTGTCCTAATCTGGAAAGCCCACTTCAGCAATGGGGGTTCTTTATAAGACTGTGGAATAGAGGCTTACAGAGACAGAGAAATAGTATACACATATGTCCTGGTTTGTTTTTTATAAGAACTTCATTGCCATCTAATTTTCTATCCTCAAAGTTCATAATTCAGTGGTTTATTAAATTCACAAAGATATGTGCCTCAAGAAAATGTTGTGCATTCAGGATCAAAAACACTGATGACAGTTTATGGTGCGGAAGAATTATCTGTATTTTGTCAATCATATTTTAATAAAACGCTGATTGGCCAGGCAGGCAGTATAGGCGGGAAAGCCAGAACAGGAAGTAGGGGTGGAGCAAAGAGACTGGGAGTATTCTGGAAGCAGAAGCTCTCTCAGCCACTCCTGTACAGACCACCGAAGAGACAGCATGTAACCTGCCCAGCTGAAAAAGGTATGGAGCCATTATGGCTAACATAGATCAGAATAATGGGTTAATATAAGTTATAAGAGTTAACAAGAAGCCTGACCCTATGGGCCAATCAGTTTATAACCTTATGGAGTCTTGTGTGTGATTTTCTTTGTTGCTTGCTGGCTGTTGGGGTACTGGGCGGGACAGGAACCCCAACAAGCCGGCCTTCGTGTTACGTATGGCGCCCAACGTGGGGCACTGAATCCACAGAAAGCTTGAGAAAGCTTGGGAACGAATAGAGAAAAGCATGTTTTGTTGGTAGCAGCAATTTCTCAGGTTTGCTCTGTTTGCTAGAGCAAGCAAGTGCTCTTGTCTAAGGGAGGCTTCCTGCCTCAGCTTTAGCTGCAAAACTTTGTAGCTCATTAAGAGGTCCTGCCACGAAACACTTAAACGGTGTTGGTGAAAAACTGAATGCATGCTTTTTGGTTTTCAGCCGTAGCAGGAAAAAAAGCTGTGCTGTTTTAAAATGCCGTCTTTCTGGGCTGCCCTGCCAGGGCAATCTCTGACTGTTTCAGGCAGGCAGTCTGACTGAATGTGGTCTGTGAGCAGAATGCTGCAGGTTGCTTGCTAGCAGGGACCTTGAAATGCCACAGAGTTGTGGCAATAAAAATGGCTTCAGCAGTACCTCTACCATGAGGCTGAAAAGCTAAGAAATGGCCTAGATCCAGCCGTCAAAGCCACGGTTTTAGACTCATGTGGTCAGAAAAAAGGAGAGATATACAGTAAAGAGAGATTCAAAGACAAAAAAAAACACCTCTAAATGGTTTATAATGTGTTACAAATAAATGCAGGATAAAAGTTAAAGTTCTTAAAGTAAAAAGAGAGTAGTTATATGTGGTGGTACACACCTTTAATCCCAATGCCCGGAAGGTAGAGGCATATTGACCTCTGTGACTTCAAGGGGTAGAGGTAGATTGACCTCTGTGACTTCAAGGTGTGGTAGCACACACCTTTAATCCCAATGCCTGGGAGGCAGAGACAGAAGAATCTCTGAGTTCAAGGTGTGGTAGCACATGCCTTTAATCCCAGCACTGGGAAGCAGAGACAGACAGATCTCTGTGAATTCAAGGACAGCCTGGTCTACAGAGTTATTCCAGGACAAAGATATACAGAGAACCTGTCTCAAAAAATAAAAGTAAAAATAAAAAAAAATAAAATAAAGCCACATAAATATGGAAAATACACAGAGAATCTTGATACTGTATGTTATTATGCTCTCTTTTAATTGTTTAAATGCTGAGGAAGGAGCAACAGTCACCAAAAGACATTTGTTTATAAATGCTGCTGAACTAACCCAAGATAGACATTTTAAAAATACCTTGGCTTCAAAACTGAAGTCAAAAGGTATGTTACTTTGGAGAAGAGATTCTGCTTTTGTTTCCACAGAAAATGAGAGGCTATGGATTTATTCAGAGTTAAAAAAAATCATCTTTGACCAAGGGAGGCCACCTGAAAAATCGACAGGAACAGATGGCCCAGATGACAGAGTTCTACATCCAGAATTGATTCAAGACTGCAGCCTGAGATGATCAAAACTCCCAGGATACTTCAGTCAGGACTTGATTATAACTCTAAATTTTCTTTAGGTCCCCATAAGATCATCAGCGCCCCCAACCAGCAGGAAGTAGCCTAAAATACTACGCCCACATTCCCAACAAATGGATTATGGGTATTTTCCTTTGTTTAAAAAAAAAAAAGAGGAAAATGGTGCGGGAGAATTATCTGTATTCTGTCAATCATATTTTAATAAAACGCTGATTGGCCAGGCAGGCAGTATAGGCGGGAAAGCCAGAACAGGAAGTAGGGGTGGAGCAAAGAGACTGGGAGTATTCTGGAAGCAGAAGCTCTCTCAGCCACTCCTGTACAGACCACCGAAGAGACAGCATGTAACCTGCCCAGCTGAAAAAGGTATGGAGCCATTATGGCTAACATAGATCAGAATAATGGGTTAATATAAGTTATAAGAGTTAACAAGAAGCCTGACCCTATGGGCCAATCAGTTTATAACCTTATGGAGTCTTGTGTGTGATTTTCTTTGTTGCTTGCTGGCTGTTGGGGTACTG
This sequence comes from Myodes glareolus, assembly GCF_982192425.1. NCBI lineage: Eukaryota > Metazoa > Chordata > Mammalia > Rodentia > Cricetidae > Myodes > Myodes glareolus. The sequence continues at coordinate 15,728,627 of NC_142027.1, forward strand.
GGCGGGACAGAAACCCCAACAAGCCGGCCTTCATGTTACAAGTTTATGCTAGCGAGGATGTGGGTTAAGGGGAACATTCTTTTGCTCCATTGCTGGTGGGAGTGCAAACTTGTACAGACACTTTGAACATCAGTATGGGGATTTTGTAGAAAATTAGACAGCAGTCTACCGCAGTACCACTTTGGTGTAACATGAGGGCCAGCTTGTTGGGGTATCTGTCCCGCCCAGTACCCAACAGCTGGCAAACCCCAAAGAAAATCACACACTGTACTCCATAAGATTATAAACTGATTGGCCCATTAGCTCAGGCTTCTTGTTAACTTTTATGTCTTATATTAACCCATTATTCTGATCTATGTTAGCCATATGGCTTGGTACCTTTTTCAGCTGTCAGCTCACATGTTGCTTCTTTGGTGATCTGGGCAGGAATGGTGGAGGGAGCTTCCTGTTTCCCAGAAGTCTCCTGTTCTCATTGCATCACCTCCACTTCCTGTCTGGTTTTCCCACCTATATTTCCTGCCTGACCAATCAGCATTTATTTAAAATATAATTGACAGATTACAGACAATTCTCCCGCACCACTCTGGGGTATATACCCAAAAAAATGCTCAATCGTTCCACAGGACCTGTGCTCAACTACGTTTGTAGCAGCATTATTCATAATAGCCAGAACCTGAAAACAACCGAGATGCCTCTCTACCAAAAAATTTACACGATGGAGTATTACTTGATGATAAAAAGTAATGATGTCTTAATGTGTGCTGGCAAATGGATGGATCTAGAAAACATCATATTGAGTGAGGTAATTCAGACCCAGAAAGACAAATATAATATGTACTCACTCATAAGTGGCTTTTAGACATAAAGCAAAGAAAAAGGAGCCTACAGTCCACAACCCCAGAGAACCTAGACAACAAAGAGGACCCTAAGAGAGACATACATGGATCTAAACTACATGGGAAGCAGAAAAAGACAAGATCTCTTGAGTAAATTGGGAGCATGGGGTCACAGGAGAGGGGAAAAAAGGAGATGGAAGGAAGAGAAGGGAGAGGAGAAAAATATATAGTTCAATAAAAACAATTTTAAAAAAGAAAATGTTATGCCTTAAGCACAATTATAAGTCTACTTAACTACTGGTAATTTTTTAAAAATCAGTTTTTTAAAATGCAGTGCAATAAATTTGAGAGCAGTTAACAAAACTATGTATACATTTCTCCTCTTCAGTTTATTAATAAGTCCAGAGGATATTGGCTTAGGTAACAAAGCTATGTTTTTTAATGGAAATATTTAGTTCCCTTAATAACAACTCTCCGGAACTCAAAAAAAAAAAACCCACAAAGCAGGGTAGATTGCAGACTAAATGCCTGCTTCCATTGGCCTTGAACCGTTTTGCCCTTCTGAAGGTTCATCTGTGCCTCTTAGGCACCAGCAGAGCATGTCTATCCTATTGTGATTCTCTTAGGAAATGAGATGAGTGAGACTTCCAGAAGTTGAACAAGTCTCTATTTCACGTGTTCACAAGTTCCCTGGCTTTTCAGACAGCAGCCCGCATGTTAGAAAAATTCAGACTCAGTAAATGAGTTTCGGGCAGAAGAGACATGACAGGTATAATGTGTTTATCTTGTGATGGTAAAATTGTAACCTCCTCGTGAGAACCAGGTGGTTTTCTTCTACTTGCGTCTTGTTGAATAACTTTTGAGACAGAATGGGAAAAAGGAATGTTTTGGGTTCCTTTAAAATATTTTGTTTACTTTTATGTGTATGTATGGTACCTGCATGTATGTCTATACACCACATGGGTGGAGAACAGAAGAGAATGAACCTGGACTATACACACTTGTGAGCAGCCACGCGGATGCTGGGAACCAAACCTGGGTCCTTCTGCGAGAGCAGCAAATGCCGTTCACTGCTGAGCCAGCTCTCCAGCCCCATACTTTGAGGTCTTGATGTTTCATGATATCAAGCCAAGGAAAGTCTCACTGGCCGTTTTTCATGCTTCCTTTCTTTCTGGAAATTTCCTAGTCTTTGTTATCCAGGATGTCAAAGATACTGGTGTCTGCTTCACAATGGCCTTGATAGGCAAAACGACTCATCTATCACACAAATCCTCCTGTTGTTTGCTTGTGCTTCTCGACCTCAGAACTCGCTGTTTGGTTCAGGGGACTCTTTGCTCTGGAAGACTGTTCTGTGCATCGTAGGATGTCTAGCAGCACCTCTGTCTTCTTCCCATGTGAGGCTTAGGACTCTCCCCCCTTCACCAGCATTGTGCACATGCACAAACACATGAGAGTGTGCATTGTGCATGCACGTATACACACACACACACACAGTAAGTAGTTGATTTCTAAAAGTTTAAGTACGTGGCTACTAAAATAAGCCATTCTCCGTCTCATCCGGATGTCATCTAACATCCTTAGTTCAGTGTTTTGCACATGGTGGGTTGCAAGAGAACATATTTTATAGCATAAAGATAAGAAACATCATAAATATGACTAAGTCACTATTTAATAGTAAGATAAAATAAATATTAGATAAGATGTATAATACGGTCCAGTAACATAATGAGGGACAGGAAATTACAAGAAGCTTTGACTTAATAAGGCATACACTCTGTGAGCATGGTGTGTGTGTGTGTGTGTGTGCTTGAGGGAGATTGTGGGTATGGGTGTGTGCTGAAACAGAGCCTCATTGCGTGGCCTTAAACTTGATCTCTCCGTGTCTCAGTTCCATGTGCTAGAATGACTTGCCTGCCCCATGCCTGGTATTGATACGTGCTACCATGTAGACTGTGAAGTGTGGAGGAAACTCTTCGTGGTTTCAGTGTTTCCTCTTCCACAAGAATCCATTGCCCATAATATACTGTGGTAAAAAGCAAGCCTTGGTTATCATCTAGACTTTAACTGGGAATGATTCTGTTCTCAGCTTGAACCTACAGGTTCTTTTCTGTTGGAGCCCTTGGCAAGAAGCCAGCTACTGTGGAGGGGTGGCCATGCCCTGTCTTCCTCGGACAGTGTCCTATTTCCAGACCCCAACTCACTGGAAACATTCTTTTGTTCTCAAGAGCGTTGGTGTCATCTAGAATTTCTTCCCAGAAAAGTGCTGTGGAAAAAAAAAAAAAATGTGTTCTACATTTAGTTTAGTTATTATTTGATTTTTATTGGTTTTCATCATTATTTTCAAAATAAAAACTTTGATGAGTTATGGGAAGACAGTCCCTAGAATTTACATTTTGGAGAAGAGACATTTTCATAGATTTAAATATAAGAGAATTATTGTCTTAATATTTGCTTTAAGGCAGAGTGTTGACTTTATTTTGATGTTGTTTAAAAACAACTGATTGCTTTGAGTGGGATATGTTGCTAATTAGTTAAAATAGTTTGTCCATATTTCTGTATTTTCTTAATTCTAAAAATCTTCTAATGTACGTTTTATCTTTCATTTCCCACATGTGTAAATTTCTTTTAATAAACCAAACTTTTTTCAATTTGTACCAAATCCTCCACTCTGATGCTTTTAGAATGTGACCGTACATTGTACCATTAATATAACACATTCAGATACATTTAAGTAATTTAGCTGGGCATGGTGGCTCGTACCTGTAATCGTGGTATTTGGGAGGCTGAGACAGGAGGATCATAGGGGTTTCGTGCCAACCTAAGCTATATGGTGAGACCCTACCTCTCAGAACACAAGCAAGAAAACCACACCCTCCCAGATTCACCTCGTGGCTGCGTGGTGTTTATCAAACCTTGCTGTTCACCCGAGTCATCCCTGGCTGTCCCAGAACCTACCCATCTGGGGAGCAACATGGCTGCTCATGGACCTTGCGTTGAAGAAGCCCTAGCACCATTTTCTGCCTTCTGCGCTTTGAGGATTTTGGTACGGAGGCCAGAAATAAGAGACTAACAGGGCAAGTTTTCCCTGTCTACTGACTTTCCATTTGTACCCTGGTTTTTTCCTCTGTGTGGCACAGTCAGTCCTCATTAGACTGTGAAAGCTGATTATTATAGGATTGAGGAATTTGGGGAATCATAACCAGTGCAACTTGACATACCAGTGATGGCATATTTTTACGGAGGAAATAACCAAATGATACGATTTGGTTTTTTTTTTTACAGATAAACACAATTTTTTAGCAAGTCCTTCATTCAAATTTTCCACAACACAAGGCATACCTCATTCTTACCTTGTTCTAGCTTGAGTTTGTTGATACCATACTGCATGTCAAGCGGAAAGCGGAAACACCATAGTGATACATGTACACTCTCAGTGCCCCTCACAGCGCCAGCTCAGGAGCGCTGTCGAGAGGTCACTGTCCATGCCCATCTCCTTCAGGTGCCTCTTTATAAGAAACCTTCCCACACAGGAAGGTATGGAGTCAGGTCAGTTACATATAGTTACAATGACAGAAAGCTGAGCGTTTAAGTACAAAGCAGAACCAATTGAGGATGTCTGCTACATTGGTTTTCAACCTGTGGGTCCTGACTACTCTGGGGATCCAGCGACCCTTTCACAGGGGTTGCCTAATGCCCTCAGAAAACACAGAGATTTAAATTATGATTCATAACAGTAGAAAAATTACAGTTACAAAGTAGCAACAAAAACAGCCTTGATGGTTGGATGTCGCCACAGCATGAGGAACTGTGTTGAAGGGTAGCCACATTAGGAAGGTTGAGAGCCACTGTCCTAGAGACTTCCGTCACAGACCAGCAACCGTCTTCCTCCTGAGTCTGTGGCTTCAATAAGGTCCGCAGCTGCTGGTGTGCTTTATTGATACTTCCCCTTGTATTTGGAGCGTGAGACTTGGCATAAAGCTTCAGCTCCAGCTTACTGTCCTAATTTGCATGATTATATTTAGTACAATATGATTACTAGATAATAAATATTTGATAATTTATTTCCTAATAGAGTAATCATCTTGTTTTTATGACTACTTGTTAAGACAGCAAATAGTGAATGAAATTTCTCTTAGAAGTATGTGATTTGAGCACTGGAAAAAAACAAACATGTTCTTTGAGGATAACCACTTTTCTCATGTGTTGATTTGAAAATTTGTTTCATCTATGTAAATCAAACAAAATTTACTTTTAGAATACAATTTTAGTTCTGATAAATTAGACTCTTGGAGTGTCACTATACTGTAGTATTTAAATTTGTAGCAATAACTTAATTTGGATTTTTTTAAAAGTAAAGAGGTCTTAATGCTTATTTTATTAGTATTGTAATTGGGGGGTTGTTGCGTTTTGTTTTGTTTTAGATGCTTGTTTCACAGAGGGTATCCCCCGTAGAGTCATGTTTGAGGTTCTCTAGAGGCTTGCCTGCTCTTTAGAGGGCTTTGTCCTTAGTTGATTAGTGTGATGATTGACATAGGAGGTCTGGATGGGGGCGGGGCGTCTTCTGGATTACAATGTCCAGGTGCATAGTATCTCCAACAACCAACTGAGCAGGACATGGAGCAATAGTAACTGAAGGTAGGTAGAGTAAAGTAAGGATTCCAAAGCTATTCTCCATGAGGTAGGAGCGGACTCACGGGCATACTTGCCTCCAGGTCTCAGGGAGTTTTTTAGGTTTTTTGTTTGTGTTTTTATAACAGAAAGCAGAGCCCCCCTTTGGCTGCTGTAGATGATTTGTTTTGTTTTCTGTTTGTTTGAAGAAAGTTGTGTAATCTTGGAGTGTTCCAGGGTAGTACAAGGATAGTCGTTTTGGTAGCTGGGACCTAGGGATTATCTTCTTAAGACTCAAGTTCCTTCCTCATGCTGATCATTTCTAACCTTGAGGCTCTAGGTTTTACACTTCTTTTATCTTTTAGAAAGGTACTTTCCCTTGAGGCAAGTTAGTGAAACCAAGTTGTCCAAATAAGATATATGTTTATGAAGGGTCAGCTAGCAAGGCTAGGGAGTAAACCCCCTAGAAGAAATGGGACTATTGTTCTACTTCTAGCAAAAGCAGATAATATGAAATGTCTATAGAGTTCTAACTTCTAATCATAATTAGCTTTTAAAATGCATCAGGATGGATTACTGCATTTTAAGTCAATGGGGATTATGGAACTGATTTGGGGGACAGTGGCAAGACAGGTAAGGTGTGTTTTAATGTAACAATGTGCGATATATGTTAATAAATTTGAATATATTTGCTGTGCTACTGTTTAGAACATTGCTGGCTAAGGGTAATGTAAAAACACACAAAGAAAAATTTTCTTAGAATTACCATGATTGACTGACTGTCAGTCACTCTTGCAAATGTTACTTATGTTTTCAGGATTAATCAGTGGACAGACTGGAAGCATTAAAAATAGTTGCAATTAATTATTCATGAGTCTAGATGAGCATTTACTGAGGAAACCAGTCAGAAGTTGGTGAGAGCGTAAACTTTAGCATCACAGCCCAAACAATCCTTTCACCTCAAAGTGATTTTTTTAACAATTTTTTGATGTGCAGATACATTTTATCTTTAAATCAAGAAAAAGATCCTTTCACTTTTAGCCAAAAAAAAAAAAAAAAAAAAAAAAAACCTCTAGCTGCTATTGCACCCTACACATTAAGCCATCCGAGAATGTCTTGTTTTGTGTGAGACGTGACTCTGAAGTCTGGGTGGGTGATTAAATACCTCAGTGAAGACTGAGTAGGTGCTGCCAACGACCAGCCCAGGTTACCACGGGGCAGGTCAGTGCTTAAAATGAGTAAGATGAGTAAGTATGTACGTGAACAGCCAGAAGGTACCTTTTCATGCTAAATGTGGTTCCCCACATCTCCTCTGATTAGAGGTGTGCTCTGAACAAGCCGAGACCGGGCCATGCCGTGCAATGATCTCCCGCTGGTACTTTGATGTCACTGAAGGGAAGTGCGCCCCATTCTTTTACGGCGGATGTGGCGGCAACAGGAACAACTTTGACACGGAAGAGTACTGCATGGCGGTGTGTGGCAGCGTCTGTAAGTGGACCCTTCCTCCAGCCTGGCCACTTTTCGTCTTTCTCGCCACTGGCTCTGCTCTTTGTAACAGATTGATTTTTTTCCCCCTTTTTCTTGGGAATGGGCCTTTCGCTACCACTAACCACATTCCTGTCAACTTCTCTAATGACCGGAAGTCTCCACGTATGTTCAGTCACGAACACATCTCTCCATCTATGTCTAATAAAGCATGGCCTTGGATGTATTCTCTTATAATTGTGGTAGATTATTCTTGCAACCCATGGGGAACGTCCGACTGCTTCTCTTTCCAAAAGGGCTAGAGTGGCTTTTGTCTTCCTCAGTCCTTCCTGCAAATTCATACTGTCTGTCTGTCTATCTATGTGTTCATGTTTCTGCATGTGCACATGTGCAAATAGTCTCTCACTGGAAGCTGGCTTAGGAAGCTTCAACTACCTTAAAAAGATTGCCATTGTGAATTCCTTTGTTGTTTCATGACATGTTTTTGTTTTGTTTTGTCTTTTATTTTGTTAAAGAAATTTGACTGAATTGAACTCATATTTGACTGAATTGAACTCATGCAGTCTCGGGTGCTTAGTTGGGGTTTTATTGCTGCAAAGAAATACTCTTATAAAGGGAAACATGCTTACAGTTCAGAGTTTCAATCCATTGTCACCAGAGGCAGCATGAAGAGAGAGACACTGAGGCTGACTTGAGCATCTGCAGCCTCAAAGCCCACCCCCCAGTGACACACTTCCTCCAGCAAAGCCACACCTCCTAATAGTGTCAATCCTTATGGGTCTGTGGGGGACATTTTCATTCAAACCGCCACAGACTCCCATGCTGTTCCCAGAACCCAGAACACATATATTTGTCAACTTTTTTTTTATCCCCCCCCCCGCCACCTTGGAAATAGGTAGAAAAGGGCTGAGGGTATGGATCAGTTAGTAAAAGTGCATGTCGTGCAAGTATGGAGGACCCGAATTCAAGTCCCCAGAATGCACTTAACCCAAATGCATAACCCGTGCCTCCATAATGTTAGCATTCCTAAAGAGAGATGGGAGAGAGAAACAGGAGAATCGCCTGAATCCTAGGACCGGCTAGCCTGGGCTACACAGATGAAATAGACTGTCTGAAACAAGGTGGAAAGTGTCTGCTGGCCCTGAGTGTGACCTCCGGCTGCCACATGGGATCCAGGACATGCAGGCTCACAACACGTATGCACATGTGCACACAAGAGGATAATGCTAGCAGCTTTCGATGGCATGAGACTGAGGGAAGCAAACTGCTGGTCTCTCTGGAGCATCTACCTTTCTTTACTGTGGGGAACAAGTATATGGAGTCATGATGATGTCAGTGCAAGATAAAATACTTCCCCAGAGGGCTGGTCCTTAAGAAGTCCTGTGTCAGACACATGGCATATCTGCTTTTGTTAATAGACTTTCAGGTTAAGTCCTCATTGATATTTGTTTATTCTTGGCCACAAGTTAGAAATATTAATTAGTAATCAGAAATATTAGTTGTTCAATGATCTTAGTAACTGTACCTTTCTCTTTTGAGAGATTCTTGCATTCTATTCCTAAACTTATTGAGGGGGCAATCCCTGCTTAGGAATACCTGGGAAACTTCTTAATTTTCCAACCACATCATAAAATCAAGCAAGTAGCTGATCCAACCACATCATAAAATCACGAAGTAGCTGATCAGGTTGGGACCTGGAGAGTTCTTGTTGGTCTCCTAGGAGATGAGGCCATTTCAGTCCTCTGTGGAAACAAGTGTAGTGACTCTGTTTGGATGAGCGTAGATACTCCTAGCTCAAGATACCCACCCTCATTTTCACCTAGAGGTTAATTGGGTTACATAATATGGAATACAATGAGGGATTTTGTGGCCTGGAGTCTTTGGAATAAAGGGCCTTTGTTGCTATGCTCTAAATTAGCTGCTAGGTAAGGATTTCCTGGCAAATTTCTGAAGTTTTTCCCCTTTCCCTCGGGTAGCTTTATTTTCTGCAATACCATATCCTGGCAATGAGGAAGTTTGATTTATATTATTAGCAGAGATGAATTTACCTCAAGATTTGGACACATTTTCTTGCCCACCCTATTGGAAACTTCCCTTCATGCCCTTTCCATTTGATCATTCTGAGCAGGGAGGAAAACATTACATATCTTCACCGGGATTTTTGGGAAATGCATACACTCTACTCAACAATGTGTAAAACTTCAATGCTGCCAGTGGGGTTTTATTAGAGGAGACCAGTAGTTCTGGCTCAGTTATTACAGAATTGGGCTACAAAGTATCAAGAAAGCAAAGACAGAGCTGGGAATGTAGTTTGGTGGTAGAGCGCTTACCTAGCAGGTACCAGACTATGTTCAATTCTCAGAACCATTGGAGGAAAAAGGGAGAGGATGGGAGGGCTGGAGAGATGCTTCAGTCTGTAGAAACCTTGCAATGCAAGCAAAAGGACCCGAGTTCAGGTATCCATCGCCTGTTGAACATGGTGGTACAAGTCTGTGCATTCTTGGGATGCAGGGACAGGATGGTCCCTAGGCTTGCTGGGCAGTCAGTCTAGCTAGACAGTGACCTACATGTTCATTGAGAACCTTTGTCTCAAACAATATGGCGAACAATGATTGAGGAAGATACCTCTGGTCTCCACACCTATGCATGCGTACCCTAGCACACATGTATGCGTACACACAGACATTACAAACACATACACTACACACATGAATAAAAAGTCATAAAGGAGGAAAGAAAACGAAAGGGTTGAAGGCCAGTCCCACGGACAGATAGTCATGTGTGGAGAATGAAGCTTCATCATATAGCCTAGCCAGGCTGTGTTCAGTTTCTCGTGAACAGGTGAAGTTGGGGGAGCTGCTGTGAGGAAGACATTGAAGGGCACTGAGGATTATTGATGGCAAGGAGGGAGAAGAGAGCCAAAAGTCCTCCAGAAGATTTTCTGATGTCTTAGCAGTGGCAGAACGTGCCACGTTTGCAGTACTAACCTTTACTGAGGACAGATCACATCTGTGTGTTCTTTGGTTCCCTGCTTAGGTCTTGTTTTTGGTTGAATGATTTTTTCCCCCATTTCTTAAGTTTAGTTCTTAATGCATCATATGAGTGTGCTTCTGCCTCATTCCTGTGTTTCTGTTTTTGTTTTTAGTTATGTTCTCTTGTTTTCTCCTTAGCAACCCAAAGTTTACTCAAGACTACCCGTGAACAGCTTCCCCAAGATCCTGTTAAACGTATGTTGCTGTTGACTTGGGGGAGGGACAAGGGAAGGAGTGTGTTGCATGGCTGGGTGTGACCTTCACTCTCACCACCTGCTTTGCATGGACTTTGTGATTCTCGACAAGTGCCCTTTAATGGACACCATCTCTTCCCATTGCCTTGCTCGTCGTTTCATCCAGGTTTACCGGGCAATTTCAGATGTCGGGACAAGAATACAGACTTAAACTACTTATATTTCTGATCAGATTCTTTTCTGATTTGTGTAGTTCCATGAAATATCATCCATATAGTATTTCTTGATTTGACAGAACTTTTATTTCCTGAAAGGTGCCAACATGCCATAATTTAACACAATCAGATTTATTAATAGAGGTACCCCTTCCCTAAAAATATAGTATTGTGTATCAAAGACAAGTTTGTGTGCACCACAGTTTTGTGTGTTAAATGACAATTAGAAAGGGAGAGGTCAGTCACCTAGAGTTCAGGATTACCCTTCTTCTCTCCCAGAATGCACATTGGCTGGGATGAGGTGCTCCACTTGAGGCTTTGTGGATAGGAATGAGAACAGGGATTTCCTATTTAAAAAAAAAAAAAAAAAAAAAAAAAAAAAAAAAAAAAAAAGCATTGCATTGCATTGACCAGAGACTCCTCGTCTTCACAGTATTTGTTTTTCTGGCCATCAAATCAGTCTAATTTCATTTTAAAATGTGGTATCAAACACATCAATATTCATTTTTAAAATCCAGACTACATTTAAACATAGATTCACCCTCTCTGGGGACGAACTATATTGTTGATACTTACTGAAGCCTGAAGAGGAGACCCAATTTCAGTTATATATTTTATAATTAAAACTCATGCTACACTGCCGCTTTTCAATATGGCCTCCTTAAGAAAGTCCAGCCAATTCAAATGATGGGGTAGCACTGGAAGGATGTGCTTTGATTGACAGAGTAAAGCTGTGTCCTGCTAATGTGAACTGTTTTCCTCTAAAGCGTTGATTTGTGTGTGTTACATTGTTCCTGGCACTTTCAGAGATCACAGATCTTTTTCTGGCACACTTGTACACATTTGCCTCGCCTCTTTTGTGCATATGGACAAAAATGAGGTCCAGAGCACTTCATGAGTGGTCTGGAAGCTTCAGACACAGAAGGACCGTGTTTGAAACCTAAATGACTCCCTGGCTGTGCTCCACACCAAATGGCTCAGCATTTGGTTCTGACAGTTTTTAGGATAGGCAGTTTCTGATTTCAGAAGGCACATTTTGAAAAATATAGAAAACAGAGAAAAGCTGAAAAATAGTAACACCCTCTCCAGCCATGCCAAGGAGGTGAGTAGCAGGCATTTTTATTCCTCATCCTTTTTTTAAAAAAAAAAATTGTGGTGATGGAGTCTCATCAATTTCATTTCCTTTCAGTGTGTAAAAGATTGTCAGATTTCATTTTTCTTAATTGATAAACCTTATTTGAGAATTTATTTTCATGAAATATACATAACATTTTCCTGACAGATCTTGGAAGTCTCACTTTCTCCTTCAACTTACAGTGTGGTTCAGACCCTGACATCCTTCCATCTTGGGAGGATGAAGTGATTTTGTCAGCTATATTTCTTGTCTCCCTCCAGAGACTATTCAATCACAGCAAGTGAAGGGTTTTGCAGTGCTAGTACCAACATATGGGAGAAAGCATATAATTTCTAGTTATTTATAGCCATGTGGCTATGCTACCTTATTTATAGCAAAGCCACACATTTGAATTGAAGAGTCATGGTCACCTGGAGGTCAAACGCAGATGGCAGACTCAATTTAGAAGAGAAATGAACAGAGCGGGAACAGCACAGCTTACACTTGGCTCCCTCCCCCGGTTAGAGTTAATTGAATGGCATCACTTTGCTCTGAGGTGGTTTGTTTTTACAGATGCTCCGTCTGAATTGCGTCTAGTGGAAAAATAAATGCTAAGTGGGCTAGAAAAAGCTCTTCCATTGAATGCTTTAAGACTACGTGTATAGAGAACCGTGCACTGGGTCCCCATCATGAATCATTTCTTGGCAAGACTTATTACTTGAATCAGGCAATTGCTAGACTTTCAGTTTTTGCCATAAAATACAACTTTGAAAAGCATCACGATTTTCAGGACACTTATTGTTTGCTGTTGCTCTCACAGAGGACTCTAAACCACAAATTTGAGGGACGTGAGACTGAAGAGCTGTCATTTACTCATAAACATGGCTTCATATCTCTTTGAAAAGCCTTTCCATGTGAGGTAAAGTACCTCCGGTGCTTTAGCTGTTTCTGAGGTCAGTTCTCCGTCTATTTGACTTGGTACACAGGCCTCACCTTACAATGTAGTGTTTGTCCTTACAATGTAGTGTTTGTAAAACAGTAAAATTTTATGTAAATATTTGACCAGCTGATGTTTCAAATATGGAAGATCATTGTCTGTCCATGCACTGTCCCCAGCAGACTGAATCTCCAAAGGCAGCAGAAACTCCCTGATAGACACAAAGATCACACCACATTTCAGCCCATGGGCAAAAGATTGACCCATGGGCAATCTGATGACAGGGTGACCTAGTTCTGGTTACTTTATGTTGTAAACTTTGGCACTGAGGTTTCTTTGCCTCAATACGCTTGCCATTTTGTTCCAGAAAATTCATTGTGATAGTCCATTCAGTACATATGGGTGTTTAATGAACCAGTTAGATGACCTTTCTAGTTCCCAAATGCTGTAGAGATGGTCTACATCTATCCCAACACCGGTGTAGACTATGGAGTTAGATGTCTTGATGCTTTTTCTAGTGTAACGTAAGCTACTGTGGATGACGAAGATAAGCCAGCGGGCGCCATTATTCATGGCTCACCTCCACACCCCTTCCCCTCTTTGTTTCATCATGATTTCCTGAAACCCATCCTCAGAGCAACTGTCTTTAGAGAAGCTCGGGAGCCTTGCTGCTCTGTTTACCTGTGTGTTAGCATTGTGTTCATGCACTTGGGTCCATGATTATAGCTTGCTGGGGTAGGTCTGGCCCCAGACATGGTTAAAGGTGGAGAAAGGATGGCTTTGTAGTCTTGCTTGTTGTATCAGGAGATTATGATTTTCATACACTAAGTGACTTGGTGCATGCATGAATGGAGAGTACCAATGTAACCTCAGTCGTTGTCTTTGGCCAGATTTGAATTATTATTTTTAATTATTCTCTTCCTGTTCTTCAAGCTGTGAAATAGTAGGCATCAATTTCTGTTAGTCCATTGTGTAATACTAGTAATCAAACTATGATAGCTTTTTCAGATGTCAACTATATTAAAAATAATTGTATGACCTAGATATGGTTGCACACCTTTAATCCCAGAGTTCAAGTATAAGAAGCAGGTAGATCTCTGCAAGTTCAAGGCCAAGCTAGTGTATACTTCAAGGCCAACCAAAATTACACAAAAACAAAACAAACAATACTAATTATTCTTATTTAAAGATCTAGTCCTGCATTGAATTATGTATTCCCAGAGTGGTAGAAAATTCTACCACAAAGAAAAATACAAAATCCAGGTGTTGGGTACCCAGAAATACTTAGAGAAGAAGTTTTCTTCAAAGGTGTGCTGATTAAAAAGTTTAAGGAGGCGAGCGGTTCAGTTGTCTCAAAGACGAGCATTTGCTTTTGTTTGTTTGCTGGTTTGTTTTTAAGATGAGCAGTTTACGATATTAGAGGAGGCTCATCAAGTATGTGCTCTATGCATTGGCTACATGAGACAGGTGTGGAAGGGAATTCGTTTTATTAAAGAGATTGGTTGTGCTTTTCTGTCAGGCTGTACATCCACTATCACATCTGCAGAGTGCTCCAGCCACTGACAGTAAATAAATAAATAGGCATCATTGTGGGTCCCCATGACACATTGTTTTCACATTGTTGTTTTGTTTTGTTTTGTTTTGTTTTTTTTTAAAAAAAAAGCAGCCAGTGGACTGAGGAGATGGCTCAGGGGTAAGGTGTCTGCATGTGATGCAAGCATACATACCTGAGTTTGTAGCCCCCAGCATCTACATGCAGAGTCAGGGGCTGCAACCCAGGTATCCATAACCCCAGTACTGGAGCGGAAAGTGGGCCAGGTGGATCCCGGAGTGGAGTCAGTCTAGCCAATTAATTTGCTCCCAATTTAGTGAGAGACCATCATTAAAAATAAATAGAGAGGCCTCGAGAGATGGCTCAGTGGTTAAGAGCACTGGCTGCTCTTCCAGAGGACCCAGGTTCAATTCCCAACACCCACACAACAGCTTATAGCTGTCTGTAACTTCTGTTCCAGGGGATCTGAGGCCCTCATGCATACATACCTGCAGGCACAACACCAATGTACATAGAATGAAAATAAATAAATTTTAAAGATAAATAGAATAGGGAACGACTGAGGACAATGCCCTACGTCGGCTTCTTGTCTTTGCTTGCACGCGCACACATACAAAATTACAATAAAATGAAAAGCGGCCAACACATCTACTTTAATGCAAAAGTTACTTTTAAACCCAAGGTGCGCTGGTGCTGTGGCTAAGCCTTTTGAGAACCTCTAGTAGGTTAATCTAAACAGTCCACAGTTCAGTGAGGGATGTGGCAGAATTAAAGCCCAGCATAAAGAATATACGTAGGTTGGGAAAGATTGCTCTGGAAGTATGGGGTAAGATAAAATTGGTTTTATCTTTAAGGCCTCCAGAGAAGTTAAGGTCCCATCATCATTCCCTTCTATGAGAGTGAAGAGTGACGTTCTGAACTCGTCTGTAAAGTACTGAGCAGTTAAGACTGGCCATGTCTTTATGAACCACTGGTAATAAAGTTGAGAAAGCTTCCAGCAAACTAACAAGAAACAATACCCTTACGATTAAGCCATTCTGGCTTCCGGTTACCATTTCTTTTGTTTTAGTTATTTTTGTCTGTATATTGTTTGCATTCAGCCTTAAGATGGCTTTTAAATGCATGGAATATAGATACGAGCAAAAACAATGCCAGCCTTCGTGTTTCTCCATCCATTTCTCTTATCTGATAAAAACCCCATGTCAGTACAAGCACACAGACATAAAAAAGAAATGTAGCTTGGTCGGCGAGGAGCACACAGCATAGATTACGTTTTTATTACCTTATGTCCACACAGTACGTTGATGGTGTTCTCCAGCAACCGTGATACAGCTGGCTGTAAAACACGCGTGACAGCAGGATGCATGGGCCAAAGCTCCTTTGTTCCTCTCTAAAATCTGCTATTCTACCGAGAGATCACAAACTCTTATTTCCCCGTTATGAATGGCCTGTCTACCTGACACTTGGTAGGAGTGATCAGTGCTTAGGTTTTGAATGCACCAAGAGCTTTTAGCAACTTGGAAATTAGAGAAATGAAGGAAACTTAAAAAAAAAATGGTTTAACTTGAGATTGCAGTTTGAAAGCCCTGTCACGTTGAGATTAAATTTTCTCATAAAATTCTTCTTTACGGGTTTATATTTCACTCATGCATAAATTACCCACACTACCGTGTCCCATAACTTGTAGCCATTTCAAGCGCCAGCATTACTAGCTCTAAATCAAATAGCGTTTTCAATGATAAGGCAGTGAGGGGCGTAAGTCTTCGCTGTGATCGTCACTTGCCAGTGGTGTGCAGATCCGTTGCCTTCTGCCCTGGATGTGGGGGAATCGCCAGATTTTTTCTGAGCAGTGTCAGTGTATCGGTCAGCTGCTATTCACAGACTTCTGGTTAGGGATCACTCTGTCTGTGTTCTAGTTTAGGTGGTCAAAGTCATTAGAGTTTGAAGGTACAAGGACTCCATCATAATTGAAACTTTGTGGCATGCCAGGTTGGTGAGATGGCTCAGCAGCTAAAGGTACTTGCTGCCGAACCTGACCACCTGGGTTCCTTCCCCAGCACCCTGCACTGGTGTGTCGGAATTAAAGTGAAATGACCCTTCACGCATGTAAGGAAACTTGCTCCCATAACATTCAACTTCCTGGGGTTTAGATTTAGGTAACAGTTTTATCATGAGAAACAGACTCACCCATGTTCCTTCTTGTATGTGGCAAGCAGGGGAGCGGAACTCTAGAAGGTGTGTGTGTGTGTGTGTGTGATCTGTGTGTGTATGTGTATGTGTGTGTCTGTATGTTTGTGTGTGTGATCTGTGTGTGTATGTGTATGTGTGTCTGTATGTCTGTGTGTGTGTGTCTGTATGTGTCTGCATATGTCTCTGTGTGTGTCTGTGTGTCTGTAAGTTTATGTGTGTGTCTGGGTGTGCCTGTGTATGTCTGTGTCTCTATGTTTGTATGTTAAATGCCCATATATGTGTGAGTGTGCATATGCACACACCTTAGGATCCCAAAGGTAGACAATGTGTATCCGACTCTTATCATTCTTCACTTTATTTCACTTTATTTATATTGAGACAGAATCTTTTCTGGAACCTAGAATGAGGCTAGCAGCCAGCAAGCCTCCGTCATGATCCTGCCTCCCCTCTCCACATTCCTGGGATTACATATACACAGCCATGGCTGACTTTTTACATGGGATCTGGGGCTCAAACTTACGTTTGTCCAGTAAGCTCTCTTACCTATCGAGCCCTGTCCTCAGCTTCTGTATGATCTTTTTAAAAACATCATATATTCCTACTAACCCCCAAACTCTATTGTTCCTCACTGTGGCCTCATGGCCCTCTATTTTGTCCCCACCGCTTTCACGCTGACCTTTTCACCCTCCTGTGGCCTCATCATTTGCTTATCCTGGAATGTGCCAGATAGTCTTACTTCTTAGGACCTCGCTGTTAGTTTCTGCATCACCTTATCATGTTCTTCTGCAGCTAATTGTGAAGTGTCAGAATGTCATTTTCGTAACTGTGACTCTGCCTGGACACCCGCTTGATTGGCTGTAGCCTCCCTGCTTGCCTGGCTTTTCCTCCTGCTCCCCTTTAACCCAGTTTTCTTTTTTTCCCCTTCATAATACAAATTATTTATTACTAATAATGTGGTGGGGGGTGAACACGTCTTTTGCTAGGATATTATCCTCCAGGCACTGCTCTTTCCCCACAGAATTTGCATGTGGTAGGAGCTGAGACACTCTTGGGAAGGAGAGTAAAGGGAAGTGGAAAAGCACATTTGTGGCAGTGTAGCCGCCATCTCAGTGTGTCAGATGGCTCTGGCTTTGCAGATACAATAGCTTCTGATTGCTTATACAATACCAGAAAAGGCCAACTTGATGGAAGAAAGGTTTACTTTGTCCCACTGTCGCTGTTTCCATCAGTGGTCACATGACTTGGTTTCGGGGGCCGTAACGGCAGGAAGCAGGAAGTAGAACATAACCACTCATCTCGTGGTAGTGGGAGAGAGGGTTGGGTGAGAGGGTTCAAAATAAGACCTATAAGGTATCCCCTGAGGGACTTGTTCCATCTCCCAATAGCACAACCGAACACCAATCTGTGATTACATGAATCTTTGGGGGGACAATCCTGATTCAATACCATGTTTGCTGACAGCCAGCAGGATGGTAGATAGATAGATGATAGACAGACAGATAGATAGACAGATAGACAGATAGACTGACAGATCGTGCATACATTCATGCCTGTATACATATCACTAGACATGCAGGGTGCCCCTGAACATTTGGAACTAGGATATTCGCCCCAAGGTAGTAATGTACTGTGAATGAGCAATGCTGTTCTGTTGTTTTGTTTCTGTTTACTGCTGTGTTTTTTAAGTAGGAAGGTCACTTAAACAGTTAGACATCTGTGCGAGGATCCTGGCCACTGGTGGCATTGCTGAAGATTGGGGCTGTAAGCGTCAAGCCTGGAGCTGTGTCTATGCCTTGAGTCTGACTATGGGTCTTCTGCAGGAGGGTGACCGTACCCTCCCCCCCCCCCAGCTTGATTACAGAAAGGCCGGAGTGGGCACCTCAGAGTAGGAACCTCGGGTATATTCCGGCTGCGTTCCTTTGACCCCTGTTTTATGATCTGTTTCTTTTGGAGGTCATTTATCAGAGTCCGGGGAGAAACAACTGTTCAGTAGGAAATAGTCCAACATATTCAAAATAAACCATGTTTCTGCCTACGTCGTATTCATTAAAAAGATCCAACAGCTAAGTTCCTCTCCAGTGACTTGGATGTGTGCATAAATTAGCTTGTTATTACTCAAAAAATAGTCTAACCCCTTTTTGGCTCACCTAATCCTGAATTCATAGTCTGATTAGGCTGTTGAATTTACCCCCTACACAGTGAAGTAGGACATGTATGCCCACCGCCGTAAGTGGTAAATAAAAGATGATGAGTGTTTCACCACACTAGAAATCTAAGCTCAGATCATAGCTTCTAAGAAAACTCAAGAAAGGTTTTTTGATTTGTTTTGTTTTATTTTTTTGCAAAACGAAAAACACCTAGTGCAAGGGCGCTCTGGCAGCTAAAGTAGAGGCTGAGGCAGGAGTACCCGTTTGAGGCTAGCCTAGGCTAAGACAAGACCCTGCGTGTGTAATAAATAAATAATTAATTAATTAAACATTCAAGTAAAAATAAACCCTCCCAAATCAGTTGTCCCTCCGCTTTTGGAGCCGCTGCAGTGACCCATTCGGAGTGGCAAGAGCACCACTCCCGTTGCCTGTGCACTGGGACATACAGAAACTGGTGTTGTGTGGGCCACTGCCCATCACCTGGACTGTCAAGACTCTGGCCTGCAGGGGGTTTGTCACAGTACCTAGCTGGTCCTGTGAGAATAATGGCTTTCATTTGTAGGGGCTTAGGGAAACAGAATCTGAGGTCTCTGGGTGGTCCTTCAGGGTGCTCCCACATCACAGAACAGTGACGGTGGGAGACTAGCTTCACTTTAAATATCAATATATGCTGTCTTTGTCACCTTTGCTTAGTGGCCTTCTGGTTTCCCTGTCAGTTTAAATCTAGGGTCATTTCGTTCACTTATACCAATTGAGATGAAGGGTTAGTGTAAATGACTCTAAGTTTGAATCAAATACTGAAGAAATTTCTCTCAAATTCCAGTAGTAGGTTGTAACTGGGACGCCTCACAATATTTCCTTGAAGAGAAATGGGTTTTTCTCTAGGGAAATGGTGTGTGTGTGTGTGTCCACGCGCACGAATACATTCTCGTAACCCAGCAGGAACTGACTCTGAGGGTTGACCTCTGTGGTGTTTTGGAGAATGATGAGTACATAATTGACTCATGGGTAAGGTGGTGACTCAGCAAATCCTTGGGCATCGGTGTATTCCCAGTCTAAGGGTCAAAGACCGGTGTCCCCAGTCAAACAGGCAAGAATCCAAAAGCACAAATATCTTCCTCATTTGTCTTTTTTTATGTTCAGGCTCTTGGTGAAGTGTAGTCAACATTTCTTAGCTCTCAGATTCAAACACTAATCTTGTACAGAAGCACCCTTGGGCACATACACACACCAAATTGATGGTTGGCTTGGGAACCCTGTAGCTCATTCAAATTGGCACAGAAAATTAGCTAGCATAGGAATAATCTTGATGAAACCAAAGAAGTGGTGACAAAGTGATATGTTGATTTCCTTGTACCCGTAAGAAGTATATTTGAAATAGCCATGGTACTGTTAAACATACGTCACACACTTATTTCTTGGGGCTTACAAGCCTCCATTTTCATTTGGATCAGTTGGAGTATGTTTTTCTAGGGGGAGCTCCTCTTTGGTTGTCCTTATAGGAGATGACAGCCTGCATTGGTGCATTCGCACTGGATAAAATAGGAGTTGCCTGGTCTCCTCAGCCTGATGCATTTTATTTACTGGTTTTGCCTTCACTTATCCTTTTCGCTCTGCCAGTAAGACGGGGAACGGGATTAGGTCCATGGAAGCAGATTTTGAGAAGGTGGATAAGAAATGCGTGCGTATGGTTTGTGTGAGGTTGTGCAGAGCAAATTCGTTTGTCTTTGATATCTTTTCTTTTCCAGGCAGTGTTTAAAATTGCAAATTGTTTTTCAGTCATTCAGGTTAAGAATGAATATTAAGAATATTCATAGGAATAATAAGAATGAATATTTTATTCATTTCAGTGTTTTATGTGGGCTCTGCATAAGTTTAATTTTTTTAGGAAAATAAGTGTTGCTTTTCCTGTAGATGATATTGCATAGTCCTGTGTTCTAATTTCTTTCAGTGAATTAGAAATAAATGTATCTGATTTTTCCCAGGGTTAGCATAAAAGATTTCTGTGAAACCTGACAGGAGGCAGGAAAAGGACTGGCATGCATCAAAAGTCATATGTTGGGTGATTGGCACTTCAGTGTAGGATGCAAGGCATGTCACCACTGTGTGCTTGTACAACTGGTACCTAGGGTCTTTTGTCATCCAGCTAACACACTTGAAGATGAGTTTGACAAGCACCCAACTCGCTTTTGACAAGAATCTATTTCTCTGACATTAGTAGTAATCCTGGGCCTCAGGGTAGCTGCCCTAATACAGGCCCCTCAGTACTTTAATGAATTAAAACTAATTACCTTCATTAGAGAAAGAATAAATGCTGTTCAGATTTTGGTGTTACACCACCAGTATAGTACTTTACAAGGTCAAGAAGATACTGAAATCTAGTTCTATGATTAGAACTAAGCACTAGAAGAAGTGGGGAGATGAAAGACCTGGATAAATCCAGATCCTCCTAGCAGGAAAAAATAGAGCCAAAAATCTAAGCAGGGAGGGAAGAATCAGACATCTAAGATTAGCTGGTTCAGGTTTCAGGAACTAGCTGAAGATAAAGTTAGATTGTAATCTTAAGAATAATCTTGAGAAACAGGGAGTTTCCCCCTTGTGATTATCATTGGTATTTTGGGAATACTGTGTTTCAGGAACTAGCTGATTATAATCTTGAATAACCCCCTTGTGACCAGCCCTGGACCTCCCTACCCCCTTCGGATTACTGGGCTGTGGTTTCTTCCCTTAAAGACCACTTCTCCCAGCTACTCGGGGGTCGAACTCTTCCCCTGCGTGGGTTATTAGTCTCGGCCCCAGTGCACTGGTTCCCGTCTAGTCGTCTTGTCATTAAACCTCATGTGATTGCAGCAAAAAAAAAAAAAAAAAATCCTGGAATTCAGAGTGCTAAAGTTACTTGCCCCGGGTGCCATCTGGGGTGAAAACACTCTGTTAGGATCACATCTAGCTAGGCCTAATTTCAGAGTCCCGAGTGGACCATCCTTCGTTCTCCCCATTAGGCAGGCATTACCCTTGTCACTAGATGGGCACAGCTCTGTAAGGCTCCAGGAGCAAGCCTTCCCTCCTCCCTTGTGCTCAAATGCCACCCTAGACAGATATCTCAGCTGCTTTTATTTTTTGAAGAATAATGATTAACCAATGACCAAAGCAGAGGGAAAGAAAGCAGAACGCATGTTTCTCTTGTGTGGCAAAATGAATTCTGGTTTCTGCTGACATGGTCAAAGCTTTTATTTTCATACCAGTCATGTACGCACGATTCTAGCTTCAGACTTAGCAGTGACTTCTCATTCTCGTTCTGCTGGAGATATTAAATCCCTGGCCTGTGACTTCAAGAATTTGATGAGAAGTATCAAAAAAATATTTAGAACAGTCGTTGATATTTTTGAATAAACATTTATTTGAGGATGGTGATGTCATTTCATGATTCGGGAGAAGACCTATTCTTCTTTAAACTTGCTCTGTTCTCTGCCTTTTTTAACACTCTTAGTCAATTCTTGCCAGTCACTACTCATTTGTGAGTTAGAGCATTTTTTTTATACATCACTCTTTGTGAGTATCCCTGTTGCCATATAACATCGCAGTGGATGCCACAATCCAGACACTGCTCGGTGGTATGAATTGAAAATAGGAATTGCTATCTTTTTGACAAACGGTGTAATGAATTATAGATTCTCGCAAACATGTGAAGGCAAACATGGCCTTGTGTGGTTTCTCAGCTGCACTTACTGATGTTTACATTTCTTTCATGGTGTTTCAAATACTCTCTCATGAAGGATGGCTTTGTAATTAAGCTGTCTAAGACACAGAGTGAGAGTTCCCATTTCCCTGAGATGCCTTCACCTTACAACAGCCTTATTTTCAGATTCCATTGCTTTCTACAGGAGTTGCAATGCATGATATTAATGATACTGTTATTTACAACGTAGCCAAGCAAAGCAGCATGAGGATTTGATAAAAACATGGCCATGTTAGGTGACGCTGGCTCTAGGAGTTCCTGCCTGGTCAAGACATTTTTAATGCTCTGGTTTTAACATGTGCCTTTTCTCAAGGCACTGGAGAGGTGAAACACTCCAGCCGTGGTGAAGTGTCTCTGGGGTTTCTTTAAGCAGCATCAGCATCCTCTGCATCCTCTTTTCCAGAATCTCTGTCCCGGGAAATGCCTGGCTCTCTTGTGGAGACTGGGCATTCTGCTTCTCTTCTCATCTCGCCTTCCCTTCTTCTCCTTTCCAGTTCCTACAACAGCAGCCAGCACCCCTGATGCCGTGGACAAGTACCTGGAGACGCCTGGCGATGAGAATGAACATGCCCATTTCCAGAAAGCCAAGGAGCGGCTGGAAGCTAAGCACCGGGAGAGGATGTCCCAGGTAGAGGGGATTCTCTTCTGTGACTTTGTAATACAGGGAAATCTGGGCTTGCCTCTGCCTCAGTCTATCTTTAGACATAAAGTTTAATTTAAATGTTTTCCATGAGGACACAGACTGTAGGACTTTGGTCTCCCGCAATAGCATCTAGTAAAGGCGAGTACAGAGGACTCTGCAGCACAGATTAAACTGTGTCTCTGCTAAAGAAAGGTACTCTGTGGAGATGCTGAGGGGGTGACTGTTGATTGCTGCACCGTGGAAAACTTTATTTTCTGTGTATATCCCATAATAGGCTATATAACTTAAGTGTTCATGGAAAGATTTATTTAAAGGATGGAGAGGTGGGGACTCTGGAGGGGGCTTCGTCAAGAAACTACTGTAATTGCTGTTACCCACTAAGCATGAGAATCTGAATTTGGTTCGCAGAACCCACAGGTAAAAAGCCACGCCTGATGACATGTGCTGGTTACCCAGTGCTGAGGATGTGGATGCAGAGACAGGCAGATCCCTGTGGCTTACTAACCAACCAATCTAGTCTGCTTGGAGAGTTCAGCCCAGTGAGAAAAGCTGTTTACCAAGAAGGATGTGTTACTGGAGGAAGAAGAACTCGTACAGTTTAACTATGGCTGCTCCCTTGGGCTAAATCCTAGCCAACTTCCTCACCTGGCTTTTATGTTCCAGTCACTGTCCCTCTGCTCTCATCTCCTGCCCAGGGCACCAGACCTCTAGGGAAACTTCCTGAGCCCGCTGACCTCATGTTTTTTCCTCCTTCCCCTCTGATGCCCTCCAAGGCTTTGCTCAGTCCTCCCTCATGCCAGTTCTGCCTGAGACTGACCCTAGCTCTATCACTGTGTTCCTGGGTGTCACTAACCCCTGTCTTGTCCTTGGAATTCATCTCCTGATCTCTCTGTTGGTGTCACTGTCCCTGAGTAACAAGAAGACCCTTTTTTTAAAAACAGAACTAAGGATGTATCTCAGAAAGCAGGACACGATTCTATTTCTTTAAAGACTAACTGTAGTACTTGTCCCTGTTCTGGAGTTAGAACATCAAGAGAAAGGGCCTCCCAACCACACTAGACCACGATGCTTTGTACCGTGAACTGTGATTTACAATCGAACAGCTGCCC
This sequence comes from Myodes glareolus, assembly GCF_982192425.1. Lineage (NCBI taxonomy): Eukaryota > Metazoa > Chordata > Mammalia > Rodentia > Cricetidae > Myodes > Myodes glareolus. The sequence goes on from NC_142027.1 coordinate 15,752,425, forward strand.
ATGAGGAAAACCTGAATGTGTGTTGAATTAGAAAGTCAGCTGAATGGAGCAGCCAATTGAAATCGGTCTTTCTGAAAACTGGAATTTCCACATTTTTCATTAGAAAGGTCATTTAAGAAGCTGTGGGAAGACTGAGTGGGATTTACTATAAATCCCTCCCATAACTCAAAATTGATCTCATTTTCTGAAGAGTTCAGAGGCCTCCCCTGTGACCCTTGGAAACGACAGTGCTGGGCTCATGAACTGCCCAGAAGATCTATAATAAACACTGAAAGCCCGCCATAATGTTTCCAGTGCCTGCCATTGCACCCTGACTCCAGCCTTGCATCTGCCTCCCATTCGCCCACTGGCCTGGCTGCTCCCCTCACCTGGCACTCACTTGGCTTTTGATCATAACTTATTTCAGAAATGCCTTCCTGCCCATCAGCCTGTCCACAAGTTCACGCATTCCTCTGCCTCCCATAATTTTTGAATTTGGGAACACGGTTGCTCTTACCTTTTGTTTGAATCTAAAGATTTGTATAATAACTTATTCTTTGATAATTTTATATCTATATCGTATGTTTATACTACACTCTAATTCCTTTTAATTCATGTGATCTATACCAACCTTGTATCTCGTTCTTAAACCCACCAATTTCTTTCGTAAAATAATTTTTAAGACCCATAGAAACTTTTCTTCACTGTGTCTGAGATATTTTTATGAAGTTAAGAAAACTAGTTTCAAGTACTCTGTTAGCTTCTGAGTTGATGTGTTGCAGAAATGAGAACCTAGTGAGCATAGCCACTTAATCCAGGACTTAGTTCATCTATTTCTGGGAGATTTTCTCCATCTTCTCATCCCCAATCTGAGATTACTTAGCTGTTCTCATCCTAGAGCAGAGAATGTTCCTCGTAGATTCCAGGATTACAGGTTGATAAGGCTGAGCTGACATTTATCTCCATAATCTGTGCTGCTGAATTCTGGGGACTTTCTGACTTTGAACTTCTCTGCCTCTTAAATCTCTATTTAGTAATAGTCATTCTCTCTGCATGACGTCGCCAGGACTCTGGAGAGCCGTAAATCCTGATGAAACTGATACCGCTCTGTGCACAGTGAAAAAGCTGTCGTTCAGGGATACACGGGGCAGCCCTGAAGTTCAGATCTAGAACACATCAAGTGCTCGAATGTGGGCCTTTCTGGCTTGGTTTTTGTCGTAGTTCTAAAATTAATTTTCCAGGTTAGCGTACAGAATAATGGATTCCATCTATTTCTGTTAGCGACCATGGTGTTTTCACCTATGTTCATGAGGACGATAAGCTAGCCATCTGAAGAACTCGGGTGCATGTCACTAGCAACTCACACACAAAACTAAAAGTGCTTCTACTACTGCATTAGTTACTTGCTATGGAAAAACCCGACAAAACATCTTCAGACAAGAAGAGTTGCTTGGTCTTAGAGTTCCAGGGAATGGTCCTCGGTGATGCCATACTCATGGCTGGCACCAGGACACTGAGGCCGAGGATCGCCTCGCATCTACAGACAGAACAGAGTGCACGTGGCTGCTCAGCTTGTTTTCCCTTTTCCCTCAGTCCAGAATCCCCAGCCATGGCAGGTAGGGTGAGTCTCCCCACGTCCATGAACCTCATCTAACCTAGAAAACACCCCCACTCTCCTTCCTAGAGACCTGTTTCCATGGTGATTCAAAATCCTGTCAAGTCGGCAAGCAAGATTCTTCATCACCGCTATTTACATATTTAGTCGCTTAGTATGTGTGCAGAATTGAGTCCTTTGAGATGAAAATTCACCTGATCCTGTTTTGCTTTTTTTTAAATATACTCGATGGCATCTTAGGAACAGCTAGCTACTGGTACTGACACTTAGCTCTCCTGTTAGATATACGTCCAGCTCCATTATGGCACTTGGAGCCAGTAGGCTACTTGGTCTGTCTTCATTCCTTATCCTTTCTTTAACTTGTATATAAAGTGAGGCTGGCCCCTACTAATCACGGGGCCTCTTATAGGGAACTAATTAAATCAGATTGGCTTTGTAGAGCTCTTAATTCAGTAATATTATCTATTGTCAGTGGGCTCCAGTGAGTGGTGTAAGAGGATCTTCCATTACAGTTGTGTTTGTAAGAGGTTCTGTAGTGATGGCGTAGGTCATGTATTTATGCGAGTGGAAGATATTGTTAAATTATTCTGAAGAATCAATGTTTGAGTTCATTTATATAGCAATACATATTTTCAATACATTAGCTAGGTGAATGGTAATTATTTCGTGGATCTGCAACTTCAAGCAGGAAGTTCAGGTTCTGAGTGTCCAAGTGAGATGGTAACAATGCATACATAATCAGGGAATCTGTTTTCACACCCCATTAAGACATTTGGTTTCTATCTCAAACCAATTCTGAGATTTCTTGCCTGGGGAATTCTAGATAGAGCACCACCTCCCAGGGAACATTCTTCACACAGGAAATTGAACCTCACCCCCCTTCCCCGCCCCGGGCTTGTCTCATCTATAAAGCAAGAAGAACCTCTTCAATGTCTCCTTGGTCCAACACTTCATTAACTAATAGAAACACCCAAGTACCTAGGACAGTTTGTACTTTTTCTTTGTATCTTATTCTCAAAAAAAAAAAAAACTAATTTTAAAAACCCAACGCAGATGCAGATTGGATGTGATTTTATAAGCCTTGTTTTCTTTGCAATTTTGAAGGCATCAAGCTTTCTCTGACTTTAGATGTATGCAGAGTCCTCAGGTACCCACCCAGTAAGACACTGAGGTTTTGCTTGCTTCGTCTTCCTTCATTAAGTTCACCTCATGCTTCAACTCATTTCACAGACAAAACAGTAGCAAAGGGAAAGGCAGCCTTAGGTGATGAGAAGTTAACCCTCATTTTCATTATAGACACTATTGTGATTGATGAACGTCAAGACAGAACAAGAAACTGTGCCGTGACACATCTCACTGGCCTGGTTATGCGGTGGTGTTAGCTTTTAACACATTTAAGAGATTATAATGCATGTTTTCTATTTGTGACTTTGGTTACTAAACTCCACTCTTCTTTTGTGCAAGGGTGGACCTTGGGATTTCAGACAGCAGAAGTCTTCCTTCTCTTCCTGTATCATTTCTCCTTTGGTGGCTTTGTAGTCCTAGTTCACATATGCCAACCCTGCACACACCATTTGAAATGTTTTGACTTAGTGCTGTAAAAGCTTAAAACCAATGTGTTTAGTTTATTGATGGGAGTACTCGTTCAGATAGCATTAGCCTTTTAATTGTTTTCTCACGTCGTGTGAAATGACTTTCATTCATTTCTCAAGGAAAACAAACAGATGAACCAACCTTGTTCAAGAGAATGCAATAAGCATTGACATTAATAGTTACCACACTGCCAGCATAAATTATTTATACTCTTGTAGGACAAATATTATTCATATAGAATAGCCATGTGGCGTGCTTTTAATAGAAAGCATACTGTAATATAATCCACCCAGTTAAGTCTGTATTTGAAAGAAGAGCTGAGGATTTTCAGATGAACTCTTTTGTCCTCTTTACAGGTCATGAGAGAATGGGAGGAGGCGGAACGTCAAGCAAAGAACTTGCCCAAGGCTGACAAGAAGGCTGTTATCCAGGTAGCACCCAGCCGCATCTTCACACCAGACAGACTCACTCACTGAGAACCCCCAGGCTTCCAGTATTTGCTGGAAGCCCCTGTGTTCATATTTGCATGAACTTGGATCCTTCTCACTCCTTGTCTTTGTAATAAGTTGCTTCCTGACATTTGCTTCCAACTATTTCAAATTAGAATTAATCACCCCCAAATTTCTATTGTTGCTTGCAATCTTCTTTCCATTATTGATACATCTTTGGGTTGCCAGAGTTCTCAACTCCTCCATTCCCTTGGAAAACTTAAGTGAGATTAGAAATTTAGGACTGACACTATCTCCAAATTACCTTATGTAAACAGAGAGACTATCTTTGCAATAATAATTACAATAAAAAACAAATGTGTTGTGTGTGTTTTCCATGTCAGCATTTCCAGGAGAAAGTGGAATCTCTGGAACAGGAAGCAGCCAACGAGAGACAGCAGCTGGTGGAGACACACATGGCCAGAGTGGAGGCCATGCTCAACGACCGCCGCCGCCTGGCCCTGGAGAATTACATCACAGCTTTGCAGGCGGTGCCTCCAAGGGTAGGTCTCGTTGAGATCTCACTTCAGGACATAGCATCGATGGTGGTGCTCAGACATTGGGGACTGGAGGCCACATGAGGAAAGCTAGGAGAAATGTCTTGAACACATTATTTATAGGTGTGACTTAGATACATAATGTTTTAAAGGCACAGAGTCACAGACTTATGTCTGCTCTCCCTCCCTTAACCCTTTTAGCCAGTACCTTCATGCAATTTTCCATACTGCATTGTTATTTTTCTTTAAGCCATCATTTTCATCTTCTTTTATATAAAAAGAATTAACACCATTGCCTAATGTAGTCATGACCCCTCATAGTCTTATTCTCTGCTTGTATTTATCATGCATTGTTTTCCTTCTGTCCAAAGCACTTCTTTTATATTTTAAAGTGCATGTTATTATGAAGTTTGAATTCTTTAGGTTAGAATGTGTGTAAGCTCGTGATAGCTTCCTTAGATTTCTTTATGTTTGAAAATACCCTATTTTTTACCATTAGTTTTGAAAGGTATTTTGGCTAGGTGGAAAATTGTTATCCAGGTGATTTTCTGTTATTACTTTAATGATGACATTTGTTATTTTCAACAGGGAATGTGTACATCTTTACAAATAGTCTTTTGTTTTGATCTGGCTATGTTGAAGAGTTCATCTTTATCACAGTAGCTACTTTAACAATGTAAAATGATGGAAATCCATCTATCCTTAGTCTCTTCTGGCCATCTCGTCATCTCATACCTAAGATCATGTCTGAATTTTCCTGCATAATTTTGTGTCTGATCTTTTTTTATTATCTATCATATACTATACACTTTAGTTTGTTAGGTATAGTTTTATATAATGATATATATTTTCAGACTTTGATCTGAAGTGTGGCTAGTTTACCTGGAAGCAGTTTGACCCTTTTGTGTTTCACTACTTTTAGACTTGTTAGGTAGAGTGAATCAGTTTTCTTCTTGTAGCTTGCTATTCCCTTTTTCCATCAGGATCCCTCTGAGTAGTCTTCCATGAATGCTGAGTTCAAATTGGACTACCAAGAACAAGTAATTCCTGCCTCGGTAGGAAGCCAGGCACTGTTACCTCCAATCCTAGCCTCAGTTTCTTACACCAGTGTGCACCAATGAGTGCTAAACTACAGTCAGGAGGACCACCCTGTGCAGATTCCTTGTGGACCACTTGGTCCTGGAAAGTCTCTACTGAATCCTCTGTCCTTGGAGTCCTCTGTCCAGATTCGCTACCTCGTACAGTCTGGAAACTCAGGGACCTCGGGTGCTGACAATTACAGCACCTCACCTTATGTGTCTCCTCTTTCTCTGTGGTCCATGCTCCTCACCTTGCAGAAATTGCTGATCTTATTTAGTCCATCCATCCTTTTCTCTGGTAGGAGAGTGAAATCTTGATCCTCTTGATTGATCCTGACCAGAGGAGGGAATCTGTTTGCATTATGTAACTAAATCAGAACTCCACCCCCTGGTGCTGACTTCCTCACCACTCTGACATTTCTTTCCAGGGTGAGGAGCTCCTGGCATTCCTCCGGGTGGCACGATGGCACTGACTCTGTTGTACTGATGACATCACTGTCATCTTGGGGGATGGGGTGGCTGGTTCCGGGTGACACCGTTAGTAGCAGACAGGAGAGCTATGAGTCAGCCGCCCACTGCAATGTCTTCTCCCTGGACCGTGCTTCCTGTCTGAACAAAGAGCCTTTGAAAACACAATATCCATATTAGCATTTCATTTTCTGTCAACAGTCTTTGTCTTTCTAAGGCAGTACTTAGAAATGCCAATTATATCGCTCTGCAGATGACAAGGTTTTGGGTTATTCTTTCTTTAGAGAACATGCTTCAGAGAGGAGAGTTATGGGGACCATTTGTGAATGTAGTGGGTTGTGAGACAGAAGAGACACCGTGAAATGATCCAGCCAGAAGTCCAGTCTCTGCAGTAAGATCTTTGTCTGGGGAGATTAGAGATAAAAATAAGATGAGGACTGAATGGGATCTTGTCAGAATCTGTAGTTGGGTCTCAGCATCCAAAAAGGCAACAACAAACAGGGTGTCTTCCAGAACTGCATCAACGGATCATTTTAGGTAGCTCATAGTAGTGCTTACTACAGACCTGTGGATTAAGCCATGTGTGCTGTGTATTTGAGAGCAGTATTTTAAGGTGAATTTGTTTCACTGTCGGAAAAAAAAAAATCAGATTGCTATTGGTCACTTTGAGAATGCCTGTTAAATTGTTATCTCTGAAATGCACAAATCTCCCCTTTCAAATAAGATAAGACTAAGCAATCCACAAGCCTGCGCTGTGGGGCAGTGGGTCCGATGTTTGTGAAGTGACCGACTCTGTCCGAGTGTTGTTTAAATCTTTAAGCCTGACTCGGCATTGCACTTAGCTCCAAACCTCAGAAGCCGTTAGAAAGTTTGAGACTCTTGCTGATTGCTTCTGTTCATCTCTCCTATAAGACATAAAGCAAGAGTTTCCGTCAAGTCTTAAAGTTAGATCTATGAAGAACAGGTTTTGGAGAAGTTGTTCACACCAGTCCCAAAGCCAGATAGTGTCAAGTTTTTAGATATGTGATTTAAATATAGCGTTGACTATTTGAGCACATTGGTAAAAGTAGAGGATTTTGTTCCATTTTAAAATAGTTATATTCTTAACCCCAATCTTATTCTGAATAGTTCTCAAGCTTCTTAGACAGATCTTCTCAAGACCAGTGGGAAATATGTGACCGTGGGCACAAATGCTCCCTATTTTAGTTAATTAAGACAGAAAATGAAGAGTTAGGTTGGAAAGCTTGGATGCATCTCTGTGTCTTTGAAAATGTAATCGTTCCCATGTTCCCCCCAACGTGGAGCCCCACCCTGCCCTGTCACCGCCTTCCTTGCACATGGAGCTCCACCCCACTCTGTCACCTCCTTCCTTGTCTACCCAGGCAGCTAGCTGTCCACACAACTGTACGGCTGTGGTGCTCTGTGTCTTTTTGTGTGCCAATGCCTGTTTTTCTTTCATCTTTAAAATGAAAAACTTACTATGAAACTGCAAGTGTTTAGGGATTTCAGAAAAATGTATAGCACACAATTGAAAGGGGGAGTGATTTTTCACCAGAGTCTGCCTTAGAGAGCAGGGGGCTGATAAGAACCCCTCAGAATACACACACACACACACACACACACACACACACACACACACACACACATACACAGAGAGAGAGAGAGAGAGAGAGAGAGAACAGAGAGAGAGAGGACACACACACAGAGAGAGAGAGAGAGAGAGAGAGAGAGTTTCAAACCATTTCCAAGGATCATTTAATTAAATTTAACATTAATTCTAATTCAGAACTCCTCATTATGAATGATTCTAAGATGTCTTGTTTTGTTATATAAACATTTTTAATCTACAAAAGTGAGCTCCCACTTGTTTTGAAACCTAGTCTAGGTGTTGGAAACGGAGGAGATACAATTGAAGTAGCATCGATGTTTTTGGCCTTGACTTGTTGGTTCCTTGCTTCCTTGAAGCAAGAATGCAGGATCCCAAATGTGAATGTGCAAAATTAAAGCAGATTGTTATAAGTCACCATGAGAAAAGTCAAGAGCGTGTCACGGTTGGCATTTGTCGGATGCTCAGACCGCTTGGCAAACCTTTCCTAGGGCCTGTGTTGCTTTAAAACATCTTTTGTTTACTAATTAATCCTCGGCTCCGCGGGTTCAGCCTTCTGGGCTGTGTTACTAAGTCTGTTTATCCTGAGAGCTTCAGTCTGTTTGGTTTGACTAAACAAGACTTGAAGATGCAGAAGTCCAGATCAGTCCTGGCCCCTCCCTGCTCTGGGGTTGGAAGAGCTCACCTCTGTCTCCAGCGCACTAACATTTAGATGAAGACATGAATCATGGAACTTGGTACAAGTGCTACGTTTCAGTCTAAACTGGCTGTATTTGACAAAGGTCACTGATGTGTATGAGAGGATAGCACACAGTCCATTTTCTACATTTTCTGATGGTACATAAATACCTGTACTTAATTCCCAAGACAGCCATTCAATCTGTAACCAGGAACAGTTACTTAATAAAGGAATTCGTCCTCCCCAGTTTGAAAACTAGGGTTAATTTTTCAACTCCTCTTTCAGGTAATATTTTTCTAGCTTTCTTTGTCCATAATTCAAAACCAGAAGGACTTATTGAAGGTTCAGGCAAGACTGTGGATGTTTTCCTTCCAGGGGCACTGAAAGTCAGGTGGAACATGTGGACTTTGGTGGCCATCCCAGTTGGGAAGATCTGCTTCCGAGTTAAAGGGGAACCAATGGACAACGACTTTCTGGAAAGCAACCCCTTGAACATGTGTAATACTGCTGCCCTAGCAGTGTGAACTACGCAAGAAAGCCTATTATCCACACTCTTCCTGTGTAATGAACTTTATTATCTGAACTGAAAATCACCAAATGGAGGAGGCCACAAGAATGAATCTTTTACCATTTTCTCAAATTTGTGTTTGACCCAGCATAGTGATTTTCTAAAGAAAATATCAGATACATTTTATATTGGCTTTAAATTTTTCACTCAACCACTAGACTTACAAAAAAAAAAAAAAAGATTTTTTTTTTTTAAAGATTGCAATGTAAGTTTCTCCCTGCTGGTTTTGATTTATTTTGTTGGTTTCTGTTTGTATTTGGTTTTGCTGGGTTTGTTCTTGTTATTCTGCCCCCCCACACCAGATTTCTTTTATAACATTGAGAATATGTTTAGAATGTTGATGGCAAGATAGAGAAGCAAACTCAGCTGGGACCCAGCACAAGGAAGTGTGCCTTTAAACCAGGACACAAATGTTCTATACAGTTTATATCACATGGTTAGCATTTCTTGAAATCTGAGATTTAAAAAAAAACCTATGGCTTTGTAAAAACAGAAGAAAATTACTTTTTCTAGTGAGGCAAAGCTCAAGGTTTCAAAAACCACTAGGGTGTACGTTAATGCTTCAGGAGGGGGCTTTCTGAGAAAATCCTTGACACCTTGGAAGGGTTAGACTCCCTATGTCGTGAGTCGTTAGCTTTGGACTTGATGGATTGTATCCACGCCTTTCCGCCATTCTTGTTACTCTTACTCCCTTCAGAAAATTATTTAAAACACATTCCTATTAGAGGAAGAAGCCAGATTTCCCAATCAAGCATGAAGCTGTAGAACAAGACAATGGGGCTGATTGGTCATGTAATGTGCTTCCCATGTAAGCGAGTGAATAAAGAGCCATGTATTTGGACATGAGTGGCACGGAGAAGAAGCCTGTTCGTTTCTTCCACTCCAAGTTCCAAATTGAGAAATGATATAAAAGAACATTGGAAATGTGATTTAGCTGCGAGGTGGGGAACTTTATTATATTACCTTAGACAGAGAAGGATCATGATTTCCTTCCATTTTGTGGTCATCAACCTGATATCGACAGGTTATAAAGACAATGGGTCTTTTGGAATTAGTGGAATGAGCCTGTGCAGAGAAGCTGGACTCTATTAAGTATTTTCTGGGATGACTACCCACTTAAAACACCTTCCTAAAGGACTGGGTAAATACGTCTGGTGGGTTTGGAATTTCAGTGTGGTCTGTGAAAGTCAGGAGGCTGGTTTTCTCATCAGAGATGCTCACTTCCATGAGAAAGGCACAAAGGGTCATCCACACACTGGACCTTCTGAAATTATACTTGGCTCCTCTGAGTCACTCGCCGATTTAATTATCAGTCATTTATTGGCAGCCACACTGTGCCAGGAACTATGATGGGGGCAGGAATGTGCCATACCTTTGTTCCCGTTTCAAAACGTACGTGTCCTACTTTGTACAGTCATGTAGATGTCGTCTTCTCAGAGATTAATCCTTAAACACTGCTTTAGAAGGCAGTGTGATTCTGAGGTGAAGGAAGGGCAGACTGAAAGGGCCACATCAGCTGCAAACAGGGATGAGGCAGTTATAGGATAAAGACCATTCCAGAAACAACAGTGACAATGGAAAGACCTGGATGTAACGACTTCCAGGAGGCAGATCTGTTTTCTTTACTCTTAACTATGAGGCTAACACCCCACCGATTGCCAGCGTATACAAATTTCAGCGTTAATCCATAGTAAGACTGTCTTAACTGAAATAAGACTTTGTCAGTAAAATATCTATAACTAGTTAGAGAAAATTGCAAGACTTTCGGTGCTTGACATTTAAGTAGAAACAAGAAAATATTAAAATATTTATTATCAACATATTTATAACGAGGAACTGATTTTTTTGCTTGTTCTATGAGAAATTCAATTTTGAATATGAGTAATGTGATCAGGCTAACATTTATGAACAACAATTACTTTAAGAGAATTTGCTTCTGTGCTCTGTGTAGACACAGTCGAGATAACAGGCATTATTTTCTCTATCATTCCTGCGTGAACATTTCTTCTTTTTAATTAAAATTTAAGAAATTCATCTTTGTCCTGGCATAATCGAATAAAGCTCCCTAGACAATGATGATGGCTTGTTATTCTAAGATCAATTACTGAGCTCAAGAAAGAACTAATGCCTGCCTTGGAGAATTGTGGCTGAAAGTCATAGAGATGGCCATCCATTTCATTATTTCATTTCATTTTTTTAAAGGAAATACATATGAATCATATGCCAAAGCAGAGGTCTTTCTTTACACGCAAATGAAAATATAATAATGTGAGGGGAATGTTGCTTATTTTTCTTCCTTGTCTGAACACCGTCATCTGTGAGGCCCGGATACACACCACTTGAGGTGGTTTGTCTGTTCTCCAGCACAGGAACTAACCTAACTTTTCCAATTTCTAAGCATGATTCTGAAAGTGCAAGGTCAGAACTGCCAAGCCGAGCCCTGCAGTTGGTTTATTAGGTGGGGGCATCTTCAGTGTCCCAGGCACTGCTTACGGGAGTCTCCAGGCTCACAGGGTGTTGAGGTCTGTGGGGCTCCTGGAAGGACAGGGCTGGGGGATCCTCGCTGCCTGGTGCACTTCTGCTCAGCATCACACTCTGGGCTTCTCAGGGGCAGTGAGGAATACCGTTCTGAGGCACACAAAGGAACAGCAGTGCAGGATGAGATAAGCGCTTGAAAGCATGTGGACACATTCAGTCTTTAATTATCAGACTTAATACAAGATAAAGATGAGTTCAGAAGGGAAACCCACGAATATCACAGAAGCCTAACTGGCAACTAATACCCTGAATCACTTTTCAGTAATCTCCTAATGAGCTTGATGGAGGACAGCCCTATCTTGCTGTTTCTCCCTCCTGCTTCAGACCTTCAGCAAAGTATAGCCTCCTGCCATGAGCCTAGGACCATAAATGAGATTCACTTATCTAAATCCGAATCTTCTCACTTATTATAAAGAACTGTAGTCAGTGTGCGCTAAAAATTCAGCACTGTTATCTCCCCTAGCCGTGGTTTCATTTTCCCTTGATTTTAGCTGCTTGCGTCCACCACTGTCTAAGAAATATTAATGGAAGATTTCAGGTATAAGCCGTAACCTGTCCCTGAGTATAAAGAACTAGAAATTCAGATAAGAACTCCCACAACACCATTTTTCACCATTCGGTTACATCTTTGTCAAGACTATTTGTGTTTGATAGAAAGCTAGAATGTTAGATTCTAGGACCAGGCCCACCTAATGGCCAGAATACAGGGCTCTGGAGGCAAACAGCTTGCCCCCAAACACTGAGCGGCCCTGCCACATGGGCCATTGTGTACCCGACATCACTTCAGCCCACCTGAGCCTTCCTTGAAGAGAAAAACTCACTGTGCCCTTGCCTGGGATGAGGATTTGATGAGGTCCCATCCACATGAAAAGCATGTCACTCCCCATTAGCTAAGCAGGTAGCTCATCCAGTTAAAATGTGCTGCTAACTGAGCATGTTAAACATGGCATGATGGAAAATCAACAGATGCTGAAGGATTGATGATTAAGGAAAAGACTGTGGGGCTCGGAGGAGTTGGAGGTGAGAACCAGGCAATGACACAGGTATCTTGAATCCTCTTTGACGGGCCAAGTATTAAGTTAGTCAGCTAATGAAACTATGTCTCTCCCTCTTCCTCCTTATCTCCCGCCTCAAAGGCATTGCCTTCTGAATTGCAAAGATGTAAAAACTGAAGTTTTGATTGTTTGTTAATGAATGTTAGCATTAATAAATAGTAAGGGAAATATATGCCATTCATGCTGAAAGTGGAAGACGGGAATGTACGGGTGCTAACTATAAGACACCACCTTCCCCTATTCTTTAAAAGATTCTTTAACTTAATCCAGAAGACCAAGGCTAGGCTGGAGTGTCTGTACAGTTGCTTTTTGGTCACAATTTGTTCAAGACAAAATGCCTTTGAGAATCATTTTTAGGTGGTTAGCCCCTAAGGGTAGATGAATTAAAAAAAAAATGATGAAAGTAAAGTCGTTGCATTAGGAGTTGAAGTGTTTTTCTCTTATTTGAACTCACAAAAGATGGAGGGAGTGAATTTTCTTCAAAAGAATTCTTTTCTAGAGACAGAAATGGGATAGACATTAAGTACTTTAAGCCATTCATCAGACAAGTGCATTGTGGATAAATGGAGCTAGTACGAACTTTCTGTCTCCAACCTTGAAAGTGTGTGTAACTTAGCAAGAAGTTTCCATGGCGCCCTGGTTGTACAATCCTGCAGATAAAACAGCTCTCAGGGTAAACCATAGTCAGCCTTTAATTTCTTACTTGTAAGGATTTTTTTTTAGTTAGAATAAATCTCTGTCTTTTGAATATACGCTTTATGGGTTTAGCTTATCAGTCATCTGTCTTAGTGTTTCTGAACTATGAAAGCACATCTTCTGGTCCATCAGTTCAGCTGCCTGCTATCGTACAAACAAGACATGATGATGTGCTTCTCAGACCGGTGTTTAAAGGCATCGCTCTTTCTTCTGATTGTGGTGAGACAGATTTCTTCTCAGAATAAGTACATAAACCAAGCAGATGAGGGCAGTTTGTTTTGATTGTGTGTGTGGTTTCATCTGTGTTCTGAAGCATGGGAGCACGGCCTCTGGCAGGCAGGCTGCAAGTGCAGAGGACCCGTTCTGGGTCAGGCTCTGTGGATGGAAGCTCCTGGCAGACAGGAAGAGGGGGACCTAAGCTTGTCCCGTGGCTCTCACGTCGAAGAGGGGGACCTAGCATAAGTAGTGGAGTGCACAGAATGCAGCAACTGAGTTTGACACAGCACTTCGTGGTAGCACAGAGACAGAACACCAAATTCCTCCCAGAATTGCCAGGAGAACGCCTGAATATATAACTGAATATATAATAAAAGTGCTGTAATCCACCCTCATACATACCACAAATACACTCACATATGCACACATATACTTATTACACATGTACATGCCACATAGAGTTTTTGGTAATAAATTCTGAACTGTCCAACTGTTTTTCAAAGTGTCCAAGATGTAATCTTTAATAACTCTGATTGCCCACACGTTCCCAGATCCATTCCTGACACGAACTTTCTACCTCTGGGATGTTTTGTTTGGCCTTAATGAAGGATGTATGCCTTGCAGATCACAGTCTGAAGTCATAGGGAAGGATACCAATAGAAGTAGAATTGCTGGACAAAAGAAACTTAAATCCTTTATTTAAAAAAGTTTTCATGTAAAATTGGAATAAAATGAAGTAGAACTGATTAGAATTAAGAAAAAAAACCAAAGCACTTAAGAAGAAACTTAATTGTTGCTGAGAATATTATAATATGATGGCTTTAAAAGAACTTAATTAAATTTCAAAGTAAAATAACTACGGCTTAATGATTGCCTTTGTTCGGGGGAAAGATAATGTTCCATGGAGCTTATCATTTTCCTCGCCCTACAGTTGAGTGGTAAATTGCCCATTATTTCCCTACTTTGATTACTGTACCACGGTATGTTACTAATCAAGGGATTATTTGTGAAGCGTAACTTCTGGAGTTGGGGCTGTGCATGTGCATGTTGATGTAGCTGTCATGAACGCCCTGTGACTATTTTATCAGAAGATTGAAGGAGTTTACTGAAACCTGGAAAATTCAAAGTTTATTCCCTTTTTACAGCAGAAAGTACTTATTTGAAAAGAAAGTGCTGAATAAGGACATGTCAGAAATGCTGAAAATGCCAAATACTTTATAAAAAGGAAGAGTGGTCTGAGCAATTACCTGTTAATGACAAGGAGGGAGAATTAGCCGCAAGCTGACGTGCAGTGTTTCCACGTCGTGGGACCCTTGGCCTGAATGCCAATGCAAGCGGTGATGTCTCAAACAAACGTGAAACTCATTTTCTTACGATTTTCCCCCACAGCCTCATCATGTGTTCAACATGCTGAAGAAGTATGTCCGTGCGGAGCAGAAAGACAGACAGCACACCCTTAAGCATTTCGAACACGTGCGCATGGTGGACCCCAAAAAGGCTGCGCAGATCCGGTCCCAGGTAAGCTCTGACAGCGTGGAACCTCCCGCGACTGGCACAGTCCAGAGGTGCGGTTTCTTCAGTTGATGGAAAGATGTTGTTTACCTGTCTCCAGAGCACCTGTGGTGGGGGCAGCAAGAGTTTGTGTCTGAACCTCCAGAAACTAATCTTCACCGGACTTAGTGGCATACAGCTATGTGGAGGCAGAAGGACTGGCAATTCAAGGCCTGCTGGGCTACGTGGGAAGATGCTAGGAAGCGAAGAGATGATTCAGCAGTTAGAGTGCTTGCTTTTCTTCCTGAGAACCTGAATTTAGTGCGCGGTCCCCATGTCTCACCACCACCTGTAACTCCAGGTCCAGGGATCTGACACCGTCATCTGTCCTTACACTGGTCCCTGCACATATAGCTGAGTGCACACAAGCACGCATACATAGATACATAAGTAAAAAGAAAGCAAATTCTTTTTAAAGGGAAGCGTGTTTTAGTAATGTGTGCCTTGGCATTTTCTAAGTTTCCCCAATAACGTGGAATTTAAAAATCTGAAGTGTCAAATTTTTAAACACTTTTAAAACTCGTGCTTGATCTTTTAAAGTTAACTGCCAGGGCTGGGAAGCGGCTCAGTTGCTAGAGTGCTTGCTGCCAAGTACTGGGACCAGAGTTCGGATGCCCCTGGTATGGCAGCTCACCAGTCACGCAAGCACTCAGAAAGCTTAGACAGAGTATCCCTGGAACAAGCTGGTTAGCCAGGATGGTCATATTAGGGAACTTTGGGTTCAACTGAGAGACCCCGCTTCAGTGAACAGGTACACAGCCATAGAGGAAGGTTCTCATTATCACCCTCAGGCCTCCGTACACACACATGCATGCCCACATACACGTGTTCAGCTAAACACATGCAAATATTCATAAATGTACATATATGTACAAAAATAGATAAAATAGGGAATAAAGCCATCAACATGGAGAAAAGGATCACTCACTAAACTGAAAGCGCTATAATCACCTGACCTAAATGCTGCCTGATGGTGATAAACGCCGCTGTAACTGCAGTGTTTAGGTTTAATAGTGTCTCATGAGGCTTTGTAATGCTTTCTGCTTTCTCATTCCCAGAGGTTAAAAACTGGGATCTAACTCCAGAAACCTAAGATTTTAAATTTCCTTGGCTGGAATTAAAATTAAAAACATTCTGTACAAAATATCTAATTAAATTGCAATAGTCCTCTTATGTATTAGAAAACTTGCAAAGACATTTATGTAGGAAGATTGGGTATTTGGAAAGCATCATTATTAGGACTCTGACGACAGACATGGTCTTTGAAATAGACTGTTGCAAGCATGTAGGCTACCGGTCAGTTTAAAGATAAATTAGAGAATAAAGAGATAGAGTCAAAGAAGAAAAAGAGTGCTCCTTCCGCTCGGTGCTCCCCCATGCTGGTCAGTGCTATTGGGGAGGGAGCGGTATTTTATTTGTCACTGTTTTCTCAGCAAAGATTCTTCTCTTAGAGTTGTCATCTTCTAACAGGTTATGACACACCTCCGTGTGATCTACGAGCGCATGAACCAGTCCCTGTCCCTGCTCTACAATGTCCCGGCAGTGGCCGAGGAGATTCAGGATGAAGTTGGTAAGTGAACTGTCCTTCTGCATCGTCACCCGTGCCCATGTGCAGACGACAAGTTGTATATTTTGTGGCTAGTGCTGGGGGGCGTTGCACATGGGGTCCAGCGGATGGCGTCAGGTGTTCTGCTCGCTCACACTCAGCTTCATTCCCTGGAGATGATGCTCCCTTACTGGACCAAGAGCTTGAATGGTGACCAGCCAGCCCCAGTGATTCTCCTGCCTCTGCCCCTTCCAGTGCTAGAATTACAGGCACACATGGTTTTTATATGAATGTTGAAGATTTAGGCTCAGGCCCTCTTGCCCCAGATTGTCTATCTTGGTGAAGCTCACCTATGCTGTTGCTTCAGATCTTAACTTTCAAGGCTTGGGAAACTGAAAAACTGGCGTCCAGGAAATCTTGTAGCAATGAATTACTTACTGAGTCACATGTCAACCAAATACATTCTAATCTATCTCGTTTTGTAAGTAGACCCTTACTTCACTTACTTTTTAATTACGAAAGGTAGAGCATTTTAGTCTACTACGTGTAATGGAAGCTCACATCATCCATTTTTTGCAACCTATTAGATTTCTCTTTATTTGTTTATTGATTTTTTTTTATTGAGCTCTACATTTTTCGCTGCTCCCCTATCTGCCTCTCCCCTCCCCTTCAACCCTCGTCCATGGTCCACATGCTCCTAATTTACTCAGGAGATCTTGTCATTTTCTACTTCCCATGTAGATTAGATCCATGTATGTCTTTTTTAGGGTCCTCTTTGTTGTCTAGGTTTTCTGGGATTATGATTTGTAGGCTAGTTTTCTTTGCTTTATGTTTGAAAACCACTTATGAATGAGTCCATATGATAATTGTCTTTCTGGGTATGAGTTACCTCACTCAATATGATGTTTCCTAGCTCCATCCATTTGCCTGCAAATTTCAAGATGTCGTTTTTTTGTTTTGTTTTTTGTTGGTGGTGGTTTTTTTGTTTTTGTTTTGTTTTTGTTTTTGTTTTTTGCTGTGTAGTACTCCATTGTGTAAATGTACCACATTTTCTTTATCCATTCTTCGATCGAGGGGCATTTAGGTTGTTTCCAGGTTCTGGCTATGACAAACAAGGCTACTATGAACATAGTTGAGCATATGTCCATGTGGCATGATTGAGCATCCTTTGTATATATACCTAAAAGTGGTATTATTGGGTCTTGAGGAAGGTTGTTTCCTAATTTTCTAAGAAATCACCACACTGACATCCAAAGGGGTTGTACCCAGCTTGCACTCCCACCAGCAATGCAGAAGTGTTACCTTTACCCCACAACCTCTCCAGCATAAGTTGTCATCAGTGTTTTTGATCTTGGCCATTCTTACAGGTATAAGATGGACTCTCAGAGTTGTGTTGATTTGCATTTCTCTGATGACTAAGGATTCAACCTATTAGATTTCTTGCACCTGCACTTTTATGTTTGGAAGACAGAAATCAGTAATGAGTCTTCTATCTAAGAAGTCAAGAACTGGGCATGGTAATGCACACCTGTAACTGTGGCACTCCAGAGGCTGAAACAGAAGAATGACTTCAAGTTCAAGACAAGCTTGTGTTGCATAGTGAGGTCAAGGCCAGTCTAGGATATACGGTATAACCTATCTCAAGAAATAGATTAATGATTAAAAGTGGTTAAAAGCCCTGGCTTCTTCTCCAGAGGTCCTGAGTTCAATTTCCAGTAACCCATAGTGGTTCAAAATAATCTATAGTGAGAGTTGGTGCCCTCCTCTGGCAGAACACTGTATACATAATCAATAAATAAATCTTTTTAAAAAAAAATGAAGAAAATCCTCCAAAAGAGACACAAATCCAAAACATGACTCAGGATGTTATTGAATTGAAGTTAACATTTCTAGATGTGTGTATTAAATAAGTATACTTTGTGGTTATCTTAAGCCTCTTGTCCTGTGTGACTTACATTAATGGAACACTAATAATATCAAACTATAGAGCTATAAACATTATACAGGACTAGGAAGGTGATGACCTACTGCACATAAACCTAGTAAATAACAGTTGGGACTTTCTAACTTCTAATTTGTTCTTATTAAAACTTTTGATTTAACAATATACTATGCTAAACATTAGCCACAGGTGAGTCAAATAATGAGTGAGTCAGATTCCTAAGTATTGCAAAATGCCCAAGAACGAGTAACCCAGTAAACTTAAAATCTCAGTGGCAGAGAGATAGATAATTAGAATCACACTTTTTTTTCTTCCAATAAAGAAAGATAGCGCTGCCATATGAAGACAGGTCAGGAACATATTATTTTAAAAACAGAACAGGGGAATTGGGTTAGTGTGTAAAGTACTTGCTACATGTGTAGAAAAGTAAACCTGAATTTATATCCCTAGCACCAACATTTAAAAAACAAAGCCAGATATAGTGACTGATGTGTGCTTGTAACCACAGCAGTAGGGACAGAAACAGGTCCATTCCAGAGGCTTGCTGGCCAGTATTAGAGCCCCGTCTCAAGTAATAAGGAGGAAGACACACACACACACACACACACACACACACACACACACACACACACACACACCATTTCTTGCATTCTAAATATACTGGACACCAAGTACAGAAAATCTTTCTTGAGATCTTTCATTTGGAATTCTGGGTGCTTCCATTTTAAATTAACTGATTACCATAGGAAAAAACACTTGCCATAAATGAACAGAAGAAGTTCATTGTAGGTCTTTGTGACCTCTAAGCTCCTGATGCAAAAGATCAAGGTCAAAGTTCTCCAAGAACGGTTTTCCTTGGTTGTCCTTTGCAGACTTCTGTAGTCTGTCTTCATGTGAAAGATGAATGAATAATCAACAAAGGCTTCGCTAGGCTAGGATGCAAACGAACCCTATATTGGCCCTGTGTGTATTTACAGAATCCCTTATATACTAGGATGCAGATGAACCCTAGATTGGCCCTGTGTGGTATCTACAGAATTCCTGCTGTACTAGGACGCAGACGAACCCTAGATTTGCCCTGTCTGGTATCTACAGAATCCCCTATGTACTAGTAGTCGCTTTACTGTTGCTCCTATTTAGAGTGTTCCATAAAAAAAAATGTAAGTTTTTGTCGTTCAGTGTGAAGAAGACCCTCATAGAACTCTTCCACTCTGTGCCTTACTCCACTGGGCAACAGATTTCATTCACCAACCTTTTCCCTAAATAATCAAACTTTAGATTTGGATTAGTTCAGTACAGGTAAGGAGACAGCTAAACTTCAGAGCCATCGGCAGAATGATGAGATGGGAAAGCACCTACAAATGCCTATGCCTTTTGCATAAAAGTTGGTGCCTTTGCTTAAGTGCCTTGACTAGGATACAGTTAATGCACTCCATGGTTTGAAGAGAAATGCAACATTTTACTATATAGTGCTGGTGGGTGTTTTTTTGGGGGGGGAGGGGTAAAATGTTTTAGACTAAGATACTGCCAGAATCTGTTTCTTTAGTGACACAAGTGTATCCCTTTATCAACAAATTATGCTTCTAACTTTGAATCTCTATTATGGGCCAAAGTGAGTGAAAAGGGGTCTACACTACATAGAAGCTATGTTGTGTGGTTGCTGGTGGGAATTGGAACCAAGTTTGTAAGAATGAATGAATAAGCAAACCAACAAGCCGTGTTGACTAGAGCCCAGGAAGCATGTTGCCAGAGAATTCTGGCCCTGATCATGTTACTCCATTGTTTCCCAGAGGCAGTCCATCTGTTTATGCTATAGTGAACTCTAGTAAATCCCAAATCTAGAGACTACGTATGTGTAGGCGTCCATCACCCAACATCTCATAGGTCTTAAAGCAGTGATTCTCAGCATTCCTAATGCTGCGATCCTTTAGTACAGTTCCTCATGTTGTGAACCCCCTGTTTTAGTTAGGGTTTCTATTGCTATGAAGAGACACCATGATCATAGCAAATCTTATAAAGCAACATTTAATCGGGGAGGGGGGCTTGCAGCTTCAGAGGTTTAATCCATTATCATCATGGCGGGATATAGTGGCATTCGGGCCGACATAGTGCTGGAGAAGGGACTGAAAGTGGGAAAGAGGCTACATCTTGATCCTGCAGGCATCAGGAAGTGGTCTGAGACACTAGGCATGACTAGAGCATATATGAGCCTTCAAACCTATCCTCCATGTGGCACACTTCCTTCAACAAAGTCACACCTACTGATAGTGCCACTCCCTATGGGCTTATGGAGGCCAATTACATTCAAACTACCACACCCCCAACCATAAAATTATTTCGTTTCTACTTCATAATTGTAATTTTGCTACTGTTATGAATTGTAATGTACATATCTGATATGCAAGAGATCTGATATGCAACCCCCAAAGGAGTCATGACCCACAAGTTGAGAACTCCTTCTCTAGAGTCTAGAACACGTACACACAATTGAACTCATTGGGAGCCATATCTGGATCCACACATGACCTTGTCCTTCCATGATCTTATTGAGCTCCCGACTGGACATCTTAGCCTTTGTCTTGCATTGGACCCTCTCACCCAATGGCCTGAATGGCACATAGTCTTGTTTTCTTGAAAAGTCAAATCCCCGGGGATCCAGCAGAAGCCTCAGTACCTCTGTAAACTCTTACTTATTAGCATAGGAGAGGGAAGCAGGAAGCAATGGAATGGTGGACTAATTCATGTCTGCCTGTGCTATCAGTGGTCTAGGTATTTAATGAAAGTTCACCCTTGAAATATTGGACCAGCACCTACAGAAGTAGCGGAAGTTCAAGGAAGAAGTCAGGGCCCACAGTCACTACCCATCCCTTCACAGTGACAGACCCTCAGGCATTAGGCTTGTCCCCTCTCAGCAAGGCGTAAGAGCTATTGGCAAATGTGAAGAATTCTGTGACAGTATCCCCAGCTTTTAATTAAAGAAACTGAACCCTAGAAATAGCACTTAGGGTAGTGAAGAGATAAAAATAGAACTGAAGTCAGAGTCTGCCTGACTCCCACATCTGTGTTCTCTCTGCCAGCCATTCTGTCTCACATTGTGTTTTCTTCTATTTAACCTTAGTATCCACACATTGCATTTCAAACAGGGAGGCCATAATCTAGTTTATGTTAAATTGTTTGTTTCTACCTCACCCATGCCAGATCCTATGAGCTCTTCTGCCTACCATCCGTGATCTTTGACTCAGGATTGAGCGAAGAGCCTGGAGTGCTTTGTAGGTTTCAATTACTGTGGTCAGAAGAATGAAGCAAATCCTCACGCTTCAAGGTGGATGCCCCTTACATTATGAGAGAGTTTCTTTATGATCCTAAAACCTGCACACTGCGCAACTATTGCACAAAGTAACTCCTTACTTCTGCCACAGTGTTTGCTAAAGCTGTTGTGGGTGATCAAGCCAAGAGAATGGTGTCGTTGGCAGTGGTTGCAAAGTAATGAATATACTGGACTTCCCAGAACCCCTCTCAACATTGTATAAGGCGGTTCTTTTTTGCAACCTTGACACTGTGTCACGTGTTCATCCCCAGTTTTCATACTGTCACAGTGGTTTGTTGGTTAATCCTGGGTCTCATTTGACTATCCCAAGAAATTTCCAAACCGCTGCTAGTTCTTTTATGAAAGGCTGACCTTTTATTACCTTGTGGTTTTTAATTTAGCTTAAATTAGTATTCACAAATTCCAGAACATGCATATTATTTAACATTCTCCTTCAAAAAGTGTTTTGCATGCAAATTATGAACCTTTCTTGTTAGGAAGGCTATGAGGCATGTTTAAAGAAGTGAGCCACTCCCTATTTTCTTCTGAATATTGTTTGGAATTCATTTTTTCGTTTGGTGATGGTTGAGTCATTGTTTTGACAGAATGTAGCCAATCAGAATTCGTGTCTGTGTCGATCATCGTCAGTTCACCTTCAGAGGGGCGGGATCCCTCTGCCCTCCCCCTGCTCTTGAGCTCAACCTTGACTTTGCCAACTTGCCAGTCTTAGCCAAGTAGATGTTTTGTCCCTTGTCATTTCCTATAACTCCATGCTACATTGGTTCTGTTCTACTCTTTGTGCTGGTGTTGGGGAGCATTTTTTTGTTTTTCTTCAAGGTTCTTCAGATTGTAACTACCTCAAGGCTATAAAACCATAGTAACATTCAGTTCAGAGATGTCTGTTTCACACAATGCAGCAATGGCCAGTTTATGAATTAGAGAGAAGAGAAGGCAGGAGAGGGGAAGGCAGCTCTAATTGTTTCATAGATTTTTTTTTCTTTTAGCATTCAAAATTAATGAAAACGTGAACTACTCTATAAGCTGGAAAGATCTGTGGCTGAGCAAATCCGAGATTAATGGGGTTGGTATTAAACAATGTGCCAAGGAAACAAGAAATCCACTTTAATAAGAGGATGGTTATTTTTGTCACAACATTGTATTTTATTACAATTTTATTGTGGCCTCTTAATAAAAATGTCCAGTCTCCAGGAAAAAAAAAATACAGTATGTTTATTTTAGAGACAGTGCTTCTATTGTCTCTGGCTAGTAAACATGTTGATGTGGGGGCTGATTAACAAACCTAGACCAGGTTTAAAAGGGAATACTTACAGCTCTTCTCAGTCACCCAAGGTCGACTAGTTCGTGCTGGGAGTGTCAGTCAAGAGAAAGCACTGGTGGGAGACGGATGCCGGAGGATCTAGAGTCCAAGGCCAACTTGGGCTGCCTAGCTAGGTGGACTGGGTTGTGGGGGTGGTAGAGAGACAGAGAATGAAGAAAATTGTTAGTAAATAAGAGAGCGTGCTATTAACTTATTCTATTCTTACTTTTCACAAAAAGTGACTGCTACATGCATGAAGACTTTACAGCTGGTTTAGGCATTTGGAACCTTGTGTTCATATTGGAGACAGATATAGGGACCTTTGTAGCACGATTAATAAAAACCCAGAGACAGAAACTGGGATTCAACCAGGTCAGAAAAGCAAAACAGACAGTCACTGCTCAATGTAGTGATACTTCATTTGTACTTTAATAAATAAAGCTTGCCTTTAGATCAGTTTGCAATGTATTGCTGTTATCCTTTTCCCCTATTTTTAGTGTGTGTGAATGTGTGTGGGCACATAGTCGGGTACACATGTGTGAATATATGTGGCGGCCAGGAGGTGACATAGGGCAACTTCTCTATACTGATGCCCATTCCCCTAGTGCTGGGATTACACCTGGGCTGCCAGATCCACACAGTTCACACTTCCAGCAAGCGCTCTGTGCACTGAGCCGTCGCCCCAGACTCCTGTGCACTGTGCACTGTGAAATGATTTTACCCTAGACCCACTGGAGAAGGTGAATATTTAGAAGTAGCCGAATTCATGCTCCCATCTTTTGTTCCATTTCTCAGTAGAATTCCAAAGATTCTGTGACCTTTTTGTTAAACTGTGCTAGCCACACTACATCTCTAGTTTCTGTTTTCATACCCTCCCTTACTTCTTTGGGGTGGGGAGCATCTCAGCCCGGTGGGGAACGCCTGAGGCAGCCTCTCCCATGCCAAGCTGCTGATTCTTACGATGATGCAGGGAGATATTTTCTCAACTCACCGACTCTTACGTATGGCACTATAATTTGAAACAAAATCAAAAAGAAACTCTAACAAAGAATGAGCGGGGTGTGAAATCAGACCACACTGGTGGTAGCAAGATGGTTTCCTGGCATGGGACACTGCGACAGATGTGTCCTGGGTTTTTTTTCTAGAGCCTTGGGAACAACCAGTGATTTGGGACCGTAACGAGGGCTGGTTATTCTGTTTGTCACAAGCAGCTGCCTTCAAGGTTCTTTTTTTTTTTTCTTTTAAGGAAAAAAGTCATAGTGATATTTGCCACCCAGAATATGGAAAGGAAGCCAAATTGTGATTAATTTTGAAGTTTGCTTCTAAGAGGATTAACTGGGAATGAGACGAATTTGTTTGCATGTGAGTCAGAGTTGGGAAGGAATGTTAATTTGCCTTTCGCTGTTCTGCTCAGAAGCAAATTTTGCAATATAGTAAGCCTCGTTATTCTTTGTTAATAGCTCTTATGCCGTGTCTTCGCAGACACTGTTAGGTAGGAAATCGTAAACAGAGAGTATGGGTCAACAGGGCTTGAAAGATGGTTCAACTGTTAACAGAACACACTGATTGAAACAGGAGGCTCATGAGTTCATTGCCAACTTTGTACTGGGAAGTCCTATCTCAAAAAGAAAAGGAATTTAAAGAAACAATAAACAAACAAAAAACATATCCACAATGTTTTTAGACCTGAGGAATGAACTAGGTTGTCAATGGTAAAGTCTGGTTCATGTCAACCACTGTTGATAGATGACGCATTGACTCAGGCAAAGAATTTAAGAACCATTTATTGCCTGTCACTCTTGGGAGATGTTGCTGACTTGTAGGTGCTCATTAAGCATTAGCTACACCTTGTGCTTGAAGTAGCACTGACCTCTACAGAATTATCTTTGTCTTTCTTTTTGGTTTATGTGCCGTTTAGATGGGTCTCCCCATCCCGAGAAAATATGACCTGCTGTGTCCCTAAGCCTGCAGCTTCCCCTACAGTATTGAACTTTGTACAGCCGCTCAGTAGGCCAGCTGTGAAACCAGAGACTGTTCATCCTAAAGAAGGAAAGCGGACTGGGTAAAATTTTATTCTGGTAGGAGGATCAATATGCTGTAACATGAGGGCCGGCTTGTTGGGTTATCTTTCCCGCCCAGTGCTCCACAGCTGGCAAGCCCCAAAGGTAAATCAACCACACAGAGATCTCTATAAGTTATAAAGCTGATTGGCCCATTAGGTCAGGCTTCTTGTTAACTCTTATAACTTATGTTACCCCATTATCCTTATCTACATTAGCCACATTGGCTCCGTACCTTTCTCAGCTGGGCAAGCTACATGCTGCCTCTTTGGTGGTCTGCGCAGGAGTGACAGAGGGAACTTCCTCGTCCCTAGCCTTCTCCTTTTCTCATTGCCCCACCTCTACTTCCTGTCTGGTTGACCCGCCTATACTTCCTGCCTGGCCAATCAGCGTTTTATTAAAATACATGATTGACAGAATACAGATAATTCTCCCGCACCAATATGCTGAACGTCCAGGCCTTGGCACTCCAGTTAAATCTTCTCTTTCTGGGTTTATACTAGTAAAGTGAAAGTCTCCAGGTACACTTGTTCCTTCTGAAGCTTTGCCAAGTTAGGGAGGAAGATGCAGGTGCAAGGACAGTGCAAAGTTAAGAGTGTGGAAGGGACCTTAGTGTGCTGTTGTGATCAGACTTATTAACTTTGTATAATGTTTTTATTTAGGAAATAGTGAAAGCAAACCAAATTTCACATTCTGAAATATGTAGGTTTGGCAGGTTTTTGTTATTGTTGTTTGGTTGTTTTGTTCATGTGCATGACTGTTTGCCTACATATATGTATGTGTATTACATGCTTGTCTGGTACCTATGGGGACCAGAAGAGTGTCAGATCCCTTAAAACTGGAGTTACAGAGGGTTGTGAGCTGTCATATGGATTCTGGGAACAGAACCCAGGTCTTCTGCAAGATCACCAAGTGTTCTTAACCCACTGGGCCATCTCTTATGCCCCTGTAGACTTTTTTTTTTTTTAAAAAAAGAGTTTGTTATTTAAAGTTCAAATTTAAGTGCTATTTTTTAAAACCTGCTTGCATTTTATGATTGTTGAGTCTTGGAAGGAATTAAATTTAGCCTCTTCTCAAATGATAGCTAATGTCCTTTCTACAGAGGAAGGTTGTTACACATACTCATTCTGATGTGATATAAGAGAAGTATCCTGTGTCAAGATGGCCAAGAAAATACATCATTCTGTCATCTTTCTTTGATACATTACAACTTTTCTAAGAACTCGAGCCAAGTGAAGTGTGTATTGCTAGAAGTTTCTAAAGATAAACAGTTCTCCAGCATTTTATTTGTGAAATATAATTGCTAGTTGTTGCAGGGAGAGGACACGCTTCTTTGTCCCAGCTGCCTGGTTAGCTTAACCCTGAAATAACCACACAGAAACTGTGTTTATTAAATCACTGCTTGGCCTGTTAGCTCTAACATCTTATTGGCTAACTCTTACACCTTGATTTAGCCCATTTCTATTAATCTATGTATTGCCAAATTGCAGTGGCTTAGCAGAAAAGATTCGGCATATCTGATTTTGGCGGCTCCATGGTGTCTCTCTCCTCTGCTTTTTTCCTCTCAGAATTTAATTCTGTCTTCTCTGCCTACCAAAGTTTTGCCAGGCCAAGCCAGTTTCTTTATTCATTAACCAATGAAAGCAACATATAGACAAAAGAACCTCCTACACCAACTAGTTACAGTTTTTGTTGTATTATGTATATAATTTTTTATGTTATATTCATTGGTGTTTTGCCTACATGTGAGTATGTCTGTTGTGAGGGTGTAGGGTCCCCTGTAACTGGAGTTACAGGCAAGCATGAGCTGCCATGTGGGTGCTGGGAATTGAGCCTGGGTCCTCCAGAGGAGCAGCCAGTGTTCTTAACCACTGAACGATCTCGCCAGTCCTACTAGTTATAGTTTTAACTGTAGCCTTCTAATAGTAAATATCTATTGCCCAATACTAAAAAAATTAACCTTATTGTAGCTACTGAGGTGTCATTTGGTGAGTGACAGTTCTTAGTTGTTCTTGATTATTTGAAAGAAGTCTTTGAAGACTTAAATATGTAAATATATTGTTGTATTCCTGTCAGCTTAGCAGCTACACCTCAATCTACTGATATTTTAACTACTATCACGGAGGGCCCTGAAGCCCTGCAATCAGCACTGGCAGGATTTCCAGTCCCACTGGCACAGCTCTGCCACTGAGGGTTTTGGTTTGGTTTGGTTTTTTGAGACAGGGTTTTTCTGTGTAGCTTTGGAGCCAGTTTAGGGACTCACTCTGTAGAGCAGGCTGGCCTTGAACTCACAGAGATCCTCCTGCCTCTGCTTCCTGAGTGCTGAGATTAAAGGCATGTGTCACCACTGCCCGGCCCAAATGTAATATTTATCTAAGTCACTATCATTCTATTTACCAATAAAGACTCCGGACTCAGATGTTGATTAAAAACCTGCTAGCTCAAACAGGCCAAGAAACAACGCACTGACCTTCCTTTGTGGATGGAGACCCGGCAAGAAAGCATTTCTCCAGTGCTCCCAAACAAAAAAGACCATGAAACTTCAAGTCCCTTCTAATTCCTTCATGTGTCCATTCATTCAACTATCCATCTTCCTGGCTTCTCCAAACACTCTATGGCTAATTCCTGTCAACTTAGTAGGCGGTTCTGCCCCCTGATGGAAGGTTGATTTTATTAACACAGTCTTGGGTTTCAGTGTGATCAGCTATCCTACAACAATGTATATAGCAACATATTACATATTTTTATGTGACTTTAAAAAAATGAAGCATGTAGGGCTGGGATGTGCCTTACTTAGTTAGGAGAGTGCTTCCTAGTCTGCATGAAGCCTAGGATTCAGTCCACAACACTGCAGAAAAATTGGCATGATGGTGCAGTACCTGTAATCTCAAAACACAGGTAACAAAGACACAGGGATCAGAAATCAAGACCTTGACTGTACAGTCAGTTTAGGTGAGAGCATGAAATACTGTCTTAAAACATTCATCTCAATGTATACTGCTGTCATTTGGCCATTGTGAGTAACAAGATCCAAGAATTAATGAAGGACATATAGCATCACTAAATTATTTACTGAATACCTACAATGTTCCAGCTCTGTCATGGATGCAGGGCACCATCTTTCTTTCTCAAATAGCTTAGAATAGTTTAGAATTTGCTCAGAGAGACTTCAGATCAGCAGCCTAGAGAAGGCTTTGTTCTCATTAGGTCAACTGGTGAAGACTGATCTGATAGCTCTCTAGGTGGTCTAATCTGATAGCCATTCCTTACTCCTAATGTCACCTAGTGAAGAGTACTAGAGCAAGAGGGCACCTTTGTAACATAGGAGCCTGCTTGTTGGGATTTCTATCCTGCCCAGTGCCCACAGCCAGTAAGCCCCAAAGAAAATCACACAGAGAGTCTACATTAGTTATAAACTGATTGGCCCATTAGCTCAGGCTTCTTATTAAGTCTTATAACTTATATTAACCCATTATTCTTATCTATGTTAACCACATGGCTTGGTACCTTTTTCAGCAGGGCAGGTCACATCTTGCTTCTTCGGTGTCTGGACAGGACTGTGGAGGAATGGGCTTCCTCCTTCCCAGAATTCTCCTATTCTCATTGTCCCACCTCTATTTCCTGTCTGATTGTCCTGCCTATACTTCTTGCCTGGCTACTGGCCAATCAGCATTTATTTAAAACATAATTGACAGAATACAGAATTGTACTATACCACACCTTGCTTTTTCAGCTGCTCAAGCCACATCATTTTATAGGTACTGCCAAGGCCATGCATTGTAGCTGGTTGATAGCCTGTACAGTGATCCATTTCATTGCTTTGGATCCAAAGGTACTTACTTAATGCTAATGCCAAATTCAAAGCTGCATTTGGGATTTATATGGGTGCCTTCAGCATTTTTTCATCAAAAGTTTTATGAGGTAGAGAAATGCCCTCCTTTTAGCAACACCCTTGCACACTTGCACCTGTGTTAAGGTAGTAAAGCAGGGTACATTTTGTAGAACTTGGGAGTCACGCCATCATTCTCCATTTGCTCAGCGCTCATTTGCCAAAGTAGGACAAACTCCCCTTCCTTCATGTGATCGTTCCTGTAGAGTTTTCTATATAAGAAAACCCAACATTTCTGTACTTCATGATATCATAATTCTCAATGATGACCTCACCATTTATTCACAAGGGAGCAGCCATTCAGGCTTATGCTTCAGAAATGTTTATGGCCACAGTTTCCTGGCAGACAGCATGTAAGTCTGGGCCCTTAAATCAGACCCATGAAGTGGTCTCTCCTGCCAGCAGAGGAGATTGCTTCTTGATTGTGGAAGCATGATCTATATTTGCTTCCACTCAAATATACTAAGAAAGAAACAAATAATTTAATGAAAGTTTCTGTGTGTTTTTTTCTGTTTATATTATTGCTATTATCTTCATTTTGATGACAAACTTTAAGTCTTGCTTAATCCTAAAAATAATCCTAGACAAGCAAAGTGTATAGCTTCTCCTTTAATTTATTGAAGTATTAATTTATATGTTTTTTTGAAGCAGACCTATATATGCCAGGCTTCTCTCAAATTCACAGTCCTCCTGCCTCAGCCTCTCAAGTGCTGTGAAGCACTGTAGTATTCTTCCTCTAGTCTCCTTGGTGAGTCAGACATTGCAGACAAGCTGACATCCTGTCCTCAGCCCTTAATACATCCACTGACTTATATTCTCCATATGGCTACAGTGTCCACCTTAATTTTGACTTCTTGAGGTTGAGCATGCAGGTATATCTACTCACAAAAATATGCCATGCCCAAGAGATGATTAATAGAAACAGTTCTCATCAGGTGACCTTGGGCCAGCAGCAGCAGCATCACTGGCAAGTTGTTAGGGATGTGCATTTGTTAGCCTCATTCCCAGCCTGATAAATTAACAATGTGGGGGAACAGATGTATCAACTCTTATCACTGTGGTTAAATACCTAACATAAATAAACTTAAAATGCCAGCTTTATTTTATGATATACTTCTACTTCAGAGGTCTGAGTCCATGGTCTCTTGGTTCTGTTGCTTTGGGCTTGTGGCAACTATATTATGGCTGAAGGACCTTCTTACTTTGCTGTAGCCAGGAGGAGAAAGCAAAGACAGGAAGAAGAAAAAGAAAAAGCAAGAATCCCCTCCAAAGACAAATCCCCAGTGATTCACATTCCTCCATATAGGTCCTATCTCTTAGAGGTTCTGCCACCACTCAGTGGTACCTTGGGATGTAGACCAGGCCCTTAATACATGAACCTCGGTAGGAAATGTAAGGTCTAGAAGTAATGAGGCCCAGTCTAGAATGATGGTTTTCGGGTGGTATTATGTTAATGAGGCCCAGTCTAGAGTGATCATTTTCAGTCGGTATTATGTTAAAGAGGCCCAGTCTAGAGTTATAGTGCTCAGTCAGTATTATGTTGAAGAGGTCCATTCTAGAGTGATGGGGCTCAGTCTAGTCTAAGAAATGGCCCTAAGGTGTAGACATAGTAATGGGCCTAAGGTATAGACAACTTGTCCAAAAAAAAACAAAAAGTGCCTTTATTATTGTTAGATCTATTTTAGGACTGATGGGCAGAGAAATGGTTCAGTAAGAAAATGACGTGCTGCATGAACATGAGGACCCGAGTTTGGATCCCCTTCTGTAATGCTGGACTTCGTCAGCATGATTTGTAATCCCTGCACTCCCACAAGAAGACGGGAGCCCCTCAGTCACAAAAGACTGGAAGCTCACAGAGTGAACAACAGAAAGGAGACCCTGTCTCAAACAGGCTGGAAGGCAGAGACTAGAGACTGACCACTGAGGTTGTCCTTTGACTTCTACCTGCACGCCATGGCACACACATGCCTGTATTCACATACAAGAACGTGTACACACATCATACATGTCTTTCTTAAGCAATGTTATATGTAAAACTATAGAGCTATAAGGGACCAAGGATGTTCAAAGTTACTCTGTCTCAGACTCCTCTTTCGTCTCCCTACCCCGATGTCCTTAAGATTTTAGAAAAACTGTGATAGATGATGTTGGCTGTGCGTGCTTACGTTCAGGAAACATGGGTGGGAGCAGTTGAGTTGGTTACCCTAAATAGTCTGAGTGTGAGGTGGTGGGCTTTCTTCCTCCAGGTCTTGCGCATGCTCGTATGAGCGTGTAGCTCTTGGTTTGTAAGTAATTCTGTAAAAGGGAAGGGGCACTTTCTAATATGCTGCCATTGTCTTCCTCTCTGACTTATTAGAGTAGGTGATGTCTGTCAAAATGAGCTCTACATATTACTGAAGTTTCTCTTTATTTCATTATACATTGTTTTTTTGGTGTGGGGGGGGGGTACATTTTCTCCAGATACTTGGGATGGGGAACATTTCAGATTTCAGAATTTTTTCAAATGATGGGCATGATGATACAAACCCTAACTGGATGTCATCTTTAGGCCAAAGGGCTGAAGTTCAAAATGTTTTAAAAGGTCAAAGGACAGCCTCAGTTGTCAATCTCCAGTTTCTGCATTCCAACCAGTTTAAGACAGGATCTCCTTTCTTTTCTTTACTTTTTTTTTTTTTTTTTTTTGCTTATTCTGTGAGCTTCCAGTTTTTTCATCCTTCCATCTGCCTGTAATAAAGGAGTGTAGTAAAGATTTAGGTTTCATCTAAATTTTAGATTTACATCCATGTAGTCTTGCGGAAAATCCATGCAGTACTCATATTCTGAGGATGGCTGAGAGCAGCATTAGCACCAATATTTCCTACTGAGAACCAACCTGAGTCATTTGCATACTGCTGCTGGCATGTTTGTAATCCTGAGCAAAATGGGGAAAGTTGTCTCAAGAAAAATAGTAGGCGAAACCAGGGGAAACATTTTGTAATCCACCAGTCAAGCCTGCCAGAATGCATTTAGAGCACATTGACCCACGGCGTCTCTTTCCCTTTGGCAGGGAGCCAGTGTGCTCCTGAGTGTTTTGTTTTGTTTTTCCCCACCTTAAGTAGAAGCCTTCATACCTAAAGTATAAAGTACTTCCTTCAGGTGCAGGAAGGAAAACTTAAGCCAGGACTATCTACGGATTGCTAAAATCACTTTCTTTACGGAACAGAAAATGGCCTGGTTATCCTGTCCTTTGATAAACTTGGCGTTACCCTCTAAGTCAAAGATTGTATGAAAATCTGAGAGAAGTTTGGCGGTCTGTTCTCTTTGATGTGGAAAAAGAAAAGCTGGCTTCCTTCCCCAAGTTCAGCAAGGGTCTGCACCCACCCCGCTGCTAACAGCTCTTCAAGAGAACTTGAAAGTGATGCGGAGTCCTCACAGTTTGC
The DNA here is from genome assembly GCF_982192425.1 of Myodes glareolus. Taxonomy (NCBI): domain Eukaryota; kingdom Metazoa; phylum Chordata; class Mammalia; order Rodentia; family Cricetidae; genus Myodes; species Myodes glareolus. Next base: position 15,784,534 of record NC_142027.1, read on the forward strand.
AGATTAAGGGATCCAGGGTGATTAAGTGGCTTGCTCAAATCAGAGACGAAAAGAGGCCAGGGGTCAAGGGCTTCTTCATATCTTGCCAAAGTTCTTCAGAAATCAAAGTGAGTATTTAAATACCTGGGGTGTGAATAAATGAGATGCTTTTTCCTTTAGAGTAAAGTAGCCAGGCAGAATTGGGAGCCCTCTTTAAACACCTAAGTGTTCAAATATGGCTGTGTTTCCAGAACTTGACATTAGTTGAAGCAAGTATCATAAACTGTCAGGTCCTGGTTACTGGAGTGTTCATCTTGCCACACCATCTCTGCAAGTCTGTTCCTCACCCTCCAGGCAGCAAACAGTATCTATACTTTTTAGGATCTTAGTTCAGTTGCTGTAGATACTTGGACCCAAAAGTCTCATGTAGAAGCCGCTTAGGAAGAAAAGTCTCTGTGGGAATTGCTGGAGGTCACTGTGACTCCACACATGCTTGGGACCAAGTCAAGTGTAGTTTGGAGGCGGTCTTGTTTAAAATACAGGAACTTGAACTCTACCTCACACTCACAGAAATCCACGTATTTTCTACCACAAGTGACTCTAAAAATTCAAAATTTCTAGAACCCATATTTATATGTGGTAGTAAGAAAACAAGTTTTGTGGAAAATTGGGGGTAATATTTGTGTATATATTTTGACATAAAATTAAAAGGCCATGTGAATTTACCCTAATTTGTTGGCCATGTGAATTTCTACCAGCCTTGCCGGTCTTTGGGTTACAGTGCTCTGAGTTCCAGGATTTTCTGCCTTTGTGCTGAGGAGAAAGTGGTGCATGTCATTAGAATCCGCACCTCGGGTTTGGAGCTGCAACCCTTCCCCGGGTACCAGCGTGCAGCACAGAGTGGCAGCTTTTAGCCCTTGTCTTCAGCAGCGTTACTACTGATGTGCTGAAACACCATGACCAATGCAACTTGAGGAGGAAAGTCTTTATCTGGATTGTTCTTCCACACCACTGTTCATCACTGAAGGAAGTCAGAACAGGAACCCCAAAAGGGCCAGAACCTGAAGGCAGGAGCTGACACAGAGCCCATAGAGAAGTGCTGTGCACCGGCTTGCTCCTCGTGGCTTGCTCAGCCTGCTCTCTTATAGAGCAGAGGACCACCTGCCCAGGGATGGCCCTACCCACAATGGGCTGGACCTTCCCCCATCATCACTAATTAAGAAAATGCGGGCCTGCATATGGCCTGATCTTATGGAAGTATTTTCTTAATTGAGGTTGCCGCCTCTCAGATAAAACTATACAGCAGTCCTTCACATGATCCACAGGGTGATCAGCAACAGTCCACTCTGCCCGCTCTGGAGCTTCGCTGCTCAGTGGACTGGGTGTAGCAAGTGCGTGTTTGAGGAGGAATGTTTTCCAACGGGTCATCAAAGAACACGTGTATTTCTAAGAGGCTTTTGCATAAAATGCTACAGAGAAATGTTTGAGTATAGCTTTGTAAGGTGACACAGTATTGATGTTGTGTTTAATTTATTCAAGCAATTGGCACAAACTGCTTTTCTCCTTGTTTTTGTTGTGTGTTCACGTCTGTGCAGGTATATGTGTGCATGTGTACAGGTACAGGCCAGAAGACAACATCAGGCTTGTCCCCTAGGCTCTTCCCTCCTTCTGCTTGAGGAAAGATCTCTCGCTGGTCTGGACCTCACCAAGTAGACTAGACTGACTGACCAGGGTGCCCTAGGGATCCTCCTGTTCCCATTCCGAGATGATAAACATGATACCACACACAGCTGCCTCTCTCTCTCTCTCTCTCTCTCTCTCTCTCTCTCTCTCTCTCTCACCCTCTGTGTGTGTTGGGGAGGAATGGCTATAGAACTCAGGTCCTGTGTGTGTGTGTGTGTGTGTGTGTGTGTGTGTTCTGGCCACAGAACTCAGGCCCTTCCTTACCTTCTGAGCGCTCCCCCAGCTCTAACTGCTTATTAACTATAATTACTGCTCTCTAAGGAGAATAAACAAACAGTACAAGCATGGAGCAGGCTTCACGCTAAGACCTTTCCTAGCTCTTCAGAAATTATGAGCCTGCTCGTCACTTTCGAAGGTCATTTTCCTTTCCTGCTCCCGATTCTTCACTTTCTATCACTGATTCCGCCATAGAAATCATCCTTATAGACGACCTTCAAATCCAAAATGATGCTAATTTAATAAGAGCCAAAAGAGAATATTAGCGGTGTACTCAGGGTTGCCAGATGCAGATAATCATCTGCATCTTGGACAACTTGTGTCAGCTAATGGACAACGAAAGAATAATAATAAAAGCGTGCAGACTGCCGGCACTAGATGTCAGTTCCCAAGAGGCAGCTCACTGTGTTAAGCAGTCACATGTGTATGTTCCAGAAAACAAAGGAGAACCCTGTAAACCACTGTCATTAAGTGTTTCCTAGCGTGACATGGACTAGAAATCAAATTCCAGTTCTTTTTTTATCCCAAAGACAGAGAGTACCTGATTGGATGTGTCCCAGATCAGTAGGGAAGCCATCATTAGGAATTTCCCTTCACCTATGAAAAAAAAAATGGCAGTAGCAGTGGAGCCCTCGGGAACGGGGCAGTAAAAAATAAGACCATTTCCTTGCCTTCTCCATGAAAGGTCTAAACAATAACTCAGGCACATGCCTATAATCCTAGTAGTTCCCAAGTTCAAAGCCAACTCGAGAACAGAAGGAAGTCCAGAGCACCATAGGCTATGTATTAAGACTGTCTCAAAGGAAATGAAACGGGGGAAAAAATCTCAAAGCCTTCTTCTTGCATCTCAGAGTGAGCAGATTTAATTTAGCCTCACCTTCAACTGTCATCTCTTCACGAACTCAAAGAAAGGAAATGGAATCCCTTAGAAATGTCGTTTAGATCTCTGCTTTTTCTTTTGCCTCTGTATGGCTAGATAGGTGCATTAGTGACCCGGGCTACCGTTAGAGTCCGTGTGTGTGTGTGTGTGTGTGTGTGTGTGTGTGTGTGTGTATGGGTGTGTTTGCCTCCTCCAAGCCTCAGGTATAAGCTAAATCACAAAACACACACACACACACACACACACACTGAAAAAAAGAAGAAGAAAAGAAAATCAGAAAAAAAAAACCACTTCTCACCTCTTCAGAGATAATTTATTCTAAAGCCAAACATGCCTGCCAATGGACTGGAACACAGACTTAGATTACTTCAAATTCCATCTTCCAGCATTGGAGCAGTGTTGTGAAGTAACTAAACAAAGCCACAAATCAAGACACTTTTTTTTAAATCTTTTTAAATGCATTGATAGAAACATCAGTTGGGTGAGGTGAAGGAAGGCAAAGAAAGCTCAACTATAGGCCGCAGATGCTGACGACATTCTTAGCTTTTTGGTTGGTTGGAAACTAAGTGTCTGTTCATGCATTCCAAGGGATTTACCTAATGGTCAAAACTGCATTGGGTCAGGCCTAGAGGAAGGCAGTAACTGGCTGCTACGGTGACTAAGGAGGACCCAAGATAATTGACTGGACTTTCCACATTCCAAACTTCTCCTAGTTTCTGCGGCGGCTTTCGTCAGCTACTCGACCTTGTGGAAGGTTCAATGAACCTTCTTTTCAGAATCCCATATATACACGTACATATACATATGTATGCATATAAAGATATGTATGTATATATGCACATACATACATACATACATACATACATACATACATACATATTCTTTTCAGAATCCCCGTAATCAGTATATGCTGAGTGTCTTGGAGTGGGACCTTTGGGCGGCAATCAGGATTAGATGGGTGCTCCATGTAGCTGAGAAGATCTTTATATACAAGTTTGCCCTGCCTCACCATTGAAGCCTCTGTTCTGCGATGACCGAGCTGGAGGTCCCTTGCCAGATCTACCTTCAGGAATCAAAGGACCCTTTCTCTTTTTTTAATATTAGAAAGAAAACAAGGATTTTTTTCGTCTTGTTTTTGTACACCAAGAAAGCAGTAGACAGTAGTTAAAGAAGCCCCTTTTTATAAATTACTCATTCTCTGATACTCAGTTATGAAATAAGCAGCCTCAAGCTTGGGTTGGGGGCACGCACTTATAATGTCAGCCACTCAGGATATTGAAGCAGGAAGATCCTGGGTTCTGGGCAAACCTGGGCTACATCATGAGATGCTGTCTCAAGAAAACATTACAGTTCAAATAACTTAAAAGTTAATTTTCTCGTAGTTTTGGAACTTGGAAGTTCAAGATCATGGAGCCAACAGGCTGCCTTTTAGGAAGGCCTCTGTGGCTTCTGCATGTTGTGAGCCAGGATCCAAAAAGTCCAGAGGATTCCCACAGAGAGTTCCAGGTGTGCTGGGAACAAAGATCCGGCCCATGGACACAGGGGTAGTGATAGAAATAGACATGGTTTGTTAATAAAGTCATTTCCAGGATGTGACTGGGCTGGAGAGCCGGGCACAGGTGGCAGCAGCTCCAAGCACTCAGAGTCCTTCTGGAGCCTGTTTGGATCATATATGTAGCACCCACCTTCTCCCGTATTAGAAGATCACGTGATTTTTCTGTGTGTGAGGCCACCCTGGAGGGGAGGTCGTCCTCCTTCCATGGGTTGCTTTCCTATGCTACCTCGATGTTTCTTCCCATAACATTTCTTTCTCTAAAAAAGGAACCTCTCTCGTGTTTCCCCAGCTTCTCACAAGGACAGCTGTCCTTCTGGGTCAGCATCCCAGTCACCCTTGTGACAACATGTAACATCAGTTCCCACCTTCACATGCCCTTCTCAGGACGTTTGCCTTAAGGAATAAGGTTTAAGTGTATTTCACGGGGGATCCAGCACTCAGTCCGTAGCACCTGGCTGAGTCAGTCTTTTGGGCAGATCTATTCTGCTGCCTCTCTGTGGCTCTTCCCCCTTTGCCTACGTACGGCACATGTGTTCTTTATTCTAAAACTACTCACAGAAGCCACAAAACACATTAGCACTCTAACTTTTTAATCTTTTGATGTTTTGCGTTGAAATAAAATTACGTCACTCCCCCCATTTCTGCTCTCCAGCCCCTCTCCGCTTCCCTTCCTCAATCCCCTTCTCCACTTCCCCAGTCTCAAGTTGGTAGTCTCTTTTTCAAATCCAGAACAAATATTGCGGCCCTCATTTCCCGTGTAGGGAGCCAGAGGATCGCTAACAGTGCAGATGCTGCTAAGCACTCACTCCAGGCAGCATTCTCTTCCAGTCACCGTATAAAAACATCATCACTTTTAGACTGATTGAAACCGTGAATTTGTTCAGGGCAAGCCCTAAACGGAAACTGACAGGCTAAATTGTATGGATTCCTCCAGCTGTCCTGACTTCTCTATGTGGAGCCGCAGGGCATGAGTGCCATTCTCTGTCCTGGCCTCTCTGCAGGGCTGGCGTCATCGCTCGGAATTTAGTAAAATCTGAAACTTGCCTGGTATTCACCTCATGTCTAGTGCCAGGCACAGCTCAGCTTCTCTGGCTTCCTAGGGAGGAAGTGATGTAACCTCTGTGTTTACAGGGCACATGAACGAAGCCACTCCACATCCTGGCTGAATTGAAGGGCTGACGCAGGCATCAAAAGTTCTTGGGGTCTTATCAGGATAAGAGGTGTGGGTCAGGAGAGGAAATGGGCATTCTCTTCAGAAGCCGGTGAAAGAGAACAGGGCTGAAAAGAAGAGGTTTGCCTTTAAGTCTTTCTGACATATGGAGGGAAGACAGCTGCTCCCATATAGCCAGATTAGACTCTCAGATCCCAACATTCTACCTCCGAACATGTCCCTCTCTCTACATCCACAGACTTGAGGGAAACTCACTGTAAAGTCACCTTCTCCTCCTGTGTCACTTTAGCCAGGAGGATTGTGCCATCAGCAGTTACTGTGCCTCAGCAGAGTCACCAGTTAACATAATCCGGATGGCAGAAAACTGTGAGGACTGTATTCTGTCACCATGCTGAATGCCAGAAGTCCCAAAGAAAAATGTTGACAGGCCACACCCCTCTGCAGACTGCAGGACAATCTGTTCCAGTGTTTTTCTTGCTTCTGGAGCTGCCCGAGATGCTTGCCTGTTCTTTCGGTTGTAGAGATGGCCCTGAGTCCCCACCTCACACTTCCTCTCTCAATTCTGTTGCTGTGTCTTTGCTAATATGACAATAGTCAGGGAGACGTTCTGCCCCTGGCATCACCTTAAATCGATTACATCTGCAAAGACCCAATTACCAAATAAGGTCACAGTCTCAGATGCAGTGTGTGTGTGAGGTAGGGGGAGCGTGTCACCTAGTAGCAGGCGGCCTGTTTGCCTTCCCTCGACTTCTAAGACTCTGAAGATACTGTCCCAAATACTGCCACGTTTGAATCAAGCACTGCATGTCCTGAATCTTTGCACTCTAAATGGAAAGAAAAATTAATTTCCGTATTCAATGGGTATCAAATTCTGAAAGGTTCTAAGTGCTACGCGTTCACATGAGGCTGATAAAGGAGTGGATCTGTAAACGGCGGCTGGGTTAATTAGCCAGGGTTAATTAATGTTTACCGCACTGGGAAGATGAAAAGATGTGTATAAATACACAGGAATGTGCATCATTTTTCAATTTATTGTTGAAGTTTACAGTGCACACAGACAAGGACTACATAAAGCACATGCAATTTTCAGAGGGCTACTGGTGTGCTCTGGTAATTATGAGGCACAAACTTCTAAGTGAATTAATTACATGTTCCTGAAGATGATCACACTTTAATAGTGTTTGTTTAGAGGCAGGCTCTTGGTTCAAGTTGAACTATTTTGGGAGCTAGGTGAGGTGAGGAGAGGTTAACTGTGTGGGCATGAAAACAGCATTTTAAGGTAACCTTTTCAAAAATAAATAAATAAGTTTCCAGAATTGCGTATTTTCAGCGGAGCCCTACATGGTCTTGTACGAGAGCTGGAAAGTATAGAAATTAGAAGCAGTTTGGAGAGATCAGAATATAATCTCCCAAGAACTGAGCAGAATTCCCTCAGTGTTGGGAGTTAGGGGTGGATTCCAGAACATCCCATGCCTGGAATGCCTGAATCCATGGCTGCTCAAGTTCCTTATCTAGATTGACAGTTGTTCGTATTTGCATAGAAGCTATGTGAATCTTCTTGTGTACCTACTGTACCTCTTCTGTACTGTTCATATACCTAACCCAGTGCAAATGCTCTCTCAACGATCATTACCCTAACATGTTTTGAAAACAACAGGTAAAATCCCTGTTTTTGTTCAATGAAGTGTTTTTGATCTAAGGACTGGAGAGTTGGCTTTAGTGAGGTAAATGCTTACTTTGGAAACATGAGGGAGTGAGTTCAGCCCCCAGCTCCATGTAAGAACTTGGAATGACAGCACAGATCTTTAATCTCAGCCCAGGGAGGGTGGAGACAGGGGGCCATGAGGCTCCAGGTTCAACAGAGACCAAAAACCATGGAGAGGTGACTGAGAAGGAAGATATCCTTAGCACTTGTGTGTGTGTGTGTGTGTGTGTGTGTGTGTGTGTGTGTGTAGGGGTGTTCTTTCCTATGAGCTTTGAGTTCTGTGAGTGCACAGAGATTGAGTTAGTTATTTCTGACACTGATCTGTGCTAAGAGGCTGCTTGTTCGTTTCCTGGCCATCCAGACTCCCAATATAACAACACAGAAACTGTATTAATTAAATCACTGCTTGGCCTCTTAGCTCTAACTTCTCATTGGCTAGCTTTTACAACTTAATGTAACCCATTTCCATTACTTTATATTTTACCACGAGGCTCATAGCCTATCGGCAAGGCTCTGCCATGTCTGTCTCCAGCGGCTCCATGACTTCTCTCTGACTCCGCCTTCCTTCTCCCAGCATTCAGTCTAGTTCTCCCTGCCTATCTCTGTTCTGCTCTGCTCTGCTATAGGCTCCAAGCCGTTTTTTTTATCCACCAATGGTATTCACAGCATACAGAGGGGAATCCCACATCAGATCTGGAAGATAATAAGATTGTTTGCCAGGTGAAAAACTAAATTCCTTAATTAATTAAAGGATGAGTGGATGAGCTCACTAATTAATGTTAAGTAGTTAGAGATTCCTTGTTCTGGAATACAGTCCTGAGTCCTTTCCACTGCTCACTTCTGTGCCCCACAAATGCCTTACAGAAGACAGACATATCCCATCCCCTGCCAGACCCTTAATGCTTAGTACATGCCATTTCTCTGTCTTACTTTTCCACTTCCTGTGATAAGATACCCTGACCAGAGCAACTTAAGGGAGAAAGGGTTTGTCTTGGCTTGCAGTTCAAGGGCCCAGTCTGTCAAGTCAAGGCAGTCAAGACACCTTGAGGTAGCCAGTCATGTCACATACACAGTAAGGAAGCAGCTGCTGCTGGTGCTCAGGTTAAGGTAGTGACTTCCTGGCAGTGGAGGGCTGAGCCCAGAGAATGATGCTTTCCACAGATAGGGTAGGTATACTTACCTCCATTAACCTGTCCCTCAGAGGCATGCCTAGAAGCCAACCTAATCTAAATAATCCCTCTCCAGTGTGCCTGGAGGCTGGTCTCCTAGGTGATTCCAGGTCTCTCTGGGCACTGTTCAGGGAAACTGTGAGTGAGTTACTGCAGGAGAGAAAGGGCTATTGCCATAACTAGGATTGCTCGCAAGATTGTGTTGAAGACAAGCAGACCAGTGTACAAAAGAATATAAAGGATGTGTTTAGGGTTCTTAAAATACGCATAAATTACCACTTCAAATGAGCTGTCATGCAGACAGAGATGTTTTGTGTGTGGAGAAAGAAGACCGTCCTCCATTGTGATGGTGTGTGTGTTTAGGCATATTTTCCACACTGGCCGCCTAGTTGTCAGCCTATCTCTGAGTCTCTCTCCATGAAATTGTCTTTGGATGCTGAAATCTTCCTTTCTGTCACAGGCTCACCAGTTCTGCTGAGCCATTCTTTTCATCCTCCTGACCATAGCAGTCTGTCAGTCACTCGTCAACTGGAATCCATTCTACTGAGCTCTCTTCCCAGCATAGCCTCGTGATTCCTATTCTATTCATATGCCGTGTTCTTCTGCGGGTCAGGCAGAGAGTTCTCTTTCAGGTTTGAGGCAGAGCCCTTGGGAGATGGGGCCACTGAGTAGCTACATTTGTGTAAGGCACACAAGGACACAGCTCTGAGGGACAATAATCAGGGAGAGCCCCTAGTGAAGATTTGTCTGTAGCTGCACAGCTCCGGCAGCATTGCTGTGACCACTGCAGCACCGTCTCCCTTCTCCTTCAGTGTCTTGTGTATCTGAGGATGCACACTGCAGCTGAGTCACTCCCGGCCTATGGATATGACTCACTCACCTCAAAGAAATCTTCATAGAGACATGCAAGGGCCTGGTGTTCTCTGGAAGTAAAGAGGATGGCTTTCTTCCTAGCCACTTGTCTCTGAGCTCAGGTGGAGAGGAGAGAGCCCCAGGGACTGATGCCCAGAACACCCTCCAGCAGCAGAGAAGGAGGCAGGAGACTCTGGGCACAGTAGTCCGACAGTCTGACTCTGGAACCTACAAGGAGAGTGAAAACTGTCATTTGAGTTTTTCTCGTACCTTAGTCTACTTTCCTGTCCCCACTGAAAATTCCTTTTTCAGAGTAATAGGTGATGCTGCTGTAAATATCCCAATCTTTCATTTTACGATGATACCAAGTATGCCAAAGAGCGCTGAAATAAACTGAAAATTAAGGGCTGCTTCCTCATGAGTCCCTCTTTGTGTGTCCTGGAGCCTAATAAACCTGTGCTACAGGTAATGGCTCAGTAACCTCAAAATTACTTTCTCTTCGGCTACAGCCATAAACATTAAATAAGAAAATGAGAATGGAGAAATAGCCAAGAGAATCTGCTTGTAAAGGATGAGAACATTTAAAATGGAAGGCATGGCTAATTGCTCTCGTTCCTTTTTCCTTTATTATTTGCATTGAATGAAATGCTGCCGTTGTGCTTCGTTCCTGCAAGACTCTGGCAGAGCCACAGTGAAGTCATAGTCTCTGAAAATATGCCTTTGTCACAGAGGTCGGGCTTCTGCAACGGCATTGAGAGAATTGCACAGAATAGTTACACTGAAGTGCCTTCCGCTTAGCCGTAATGATACCACATCCCTCGAATACCCAAGGCAGCTGGTGTTTCCCCTAGACTGTGAAGAAACAGCCATTTCTTTACTGTTGTATAAAAGAATTGTCCTATGATAGTTACTATGTGAAAATCACATATGTTGGGGTTTGTTTGTAGAAACTGCATGCATCTGTTTGTGTTAAGAGCCAAACCAAGCCGTTTCACAAGAAACCGACCAGAGGAAGATGCATACCTTGATAAAGACTGAAACCTATGAGATAATGTCTTTCTTCACAGCCCAGGTTGACCTTGAACTCCTGATCCTTGGGAGCTTCCACCTCCCAAGTACTCGACTCACAGGTGTGTGTGTGTGTGTGTGTGTGTGTGTGTGTGTGTGTGTGTGTGACCACACCTGGAAAAATATTTTTTAAGTAAGTTAAACATATTATGGCCCCTTAGAGCTAGAGTCTTTTCTATCATTCATTTTTAAAGCCCGTACATTCATGTCTTATATATAAGAATTAGAATTCCAACCCACAAACTTTCTTTCAGGACCATGACTATAGTATGTAAACTCTGCAGTCAGCTCCTCAGGTTGCTAACATCCCAGGAGGATTAAGACCCCCTAAAGTGGTTGGAAATAAGATCAGGACCTTGGCACAAGTTCCTTCAATAAATGTGGAAAAGGAAGCTTTTTAATCCCCTTTCCAAGGCCATGGAGCCTGGCTGTGTTTTCATCTTGATTTCTGACTAACAGAACTGAGCTGTTTGATGTAGGAGTTTGAAAGCCACAAGGAAACTTGTCTTCAAGGGAAAGGCGCTTCTTCTGAAACTTCCGTCTAGACCAGACGATGGTATTTCAGGAAAATGTCACTTGCAATAAGGAATAGTTTAAAAAGTGATGTACAGCCTTCTGTGACTCCTCTCTAGGCACAGTTCCCTGCCGTAAATGGACCCAACATGCCCTGTTTAATACTCTGTGGCCAAGAAACTTCTAAACAAATATAAACCTCAGTTTAGACATGAGTACTATCACCTGGCATTGCCGCTCTATCTCTTGAACCACAACATTGACCTCTTCTACCATAGTTTCTTCTTTTTTTTGTGGGGAAAGACAATAATAATAATAATTAAATCTATCCCTTTCCAAATAGCATGGAAATTTTCATGGACTGATGAGAAGATCACTTTAGAAACTGGGTTCCTAAAGGTTGCTAATATAATATTAGTTCTGTCACTGCACATCTATCTACCTATCTCTATATCTATTGATTTATTATTTGTGTTGAGACATAATCTCACTCCATCCCTAATGCTGGCTTGGAACTCACTATATAACCAGATTGGCACCTGTCTCTATATCTATTGATATATTATTTGTGTTGAGACATAATCTCACTCCATCACTAATGCTGGCTTGGAACTCACTATATAACCAGATTGGCATCGAACTTAAGATCCTCCAACTCTGGCCTTCCAAAGAGATAGTATTACAGGCATGTGCTAGCATGCCTCATGTGTTCATTTTAAACCTTCTCGGAATGGATGTTTGTGCATTCTTTTCTCAATGGGGGTTGCTATGGTTACCCAATGAGCCAGTGAGTGGTCATAAAGGCCACAGACATAGACAGTGTCAAGAGGATAGTGTCTTTTTCCTAAGGTGTTATGACAGGGCTCAAGTGCCACAGCATTGAAGATAGCTATGGTTTGTCCATCACCAGAGCATCACAATCACATGCAGTAATCACAGAAGGACACCACAAGGTCACCCCTATCAGCTGCTGCTCCAGGGAGCCAAGCTAAGCCAAGCCAGGCTGGTCTGCAAAGTGTCCTCAGTGCAGGAATAGTCCTCCTTTCTGGGAAGAGCCCAGTAGTAAAGTGTGGCCTGGTGCCTTCTTCTGTGTGCGTTCTTATTCTGAGACTTCACAACACAACCTGCTTCCCCCAAACTTCCCTGGACTGCCCCCTTCCTGCTCAATAAACTATTAGGCAAAGAAAGAAGTCGTGGCTGTTCTTAGTTTTCCCGGGGCATCCTGGTGCAGAAATGTGGCCGTGAATGTCAGTTTAAAGGCAGTGACTGTTGGGTTTGAAGAGAAAGGCTCTCTAAGATGTTTTGGAGTGCAGGACTTTTGGCCGCAGTGCTTCTTAGCTGTGCTTTGCTTTCACATTCTGTTTTGCAGACTGCTCTGTCTTTTGTGAAGCAGTAATGCTTGTATACGGCCTATGGCTCTGGCCCTATCGGACAGCACCGCAAACGACAAATGACATCACTTGGGAGTCCTCTCAGTGTGCAGAATTTCTTCCTTATATCTGGGGCGGGGGGGGGGGGGGGGGCGGAGAGGAACTAGGTATATTTCTTCTCTTCCCCTTTGAGATAAAATCTTGCTATGTAACTCAGGAGATCCTCAAACTTTCTGTATACCCCAGATAAGCCTTATGCTTGGAACCCTCGCTCAGCCTTTCAAGTGCTGAGATTATAAGCGTGAGTTGCAACACATGCCACAGTTCTGTGTTTCCAACAAGATCCCCGAAGGACACCTGAGGAGCTTGGGTTTAAATGACAGGACTGTCGCCCAAGCACCTGGAGTCTTGTGGATAAAGAATGGGGCTTTGAGGAATGTCGGAGGCTACAAAGACATTAATGACAGCATCACAGTAACAGGCTGAGCCAAGAGTCAGATATACCCAGGCTCTGGCTGGAAAATTAAATCTGGTCTCATAGTTCTGGTGTGGGCAAGATGCCTAGAACGGATGATGACTGATTTATAGAGGAGCCTCTCGATGGGGAGAAATTACAACCCTTTCACAGAAACCTCCAGTGCACCTGGAGGCGGAGGGCGGGGCCCAGTGTGGTGTGCGGAGCAGCAGGCAGACGGATAAGTATCTATTTACATGGTAAAAATTGGTTATAGGAGAATCCCCTTCCACAAACTTAAAAAGAAATTCCCATTTTGATAGAGGTTGGAGGTTAGTGGGTTTTCTTTTTCTTTTTTTTTTTTTTCCACTAGGATTCAAAGACTCAAAATAGAAAGCTTATAGTATCAGTAAAGGGTCAGTCCTGGAGAAAAGGGTGCCAAGGCTGAGGACTCAGTTGTTCAGTGGTCTCCAAACTATGCCTTTAGTGGCCTTGTTTGTCAGGGCTAAAGGCTAAGATAGCCTCCTCATCTATGGAAAAAAAAACAAAAACAAAAAAACAATCCTCCCAAGTGTGTCCAATGTTCTGAAGGCAGCAATCAGTAATTAATTATCAGTAATTGTGAAGCTTGTATAGAGAGAGAGAGCCAGTTGACTCAATGTCTGTGAGTTTTATTTTCTGAAAGCCTACAAGGTAGCTCTTAAATGTTTGTAAGATATGTTGCTGATAGGTCATTTAATAGTTACAAAGAGACTATGAGGCGGATTATGTAGAGTTCATGTATTCCCCCCTCCAGCAGACCTTTTATTCATGAGTCAATTTCCCTAAAAATGAGTAATCATGGCCATCTTTTGCATCTACAAAACCAAGCTTTAAGGTTTTAGGTCATTTGAAGATGAAATCACTGCGACTCTCGAATCTTTTGATGCTGCTTTCTTTGAAATATCTTGAATGTTTTCCACAATAGCTAGTGGTGGTATCCCTGTCCCGCCCCCCACTCCTCTCCCCTGCTCTGCCCCCCTTTCCTGTTTACTTGAAGTTTGCCTACATGGATCATCAAAGCATTTTTGTAAGAGGAAAGTTATGGGATTCTCTGCATGTTTGTGTTTGAATTTATCTCCGTTGCTTCAACTGTAAGTGCAATACTCCCATCACTGGGCTCAATTACATATTCATGCTTTAACCTGCAAAACTCAAGTGTCTGGGCATTAGAGTAGATACTTCACTGCAAGTAGCTCTCCAGAAGAATGGGAAAAGGAGTCTTGGGAAAACGAATGTCGTCTCTTACCTTGATACAGTCATTAGCAAGCTTAGACATCAAAGCTTCGGCGATCCTCAATACAGGCCATCAAAGTGCCGTAATAAAATAGTAAATTAATTCAGATAAAAGGATAATCCGAGCCACCAGCGCAGTAGAGGATGGCTTCTGGTGGTTTAGCCTCACCACAGAGTCAAAGCTCGAAATGGGCAGTGAGACAGTCACCTTGGTCCCTGCCCTGTTGATCACAGGCACAATTGCCCAGCGCCAGTGTGTTTGCCAATGGTAAAGTTCGGAGCCCTTAATCACAGAGCGGTCTGGCTGTCTTGAACATTTTATGATCACAAAGTAGAGCCCTACAGTGGTAATGGTAATTCTGTCGAATTTATCCAGCTCCCTGCCCTCAAGACCATACTGAGTTCCTTGTTCCAAATGGCATAACCAGAAGTGGTTATTTCTAGATTTCCTGTGGTACATAAAAATAATAATAACGATTTCCGCTACTTTATGCACAAAGGCTAAGTGTTTTTTTCCCCTCAATTAAAAATATCACTTTCCTTGAATATTTCAACTTTTCACAGGAGTTTCCTAATGGGCTTTTGCTTGTTTGTTTGTTTTGAAGGGATTTAGTTGTGTCTGTGTGGGTCTCAGTGTTTTGCCTGCATATGTGGATTCGCACCACGTGTGTCTGGTATCTGTGGAGTTCAGAAGAAGGTATCAGATCCCTGGAACTGGAGGTGTGGATGGTTATGAATAGTATGGGTGCTGGGAATTGAACTCGGGTCCTGTGCAAAAGCAGCAGTGCTCCTAACCACGACTTTATCCCCGTCACATGGACTTTGTGAGAGCCAGGGGAGTTCACAGCAGTGCTGCTCCTTGTCTTGTGCCCATTTGGAAGAAATATCTCATCCTCAGCTCAAAAGATAAATGAGAAAAGGTTGCTGCAGTTATCTCTGCCTGAAATTCCCAGGACCCTGTGCGCACACACGTATCCAAATGGAAGACTTCCCCGTTGTGAGTCCCTGTGCTGCCTTTTCACTGCCAGGAGTAAGGTGGAGTCTCCTCTCCCTCCAGCTGCTCTGGTCTGAGAAATACTTGTTGGAGTGAGGGTGGGGGGCAGTGCCCACTCTGTAGGGCTAATGTGGCTGTGAGTCAGCCGTTCTGATGGAAGGCGTTCTTGCTTATGTTTGATTTACTCTGCAAACAGACACTGCATTGATACCATAGCTCAAGAGGTGTGATGGAGACAGAAGTTGTAAACCACATGAAGATATACAGGGGACTAGGAACACTAAAGGACTCCAGCATCTTGTACTGATTTTACAATACAAGATTGTACATCATTATATAAATGAGGACCCATTGACTTTGGGGGGAGTATCTGAAAAAGGTCTAGGGTCAAATGACGTTGAGTAAGGTGAACAGCAGTCAGTTTGTGGTGCTTTAACAATACCTGAGCCGGATGTGGTGGTCCATGCCTGTAGTCTCCAAATTTGGGAGGTGGGAAATTGTGAGTTCAAGGTTATATCTTCGTCTACATAGAGTTTGAAACTATTCTGGACTACACAAGACTCTTGTCTTAAACTAAAACAATAACAACAACAATACAAACCAACTGTCAGTATCTGTGCCTGGGTAGTTTATAAAAAATAAAAATTTATTTTTCCTGGTCCTAAACCCAAGACTGAGAAGATTCTGGAAGGTTCAGGGTCTAGTAGAACTTGACCTTTCACTATTCAAAGTGGAGACGTGTTGCTGTGCCCTCCAGAGAGAGCAAGTCCTGCTCCATTCATAGCAATGAGTTCCTCCACCTTCTCACATCCCAAGCCCCCACAACCCCATGCACTGTTACTTCAGTAGGGAATAAGTTCCAGTACATAAATTCTGCAGGACATTGAGATGGTAAGCAAGCAGTTAGTCTTCAGCTACGATTACCAAGGCAAACGTGTTGTTCTTTTTGCCAGCAGCAGATCATAACAAAAAAAGTAATTGGGGAGACCACAGAAAAGAGGGTAAATAAAGGAATTCAGAGTTGGAGTTCAAATGTCATTAAGAGTGTTAAGTTTGAGTCATGGATAAGAGTTTGAGACTTTGTGTGCACTAAATGTGGAATGGGAGGCAGGAGGGAGAAGAGGAGAACCAAGTTCTTGGACCTGGGAGTGGCGAAGGAGGTAATATACCCTCCAAATTCTTGGAATATGTAGAATGAGAGGAAAAAGTCAGACATGAAGAAATAGCATTTCAGTTCTGTCTGCACGTAGGAGATGCTTATGCTTTCAAGCCTAGATGGTGTTTCCACAGAGGAAAGTAGTAGAAAGATATACAAGAAGAAAATCTTAAGGACACGGGGGTTTCTCTTTCTCTCTCCTTCTCCCTCTGTCCTCTCCCCTCCCCCTTTTCATTGAGAGGCAAAGTTATTCAGAGACATTATAGAGAAACAGCAAGTCACTGAAAAAATTCCAAGTTCAGGAAGTGAGTGATGGCAATGCCTAGAGAGGGTGAGCAGCCAAGAGCTCCCTCCTAGCTGGCAATGCTCCCTTAGAACGGACATGTAGGCACCGACTGTCTTGGCTTCAGGGTGCTAAGTCAAAGCATAAGATTTATAGAAAAGATATGCCCATTTCATTTATTAAATCAGACTTCGGCTACATTATTGGCTATTACCTGTGACTTGGTAAGACATGAAAAAGTCTAGAGCAAATCTAATGAGGGCTTTTTATCTGTGTGGGAAAGGTCATTGCAAGCATCAAATATTGAATTTTAGATCAGTGCCACACTGAGTAGGTATATATTATAACTCAAATTAGACTTCAAAAGGACTAATTTGCTTGGGATTCTATCATTTAAAATAATCTCTTGTAATAAAACTGACTTTACAGGAAGATATTAATCACATACTTTAATGCTGTCCCTTCAAATTGTTTTAATGGGTACATTCGAACAGAATTTTAATTTTTCCAGTAAATTGACTTTTTTGTCAACTTAAAAGAGAATTTAAAGGATGATAGTAGAATGTAACAGTCAAATTTAAGTCCAGATTTTTCTTCATCGTTGGTATTAAGTAGTGATAGGCATGAAATATATCATTCAGTAAACTCTAGACCCAGGTCTGACTGAGTAATGACATACCTAAGTTAACCAAATATTAATACCATGTGCAATCTAGAGGACTCTATTTTTCTTCTAATTCTAAAGAAAGGATCAGGTGATCTTTTTGTAAGATGGAAGGAGAATGACAAATCTTCTGTGTCAGGGGGTGTCTTTTGTTGTTGGGTTGTTTGGGTTTCTTTCAGTTTTCTTTGGTAGCAGCTACACTCAATACAAAGTTATGTTCTATTTTTCCATTTCCCCCCAATAAACTTTATATAAACGGTGAAAGGTATGATGGGAAGACTCAGACTTTGGATAAATCAATGATAGTCCACAAGGTTGATTCCCCCCACCCCGCTCAGGTTTTAAGGTGGGGGCACTGCCAGTGGAATTCCCTGGAAGATGGACACTACAGACAAGACGGGCAGGAGCTTTCAGCTCAGGCCACATGCCTGATGCATGAGGCAGAGATGGGAGATTCGCCCAGAGAATTAGCAAGGCTCCCTATCCGCAGACTTAACATGAAGGACAACATGCGTGTTTTTATTCCTACCGCTTTGGGGGGAGGCAGGTATTTTCAAAGCAAAGGGTAATGCCTGAATTAAGCAGGCTGCCCATCTATAATACTTTCCTCACCCCTCCACTTGTTCACATAAGATGGGGATAAAGGAGAGTTTTTGCTTCAGGGACTGTACCTTGCCCAGCTTCTGTGCTGCATGTTAGCTCTCCATGGTATGGATTCCTTCATGATCATTGGATCCGTGTGGAGTCTATGGAAAGGAAGGGGCCATTAGCTGTTAAGGTCTTCACCTCTGGAGGAGTGAATCAGCAACAGGCTAAGAACTGCCCACTGCCATTCTCCATGGAGTCAGAACTCACCTGGACAGTTGCTAGCTGTAATTTGCATGCTAGGTGGTGCCAAATGACAGCCTGTCACACATACAGAGCATATAGTCAGCAGGGATCGCGGCTGGAGCGGCAGCCTCTGTGACCATACATTAACCAAGAACGCAACTGGTTCTGTCTAGATGAGCTGCTTCAGAAAGAGCAGAACTACTCCGATGATGTCTTGGCCAACATGATCAGCGAACCCAGAATCAGTTACGGAAACGATGCTCTCATGCCGTCTTTGACCGAAACGAAAACCACCGTGGAGCTTCTTCCTGTGAATGGGGAGTTCAGCCTGGATGACCTCCAGCCATGGCATCCTTTCGGGGTGGACTCCGTGCCAGCCAATACAGAAAATGAAGGTAAGAGTCCCTTCCTGGAGCCAAAAGCCTTCTGGTGTGTGCCCATGTGCTTTTTATTGGGATGACAGACCTGCCTCAGTATATAAGATGGAGAGCAATCAAGACAGTCATTTGCCCTCTGCATACACACGTGTGAGCCCACACCGATACATACCTACACACATACATGCACACATGTACACAAAAAGTAATAACTACACTAAGTTGTTACTACGTATCTATTAAAATAATATATCTATTACATAAAGAGGATTTGGGATTATTCTTTAATTTTTAATACTGCAAAGTAATTAAGCAGGTATTTGGTAGTACAGACAGTCCTGTTTCTACCTCCCCTTTCTCCTGGTAGATTCACATACATAGTGACACACATCTCCCAGCTGCCCAAGGTCAGCCAGTGCAACACAGGGAAACCACATCTCAAGATAAAAGTATGGAATAAAACACACAGGATGTGCCACATATCACTGTGTGTGAGGGGGGGCAGAGAGACAGCCTTGGACTCCCAGAAACCCACCTGCCTCTGCCTCTGCCTCCCATGTTCTAGAATTTGAGAATTTTTAAATTCTCGAGAAAGAATTTTTAAAAATTTCTCTCACCGAGAAATATTTTACTGCTTCCATGAAACCATGATCTCTGACTTGTGGCTATCAGAATGCCCACCTTTAATGAAGGGCACACACTGTGACCATCAGAGAGCTTTGGCAGGGCCTGAGTAATGAAATAGACAGACAGTGAGATAAGCTCCCTTGGCTACTGATTTTTGCATGAAGGTTCGGATTACACTAAATGCAGAAATAGACGACCAGGAAGCTTGCTTCGGAATTAAACGGTTTCTTGCTAAGCAATTTCAATGCAAGGCAACTGTCAAAATTACGGAACCTATGCTAAATGTTTCTTCCTACCAAAGTTCAAGGAGTTAAGTTTTTCTCAATCAAAGAATTTGCACACCTAGGTGATGTTGCTTTTCCACAGGAACTTTGGCAAAAATACCTGTTTAGGAAACAGCGTCTTGTAGTTTGCCATTTTTCCGTATTCAGTACTAATTGCACGCACACAAACACCTTGATTTCTTGAAACTGAGAATGTTTTCCAAGAAGGCAGCAGGATTTTACGTGTGACTTTCCTCAGTGTAAAAACACTGAGCAAGTTATTGGGGGGTTTTGTTTGTTTGGATTTTGGTTCGTTTGTTTGATTTTTGGTTTAGGGTTTTTGTATGTCTGTTTGTTTTTGAGACAGGATCTCTGTATGTAGCTCTGGCTGTCTTGGGACTCACTATGTAGACCAGGCTGGCCTGAGCTCACAGAGTTCTGCCTGCCTCTGCCTCAGGAGCTCCTGGTGAGCCAGCAGTTTTAAAAGATAGGCTGTAGAATTCCTTGTGTATTTTTTCACAGTATAACAACCCGATTTGTTTCTTTAATCGCAAAAATAAAAGGGAACTTATAAACATAATCAGACTAGATACTATCAGATACAACAGCAATGTTATTTGTCATGTATAAGTAATTGACTTTCCCATTTCTTAACATTATCCTAACAAAACAAGAAAATAGGTCATTTGACTTTCAAAGACCTGGGTACCTTCCATATACGTGGTGTTATATAAGTAGATACACTTGGGACCTTAAAAGTCATTTTTGCCCATGTGTAAACTCTGATGAGGTGTATGTGTGTATGAAAATGTACAGTCTTGTTTTATAAGCTCAGTGCACACTAGATTGTCTCTTTCCTTAATAGTGATAGCACACACTGTGACATGAGCTTTGGGAAATAATGTGCACATGTGTAGACACGCCATACATGTACACATGTGCACACACACACAGAGGGGGGAGAGAGAGAGAGAGACTTGAATATTGCCAAGAAGTCATGCAAGGCCTTATTTAGGTGCCTCTAGATGTATAGCCAGCATTCAGTGTTGTATTGCCTAGGTTTCATCTAAAGCAGACATTCTTGTTAAAGATCTGCTATTGGGGCTGGGGAGATATCTTAGTCAGTGAACAGTTTTGCCTTATGAGCATGGGGACCTGTGTTCAATCCCAGTACCAAAGTAAAAAGCTAGGCATGGTGGCTCTGAGGAGGTTTGGAGAAGTCGATCCTCGAAGCATAGTGACTAGCCTACTTGGTAAGGTCTTGGCCAATAGGAGATCTTGTCATAAAATTCAAAGTGGATGGCTTCTGAGGAATGACACCTAGGGTTGATCTCTGACCTCCACACGTGTGCAAGCGTGTAGACATGTGTGCATACACACATACACATGTACACTCCTGCTAATGGTTACTAGCAGGATCTCATACACCAGAAACAGGAGCGATTGGGAATGTAGTTAATAATGCAGGGACTCATCCACCACATGTGAGGACATCTATTCCGTCGGCGGCAGCACCAGCTTAACATAATGTCCCAGGAGACAACAGTCCTTACGACCTCCGAGTCTTGAGGTGTGAGTCTCCTCTTTAGGGTCCCAATACCTCACTCGAGCATATATTTTCAAAAGCCCTTCCAGCAATTAATGAGTTCTTGGTTTTTTCGGTTTTGTTTGATAGTCTGAGGGGTGAACCCAGAATTCGTGCAGGCTAAGCATGTGTCCTACTACAGACCTTAACTCCCGGCCCACAACAGCTCATCTTCAAATAAAACAAACCTGCAAAGTCTTCCTGGGAAAACAGTGTTGCGAATAACGCATAGAAATAACACAATCTTCGCTCTGCTTACCCAGTGGCACCCGTTCAGAACTGCAGGGGCTGAGGTGGGATGGCTCAGTGGGTAGCAACACTTGCTCTGCAAACATGAGGTCCTGGATTTGAATCTCCAGCACTCATATAAAACTCCAATCATGGCAGCATCTGTGTATCACTCCAGTGCTGGGGACAGACGCAAGTGGATCCCGAGGGGTCATTGGCCAGCCAACCTGCATGAAACTGTGGGCTTCAGGCCCAGCGAGAGGCCCTGTCTCAAGGCAGTAAAGCAGAAGGTGCTACAGGAGGATACAATAAGTCCTGCTCTGGCCTCTGATGAACAAGCACAGGTGCCCACCCTTACACACTCATGTATGTACACCACTCATAATGTGCACATACTGTACATGTAAAACAACTATGCAAAAATGCCATATTCATGAATAAAACTGGAGTGGATTCTGGATTCACATTATTGTAAACCCCTTACATTCAGTGGGAACTTAGAAAACCATGTAGATTGTGGGTTGCTGTGAGGACCCTATGTACAGCATTCAGTGTTCTGGATCCTCTCCCACTAAACGGCAGAGGTGCCTCTCTTTCTTTACCCTAGGGTCTAAACACACTCCCTTGGGGTGGTAGCCAGGACTTACCCCATATTTGTAATGACCAGGTTTGAGATTCCACGGCTGCTCTGCTGTGTGACAGGGCTCACATCTCTGAGCCTCTCCACCTACTGTCCAGTCTGAGGTCATTTGCATCTTCGTTCCTTGCTTAAAGGTAGTAGGAGAGCATTGAGTGGGGTAACATGGAGCAGCTCTTAGGAAAGTGCCTAGAACACACTCAAGAAATGACTTTTGAGGGGATCGGGATCTTGTTAGGAAGGCTTTGTCATTCTTTGTCCCAATGACTCACCATAAGCCTAAACATGACATCCTTCAAATTAATAAATACATAAGGGAGTATAATACTGTAATAGCTCCTGCTGCTCCCTTCCCTCAGAAATGTGTCCCCTGTTCTCCTCGCCTCTTTTTCACATGTGCACACCCTGAGCTACTAAAAATACCTACAGTTCTCAAAGGGTTTCCTCTCATTGTCCTTGACGCCCTTATCGGCGTTGCTTCAAATGCTTACCAGAAAAACGTTGTTTGTCTCAACAAAAATAGTCAAGATCAGTAGTTGCCTGGCTGTTTGGTTATTTTACCCGGAGCAAAGAGAGCTTAGTGGGTGGATGAGTATGATGAAGCAGTGTTTTCAGGGCACAGCAGGGCAGTTAGGTGCACAGATGAGCTCAGCAATTGGAAGGGTGAGTAATAACGGGCACAGAATCTGGCCACACTAAATCCCCGTGACCGTGATGTCCCACCCCTAGCCGAGGACATTGGCAGCTGATGACTCGGAAGAGACAGGCAATCGGTTCTCTTCAAAGATGTGGCCCGAGGTTCAGTAGCTGTCTCTCCATCAGTATGTATGTTAGCGGTGCTGAGTGAAATCCGTGGGTGGGAAAAGATGAAGAACACTTGAAACTGGGAGGGACTAGTGGGAGAGGGATGGAGGAGGAATGGGGAGTTGATCGAAGCACACTGAATGTATGAGCAAAATTCCCAAATCACTAAAAATAAATAAGTAGACAACAAACAAGTTTCATATCATAAATAATATCCTAACACTAAATTTTCCATATCAGGAAAATTTATCAGAATTATGTTCTTACCCAAGTTTAATGAATAGCACTTAATGTCTTTTAGGTTTTTATACACACTAATAAATTTTCGGCCTTGCCACAGTAATGGTGCATTATTATGAGACCGCCGTCCCTACATCCTGCTGCTATGCCACAGACACTGTCATTTCCCTGAGTCAAAGGCACATTTCCTAAGGTGTGGCTGTCAGAGTGAGTGGAGGGTCACACCAGTGGCTGCTGCGCCATTGAGCCCCCCTCATCAAGACAGGTAGAAAGTAGCCCCCCTTCAGCTAACTCCATTCTGCAGGAGCATACAATCACAGTGCACATTCCTGATGGTAAATGAGCTATAGAGAAACTGTAAATGTCATCGTTGAAATAACCAGACATTCAATAAACATCATCTTATAGCGTGAGAACTTCCTCTTATGGAAAAATGAAAATAATAACATCCATCTGTCTTTCTATTCCAGTGAGGACCAATAGTTGTAAAAATCGACTTGGAAAGTTCTCACGCTATAAGATGATGTTTACCCAGTCACCCACTTTGTTTGTGCAGAGCCTGGATTTCATCACTCCCTTCCCCCTTCTTTCTATTCCCCACCTTGTCAGTCTCACATGGGCAAAGTCAGAACCACTTCCGCCTCTTGATGTATCCGAATCTCTTAATGAGCTCAGAGATGTGATTTGCTCATATTATGAAGACAGCTCACTGTCAGTCTGTTCCCTAATGCCCAAGATGTTGGGCCATTATTCTTGCCAACATCTGCCATTCAGAACGGATTTGGGTTTGTGGTCTCCACTGGTTGCTTGGCCTGTGAGCCTCTGGAGGCTGAGCAGTTGAAACTGTTGCTCCCAAGGCCTCACGAACCTCACCTTGGCTTCCCTCCACTCTGTGCTCACGTTTCTCTCGTTTTCACACCTGCCAATCCTGACCCAGGGCACTTCCTCCTCCCTCGAGTTCTGCCCTTTAGCCACCTGTTAATCCTAAAGACTTGATTACCCTCTCCCTTCCTTGTTTCTTCAAAGATCAGTGTCAGCTCAGGGAAGTATTTCCCAACAATGCACAGCACCCTGGGAATGCCAACTGGTGCAGAACCGTGGTCAGGGAATTGTTGTACCTCTGCCATTGTTTTCTTTGGATCGGTCCCAGGATGCAGACAAAGGAATAATTGTGACTCTCAGCCAATACGAAAGGAAATGGTCTCATTTCACACAACTCAGCTGAATGTCATCTGTTCAGAAGAAACCTGCCCTTTCAAAAGAGAGACAGTGAGAGCCCGTGGGTTACCTCTCCTAACCTCAGCCTAAGAAGGAAATTGCCTCACTAAATAGCACATTGCGTGGTGAAGCTTTGCTCTCCTGGTAAAATCATATTTGCATTTCCTCTGGCCATCGACTAATCCTTTTGTAGTTAATTAACTGGAAAAAGAAGGTAAGGTTGGACAGTTGTAGAAGGAGATATCTTTAATGTTTACTGCTGGGCTGGGAATAATCTATTTTCTTTCCAATCAAAAGCCAGGAAACTACCTACCTCTAACCTAGCGCCGAGGAAATTCCACCCTCCCCAGCCTTCTTCTGTGATGCTGGTGCACATCCTGGGGAGTACTTTTATGAACAAACCAAGGAAGTGCGTTGGCACGCTGGCAGCGCTAAGCCTTTTGAAGTGGTACCCCTCCCATCCTTGATACCCGGAGGTTCTTTTTCCAGCTGATCCTTTTCGCACCTTGTTTACTGCACGCGCTTTTGCCCTGCTCTGTGTTCAGAAGCCACGACTTTAACCATCTTGATTTGTCTTGTTTGCTCTCTGTCTCTCGCTTCCGGCACCAGTCGAACCTGTCGATGCCCGCCCCGCTGCCGACCGAGGACTGACCACCCGACCAGGTACCTGCCTCTCCGCTCAGCACCTCAGGAAACGTGCCTCTCGGGGTTGCACGTGTTGCAGAATGCAATTTAGAACGACTATAGGCACCAAACTTGATTTCAAATTCTTTGCTTCTGCTAATGCTTCACTTCACAAGTTCCTACATGACCGACTTTTTTGTTTCTGAGCTTTCCTTTCGAAACTCAAAGCAAGTCTTTTCAAATATGGTGTTCTCTCTCTTGATTTCTTTCTTTTTATTAAGTGGGGATATGATTTAATAAATGTCTTCCAAGATGGAGGCACAGGGAGGTGTAGCTTCCAGTGGTGAATTAGGTCTTGCTACAGGCATCCCCTCTCTTTCTTGGTTAGTATTCATAGGGGTCCTTGAGTGGGCTCAGATTTCTGTTGGTTACGAAAACAGACACCATTTCCTAAAAATGCCATAATTGGTATTTCTCCAGACCCAGGAATACTTTTTGTCCTTTGTGGATTATATATACTTACTCTCAGCTGCTGCCTAAAATAGCACAACAGATGTATATGCATAATTTTGCATAGGAGCCCATTGTTTTTTATATTACAAATTTCTTCACTATCAAAATAGATACTTCTTTCTACACAGTTTCCCAAGATGAAAAAGAAATGTGTTTTGACCCACTGTTATATGTTTAGCCTCTGGCTAAACTTGATTTTAGGAATAATGTCACACCACGAGAGATGTAGAACATGCATGTATCTAGTTAATGGACAGCTTCACCCCGATGATAGTGGTCAACAAAGTGAATCAGAAAGAAGAACAGTGGTGAATTGAAAGATCTGTATATTCTAGATTTTTTTCAAATAATACATATCTTCCTTTTTGTTTGCCCCTAAATCCCATTAAATAGTTAACCTTCCTTGAGAACATCAGTAAAGGGAGGATAGTCTTTGTTTCCTGGTTCAGATTTATCCATAGCAAGATCAGAAATGGCTCTGATCTCGTCAATAAAGTCTCTAGCCTTGGCTTAGCCAGCCGTAGTCCCAGGTAGACTTTGAGAGTCCTTCCATTGTCATGACCCCATACTCTGATTCATGCTGTGGAGTCACACATTGACAGCTGAGCTCGTTGATCTGATGACCTCTTGTCTGAGTGCTCTTAAAGGCACCTTGAATTATAGTTAGTTGTCCACTATTTGGGCTCTGCTAACGTCCTCCTTAGTGCTAGTGTCAGTGCTCATTTCCAGGGAGCCAGCAGTTGGCTTTCCCTTTCTGCTCTGCCAGCTTGGTGAAGCCCAAGACCAGGGCCAGAACAATTTTTGCCACAACCAAAACTAGCTTAAGCTGGTCTTACCTCCAAGGCTTTTTTAAATGGCACTACTCGTTTTATGTTTAAAGGATGACGTATTTTTCATCTATAAACATAAAATGCAATATTGAGACTGATTTTTATCAAATTTCTATATTGTACAAGGATATATTTGTTATTGTCGAAATAATCGGGCACCCACTCATGCCACCAGCCAATTAATTTTTCACTTTATTTACTTTAACCTAAGACATAAAAGATACTTTCATACACTGACAGGCAGAGAGAAGAGCTAATGGCGTTCTACAGGCCAGGGAAAGCTATCTAATGTCATTGCTGCAGCGTAGCAGTGTTAGTCCATGAGAGATCAATGTAGTAAATTCTGTGGAGACTCAGAAAGAGTAAACAGTAAGGTCCCTGCTCCCAGGAGCCTGAAATAATGGGAAAAACACACTTTGCCTGTTTAGGAAGATGGGAAGACAAAAGACAGAAAGAGATACATGAAGGCACACAAAGATGTTTGTGTTGGGAGCAGCAAGGAGGAAATAAGGCTGTGTTACCAGTGAACTCCCTGGAAAGGAACTTTCCAGAAAGGGGAGTGTAAAATTTAAGGCACGTGGAGTGGAAAGGGGGAAAATCCTTCAGAAGATAGCCATCAAAGAGAAAGAATGTATTCACTGGACATGAGGAAGAATCTGCTAAGCCATGTTTATGAACATGGTACTTGCTGGAAAGGTCTGAGGAGCTATGTAGGCTCCATCTGTGCTTTGTGCTTGCAATGAGTCTGCCAAGTCTTTAGATTCCCTGTAATACATTCCTATGATGCCTACATTGCATTAACAACTCCATATGTTGTCTACACTGGATTAATACCTCCCCATGTTGTTTATATTGGATTAATACCTCCTTGTGTTGCTGATATGTTTTAATAACGCTATAGCCACACTTCATGAAACCACCACACGTTTGGCTCTACTGTACCAAATTGCCTTTTTGCACTTTCCAGACATAGATACCCTTTCCAGAAATGCCCTATGCCTTTGTTTTTGAACAATCGTTCTTGTCGCTCCAAAACAAAGCAAGGCTGTGAGTTTTGGCTTACTGCTACCCAGCACAACCCCCTTTGTTACGTCATCATGACGATTTCTTCCCTTTCGCATCTGAAAAGCCAGCATGTTGTAACTTTTAGAATATAGTGTTACCCACAAGCCACAACAATAGTGACGCTGATTTCTGGACATAGTGACTATCACAGCTACTTAACTCCTTCTGGAATGTTCCCAGGGAAAGCAGACTCTGAAAGACAATAAGAAAACACATTAGCGGGCTCTTCACTTGATTTATTGAGCTACCCTTCCATTACACCCTATCCCCAACCTTCTCCAGGCCTAACAATCCAGTTTTATGACCCGCAAGAGATATTTTCCTGTTGATTTATTTCCTCATTCTATCATTTTGTTAATCTCTTTGTAATGGTACTCCTAAGTGTGTAGAACGTCTTCCAAATTATATACATGCTAAACATGTAATGGTACTCCTAAGCGTGTAGACATCTTCTGAATTGTATACATACAAAACAGAAATGAAACATCTTTTCTCTTTAACTTCTAAAATGTATTTACATTTTAGTTTTAAGCCTCGAATTATTATTTGAATCATGGCATACTGTAACAGTTGGTCCAAGAATCGTGTATCCATGTGTAGAGAAGGAAGAATTAGGTAATAAATTCTGTTAGTCCCAAAGAAGCATTTTATATGTTGTACGCTCCTGCTTTATATAGTCAGCAGATGAAGCAATTCCATGTGGTGTGGATAACTAGAGAGCTAGGCTGCTTAGGTCAACGGATTCTGTGACTGGCAATGCTTGCTGTGCATAGAAATGTGAACGTAATTTATCTGTAATTAGAACAAAACTCCAAAGTGATCGTTTTGTTCTCCCAGGTCAGTAATGTTCATTTTCAAAGCTTTGCGTTGTTTTTTTTTTCCTTTGAAGTAATGACAGCCCATAGAAATGCACACATAATGAACCATAGGCCACTAAAACCAAGTCAACATTTCTCAGGTACAAATTTAACCCAACATCCCAGCCAGCACTGAGTTTTTCCTTCCCTCCCTCCCCTTTAGAATTACAGCATGTGTTTGGCCGTAGGAATATTGTTTTCAAATTTCCTTAGACTTTTTGCTTGATAGGCAGTGGTTAATGGTTTAAATCTAGGATGTAATTTTTTTCTTGAAGAAGTTCCTTAATCTATTTTTCTAAAAGTTCTGCCCTAGAAAGAAATTTTGGCAGCCTTTGTCTCCTTGTGTGGCTAATTGATTATCCTACATACTCTGTGTTTCGTGTAGGTTCTGGGCTGACAAATATCAAAACGGAAGAAATTTCTGAAGTGAAGATGGATGCAGAGTTCGGACACGATTCAGGATTTGAAGTTCGTCATCAAAAACTGGTATGCGAAATGATTTCCTTCTCCCCACAACTGTGTGTCTGCCCAAATGGCATGCTAACACTTGGCTCATCCTGTGCCAAACCTGGGAAGGAAAACTAAAACCAAACGCTTGCCTAGATCATCACGAAGTTCTGAGGAAAAGTAAATGGAGCTGTGTGAGCTGCTCTTCCTGACCAGAAGCAGCTGAGCCCGGCGGGCAGTTAAAAGTGTCACGGACTTCGGTGCCCCAGCCACGTCAGCCGATGTCCGTGCACTACGCTTTCTAGGCATATGGGTTTTCCAGGCTGAACATAACTAATCCCAATATCCAAAAATGAAAGCTCTACCACTTACTTCCCGACCCTTGGCAGAATACCACGAACAAGAAACTTGACACCGTGAGCTTTTGAAAGGGAGTCTCTAAAACTCTGTTTAGGCTAGATGTGAACTGTGTGTAGGACACATCAATGAATTTTGTTTCGCTTTGGTTCTGATCTCCAGATCAGATCATCTCCTCACATAAATACAGAAATTGCAGAATCCAGATTTCTGAAACCCTTCTGGTCATAACTATTCCCCATCTATTACAGTTTTATTTGAAGAATCAGGGTCTCAAACATGCAAACAGCACATGTGTCTTTTGAACATTTTTTATGCTGTTTGCTCAACTTCCCATCTGCAAGTAGAGCTTTTCAGTCATCTGTCCACCCGTCCACTCCTCCCACCTCCCAGGATTTCATTTGTCTTAGAAGGGGAAAGAGTGGAGACCCTGTTAGGGTGGGTGGAGGCAAGGGGTGACCCTGACTCTTCATCTTCCCATTAGTGCCCGTCGCCAAAAACCTTGGGCCAAGAAGATAGTGGTTTCTTTTAAGACAATGGCATTTTTCTTCCTAATGTTAGAACTGGGAAGGATAGAAAAGCAAGTGTCTTCTTCATAGCCACACAGGGGTTATATAATTTCCCTGCATTTCAAGTGTGCAAAGTCCCAGATGGTTAGAGTTCCTCCCCTGTTATCAGTTATAATAAAGGGCTAAAGTAAAGAAGACAATTCTTTCATGCATTCGGTGATGAAGCAAAAAATGGTGATAAAATTCTTGCAGAGTGATGCTTGATAAGTATCCCAGCACTGCTGTTCCACAGAGTAAGTGTGCCTGCAGTCTGATGCCTTTATGGGTTCTAAATGTCTTTCCAGTGGCTATAAATAAAGTGTATTGATCCTAGTATGAAATTCCAAAAGAAAAAGCTTTTATTGTTTGGCTTCTCATCTCTGAATTATTGTAGCAAATCCAAAGCTGGCTTGGGATTCAGATTTGCATTAATTTTTTTCCAGAAAAAAAAAAAAAAAAACAACGTTAGCGTAGTTTTCCCTGGCAAGTTTGTTGCTGTGTCGGGTATTGTGAAATCAGGGATGCTCCTGATCCGGCTGGAGCTGAAAGGTTTGAAAACAAAACTGGGGGAACTGCTGAAGGACTGGGCGCTGGGGCAGAGAGCTGAAGATGAAGGCAGAGTCGCGCTTTCCTGAGCTGATGTCATGGACGCCCTTCTGAGTAATTGCATGAACTCCTGTAATGGGACAGTGACTAATGGCAGTAGCAGCAATTAGGGGCATCAGCTCCCTCCACTGTGCTAGCTGATAAGATAATGCACTATAATTAGTGCAGTGAATATTGCAGAATTACAGTATTTCCTTAAAGACATAGGGATATGTCCAGACTCACATTTATTCCTGATTACTTCACTGTAGTATCATTAGCTAATTAATGATTTCCTTTAATAAATATGTTGAGCTAGCATATTTGGCTAGCAAGGGGACTAATTATGAACCGTTTCTAATTTTGTTGCAGATGCACCGTGAGTAACATCCGCTTAGAAATTTTTTTATCTGCTCTCATTTACTTCATCTTTGCAAATTGCCAGTGTGATAGATTTAGCGATGAAAATCGGTCATTCGCCTGTCTTGAAGCCGCGTTGAAAGACTTATTTAGAGAGCTGTTTTCACTGACTTACATAATGAATGTGGTGTATGGTTAGGAATAGTCCTTCCCCCTCCCCACCACTTTTTTTTATCTACCATAAGATCATCTCTTATATAACAAGATGATTACAGTGAGGTCTGTATCTGTTATTCCACCTAAGTAGACAAAGCTGAAAAAATAATGGTTTGCTTTTGTAGGGAGCATAGAGAATATATATATATATATATATATATATATATATATATATATTAGAGGATTTATCACAGTGAATAAATTTCTTCTTTGTGATGGTGTCAGAATTCTTCTTGTGTTTAATATAAATGACCAGAGTAAAGCAGTCAATTTTAGTTTCTAGAGACAATATAATACAGTATGAGCTGTTTGTAACTCTGAGATCCTCTTTGCCTATTGCTTCCCTTTGGAAACGTGGCGCTTTTAAAGCACAGAGTGCATCTCATGGTTAACTGAATGTGACTGAGCTATTGCGCTGTGAAGTAGGCAACTGGGCTGTCCTTGTCCCTCTGATCGCCTCCTGTGTTTCGGGGTCTTTATATATAGACCATACAGGTTTGAAAACTAGCTAAGGGCAGAAAAGTGCTCACCTGTGTCCAGAACTATGCTGGGCACCTCTATGGTTTTTACCAGACACTTAGCTGTCAAAGAATTTCACATCTCTGCAGACTTCTGTTTTGAGAAGTACTGACTTCTGAGAACCTGGGAAGCCATGCTTTACTCATTGGTAGGGACCCACAACCTCAACCATCTCACACGAGGGTCTACTGAAACTTTACTCCTTTCCATGTCCCCTCCACTTACAGTTCTTTTCCTTGGCTTGTTTTCAAGGTGTTCTTTGCAGAAGATGTGGGTTCAAACAAAGGTGCCATCATTGGACTCATGGTGGGCGGCGTTGTCATAGCAACAGTGATTGTCATCACCTTGGTGATGCTGAAGAAGAAACAGTACACATCCATCCATCATGGCGTGGTGGAGGTAGGTAGACCTGAAAGGTGGTCTGCAAGGATGAGTGAAATGAAGGACGTACAGGCAAGGAAGCATCCTGAACATTGGCCTAGCGACCACCTGGGAGAAGAACAGTATCCCTCTATGGTGCTCTGGTTCCAGCTCACGCCTTACTGTGGTGTTCATCCACTCCAGGTTCCTGTGGATTTAATGAACACTCACTAACATTTTATGTTCTTACTTTAACTTATAATTTATATTGAAATTGACCAAAACAAGAGTAATTATCATGTTCAACTTTAAAGAGAACAAAGTATACTTTTCCTTAAATAACAGAAGCAATATCAAAAGTCAGAAAGGATGATTAAGAAGGGTAGGTGTTTACTTTTTGACAAAAATACTAAAACCTAGACATTCATTCCTGGTCTTTGTTTGTTTTGTTTGGGCCCTTAAGTAATCTGGTCTTTGAGTAGAGCCAGCTTATGACAAATAATTTTGCTAATTAATCATTACTAATTTTTAGTAATGGCTCTTACTATTACTGTGAAACACTGAGACAGGAAAGATGTACAATGAGGCCCCCACGCTGTGTGTGCTAGACAGATAGTCTTTCCACCTACAGGCCAGCCAAGGGGGGATGTTTAGTACAGAAGTCAATTTATGTCATCAAAACGTACAGGGTTCAAATGCAGCTCCGTCCACTCCCAATGTGGGGAGGAAAGAGCAAAAGGGAGGACACATTCACAAACGGGATCTTTCTATGAATTTAAAGAACACCTGTGGTGTTAGAGAACTCTTCAAGCCTCACTGTGTGCGTAACTTTTAGATAGTTAATAGTGTAGGTGTTCTAGGACTGAAAGAGCTCTGTGGCCAAACCCATCTCATTTTATAGATGAGAGAAAAGTGAATCAAATAAAAAGATTGGCACAGCACCAAACTTAGTATAGTCCAGGTCCCCCCACACAATGGGTGTTGCTTTCTATCAGAGGCCCGTGTTAGGCATCTCACTAAACCCAGAGAGCGTGCCCCAAGCCATCCTCAGTCATCCGAGGGCAGGGATCATCTAGTAAACTCCAGTGAAGGAAGCCAGCAGTCTCACTTTCGTCAGGCTTCAGTGTCTCCACAGCTTGTTCCCAGGGAAGCTCATGGGATTGTTGTAGGTTTTAATTTCCCAGTTTTGCTGATGTGGACAGACTAAAGACCAGTGTGTTGGGCGAGACCCAG
Source organism: Myodes glareolus (assembly GCF_982192425.1). Classification (NCBI taxonomy): domain Eukaryota; kingdom Metazoa; phylum Chordata; class Mammalia; order Rodentia; family Cricetidae; genus Myodes; species Myodes glareolus. The sequence continues at coordinate 15,816,905 of NC_142027.1, forward strand.
GAAACTGTGGTCTTTTGACCTGAATATTTTACAAACTAGAGTATAAATACATGTTTTTCAGACAAGCAGTAACTCTGGGTCTGGAGGCATACTCACATGCATAAGGACCTGTGTGTGGATCTGTAACACTCCCTCCCCCATAAAAGACACAGCAGTGCTTGCCTATGATGCCAGCACTGAGGAAGAGCGAAAGGTGAACCTGAGAGTTTGCTAAAATCGACAAGCACCAGGTTCAGGAAGAGACCCTGTCTCAAAAAACAAAGTGGAGAGCATCGAGGAAGACGCCTGACCTCAACCTCTGGCCTTTGCACATGCATGTACACACAAACGTGTACACACGCACATGCTCAGATAGCCAAATTTGGGGTTTTGTTCTTTCTGTAGTATACCTAAGTTTATCCTTCGAACACCGACAAACATTATTTCCGATACATCTTTCTCTTGTTTCTAAAAATCTGCTTTTTTTTAAACTTCAATCCCCTTTTTGCATATGTGAATGGTTCAAAAACTCCTTTGTATTTTATTAATAGTATTCTGTTTAAATCGGTGACTCTGTCCAGGGTGGGACTTCCTGTCTGAAAAATGTCTATCAAATGCCCATCTTGACGCCACAGCTAGGGCCTATCTCCACTCGCTGCGGCTGCCGTAGAGAGTACCACAGACTGAGTGGATTATATAACAAAAATGCATTTTCCTGCCAAGTGATAGAACTCAGAAGTCTGTGATCTCAGGGTCGGCAGCGTTGGTTTCATCGGAGGCCTCTATCCTTGGTTTGTAAATATCTGTCCTACATATTTGTCTTGCTAAGGTCTTCACATGGCTTCCCACAGCTCTTACTGTGTCCTGACCCCGTCCTTCTAAGGTACCAGTCATAACTGAGCTCCAGTCCACCCTCACGACTTTGTAGTGGCTGCTTCCAGCTTTCACATCCTCTCTTATAATGCAGCTACAGTCTGAAGACTTTGATAAGGACACAGTGATGCCCACTGAAAGCTGCACAGAAAAGCGATGCTTCCACCAGGACTCCGTTCCTGCTGATAGATGAAAATCCCCCACAGGCTTCAGCACTAACACATAGTACTAACGCTGGTTCCTTTGAGTTGCTTTCTGAGCAGGCCTTATAGCAGAAATGATACCTCTCCCTTCCAGGAAAACCAAGTCTCTAAGCACCCTTTCTTCAGCCTGGGCCAAGTGTTTCTTTTTGTCAGCTAGCAAACAATGTCTCTTCAGAATGACATAGGAAAGAGGTTGACATGCTGACCAGATTCAAAGGAACCGGAAGTCATTCTCTACACTGGGGCATCCTAGGGGAAGACTGCTGTTCAGTGTGTCCAAATGGTGTCTTCTTGGACACCTAGAAATGGCCTGGATTTTCTCGTGATTCCCTCTAGAGTCTTTTTGTCCTAGGGAAGGATGCTGAGGAGAGTCTGAAAACTCCCTCTTGCCCTTTTATAGTCTATGTTTTTGTCCAGCTCGGTATTGAGTCTGCATTTGGCCAGAGAGTTGAAATAGAACTTGCTTGTACTGTTGCCCCTATCCGTTGCCCTTGGGGAGGTGTCGTTTAGCTGAAATGGTAGAAGCAGGCCACCAAGAGTAGCTGCTCAGCCTGGGGTATCGGTAGTGAAACACACTGTCATGGCTTTCACACTCAAGGTCCCTTTGCTGGTGCCTAGAGTGTGCACTGGATATTGGTGATCCTCCCCTGCCTAACTTATGGGGCTATTCACACTCAGTAACAGTGTGTACACAGCCATGGGTCAAGCTAACTGCAGAGCAAAATTATATTGGGAAAACAATGCATCTAAACGTGAATAGCTTAGTTGCTAAATAATCACTGTACCAACTATTTGCATTTAGATAGTATTTAGAATTATAAGTCATAGTCATCTGGGGGCACTTAAAGAATGCAGGAGAATGTGTGTAGGTTATATGCAAATGCCAGGCTTTATTGGGTAAGAGACTTCATCCTTCATCTTTGGCTTTGGAGCCAATCTCCTGTGTATGTAAGCAACCCTCTATGTGGAAATAGCTTTATTCACAGCTCTGGTTAATTTCCTTCGTGGTTGAATAGACCTGTCTCAGTAAGAACAAAGCAGGGTAATGAGTGGATCCTGTGTCCTGATAACTCAAGACATCACCAATGTATTTCACACCACCAGAGCATGATGGGAGCATGTGCTTCCAAAGCAGCTCTTGTTCTTTTAATGAAAGACTCCCCTGGGTCACAGAGGTAACAAGCCCAGGGAAATCGTGGCGGGAGAGCGGACATGCACACAAGCCTAATGCACACAAGCCTGGTGGCTTTTATTGACACAGTAGCTAGTCATCAGAAATGAGCAGTTGGGTTTAGTTTATTAAAAAGTAAGAACTAAATATTGACTTAATGGTTTGCTTAGCGTGACGCCGGAGGTTCATTCTACCAGGTATGTTTCCTGATGTGGTAGCTGGCATGAATCATGACGTCACGGCCCTTGAGTGTACTGCTTCCTAAACAAGCCTGAGATTCGGTCTGTTGCTAGTGGCAGAGCATCCTCTGCCTCCGTTACCCATCTCTGCACTGAGGTTCACTGTCAGCGATGTTGGAAATGTATGGACTGTAGATCTTCAGTACGCACAGAGAAATTTCAGCCCCAATAAAGTGAAGCCACACTGCCTCTTTATCGTAGAACATAAAGGAACTCTGTCGTTCCCGGCTCCGAGGAAGACACTGCTCCCTCCCTGCTCCCATACCCCCAGTCATTTCCTCAGTGACCCAAATAAGAAAAGTTGCTTCTTTAGCTTTCCACAGAATCACGGCATATGACCTTTCTCCTGAGGATTGTGTTGTCACACTGGTGACATCATAGAAGCATGGCCTTAGAGGTCCTTTCTTCCTGGGAGCATGGGTGCACGGGCAGCCACCAACCTGGGGGGTCAGATCAGTCAGAGAGACTTGGGGTTAAATGAGAAGCAAACTTCTGGCTTACAGATGGCTTCCAGGCAGCAGCAAGAGGAGGAACTGGAAGGGCAAAGGAAAGCATCCAAGATGATTGTAAAGAACTAAGCATGGAGGTCCTGAGCCCACCTGCAGAAACTTAACATTGGCTATGACTGTCACTAAGCTACCTAGACAGGAATGGAACCATAATTACAAAAATGAACAGGCTCAGAGTTGGGCAGAAAGTCAGCACTGGAAGGGGTGGAAAGAGTAGGAAAGTGGCCTGGCAAGAGCAGAAGAGTCCTCAGCCGGGCGGCGGTGGTGGCGCACACCTTTAACCCCAGTACTCGGGAGACAGAGACAAGCGGATCTCTGTGAGTTCAAGGCCAGCCTGGTCTACAAAGCAAGTTCCGAGACAGCCAGAGCTGTTACACGGAGAAACCCTATCTCGAAAAACAGGCAAGCAAAGATAATAAAAATCGTCTAAGTGTCCTCTTCTGGAGTGTCGGGGGAGGAGGGGTTTAGGTCCAGTGGCGGAGTGCTTGCCTGGCATGCACTGGGTCCAATTCTCAGCACATTGATTCTGTTTCTTCAAGTTGTTTGGGCCGTTGAAGCCATGTGCTGTCCAAAAAAGCCAGGCTCACTTCTGATCAGTCCCTCTCTTGTCCAGTCCAGACATCCGGGGGGGAGAACGTTCATTAGTGTGATGACCGTATTTTCTTCTCCAACAAGGGGATATTCCTTCCCTCGTCCCATGCTGGGGTATCATTCCTTCTAGAACTCTACCACCAACTCAAGCTGCCTCAGCTCAGCGTTGATTGACGGAAGCAGTATTAGGGTGTCCACACCATATCTGGCTATAGAGGGATTGGCACAGTGCCCGTGGTAGCTTTGCCAGTGAGGAAGGGATTGAAGACCCTTGCTATGAGGAAGGTTCACCCCTGCTCTTTGTTTAGCTGGAGATTTCTCTGCAGACATGACTATTCACTTCCAGCATTCAAAAGGACTAAGGATTAAAAGATGCCATTTAGACTCCTCCTCGGGTGTCGCTTAGAAGAGCAATCCCTTCGGACTCTCAGAGCCCTGTAAACACTGAGAGCCAAGCTGCCCCATAGCAGGAATCGTCAACACTTCTGCTTCCCAACAGCAAAGGGCATCAAGGATTAATAGGTAAAACAAACCAAGAAAAAACAGGGGATTGCGATGCCAGGACTGAGCCAGCTCCGAGCCTTGGGTCTCTGGCGGGGTTCCCTTGAGCATTTGCTTTGGAGTTTGAAGAGCGGAAACTAAATAACAGTATTAAACGGGCAGGTGTTCTGCAGTTCTTGGAAAATGCAAATTACTGTGGACAGGTAGTGTGAGGGCTGCAGCTCCTCCTCGAGGAATATTTTCTAACACCCAGCTGTTGTGTGCATTTCTTTGTACGAAAAAAACAGCAGCTTCGTGCTTGGTCTCCAAAGGAAGATTTATCATTAATTCCCTTATTAGAAATCTCAATTATGGGGTAATACAAAGGAGTGGGGGGGGGATGCCCAAGTTAAAATGACACATGATGGGGCTGGAGAGATGGCTCAACAGTTAAGAGCACTGGCTGCCTTTCCAGAGGACCCGGGTTCAAACACTCCCAGCACCCACATGGCAGCTCACAACTGTCTGTAACTCAGTTTGGATCAGGAATCTAAAGCCTGATCACACCAATGTGCTTAAAATTAAATAAATTATCTAAAAAATGACTTATGATTGCAGACAGGCTGGTCCCTAGCAGGCAGACTTGCAAGAGTGACTGAATGCTCTCACTTTGGGAGTTAATCTGTAGGGAGAAGACATTTTAACTCACAAGCCTGTGGCCAATTACACAATTGCCAATTAAATCAAGGTGACCTCATTTGTTGACAACAGTGCAGACCTCAGGAAACTGGAGGAGATGGGAGAACACACTTGTGTGTTAGTCCCCAGGGGCAATGATGCTAACTAGGCAACCATTTGAGCAGTGTTGTCTGAGTGCTGGCTTAGGTAGTAGCACCTGCTCGAGGAGGAAACACCCAGAGCCCTGGAATAACCTGGGGACAAGACTGCAGGCTGCTCTCACGGGAGGGAAGAAGGGAACAGCTCCCATCTGAAGAGAAGTCAGGGACAATAAGCAGGAGTTGCCTGTGGAGGGAGGGCTTGGAAGCTCCTATTCCCACTGCTTGGTGATCGTGTCATGAAGTCTCTCTCATGCCCAGGCTTAAAAGAGTCACTGTGAGGTGGGATCTCACGATGGCTATGAAGGATTTAATGTCTACGAGTCTCTCCATCTGAGATATTTCTTAGGTGGAGCTAGTCATGACCTATGTATGTAGGTCCATCTGTAGTCATGTGTTGGAGTAAGGCAGCTAGTTAGCTCCCAGACGCTTAGCCCCAAAATAACCACACATAAACTGTATTAATTAAAACACTGCTTGCCCCATTAGCTCTAGCTTCTTATTGGCTAACTCTTACATATTAATTTAACCCATCCCCATTAATCTGTGTATCTCCATGTGGCTGTGACTTACAGGCCAGAGTTCCAGCATCCATCTCTGGCAGGGCTATATGGCTTCTCTCTGACTCCACTCTCTTTCTCTCAGCATTCCGTTTAATCATCCCTGTCTACCTCTATTTTGCCCTATCAGGCCAAGGCAGCTTCTTTATTCACCTATGGTATTCACATCATACAGAGGGGAGTCCCACATCAGCCATGACCCATCTGTGTAGGTCCATTCACACACCTGGTAGCTCAGCATTGACACCATGTGCTCTCTGACTTTTTTTTTCCCCTGCAGTGAGACAGTCGTGCGGGGTCCAAACTGTGCCACACAGGCAGTGTCAGAGAAGAAAACACTGGGTAAATTGCCAGATGTCACTTGGCAATGCTCAGCAATGAGAAATGGGGTCCACCTGAGGTTGCAAGGTCTATTCAGTCTTATGGACATAATAAGAAAGATCCCTTTGAAATACGGCCCCTAGAAGACGCCTTAACTTTGCTGGGGAAAAACATGCTTCATTCTGTGTGCCTCTGAACAGATTCTCTTCCTCACCCCGTGGCTGCACAGAGCCTGGGCTCTTTTTAATTCAGCAGACTTAAGCAAGCACCTCCGCTCTCCTCACTGGGAGAGGTAGTGCAGTAGAGAAACGAGAACAGCCATTAGCAACCATAAAAAGATAAGTGCCCTGCGCGGTCTGCGGAGACGGTCAGCCTGCATGGCTCTGATGCACGGACCTAAGTGTCACTCCCAGTGCTCTCCATGTGATACTCCTTCAAGCTCACCAGCCCTTGTCTTCAGTGTTAGCTATTTGTTTCAGCCAAGGGGCCCTGCGCAAACGCGAGTACTGGCGTCAAGATTGTCAGCACCACCTAGCGGCTAGATAGAGTATCGGCATAAGCCTTTGGCTCTGCCATGTGGCGTCAGAAGTTGAGGGGGAAAGAGGGTAAAATACTGGGTGTTTTGCAATTTGGGCAAAAGAAGAGCACTCACACTGTGTCTTTTTACTGCATAGTCTTGCCGTGCTCCCTTAAAGTGTCGGTATATTGTAAACCTGAGTCTCGTACCTGCTTTCTAGGTTGACGCCGCGGTGACCCCGGAGGAGCGCCACCTCTCCAAGATGCAGCAGAATGGATACGAGAATCCAACTTACAAGTTCTTTGAGCAGATGCAGAACTAGACCACCGCCACAGCAGCAGCCTCTGAACTTGGACAGCAAAACCATTGCTTCACTACCCATCGGTGTTCATTTATAAAATATCGTGGAAAGAAACAAGCCCTTCTGTTTTATTTACTCATCATTGCCTTTGGACAGCCGTGCTGTAACACAAGTAGATGCCTGAACTTGAACTAATATACAAATCAGTAATGTATTCTCTCTCTCTCTTTACATTCTGGTCTCTACACTACATTATTAATGGGTTTTGTGTACTGTAAAAAAAAAATTAGCTGTATCAAACTAGTGCATGAATAGATTCTCTCCTGATTATTTATCAGACACATAGCCCCTTAGCCCGTTGTATATTATTCTTGTGGTTTGTGACCCAATTAACTCCTACTTGAAATATGCTTTAAAAATCGATGGGGGATGCTTCGTGTGAGCGTGGGCGTTTAGCTGCTTCTCTTGTCTAAGCATTCTTTTCCTGGTCACTATGCATTTTAAACATTTTTAAGTATTCCAAATGATTTTAGAAATTTGTTTTTCCATGATTGCATTTTACTGTACAGATTGCTGCTTCTGCTCTCTTTGTGGCATAGGATGCGAGGATACACATTGATTTCTTTGTGCCTGTTTTATGTGCACACATTAGGCATTGAGAATTTGAACTCCTTTTCTTGTCCATGTATCTTTGGATCTTTGATAAAAAATAAAAAAAAAATCCCTGTTCATCGTAAGCACTTTTACGGGTGGGGGGGAGGGAGTGTTCTGCTGGTCTCAAATTACCAAGAATTCTCCAAAAATAATTTTCTGCAGGATGATTGTACAGAACCATTGCTTATGCCATGATAGCTTTCTACACTGTATTACATAAATAAATTAAATAAAATAACTCCAGGCAAGGCTCTCTCTTTTTTTTTTATAACGGTGATTGTGGCCATTGAGTGGTGAAAGTGCCGTAGGGTGGGAGAGAAAGAGGCCGGCTCCACTGTGTTCCTAGTCTGAAACACTTCAACGGTGCTACAAGACAGTGCACACCAAAGGAGGGAGTAGAGAAGCCGCCGAGACAGCGCCTCTAAGCTTTCTACAGTTTGTATAAAATGGTGTTTTCATGAGACTAAGTATGTTGTCGGAGGGGCGCCATCGTACCGGTGTGGTTCTGCAGTAGGAGTTGATTGTTTCCTCATCTGGACTGGTGAGGCTCTGCCTCCTGCGGCCGCTCACACCTGAGTGTGAGTCTGAAGAGGAAACTGTGGGGAGCGCAGCTCCTCGTGCTGGTAAAGGACTTCATAGGTCTGACTAATGGTGTGCACTGTTTTACAGGGCTGTGCTTCGCTGTCTTGGTCCTTATGTTTCAAATGTGAGACACAAAAGGAAAGTTGTAGAGAAAGAAACTTTTTTTCAGAGAAACATCACCTTTGTTTTTCTTTTCCTAAGGTTTTTTTTCTTTTATTATTATTATTAAAAATTTTCACCTCCTTCCCTCCTCCCATTTCCCTTCCCCTTCCCCCACCTCCCCTCCCCCTCCCTCTCCAGTCCAAAGAGCAGTCAGGGTTCCCTGCCCTGTGGGAAGTCCAAGGTCCACTCCCCTCCATCCAGTTCTAGGGAGGTGAGCATCCAAACAGACTAGGTTCTCACAAAGCCAGTACATGCAGTAGAATCAAAACCCAGTGCCATTGTCCTTGGCTTCTCAGTCAGTCCTCTTTGTCAGCCACATTCAGAGTCCGGTTTGATCACATGCTCCATCAGTCCCAGTCCAGCTGGACTTGGTGAGCTCCCATTAGATCAGCCCCACCGTCACAGTGGGTGGGCACACCCCTCGTGATCCTGACTTCCTTGCTCATGTTCTCTCTCCTTCTGCTCCTCATAAGGACCTTGGGAGCTCAGTCCAGTGCTCCAATGTGGGTCTCTGTCTCTATCTCCATCCATCGTCGGATGAAGGTTCTATGGTGATATGCAAGATATTCATTAGTGTGGCTATGGGATAGGGCCAGTTCAGGCGCCCTCTCCTCAGCTGCTCAAGGAACAAGCTGGGGACATCTCTTCGGACACCTGGGAACCCCTCTTTTTTTATTTATTTCAAGATAGGGTCTCAAGTATCCCAATCTAGCCTGTAACTCATGTAACCAAGGGATGACCCTAAACTCCTGATGGCCCTGCCTCCACCTTCCAAGAGCTGGGATTACAGCATGCACTATTATGCCTCATATACGGAGAGCTGGAATTGGACTCCGGGGCTTCCTATATGTTAGGTGAATTCTCTATCAAGCGAGCTGCCTTCTCATCCCCTAGAAATGATACTTAAAGCAACTGATAGCTACGTCTACAGCAAGGTCTGGACCTAGATACTACCCACATCTGGTGGGCAGTCATTCTCATTCTTGGGATCTGAGCATTGTAGGATATTTACCAGCATCCACCTAACTCCACCCAGAAACATCTCCTGAGCTATAGAACATGCCTGTGATTCCCATACGTGGGTGGGAGGCAAGAGACCAAGGCCTGTCTGGACCATAGAGTGAGAGTCTGTCTCAAAAGGGAAAAGAACAAAAATGTTTTCAGAAGGCATTTTCCAATAGTGGAAGGAAAATCAAGTGTCTGGATCCTGCCAAGTGTCTCTTAAGAAAGCAAGGCACGAATCACTGATCTGTAAACTGTTTCTAGAGTTATGTGGTGTGTGTTGTATGTGCCACAGTGCACTTCCAAGTGTCAGAGGACAACTTGCTGGGAAATCTGTTCTCTCCACTGTGTTTTCTGGGGATGAAACTCAAGCCATCATCAGGCTTGACAGCAAGCAGCTTTACCCACTGAGCCAGCTTGCCAGCCCTGATCTACAGTTGAGCGGCCTATGCACACAATCTTTTACAGAGGATGCCTATGTATATTCCAGCTGTTAGAAAAAGAAATAATATCCAAAGACTAGATGGCTGAAACCTCACATTTTTCTAGTCCTACTATCTAGAATAAGATTGGGATGACAGGATTTGGGTTCTAAAAGGGCCTTCTTTCTAGCTTCCCTCGCATGTTGGAAAGGAAAATTTCCAGTCTTCCATCATTCTTGGGGGCTAAGCCCATCCTGAGACCTGACCTGATCTAACCCTAGTCACTTCTCAAAGGTCCCATCTGTGCGTATCATCGTTGAGAACTGGTCTCAACATGAGTTTAAATCAGACTGCTCTTCCAATTGTTTCTTTTTGTTGTCCTGTCTCTCAAGAACATAAGCACTGTGCTAGGGTTAATTGTGGCACAAAGCTTGTGGGTATAGCCAAGCAACCACTGATTTAAGATCCTCTCCATGAGTGTCGCTCAGGTCTGACACTGCTTGGGTGACCAAGAACCAGACACTAAATAGCCTTGGGAAATGCTAGTGGGAAAGCAAATAATACTGATCTTTTAAAAAGGAAAGGGAAATAGTAATAAGGAATCATCCATGCACATTTCAGCTTCACATCACAATGTTTGAAACTACTGAAGGTTCGCCATTTCAGTACACCCCATAGATGAACAAACAGCCAAGATTCACCTGACTAATTCATTTTCACAGAAAAAAAAAATCTCCTTTCCCCATTAAGAACAATTGGGCATGACTGGTGTGATACTACTACTGAGGCCAGATGGAGAGAACAGGATATCATTTCACCTGGGCTAGTGAAAGGCAGTAGGCTATCCCTAGCACAGCACTACATCTACTGATGTCAATGAAACTCCTAAACATGTTGTGTAGAACACTTATTCCAGGTCATCCCTCAGTTGTAGTGACCATATGTTTTCATTTAGATTATTTCGGAGAAGAAATTTAGAAGCACTGTGTGGCCTTTTCTGGAGAGACCTAAGAAATTGTCTACTCTTGGTAGAACATCAACAACAAGGACATCGTCTACCAAAGTCTAGCTGAGCGAACCGCTGTGTTCGCCGGGATCACCAGTTGGAATGTGGATGACGTGTTATTTACAGGAGCATGGGTGACTCAAAAGTAGCTGCATCAGCAAAAAGCCCACCCGCCCCACAGCTCTAGGAAAGATGAAACTCCACACCTCTCTCCCAAGCAGTCTGCTGATTTGACCCTGAGGAAAGATGGACCTTGTAAATTGTTTCACAAACTTTCTGAGATTTGTAGTTGTTTAATTCCTGCATCTAAAGAAGCCTCCAGTATAGAAACATCTTGATAAAAAGCATACTGGTACACAGTAGGTGTCCGGGCAGGGACTTTGGTGTGGTTAGCAGGACGAAGGAAAACAACATCTCAGAATAGCTTTAGTTTGTACTTATTGCCAGTTATGTTGGATACTATTTCATGTGTGCAAAGGCTATTGACAGTTCAGATCTTTCAGTCTATTTCTTTTTATTCAGACTTAATGTCTATATTAGCATCCCCTTTGCAAACCTGTCTCACTTTACTACCTACAGAGTATATTTTTGTGTTCCCTTTTTATTTTCAGCTTATCCAGCCTGTCCTATTGACAGAACTTCTGAATAACTGTTAATTTTGTTAAATCTTATGGTGGTACCACTAAGTATATTACTGTGCCCCTCTATAAGTAGCAGGAATCTTCTGGCATTTAAAAAAGATGACTTCTGGAGATAAAATCTGAAATCCTCTAAAAACACTTGTGTTCTTTGCTTGCTTATTTGTTTCAGGTGCTGGGCATCAAATCCAGTGCTGAAGTTTTCTGAACACTGGCATAAAACTTCATATGGAAATCCCACGCCAGGAATATTAGATAAACAAAAATTCCTGTATAAAATCAGCTTTGGGCTATGTGTACAAGATGTATAAAACACAAATCTCAGGCCTAAAATTGGGTACCATTCACAAGATATCTCATTGTATGCATGAATTTGTTTCCCAGAAAAATCCAAAATTAAAAACAAAAGGAAAGAATGGCACCATACGCTAGCTAGGAAAAGGTGCCTGGTTGGTGTTTCTATCCAAGTGGCTTGCTGTTGTTTTGTTGATATTGTTGTTTTAATATGTTCTGCAGAGATATTGACTTGTCCCAGATAGATAACTCACACCAGATGGGTGAGATGATTCTACTAAAGTCTAGCTTTGCAAATCAGTGAGTTCACTGAGATTACTTGCAACGATATGTGTGAGGGGTTGCTTACATGAGCGTCCATGACTCAGAAGCAGTTGCATCACGAAAAAAAAAAATCTAGCCCCATTTGGGTAAGGATTCACAAAAGCTGCATCTGTGGAGCTCTCTTCATGACCTGTGGGCAGCTCAGCACATCAGAGACTCTCTTCTTCCCAGCATTCCTCACTGCTTATGAAAACTTGATTATTAAATAGATGTGTTTATCAAATTGATTTCTAAATATTTACACTCCCAAATAACTGCTGTTATCAACCTCCTTTATTGTAATGAGAGATGTTGTGCAGACACTCTTAAGTGGGGAGGGGCATTGTCAATCTCTTAAATTTCAGGAACTTCCTGATACCTAAAATTGCTGACTTCCTGTGTCTCCAGGACCCTCTTCCTAAGTCTTAAGGACCCTCCCTCCTCTGTAAAATGTTTGCTTGAATCCAGAGGAAATGGCTACAGAACACTCCAGTTTTCCTCCAGTTCTTAAATCCTTGCTGCAAACCGAAATCCAGGTGAGATAAAGCTCACCAGGCAGTGCTTCCTGGAAGGTGCTTACTACAATGCTGCTGAACTTCTGGGGTGTTCAAAGCTGACTCTCAGTGGCCTCACAACTGGAAAGATGGCTTGTTTTATTCCTTGACTTACTTGACATGGTACCCCCACTGTATTAATCATCTTCTGTTGCTGGGACAAAATCCTCTGACCAAAGCTACTTATAGGAGAAAGGGCTTATTGTGGGTCCAGGAGAAAAGAGTCCATTCTGGCTGGGAGAGCATAGTGGCAGCAGCATGAGGAAGAGATGACTTTACCCCAGAGTGGCGAAAGGCAGGTGATAAGAGATAAAGACGGAGGTATAGCAGGAGAAGGAAGGGGAAGGGAGCAAGGGAGGGGTAAGGGTATTTGTCTCAGAGGGATAAAGAACTGCCTATGGATAGAGAAGAGACAAGAACAGCCCATAGGAAAATGGCAGTTTACAGAGGTAAAAGGGCAACCCCGTGTTAGAATGAGGTGTTTAATTTTGATTGGATAGATTAATTAGGGTAGTCACAGGTGGCTTTTGGTTGCTAGACTTCAATACTTTGGTAATATTGAAGTAGTCAGTCTCAGGAGGAGGAAATAACCAAGTAAGAGGATAGACCTTGGTGGCTAGCACCCTCATCTAGGAGTCTGGAGAGATAGCTCAGCAGTTAAGAGCACTGACTACTCTTCCAGGGGACCTAGGTTCTATTCCCAGCCATGCATGGCTGCTCACAAAAGACAGTAACTTCAGTAACTGGTGTCTTCTTTTGACCTCCCTAAGCAATGTGTGCATTGGTACACGCATGTAGTCAAAACACTAACACACATAAAATAAGACTAAATTTTTTTTAAAAAATATTTATTTTATAAACATATTGACAAAGACTGTCAGGCTTTCCAACATAGCTATATTATTATTTTTCCTTTTCCTTTCTTGAACTCTTTTGACTCAATATTCTTTCAATCTGTTTCTTAAATGTTTGTCATTCTATGAGGGGTTTGAGAGGGAATGTGTGTGTATGTATGTGTGTGCGTGTGTGTGTGTGTGTGTGTGTGTGTGTGTGTGTGAGAGAGAGAGAGAGAGAGAGAGAGAGAGAGAGAGAGAGAGAGACTGATTTTCCTCTATCCCATTTTAGAACAAAAGATACTTCCTTGAGACTTAAAATTCTATGTTCTGCATAAACATACCCCCATTCAAATAAGCCACGAAAGTTTTAGATGCTGGAATCTACTGGAGTTTCTGACTCGCCTATCTCTTCTCCACATTGAGTTAATAAATAACCCCATGAGAAGTATTCTTTCTCATGCATATATGTAAAACAATAGTTAAACCCAGACCATGCCTCTGGGTTAGGAACCTAGGTTCTTGGTTTTGTTTGACTTGCCTGCACCACTACTCTAAGGATGCCTCTAAACTGTGGAACACACAGCTTGGGGAAGGAGAAAGGGCCCACCCTCCAGCCACTACTCAGAGATGAGTACCGCACACAGTTCAGTGTGTGTGCTGCTTTAATTCATTCACGTTGCTCTAACAGCATGCATGAGCTGGGTTGTTTACAAACAGCAGAAATATTTCCCAAAGCTGGAGAGTCAACGAGCTGGAATATTCAGTGCCTGATGATGGTCTAATTTCTAGTCGTGTACTCATATGTTGGAAGTTAGCGTCCCTCTCGGGCTTCAGTAACATGACAGTAGTCCCATTCATGAGAACTGCACACCTAACCAGTTCCCGCAGACTGCCTGCAGATGCCGTCAACTTAAGGATCAGAGTAGCATGGGGCTTGGGGAAGGACATGTGCATTCAGATGCCAGCATTTCCTTTCTCCTAGTTTTAAGCTGTGTGTATTCACCTCACTTGCCACTATTTCATATTTTGAGTCCACATCATTTGCTCTAACATGTGTCCATGTTCACAATAACAACTGAAAGTTTTCATAAACATATGTAATAACTTTGGATGAATATTTATTTTCTTTTGGGAAAATTTTGCTGTTATAAATATTACTTGAAACAGTCTCTTTGACAGCAAATCATTGCTCTGTTTTGGTGTTTAGTGACAGATTTAGTATCTACTTCAAGAACATTGCATCTTGGACTGGGGAGACAGCTCAATGGTTAAGAGCACTCACTGCTCCTGCAGAGAGCCTGTGCTCGGCTCCCAGCACCCACGTGAGTGCTCACAACCATCGGTAACTCTAGTTAAAAGAGAAGTGATGTTTCCTTCTACTATCTGTGAATACTAAGCATGCACATGGTTCACATACATACATAGAGACAAACACTGATACATATAAAATGAAAATAGATATACATTCAAAAAGAAAAAAAGAATGCTGAGTCTTGAGGCAGGTTCAAGTTCCACTGGGTCTCAGTTTCCTCATTTGTAAAATAAGGTAATAACAGGATCTTCTAGAGTAGTTGTAAAGATTAATTTTATTTATACATAGTGTTTAGGACAATATTGTCAAAAAGAAATACAACAAAAAATAAAATAAAAGGGTACCTCATGTGGAATTCCAAATTGGTTTTCCAAAATTAAGAAGTACCTTTCTCATTAGTGGTGAATAAGAGTGTCTCTACAGTGCCTCTAGCACTAAGTGGATCACCAAGAGCAAATGATAATTTTTGACGATTTTGACACGTCCTGAGTCAGTTCTCTTCCCTTGCCTCCTCCTTCCCCACAAACATCTTAAGGGCCCTACGGTGGTAGGAAAATTGAGTACAAATCTTTTATGGAATAGCGGCGCTTTCATTATTTCGTTGACTATACTTGCAGCTCATATCAGAAAATGAAGCCCCACAGTGGTGATTAAAGAAACAAATGCTACTCTCCAGCAGCTAACCCTTTCTGGGACCAAACAGCACCTCATTTCAAACATTACTCTACTTGAAAAGGTTTTACAGTAATTTCAAGAATAAACGACTCTTGTTGCTAATAAGTTTTCTTGAGCAATCAAGTTTTCCTTGCTTGTACAAGCACTGCCTTCCCCCAAGCTGAGTTCTTCCTAAGCAGAACTCTGTTTCTCCAAACTAGGAAGCTTTCTTAGTGCTCACAAACTCCTTCCTTTAATCGGAGAGATGACCACTCCTGCCTCAATGTTTTTCGTTCATTGAAAACAATTAGTGAGTGACTACTATGTGCCCTCAGAGAATGTCACAGACTAGGAATGCTTCGATCTAGAAGACAAGAGCAGCATGTGACCCTACTCTTGACACCTTGCAAATTAAGTCTCTGTATAATCACTAACACGCTGAACAGTAGCTGAAGTGATTGTGTTTTTATTTTGACTCAAAGCAGTTTGGGCAGAGCTTTATGGGAATGATTGTGTCTTCTCTACCAGACACTAACAGAGGAAGTTTATTTTAGTTAATTCCCCCATGGTAATTTCCAAATACCTGACAAAAGCAATGTAAGAAAACATTTGTCTGTGGTTCAAGAGTCTAGTCTGCCTGAGTGTGAAGCAGCAGGTCATGCTGCATCGGTAGTGAGGAAGGAGAGAGAGATAAATGCTGGGTTCAGCTCACTTCTTTGTCTTCAGACTGCGACCTCTGGGCTTGGAATGGTACCTCCCATGGTTAGGATGACTCTTCCCATCCCAGTTAACTCAGTCTAGAAATAGGGAGTTTGCCCTCAGCTGGTGCATGTTGTCATGTGGCTTGAGCCTTCTCATAGCAGGCTGGCTCAGCACCAAAGGCAAGCATGCTGAAGAGATACAGAAACTACATCCTTTTATGCTCTTGACTTGGAAATTCCTCAACATCACTTCTCTCCTCTCCAGTTGGTCACGATAGTATGAAAGACCTGCCTGTGGATCAAAGGGAGGAGACACGGGCTCTGGCTCTGGATGAGAAGGATGACAAAGAACCTTAAAATATATAACAAAAAGACCACATTAGGAATATCCACACAGCCTGTTAATTCACACATGTCACTTGAACAGTCTAGCATAACTAACCTGCAATGAAGAGTGCCTTAATTCCCTCGAGTAGGACAATTGCTTTCTATGTCCTCCAGTCCGGACCCATTTCCTGAACTCCAGATTTCCAACTGCCTGCTGGCATCTCCATTTGAATATTTCTGAGACATCACAGTCAACAACAGACTCCAGATGTCTCATTCTCCCTCCTTTCTCCTCTCCATAATCAACAACTCAATTCTTCCAGACACTGAAGACAAAAACAAAACTGCTGCCCATTATCCATTTGTCTTATGCCCTGTCTCCTAGATGAAATGCCAATCATTTTGATGTTTTGCCTGTCGATGCTTCTTAAAATTAAACTGCTTGCAACCAAAGCATTTCTTTCCCTCTGTTGTTTTTTTTTTTTTTTTTTTGGCAGGGGGGAGGTTCCCCTCTTTGGGTCACATCTATTTCTCTCTTCTATATTTCCCTCTCTTTTTTTCAAGGCCTTTTCTTTCACTACAATACAACTCCATGAATGTAGGGTTTTTATTTGTTTTCTTCAAGGATGCATCCAGAGTACTCAGAATGGCTTTTAGCATGAAGATGGCTTAGTGTACGTTTGTTGAATATATGAATGATTTTAAGTTGGTGCACTTTAAAGAACAACACAAAGAAGTGATCAGAAGGTGAAAAAATGAGAAAGAGTATTACATCAATTGCATCCAAATGTAAATAGAAACTAGAAAGAAAAGTAACATAACTGTGTATTGTGTCTTGCTTTCTCAAGATCTATTCATGGACCAAAAAGTTTTAAGTACTCTGATCTGCTAAGTGCACCTATAAAACAGTGTCTATGTCCATTTCCTATGTGGGTCTGAAGGAGGTGGGTTGGGAGGGCCTGGCAGACGACAGAGACTGCCAAAGAAGCTTGTGCAGGAAAAGGAAAGCTACTAAACTGCCTGTATCACTTTTATTCATCCTTCTAAACCAGAGTGTTTTAACTACAGGCAGCTTCCATTTCACAGCAAGCAAGAGAGTCCTAACAATGAGAAAAGGAAAGAAACCATTTGATGAAAATTATATCTATTACTGAAGGATTTTACTTCAGCTTAGAAATTATGACAAATGCTTTGGTGAATTACACAGGACCCTGAAACATAGCTACTTAATGGGAAAGAGAAAAATGACAAGCTCGAAGAAACAGATCCATCTCAGGAGCATTCATGCTAAGGCAAATACGGTATCGAATGTGCAACAGGCTTTAGGAACTGAGGACATGAAGCTACCTATGAGGAAACAGACCTAGAGATATGAGTTTCTGTAGACACCTTGCCAATCTCAGTGCAGATTTATGATCTCTTGTCACATCACCCCTTGGCACACTTACAGGTTCTGTGTGTGTGGAAGGCACATTCTTCTTCTAGCAGGAAGATAATTCAGAAATATCTGAGTCTCCAGAAAGGTCCTCGGTACTGTCTTCCACAGTGTCCCTTGACAGGGGCCAATGCACATGCAGGACCTGGGCCATGGGGTCTCCAAAAATGTTTCTAACTAAAGATTTTGGGTCTTTACCTCCAAGACAAGAGACATGCATTATTCTTGACTTTGTGGCTAAACAATGAATGAGTTAAGACGTAGTCTTCAAGTCCTCGAGTTACCAAAGCCTCACCTAGTTCTCTAATGCCAAGCAGTGCTAAAGATGACGAGTCAGCACAGATCCTTCAGGACAGTCCTGTATTTTCCTGGGAAGCAAAGGCCCAGTGCTGGGGGTTGCCTCATCTCCAGCTCACAGTGAGTTTGAGCAGGACTCCCCTGGGTCCTTTGCCCTTCTCTCTGCCAGTTCTCATTGATTCCATTCTTTCTTCCTGGGGACCTCTATATTAAAGCTGACACAAACATCCTTACAGCTACTAAGTCTCAGTTACCGCTTCCCAGCCCTACCCTTTGTATTTCAGAAGACTTTTCCATTAGGTTGTGGAGCTTTTCCAACAGTTTCTAAGGAGATGGAAGAAGAAAAAAAAAGCATCATTTGGTTCTCCCCACAGACATCATGTGGAACAAGGTATGTGCTCCTTCTCATAGTGGTGAATATTGCAATGTCAAGACCGAATCTATCATAACTACTTTAGCCAATGCATAAGGCATTCTTTTCAAGTTATGCAAAAGAAAACCAACTTCAAGGTATTACTATGGTAAAATAAGAAACTCATCTTGTCCTATAGTATCTTGTATAGTTGTCCTATGGTATCTTCATGCTATGGAGCTCCCCATTCTGCCCTTAATACAATCAACTACATAAACATTATTCCATCTGGCTAAGAGAGAGAGTTTATGTTTCTATCTTTACTGTCATGAATAAATTGTTGAAGATGCCAGAGGTCAGCTTGAGTCCAAGAATGCTGATTTACTAGAGGGAACAAGAGGACTAATAATAAATCAACAGATTCTAATGGTGAGTCCAACAAAACAAAGCAAAACAAAACACCTCAAGAATGAAGTAGGAAAGAAAAATACAAATTTAACGGTTGTGAGTGTCTCCTTTCCTGAGCAGGTTAAACAAAGGATGTCGTTGTTCAGTTAGAGTAAAGCGACACCGTGGGTCTCAGCCACAGTAGGCAGGATGTCCTGGTGGTCTTACCCTGCTGAGAAGTGCTTGCATCCTGAAGGCCAAAGGCCAGAAGAAATCCTGCTCAGCAGCCACGTGCCAAGGGGTGCAGAAGTTTAGCTGCAGACTTCCACTGCCCCTCTGGGATGGATGCTATTTTCATGGACACATTTCTCAGTTGCTCAAAGGAAAGCTAGTAGGAGATTTTTCTCTTTTTTCTTTGTCTTCCCCCATTCCCATATCCTAGACAGTAGAAAGAATTCTAAATTCTGCAGCCTGGAAACTGGGTGAAAGAGAAACAGACAGAAAGAAAGAGAAATAGAATTGGAGAGTGACAGGAGCCAGATGTTTTCTTGCTTGCTTGCTTGCTTGCTTGCTTGCTTGCTTGCTTGCTTGCTTTCTTCCTTCCTTCTTTCCTTTCTTTCTTTCTTCCTTTTTTTTTTTTAAGGTCAATAGCCACACCAAAAGGAACCCTCAATTGAAATACAAGGCAGTTCAAGGGATTATGATGCCAACTGCTCTGAGACCAACATTCTCAATACAGCTGCATCTTACTAACGAAATTTTAGTGCTATCCCTATGCAGCCTGACTCATTTCTTATTGCTTATGCAAATGTTTTTGTGGTTAGTGGATCAGTTGCATTTTAAAGCCCAGAGGCAAAATGATGGGAATATTTAAGTGACAGTAATGGATGAAAGGCACCCTGCTGCCCGCAGTTGCCAACACAAAGTTACACGACTTTTTTTTTTTTTTTAATGTCTATTGCTTTTGCTGGATTAACCATTTCTACAGTCCCAGTCCTCCATTACACAACATCTTTTGCCAAACAATCCATGACCTCCTGAGCAATATTTTTCCATATACCATCTTCCTAGGATTCCCTAACAGGGCAAAGAAGCCTTGACAAACTTATTTAACTTTTATAGATAGCTGTGGATTTTTATTAAAAAATAAAATATCACGGCATTAATAAAAATAATTCTTGACTCAAGTAAAGATGAGACATTTGAGGAAAAGGATGAGGATTCTGGACATGTAGACTAGCCAAAACTTGAAGAATATTCACTGTGGGCTAGAAACACTAGCTCTTACCCACACCCAGGATCGTATTTCCTGTCATTGAAATAAAAGGAAATTGGCATGTATGAATGGCCTGATTAGTCAGATCTTGTCTTCTCTACTGCAGTGGAGTCTTAGAAACCAGCCCAAAGGCTCAGACAGTCCTAGAGCTAATGACGTAAGTATCTGTTCTCAACCATCAGTGTGGAGTCATTGGAGATTAAGATCGGTGATCCAGAAACTCACACTGCTCGTTCCAACCACAGGCAACGGAGCCAGGAATTTCCAGCCAACTGAGGGCAATGAGGCTCCACGTCTACTTGAACAACACCACCAACAGAAAGCAATGGAGCAGACTGCCTGGAACACAATCTCTCTCCACGTACGTTTGAGCAATCCTGACAACAGAAGCGACAGCGCAGGCTGCCATGCACACTTGTTCTTTCTGCCTATTGATGAGAGGGTGGCAAAGATCTTACAGACATCCACAAAGTCCCCTGTAAGTAGATTTTCCTAAATAACTTTTTGAAAAGTTATTCCATTTATGTTTCTCTTTCCAACAAATCTGAATAAAAGAGAAGGGGCCACATAACACTTGAAGTGGATTTTCCTAGTACTTCCCAAAGAACATACCAAGGTGGATTTTCTTCATTATCATGGTAAGCAAGATGCTACACTGGTAGAGCTCAAATTAAGGGTTCTTGATAGTATACGATAACATTCGCAAAATCAGAGGGCAAACAGGACGTAGATAAGTAGCTGTGAACTGGTAATGGATCCTCCAAATGAAGCCCTTTGCTTTATTAACTTTTGTAAGCTTTTATTTTCTTCTTTGTCTTCAGTTTGAATAATCAATACATATAAATATTCCACAAATCATGAGAACAAGTTAAGGATACCATAAAATAAATAATCAACTGAATGTAATAGTTCAATATCACACACATGTATGTATATATATATATGGGTGTGTGTGTGTATGTATGTATGTGTATATATATATATATGTATATATATATAAATGAAGGATATCATTAACTCAGATGCAAACTCCCTATTAAGTATAACATGGTGCTTTATGACTCCATATTTTAAGTACATATTGTAAGTATAATATCATAAGTATATATATATATAAGTGTACTAACCTGAAATTAAGATTTGGGCTATTCATATGAGGCCCTGGCAATAAGACTCTGAGAGAACCAAATCAGAAACACAAGCCAATATTCAGACAATGACAACTGTGTCACAGAGAAGTGATGTTCAGTGCTATTAGGAAAAAGAACAGAAATCAAAATGTAGGATAGATCTTGTAAAATGTAGATCTTGTCTGGATCAAGAACTCAATCCTCCCCTCTCTGAAATGGAGAAGGAGCCAACATGTAAAGAGGTACGAAAGGAAGTTATATGAGAATACCACCAGTCAGGCCACATTATTCTAAATTTGAAGCAGTATGGTATTTCTGGGTTTGTTAATTATGCAGTGGTTATGTAAGAAGTATGATGGTTATGTATGGAAAGCTGGGTGAAGGCTATATGGAGTACTCTATTCTATTTTTGTACTTTTTTGTAAGTTTAAAATTACTTGAAAATAAAGCTTAAAATACAGTACTACATGTTACAAGACTTTTGAAAAGAGTTAGTGGCTTAGAGAAAACAACAGTTCCATGCAAAGGCAGCCTCTCAGGGTGATCTTTGTACCACTGTCGTTACTTTTAAATACTTAAATACCCAGCTCAACGTGCAGACTCAACAGCTATTGCCACTGAGAATCTTAAGGTGTCTTGTTGAGTCAAGTTAGATTGAAATGACACAGAAAGCATTTAGACAGTGGGAACTTATAAGAATAAAATTGCAAAATTAATATTCTGACTCTTCCTAGTGCCCTTGTCAATGCACTGACTTTGAACTGCCATGAATGTTAGCTGTCTTTCTAACATGGAAGCATTTCTACACAACTTGAGAAGAATTTTAACCTTTTACGAACCCTTAAATCAGTTTATTAGTGTCAGACAACAAACATTTTGTTCTAAATACTCTTCTGCGGGTATAATTTGTATACGTTAGCAGACTTATCTTCTACTTTTTGAAAAGTTTATACTTAAATGTATGTTCCATTATTCTCAAGTGGAGTACCATAAGTAATCTTATGAACAGAATAGACATGAACCCAGAGCTAAGACATCTTTGGAACATTTGGAGGACAAAGACCTTTACATACCACTGAACCATGCATAAACAATAACCAAGGATCTGGAGTCTAATCCAGTGGTAGAGTACTTTCTTAGCAGGTGCGGAACCCTGAGTTTGATCTTCAACATGAGAAAAAAAACAAAACAAACAAAAAACAATAAATGGATGAAGGGAAGGAACATCAAAGCCTTTCAAAGATTTCTGGTGCCTGCTTCTGATACAAGGAAATTGCCTGTGGTCAAAAAGAAGAACTCAAATTTATAGGAAATTGACAACTGAATGGGTACAGAAAGAAAGAACAAAAAAAGGGGAGTCTCCCCAAGCAACCTGGCTGAAAAGAAGACATGGAAACAGAACTTCTGGTGCTACAGCCTAGCACGACAGTGGCTGCAGGTTCAGATAATGGAAAAATGACAATAGATGAAATATTTTCAGATTTAAGGTTTCTTGTTGCAAAGATTGAATTTTTATAGTCTTTCAAAGTTCACGCTAAAATCTTCACTTCTAGTTTGATGATGTTGGCAGTTGGGGCTTTAAACAAAAGAAACTTTTTAGGGGATTTCCTTCTTGGATGTGATGAATGTCCTAATGAAAGACACCCAAGAAAGAACTTTTGCCAATTTTGCCACAATCTAACGACCACCACTTGTGAACAGGAGACTGTAGTCAGCAGACACTGCATTTCCTCACCCTTCAGTCAAGACCCAGCAGCCTCTGCATCTATGAGAAGGTGTTTTGAAAGCTGCCCAGTTTGTGGTACTTTTTTTCATAGCATCCCCAACAGACTAATAAACTAAGCATTTGATTACTAGACATCTGGATATTCTAATTAACAATCTTATTCACATTTGAGTCATTGGTTGTGTAAATAGAAAGCACAAACCAAGAACACTGAATTTTTGTTAAATAAAATTTGATCTTTGTTCATGTAATACAGTGTCCCCTGATCTTTCAATGATTTGTTCCTTTATTTGGAAAATATTTTACTATTTTGGGCATTGGAGAAAAGCTAGCGAACAAGACAGGCAAAGACTACCCTGCTGATTGCATTCCGGAGCCATGGAAGCATCCGCTGCCACTTAGGCAGACCATCAGAAATAGGTTTGGATTTCTTTCAGTGTATTAATCACTTGCAAATATGCTCACAATTGTGTGCCTTGTCTCTTTTGAAGAAACTATGAGAAACTTATAAATGTGTACATACATTGTCTGGTTGCCATGCATCCTCTGAGATTTTGAACTTTGAATCCCCTGAATCTAGAAGTCCTGAACCTAGATCTCAGCTTTATTCACACCAGATGCCGAAAGATAAAAGGTGAAGCTAAGTCAGATAACACCACATGAAATGCTGAGGCTCACGTATAATAGATAAGATAAATCACTGACTTTTAATTTGATTTCATTGTATTTTTGAGTCGCTGGTCATATTTCATTGATTTTTCAGTGTCCTCAAATAATGAGCATTAAATCCCACTCTAATACACAGAGCCATGCTTTTTGACAAAAAGTAATTATAAATTGTACCAAAACCACACTGGCTTCAGCCAAAAATGCACCATTAACTTTTCTATTTGTCTGTTTGTTCATTTGCTTGTTTGTTTGTTTATGTTTGGTTGGGGTTTTTAGCTTTTAGGAAAGCCATGTTTAGAAAGTATATTTATGATTGTTGAATATGTCACTTTTAGGCCAGGGGATGTTTAGAGGCAAGAACAGTTAAGGAACACACTTCCTTGTGGAGTTGTTTTGTTCTGAAATCAAGTACCCAGATTTCTATAAACCAGAAAAAAAAAAGAGAATATTTGCCATTAAGTCATCTACACTGTAAAATGACATAAAGAAAAATGTATGGCCTCTCCATAGACTGCGAATTAATCCTTTGTCATATGTTCTAGGTGAGAACCCAAGTACCAACCTGGGAAGTAGTGAAGGGAGGAGAGGGCAGAAGGGAGGGTGAAGCTCGGAAAGTACTGAACTGTAGGTGCGTACTGAAGAGTTCCACAACAGCCCGGAATGCAGTATAATAAAGGTTTACTTATGTGGGGATAAACTCATAGTAAAGGTAGCGATCCACAGTCCTCTGTGTGCTCTGGGAACTGGAACCGAATCCAGTAGGAAAGAAGAGGCTGCACACATGTTTTTCATCTGCGTTTATAGTTCCTGGGACCATGCCCAAAGTGGGCCAATATCTAAAAACCTATTGGCTGAAGGAATACCACAACGTTGAATTTTTAAGCTAGTTTGAAAATTACCTCTTAGCATGGCAAAGAGCAATAGAAAAACTGCAATAATTCTGTCAGATCTTATACAAAACATCATGGCCAAAACGCCTAACCTCTTCACCCTCCGTTTCTCAGTGAACCGTCAAGCAGAAAACTCAACTGCTTTATAGCTCGAGTTTCAAAGGTCTTACAAAAAG
The DNA here is from genome assembly GCF_982192425.1 of Myodes glareolus. Lineage (NCBI taxonomy): Eukaryota > Metazoa > Chordata > Mammalia > Rodentia > Cricetidae > Myodes > Myodes glareolus. Next base: position 15,841,270 of record NC_142027.1, read on the forward strand.
TTGACTAGGTACTTCAATGATTCCAAATACTGCGTGGTCTATGTTGGTCTGAAACACAAAGAAAGAAAAGAAGAATCGAGGGAAAAGAAAAGTTAGAAAGAAGGCACGTAGGTAGAGAAATCCACCCTGGTTTGTGGTTGCTAGAAATTACAGGCTTTTCCCCTACTGTAAAAAAAGGGAAAAAAAATCGAATGGCTTGATTTAACATTATAAATCTCAGCTGGAATTCCTAATACTTACATAAAATTGACATTTAAATTTATGATTTTAGATGGTGAGCTATAATATAGCTCAGCTGGTGAAGTATTTGTAAGGACAAGTGCCTGAGTTTCATCCTCAGAAGTCTGGGGAAAATAAACCAGAAGAGGCGGAGCACAAGTGCAATCTCAGAGCTGGGTAAGCAGATCTCTGGAGCTACCTGACTCTAGAGCAGTGGTTCAGATCTCTGGAGCTACCTGACTCTAGAGCAGTGGTTCAGATCTCTGGAGCTACCTGACTCTAGAGCAGTGGTTCAGATCTCTGGAGCTACCTGACTCTAGAGCAGTGGTTCAGATCTCTGGAGCTACCTGGCTCTAGAGCAGTGGTTCAGATCTCTGGAGCTACCTGGCTCTAGAGCAGCAGTTCAGATCTCTGGAGCTACTTGGCTCTAGAGCAGTGGTTCTCAACCTTCCCAACACTGGGTAAGCAGATCTCTGGAGCTACCTGACTCTAGAGCAGCAGTTCAGATCTCTGGAGCTACCTGACTCTAGAGCAGCAGTTCAGATCTCTGGAGCTACTTGGCTCTAGAGCAGTGGTTCTCAATCTTCCCAACACTGGGTAAGCAGATCTCTGGAGCTACCTGACTCTAGAGCAGCAGTTCAGATCTCTGGAGCTACCTGGCTCTAGAGAAGTGGCTCAGATCTCTGGAGCTACCTGGCTCTAGAGCAGTGGTTCCCAACCTTCCCAACACTGTGACCCTTTAATGCAGGTCCTCATGCTGTGATGGCTCTCAATCGTAAAATTGCTTTTGTTGCTACTTCAGAACCTTAATTTTGCTACTGTTATGAATTGTGATATAAATATCTTACATGCAGGATATCTGAGATGAGATCCCTGCAAAAGGGTCGTTTACCACTCCAAAGGGATCACGACCCACAGGTTAAGAATTACCTATTCTAAAGCTAATCTAGACTAAGTGAGTTCTAAACCAATCCCAAAAGATAAGAAGAGCAGTAGGCTCTGATATCCACACACATGCTCACACCCATGGGTGTGCGAGTGCACCTGTACACCTGTACATATATAAATATGGACACACACAAAAATAAAATTTTGGGGATGGGAAGTAAAGGAGAGGGGATAGCAGATGGGAACATGAGATATCAGATGGCCAATTGGGGGAAAGATGGAGAGGGAGAGCAATGAAAAAGATATGTTGATAGAGGGGGCTATTATGGGGTTAGAGAGAAACCTGGTGCCAGGAAACCAAAAGGATGACTCCAGCTAAGACCCCTAGCAATAATAGTGGAGAGGGTGCCTGAAATGACCTTCTCCTATAATCAGATTGGTGACTGCCCTAATTGTCATCATAGAACCTTCACCCAGTAACTGATGGAAGCAGATGCAGAAATCCACAGCGAAGCACTGGATTGAGCTCAAGGAATCCAACTGAAGGGAGGAAGGAGGTACTATATAAGCAAGGGAGACCAAGATCATGATGGGAAACGCATAGAGACAACTGACCCAAGCTCCTGGGAGCTCACAGACTATAGACTGACAGCTAGGGAACCTACGTGGGACTGATCTAGGCCCTCTGGATATGGATGACAGTTATGTAGCTTGGTCCATTCATGGGTCTCCTAGCAGTGGAATCAAAATCTGTCCCTGGCACATGAGCTGGCTGTTTGGAGCCTATTTCCTGTGGTGGGATACCTCGCTCAGTCTTGATGCAGGGGGAAGAGCTTGGTCCTGCCTCAACTTGATAAACCGTGCTTTGTTGACTCCCTTGGGAGGCCTTACACTTTCTGAGGAGTGGAGTGGGGCAGCTAGAAGGAAGGTGCTGGGAAATAGGAGGGAAGGAGGGGAGGGGAACTGTGGTTGGTATGTACAATAAATTTTTAAAATTAATAAAAGGTAAAATTTTGACCATTACAATCAAAATCAAGTCTTTCATATCAGAACCCTCCCTGCTGTTCACCTCTTCAATTTTTAGAGTATTTGATTCTTATTTTTGTAGACCCATTTTTTTTCCCTTCAATGGATTATTTGACTCTTAGGAAACTTCAAATAAATGCAATTCTAGACACTTTCCTTTAATCAAATTGTGATGAGCTAATGACTTTATAAAATGTATTCTGACACCAAACTTCCTGGGTACACAGATTATTAAGTGGATAATATTTTTATGCTCAAAAGAGGATAACAATTGAGCTTTGAAACTGTTGTGCTCCCTTCCTTGTCATCCTGGCTGAAAACCCTTTTAATTCACTTTCTGGCTAGACTCAACCTCTGCGTGTTTAGCAAGCTACCAATGATGGCGATTTCTTACGCAGAGAGTACATTCCCCTCAAGGGACTGGTGACAACTGAACCAAGCAAAGGATGGCAGAGAGCCCTGCAGCCTGCTGGATGGCTTTGATTAAGCCTTCACTCTGTGATCCCAAGGTCTCTACCTCTAATTAGGATAACAAACTCCCAGGATGCCTCTGAGAGATATAGCATCCTCACTGGGCCAAGGAAACAAAGAATGTCTGCTGCAGCCATTAGAGGCAGAGAGCTGAAGCTCAAGTTCTCCTCCTGGAGTCAGGCGGAACTGTTGAAAAACAAATTATTACTTTCCCTCTATATGTGAAACTACAAGTGAAAATCTTTTAGGGGAAATTTTCTACAGAGAAGAAAAACGTAAACACAATGTAGCTTATTGTCAATGGGAAAGGTAGGTTATGAACTCTGAGATGTACAGTCTCTCAAAACTCAAATATGGTGTGTCACCTAAAAAGGGGATTTCTTAAACTCAGTGCTACTGACATGTTGACCCAGGTTGGGGGGACCTTGGCTGGGTTGTAGTCAGGCTGTTTCCCCACATCTTTGGTCACCCCTCTTTGATATTAATATAGATAAGACAAGAAACAAGACAATGTCTCCAAATATTGGCAAATGCTACTAGGGGAACTGCTCCTTGTTATAACCACTGGTTTAAAATCAGGAAAGGAGAATGAAATAGATACTTAGGATATTTTTTTGTTTAAGTTGCATTTATTATGTGAGTCAGTGGAATAGCTCATTGGGTAAAGGTGCCTATAGTCAACCCTGGTGACCTGAATCAATCTGTAGAACCCACTTCTTGCCAATTGCTCTCTGACCTCCACATATACACCATGGTACACGCATATCGCTCACTAACAAAATATACAAGTGCAATAAAAATTTAATTATTCATCTCATGTGTGTGTGTGTGTGTGTGTGTGTGTGTGTGTGTGTGTGTGCGACAACATACATGTGGCAAACTTTTCTGCAGTTGGCTCTTTCCTTCTTCCTGTCTGTGTGGTATGGTCTCTTTCGTGCTTTTGGAATGCTTTTTTACTCTTGTCTTTACCAAACTCAGATTGTGGTGCTCACACAGCAAGAGTTTGTACCAGTTGAACATCTCCTAGACCCTCACTTATGATATTTAAGTATACCTTTAATTGTTGTACAAAATGTTCCAGGTCCAAATATCTGAGGCACTGATAGAACTCACCAAGGGCAGCCTTCCAAACATTCAAAAATATGTTTGTGCCTGTCATGCAAAGCATAATAACAAATATTGATTCTAAGAAATAGTTCATTAGTCAATTTTATTTTATATAAGTGCAATAGTGCACTTATAAAAAAATTAATGAAGCTATGAAGTCACTAAGTGATATAATTATATGGGGGTCACTACATCTGATCACACACTAGGCTTGAAAGCTGGGAAAGATAATGTTCTCGGTCAGGACATCTCCTGTTTATTTTCACATATTGATTCCCAGCATGGTATCAACACAAGGAATTCTTAGTGAATGAATGAATGAGAAGGTAAAATAGGAAATAAATTGATCCAGAATTGTAGCATTATGTCCTATGAGCATAACAGCCGTGATAATGGCTTGGTCAGAGCAGCTATAAGCCCCTTCAATGTTGGGCCTTTTGTTGGTTCCCCATAGAAGAAGCATTAAGGAGAAGTGTTAGGCTCTCATTTGGGATGCTCACTCCTCCCTCCCTCTTTACAGGCTCTTCCCAGATCTAAATATCTTTCCCTAGCTTCACACAGTCTCTGGAGGTGCTAGAGTGTTTGGAAGATGAAAGGTTAAGTTAAAAGAAGACTGCATCTATTCCATCATGGGGAAGCCATTATCCATGTCAGCATGAGATGTTTCATTGATGTAGCTATATGGCGTCACCCATGCTATTGTAATTAAATGCAATAAACTCTTTGATTCACCAAACTAGATTTCTTGGCCTATCACCCCTCTCTGGATGATTAGATGGTCCTCCAAATCTCCCCAGGACAAGTCAACACAAAGACCATTGCAATACAACATGCCCACCTTTGCTTCCTCTAGTCTATTCCAGATTTCCACTTTCCATTGGGGACACTAAAAGAGCAGCCTAGTGACCACATAGAGTTAACACATCTGACGCTAACAGAAAACCCACTGAGATTCCGACATGGTAGTTAAAGGAAGAGGAATCCTCTCGGTGTTTATCTCTGTAACCAGCTGTGTGGCATCATTGAGAATGAAATCCACACAGTCTTGGGGAAGGTAAGGCACACCAGGAGACACACAAACACACCGAAGTATTTGAGTCGCTATCACACTGGTCTGTTTCTCTACGGTTTGGGGAGCAGTAACTTAAAAGTGAATGAGCAGCGTTATTAAAAAGATGCAGGCTTCCAGGGGAAAACTCTCAGCTTACCCTGAACTTGAGGTTGCAGGGCTGCCTGAGGTTAGGAAACACAAACTCCTTCTGCAGCGTAGTAATTTAACATGCCATCTTCTCTTGTGGTTGGCCAAGTTTGCCTAAATTACTTTTTTATGACGGTGAAACTTGACCTCGTAAATTTGTTTTTGGAAACTTTTTTTTTCCAGTCTGAAATCACTTAGCTTCCAGTTTGAAAATATCACCCTTATACACTATAAATAAATGTCTTCCCGGTTTCAGCGAGCTTTGACTTTTCTAAAAGACTGAAGTTAGGCTCTGGAGGAGGTTAGGGATGGGCAGTTTCTGTTGTGTGGGAGGTGTTTTTACTGCTACAGAAATAAGCAGAATGTCCCCACTGGTCCCAATTACCATGGCCCCTGCCTTCAAGGCTCCTGCCAACAGCCCATCTCTTCGGGGAGGTGAAGGCTTGTTCACAAAGCCATTCGCTGCAGGGTGGCTTGGCTCCCACTGACTAACATCCCACAGGACTCCTCTGCCTCCTAGAAATCATTCTTTACCCAACTCAGGGGAGCGACTGCTCTCAACTGTTTTAAATGGCACCCTGTGCTCAGCTGGCTACGAAAGGAAGGCGAGTTAATCATTCCGTTCAAACAACCGAAATTGAGCACTGCAGCAGAGGAGGGGAACTTGAAAAGAGAAGCAAGCTTTGAGAGTGGGGCATGCACAGGAAAAGAAATTTGAAAATATAACAGTGTTGCTTCACAGCACCGTGCAGAAGCCCAGCGTTTCATGACCCAACTGGGTCCCCGCATCTCTGTACCTGATGTCCCAAAGCTCCTGACCTCACCAAACAAAAACAAAAATGTTCACAGATGACAAGGACCAAAAGGAAATCAGTCCCTGAGCCCAGGAGTTACAAGATACAGAGGGGATGCTGGTGAGGAATAAGAAAGCTACACAAATAACATCAAAAATATGAGGAAATATAACGATGTTAGTACCAAAACAGTGCCAACACCTGCTGAAATGAGAACTCTCATCCATCTGGGGCAACATGAAGGATGATTTTGAGACAGGAAATGGATTTTGAAGATAGATTGAATTGGGGCAGGAAGGGGTGGATTTATGAGTAGTAGAAAGAAGCCTGTATTTCAGAGAGAGAAAGAGAGAGAGAGAGAGAGAGAGAGAGAGAGAGAGAGAGAGAGAGAGAGAGAACTGAGCAAAATACAAATGTGAGGATGTGCACAAGAGTAGAAAACAGAGCAGGAAGAAGTCTACTTTGGACTGCAATACTCTATCATTCAGAACCCACTCAAGAGTGGCGAATGACACCCACTATTTTAACAGGAGGAAAACAATGTAAAAAGAGCTGCCTACGTATAAAGCTGTGATAGAGAGGTAGCCCAGTACTAAGGGGCGTTGCAGCCTAAGGATAAAAGAAAATAGTTTACAAATTTAAATGTTTTATTAAGTTTCACAATGGTATTCTCATTTTAAATATTTTCCACGTCCGTGTGTCTGTGTGTCTGCCCTTTCTTCACTCCCTTGCCACCTCTAATAGGGTTTAAAGTCAAGACTGAAGCTACCGCCTCCCACCGAATATAAACTAACCTGAGGCCCTATGGGAGGATCAGCTCATGAACTATTATTCTCATGAATTATTGTCATCAGTAGGAAGGGGCTTTGTAACACTTTAAAGAGCATCAGTTTTATTATTGTGTTTGTGGATTAACTTGTGTGTGAGTGGAGGTTGCGGGTACATGTGCACGTGTGTGTATGGGTGTGTGTGTCTATTAGTAGGCATACAAGTGTATGAGCGTTGGAGTCCAGAGGACAGCCCCAGGTGTTATTCCTCAGAAATGCTGTCCTCCTCTTTGATGAGACAGTATTTCTTACTGCCCTGGAACTTGCCAAACAAACTGGGCTGCCTGGCCGGTGAGCCCCGGGGATCACTGTACCATTTGTCTCGCCCCTGAAGCCACCAGGCTCACCTTTGTTCGTGTTTTTGTTGTTGTTCGTTTGTTTCTGAGAATCAAACTTAGTTTCTCATGCTTGCAAGAAAGCATTTTGCAGGCTGAGTCATCTCTCCGGCCCCTGTAGGATGTCTTTGAAATATAGAAAGAGGAACTAGAGCAGTTACTGCCATGTGAATCTCTGAAGAGAGCTCTAATGGTATGAATTGAGACCGTGGGCATATGTGAAGATTGTAGAGCACTAGGATTTCCCAGCAATATTTCGTTTGGGATTAAATGTCCAAAATATGTTTTGGGGAGACCCATAATGACCATAGCAACAGCTAGAAGTTTTGAACTCGGTTTTATTCAAATGAGGGTTCAATTTCTTCCTTATATTTCTTTTAATAATAAAATGTTATGACCATATCTGCACTTTTAGATCACTCAGTTCCTTCTACTTGGAAGTTGTTCATTCCTGTCCACTCCCCAGATATCCTTGAAAATGAAAGCCTGTTGTAAAACACATACAAATGTGTGTGACCTACAGACAATTGTCTCCCAACGACTTGTTTTTGTCATTTTCAAATGGCTTTTGAAAACTCTTTAACATGAGAAATGCATAATACAAAAGACTGCACATCATAGACCATAAGGAGAAAGAATTAAGGAGGCTCACTGAGTGGAATATGTCGCATTGCCCACAGCAAGCTAGTCATAGTAAACTCATTGGAAACAGAGAGTGCTCTCCCAGACTCTAACACACCAACCTGGGTGTCCTTGTGGGGAAAAGACACAGGGAGCCAAGAAGAGATCATAAAACAGGCCCTTATTTCCAGACGGAAAAAGAGAGAAAGGAAGGATACAGGCAGCGGCTCATTTGCTTGTTGTAGCCGACATTTGTGGTTCTGTCTGCAGCAGAATATACCAAGAATTGGAGACCAGTGACTCATATCCAGCTGCAAAGATACAGGAGTAAAGAACTGGCGACTAGGATGCGTTTAATGAGAGGTAATAGACTCTTGTCTTCACCCTTGACTATCAGAAATAGCTTTTGCACAGATCATCTTACATGCTTTCTATAAGCCCAGGTTCAAAATAATGAGAAAATACAAGAGCTTCCCAGAGATCTAAAAGGACCTCCCCTACCCTGCCCAAAGCTACTTAGAAAACTACAAACTTGGACTGGGAATGTCGTTGCTAAGCAACCACTAACTTCTTCTACAGGCTTGGGGGACTAGGCGTTCTTGTTCTCTAATAGAGAAAACTATCAGATAGAAGGCTCAGGATAGAGAAGACTCATTTGCTTGTTGGTGCGGAATTTCACTGTACCGTGATGGGCCATTGATCACGGGGTTATCTCAAGGGACAGGCATAGGTCCACGCCAGATATTATACACAGCGAATTCCAGAGGTCCTCGGTGTTGGTTGTGGTGCTGTTTGAAGGTTTACCTAGACAAATCACCCAGGCAAATGGAAAATTTATTTTGTTTCTTAGAAATTACCAATGAATCAAACATCATGACAGCCCAGGCTCTCTGGATAAACTTTGGTTATGATGCTGGAGGAACAATAACAATGACAGAAGAATTCAGCTTCCTCTCAGAGTACTCAGGTTATCATCACATGTATTACTGTTATGGTAACAAAGGACAGAAAGAAAGAGAAAACAAAAATTCAAGGTCCTGTGTGTCTGGGATTATTTAAGAAAGTAGGAGAGGAAATTAAAGGAACTCAGAGCTATTCTCAGATACACAATTTAGCATATTAGAAAGTTACACCAAGAAGAATTGGAAATGATTTGATTACAAGATAAGACAATACCTTATATGTCATATGTCTCCTATGACAATGACAAATGTGAATACTGAAGGCTGGAGAGATGGCTCAGAGGTTAAGAGCATCGGCTGTGCTTCCAAAGGTCCTAAGTTCAACTCCCAGCAGCCACATGGTGGCTCACAACCATCTATAATGAGATCTGGTGTGTAGGCATACATGCAGAAAGAACACTGTATACATAATATAAAATAAATCTTTAAAATGTGGATATTCCCAAATAAAGTCACAAGACCCCTGCAAGAGTACATTTTCCTAGGTATCCTGTTCTATTCTGGAGGGTAGAAAATTAATGCTTTAGTTCAATAGTAATGACTGAATGCTAATGAAAGCATCAACCCTGTGCGAGTTGGTGGCTATTATAGTGAGCCATTGTAAGCTTTTAATATGTGTAGAATCTAGCAGGAGACAGGATTACATAATGAACAGGCAAATACATAAGAATCTTGCAAATGTAGGTATTTTACTGATCAACCATGGAGGAAAAAGACAGGATGTCGTATCAGAAGAACAATTAACACTGGTGGCTAGTATTGTCAATTCAACATCTAGGAAGCAAGTTCTCTGGGCATGCCTGCAATGGATTATCTAGACAAAGTTAACTGCTAAGAATGTCTGCGAGGGAATGTCTTGATTGATTGCCTGCTGTGGGACCCATATTCACTGTAGTCAGGATGGTTCCCTGTAGTGAGGAGCTGCGGGCAGGCCTGCTTTTCATCCTGCCCGGCTCCCACACAGCTAGCCTAGTCCCAGAAATAATAACACACAAGTTATACTCATTTAAACACTGCCTGGCCCATTATCCCTAGAGAGTTAGTTACTAACTAACTCTCACATCTTGATTAGCCCATTTCTAATAATCTGTGTAGCACCATGAGGTGGTGGCTTACCGGAAAAGATTCAGCATGTCTGACCTGGTGGCTGGCTCCATGGCGTCTGTCTCATTGCCCTCTTCCCAGCATTCTGTTCTGTTTACTCCGCCTACCTAATTTTCTCTTCTATCAAAGGGCCAAGGCAGTCTCTTTATTAACCAATGAAAGTAACAATAGACAGATGACCCTCCTCCATCAGTTCCCCCAGGGATTACCTTGACCATATATAATGGAGAGGGCAAGCTGAGCAGTAGCATGTGCACGGTAACTCATGGCTCTCTGCTCTCACTGTAAATATGACGGGACTGGTCTGTCACGCCCCTGCTGCTGTGACTTCCCTGATGTGACAGACTATAGCCTGGCATTGTAAGGCAAATAAATCCTTTCTCCTCCACATTGCTTTAGTCATCACAGCAACTGGGGTTGGGTTGGGGATATCCAAAAAGAAACAGGCTCAAGCAGAAGGCTGAGAACCAGTAACTAGGTCTTAAGGGTACAAAAGGATGGCTTTGGTAGGAGGAGCTTTTGGTAGCTCAGACCACAGTAGATACAAATCATACACAACATTTCTTTTTTTAAAAGTTATTATTCATTTTACATACCAACCACCTTTCCTCCATCTCCCATCCCTGCCCCCTCAACTCACCCCATTTATGCCTCTGAAAGAGTAAGGCCTCCCATGGGGAGTCAACAAAGCCTGGCACATTAAGATGAGGTAGGACCAAGCTTCTCCCTCCTGCATTAAGGCTGAGCAAGGCATCCTACCATAGGGAATAGGCTTTAAAAAGCCAGCCATGCACCAGTGATAGATCCTGGTATGCTACACATCATTTTTAAACTCAGCAGACACCTTTTCTTCTTTTCAGGGGGTCTAATTCACAGGGGGATATAGGCCTCACGATGTACAATGATTCCTATGACCTTGTAAGCACAAACACTACTGTCACTGCTCTGAGAGCTGATGGCGCCATGTGGACCACGTGACATGATTCTGACTGCCTTCCTGTAGTTATCACCTTCTCAAACAATGGAGAAACAATTGCTGCCCTCACTTACAGGGATAGTTCCTCCACAGCTGAGCAGGACCATCATGATAAGCCATCTTCTTCTCACCAAAAGCACTCCACACAGGACACCCTCCTGTAGCCTCCTGCATCTACCATAGGTCTTAAGAATATAAAAGTGAATTTGGCAGAGAGAGTTTTTGTAGATTGGGTATATGTGTTGGCTCAAAGACAAAGTCACCAACTGTTCTTCTAAATATACAATATGTAAAATACATGATTGATAAATTGAAAGGTAAAGTATATCATCTAATGTAGTAAAAGGAGCGAGTGGGCTGCTTTTCGTTCCTCACGGCTCCTGGCTGCCAGGCTAGCTTTACTGGAAATACTGTATTCATTTAAACACTGCCTGGCCCATTATATCTAGCCTCTTTTTTGCTAACTCTCACATCTTAATTAACCCATTTCAAACAATCTGTATATCACCACGTGACTGTGGCTTATCTGGATGAGTCTAACCTACATCCATCTCGGAGAGGAGAGCCATGGCATCTACCTTGACTCTGCTTTCTTTCTCCCATCATTCTGTTCATCTACTCCACCTATCTAAGCTGCTGTCCTATCAAAAGGCCAAGGCAGTCTCTTTATTTAACCAATGAAAGCAACACATAGAAAGAAGACCCTCCTACATCATAATATTTTTATTAAAAGGAACAGAAGTGGGCCGAAGTTTCAGGTTATCAAGGACACTAAAATAGGACTGAAGAAATAAAAGTCTCAGCAGACAGGAAGAGAGAGAAAGGGATATTTAGTATACATCTCAGCGGATACTCCCTGACAGGGAAGAAAACTTCGAGAAGTTGCTTTGCTGGGGAAAAAACAAAAAATGAGAAAGGACCCAGAAACTGCCATCCAAAGGGGATATGTGTGTCTACCTGCACAGTTTGTTCAACCCCTGAGGCTACACAGACTGGGGTCCAACACTGCGAATCTTGGACAATAGCAAAGAAGCTAAGCATAGCCCCTTACAGCTCTTTTTTCCCTCAACACAGCACTCAACCACTCTTTATAGAGAGCATTGACTGGAAAGAGTACCACACCTCTTATTCTCCCTGTAACAGCTACACCTTCATCTGCCTTTGGCTTGAGCGATTCATCTTCACAGCCAAATAGCATTCTTTAAAACACATTAAGGGATGCTCCAAACACCACATCAGAGAAACAATGGAATGTTTACTCAGCACATCAGTGTGGGAGCAAGCATCATATCAGGTCACTGATAATGCTTCCATTATGTCTGCATCACTCAAGAATCTTTGCTGTCAGTGAACAGACTAATGTTTCCCCGCATCTTGCATAAGGAATGAGTAAATAATTACTGATCCGCTTATGTAGGATCATTCAGTTGGTAGATATAAAGTATGGTTCTGTTATGGTTGATCTCATCAGAGGGTTCCTGGGTGGAACCAATATGTGTGTGTGTGTGTGTGTGTGTGTGTGTGTGTGTGTGTGTGTGTGTGTGTGTGTAGACAGCTAGACAACACCAAAGAAAACTAAGACCAATTATTTAATTAGTTTGTTGCAGGCTTTGTTACCTGTCATTCTCTGTTAAAAAAAAAAGTCATGGGCCTCTGGACATGGCATGCCTTTAATCCCAGCATGTGGGAGGCAGAAGCGAGAAATCTCTGAGTTCAAGGCCAATCTGGTCTATAGAGCAAGCTCCAGGACAGCCAGGACTACACAGAGAAATGCTGTCTCAAGAAAGAAGAAAAGAAAAGTAACAAAAAGAAAAGAAAAGAGAGGAGAGGAAAAGAAAAAATAGAGAAAGGAAGAAAAGGAGGGAGGAAGAAAGGAAGAAAGGAAGAAAGAGAAAGAAGGAGAGAGAAAAAGGAGAGAAAGAAAGAGAGAAAGAGAGAGAAAGAGAAATACAGCCATGGTTTGGTCAACAATTATTTTGAGATGATTGTATAAAGCATATTTCTCAGAGAGTATAGTCATCAGGTCATGCAAATGAATACCTACCTGACAGGCAATCCTAAGTTGGCTACCATCCTCACTAAGCATAGAGAGCCGAGAGTTTGAGCTGTACACCTACAACATCTACCCAGCGGGGAATAAAACTGACACTGACAAATAATGCCACGAGAGGTGGCATGAGGAGGTGTCCCTTCCTCAGCGGAGACATTTATATAGATACGCACACACACTTGTGATCTTCTGTTGGTGTTTCCTTCATCAAAACTTTTTTGTTTTGTTTTGTTTTGTCGTTTTGGTTTTTGAGACAGGGTTTCTCTGCAGCTTTGTAACCTGTCCTGGAACTAACTCGCTCTGTCTACCTGGCTGGCCTTGACCTTACAGAGGTCTTCCTGTCTCTGTCTCCCAAGTGCTGGAATTAAAGGCATTCACCACCACCAACTGACTCATCAAAACCTTTTAAAATGTCGCCTTGTGTGTACTAGACTGAGAGGACACAAAATGTTCAGAAAAAATACATACTTGCCTTCAAAGAGCACAAAGGACCAGAGGGAGAGGCAGAAAGATGTAGACAAATAACTGCAATACCCAAGTGTGATTGTCTTAGTTCTGTTCTATTCCTGCAGAGAGACACCATGACCAAGGCAACTCTTATAAAAGAAAGCATTGAATTGGAGACTTGCTTACAGCTTCAGAGGGTTAGTCCATTATCATGGAGGGAAATAGACAGACACATTTCACATCCTGATCCACAGACAAAAGGGAGAAAGAGAACAAGGCTGCACCTTCTACATAAAGGTCACCTCTTTTCCCTTCTAGTCCTTCCCAAACAGTTCTATTGCCTGGTGACAAAGTATTTAAATATATGAGCCTATAGAGACCATTCTCATTCAAACCAGCATAGTGATTACTATATTTGAGGCAAGTTGTTGTTAAGGGAGACCTACAGTAATTAGGATAGTTCCCCCCCCAAAAAAAGAAAACATTAAAATTAAGTGGTATAGGCAAATTGATTCATGGACAAGCATAGAATTTCCAAGCAAACCCTTTTTAATATGGAGACTTAAACACAACTGTGGATAAATGTGTTGCTTGTGATATAATAATAAATTCTGGGGCCAGAATGTAACATGACGGCCGGCTTGTTGGGGTATCTGTCTCACCTGGTACCCCACAGTTGGCAAGTCCCAAAGAAAATCACTCACAAGACTCCATAAGATTATAAAACTGATTGACCCATTAGGTCAGGCTTCTTATTAGCCCTTGTAACTTATATTAATCCATTATCATTATCTATGTTAGCCACACGACTCAGTACCTTTCTCAGTGTGACAGATCACATGTTGCCTCTTTGGTGGTTTGGGCAGGAATGACGGAGGGAGATTCCTGCTTCCCAGAATATTCCTGTTCTCATCGCCCCACCTCTACTTCCTGTCTGGTTTACCCACCTATACTTCCTGCCTGGCCAATTAGCATTTTATTAAAATACATGATTGACAGAATACAGATAATTCTCCTGCACCACCAGAAAACAAGGCAATATCTCTAAATTCAAAGATTAGGTGACTAGTGATCCTTTGAGCAATGTTAGACCCTGGCTCAAGTTAAAATGTTAAAATTAAAACCTTATAATCATCTTGGAGTTGTTTGATCCATCATCCAACTAATGCATCTATTTATAGACTGTTTTTAATCTTGGGGGAAAAAAGGCTTATCAGATCTGCAAGTTCTACGATGTCTCCAAACCCCAACTAGTGGCCTTGCCCTTAAAACATGGTCAATATACACTTAAAAGTCCAATGTGTAAACATATGAATGAATAAGATATACTAGTCCAGTTGCTAATGTCCTTAAATGTAAGCTAGCTCACAGTGACGTAAGATGCTTACTCCTATCTAATACTCTGAACACCACACACAAACAACTCAACGTTAGTTGTTATTTTTGTCTAAAACAGCCAGAATCTGGGGTTAAATACTTTATAGTCATTACATCTCATCCCATGTCTGGTCCTTTTTCGGATTCAGCAAAAAGTATGCAGGTGGTATAAATAATTTGTGTGTTAGAGAATCCAGATAGATTCAGAGAAGATATATATGCTCAAGGTAATGGAAAGAGCTGAAAAAAAACATTGTTAATATCTCCAAGACGCATTGTCCTATCCATCACCAACCAGAGCTACTCCCAGGGTCTACCTTAAAACAACTGTTACATTAACAAATGGTTGTATATGAAGCTTGTAACATTTTGCCCACAAACTACAAGCTCTTAAAAGGATTTGGCCACATAATCCTCTCATCTTTCAGAATGCATGTAGAGTAGATTTTTAGATTTACAAGCTCAGGATGTTTAGGTAAGCCAGACATCCCACAGGAAAGAATAGTGGTAAATTCAAATGAGACTCTGTGCTTGCCTGTGACTGTACACTAGATAAAGTTTACTTGACAGAAGAACACCCCCCACCCCAGATAGGAAGAGTAGGGGAGGAACTAAAGAAAGTCACATGTTGGTCATTTCTGTATTGTTTACACAAACTTATTTACAATTTGAGTGGTCTCTTTTCACATAAGTGGCAGCAGATGATATTCTGTGTGAACACCAAAAAAAAAATTGGGTTTATCATCTTCCATTTTAACCATTGATGTGAAGCAGTGACCACAGTGGACAAGAAAAAGGGAACATAAAAGTTGTTCCAAGTAAATCCAAGGCACTGAGTTGGCTTAGCAGGCAAAGATGGCCACTAGGCCTAGTGGCCTGAATTTCATCCCCAGGACCCACATTGTAGAAGAAAAGGCCAACCCTGTTAGGTTCCCCTCTGACCTCCACAGCACCATCTGGTATACCCTCTCAAACACGCACATATACACACACAAAATAAAATAGATACAATTTTTAAAAGTAAAACCATAAAAGGTGTGCTTATGCTTGCATAATTGAGACACTATACACTTTAAAGGGGTCATTGAATTGATGTAGCTGTTGGTTGTTAGAGAAGGAACATGCCCAGATGTCCTAGAGTAATAACTCACTTTACCCGTACGACCTGAACTCAGCCCCATTCTCATTACCAAAGAACACTTGAAGGGAAACCTTGAAAGGCAGTAGTTCCCACGCCAAAACTCTCAGTCCAGTAACATCTGTGACTTCGGTGTTGCTGGTCCCTCCTAGAAGAGCTGATGTCATGGGGTTTCATCATTTATTCCTTATGACTTCATAATTTCAAGCTGCCATCACTGGCATCTGAGAAGTAATGGACAGAGCAGGTGTGATATGGGATTTCCCTCTGTGTGCTGTAATTACCATTAATAACTAAAGAACTGCTTTGAGCCTAGATCAGAGCAGAGCAGTGTGAGGCGGGGAGGAATGAACTGAATGCTGGGAGAAAGTAGGGTGGAGTCAGAAGAAGCCATGCAGCCCCACCCAGAGACAGATGCCAGAACTTTCGCCAGTAAGCCACAGCCACAGATTAATAGAAATGGGTTAAATTAAATAGGTAAGAGTTAGTCAATAAGAAGATAGCACTAATGGGCCAAACAGTGATTTAATACGGTTTCTGTGTGATTATTTCAGGGCTAAACCGCTGGGAACCAACAAGCAACCCTGCTTGCAACAGCAGGTGCCATCAGAAGATGAGTAGATAAAGCACGAAGATGGCTACGGTGGAGCGGGCCCTCAAGGAGTGCATGTACACAGTCACTTAGCTGGTGTCATGGTGAGTGGTACAGTGAGCAGCATGGAGACCCACAGTCAAGCAGGCCTCGCTTTGCCTTTTGTTGGTCATGTTCCACCCTGAGCCCATTGCTTTAACCCCCCTACTCTGTGTGCCCAGTGCTTGCTTTTCCTTTGCCAGGCTACTTCGAGGACTTTGGTGCCAATGAACGGAAAGCTCTCAGTTCTAACACAGATGCATGGCTGGGTGGGGTTCAGGCGGAGATTCTCTCTGTACTTGAACTGAGAACACCCTAGAAATGATCACAGTGGGTGTTAAGGAGATGGCTCAGTGTAACATGCTTGCTGCACAAGCTGACTGCAGTTCAGCTCTCCTCCACAAATGCATAAAAATCCAAGTATGCGTGGTGGCTTATGTGCAATACTACACAGAGAAGGGAGAAGGAAGGAATCCATGGTAGAAATAGTAAGCTTCGAAAACAGTGAGCGACTGCCTCAATACATAAGGTAGAGACTATACAAGGAAGGCACTCCGTGTCAACCGTGATCTCCCGCAGCTATGTATACACATATGCATGCACACCTACAAACATGTGTGCACACATGTAAACATGAATACACATGAGTACACATGCACATGTGCCTCCACGTGCATACATGTGCAAGGAATAAAAACAAGGTCACACAGTGTCTAGGTTTGTGTCTGAGTGTATTAAACATTTGTCTAGCATGGCCAAGGTCTAGAATTTGAATCTCAGCATTGAAAAGAAAAGAAAACAAACAAAGAAAGAAAAGCATGAAAGAAAATGATCACTTAACTTGTTTCTCTGTCAACCCTTGGGGAGTCTAAGTCAATAGTTAGCATTGCCAAGGCACAGTCAAAAGGAGCTGAAGTGACTCCATGGATGTGAACGGCTAATACACAACAGCCACTGCCAGCTATAGTGCTCCAGCACAAAACACACCACCCAGGGTAGCAGCAGAAAAACTGGCTAACACGCCGCATGCAGCCTATCCAGCCAGTCTCCCATATGTGTTAACATGCCTTTTGCCACACTCTCCAATTGTATCCTAACTTGGGGGTTTATGGAGCCTAGAATTGAATTTGGCTTAAATTAGGGCTGCTCGTTTCCTTTTTCATATCAAAGTGTGAAGGAAAGTTCCCGGAGGGAGAATTGTGAAAATAGCCTTATTGCCAATCACTCCGGTGGAAGGTCGGAAAGGGTCTCAACAAGCAACTGTAATGAACAGCGGCCTCTGGACATAATGTCAAAATGTCATCTTCTGGTGACACCTTCCCTGTTCACTCTCAGTTCATTATTTCTCAGTCTCCAGCGGTGGCAGAATTGAATTTCAAGGGATCTCAGATCGAGTCGTAAGGACAGGGAATGAGTAATGAGACCTGAAGGCACCGGCTCTCAGGAGGGGCTCAGCCCAGTCTGAAGGCAGAGGGACTGTCGCCAGACTGAGACTCAGAAAGTGGTTTAGGGACTGGAGAGATGGTTCAGCGGTTGAGAGCACTGGTGGCTTTTCCCGAGGACCCAAGTTAATTCCTGGTGCTCGCACGGTGGCCCACAGTCGCCCGTAACTAGAGTTCCAGGGTAAGGATTGACTGCCTTTTCTGGCTTCATGGGCACCAGGCACACGCATGATGCACAGACAAAACACCACACACACACACACACACACACACAAGTCGATAGATAGATAGATAGATAGATAGATAGATAGATAGATAGATAGATAGATAGATAGATAGATAGGTAGATATAGATAGATAAAACAATAGTAATAATGAAAGCAGGTTAGCTGAACCAGCCCCTCTCTATACCTGCCCTGAGCAAGTTCTCGCAGTACTTCCTGCCTCAGCAGTACCACTGACAGACCAGAGTCCCACTCAACTGCCTCTGTACTCCCCACAAGGAATATTGTCTCCACAGACGCTTGGTTTCAACACACGAACTCAAGAGCAAAGAGACTGACAACATTCCCAAGAAGTGAATATGGCTTCACAAGGAAATAATGATTTCTCTGTGCTTTCAGTCTCCAGCTTTGGCCTCTTCTCTGTGTGACCCCATTCTGCCCTCCCTCTCCACACCTCCCTTAGCTCCAACCCACAAAAACAGAGGAAGATTCTATTTTACAAGGGTAATGACACTTAGGAATCGGGTACCTCACTTTCAGGGTTTCTCAGAGGTAAGTCTGGATTGCGTATTTATTTCTCCTGAAGAGAGCCTCCAGCATCTGGATTTACTCCAGAAGGCTGGGCCTTCTCAGAACCACATATATCGTCACAGTTCATACAGAGCATGGTCCACACCACACCTTCCACATATGTTGCATAGGCCGCATACCTGGACCCTACATGAAACTCACCAGGTGGCACTTTAATTTTGTAAACAAACATCTGGTATTTTTCATGGAAGAGTCAGGTTTACAGAGAAACCGAATGGAAATGACTATTCCAACATAGGAGAGCCTCTTGTGTTAGTAATGGCTTGCTTGCACATGGATGATGACTTTTTGCTATAACCTAAAAGTGCGTAACCTGCCCAGATTCTTGCTTTGAAATGTAATCCTCTACATCTCAGGTTTTTAAACTGTGTTGTGACCCCATTTGAGGTGGTTGAAGTGAATGTGGGCACCACTTTGTGTTGTGGGTGGGCACTAGCAGGTTTCTAAACACAACAAACAAATTTCGATTGAAATTCAAACAAGTAACGAATCTAAGGTATTTCCAATAACATCACATGTGGCTTCACAACCTCACTGCAGCCTGAGTTGATCTGAACACATGGCATTAGCACCTTGTATGGCACATGCCAATACCAAGCTCCACTAACACATAGACTCAGAGTTGTCTGCTCCTACAGGAACATAATGAATCAATTACAGGGAAAAAAAAAAAGACAATATTGCCCTATCATCGTTTTGTAGTATTTAAGAAATGAAGTAGAATATCTTTGGATTGCTTGGATTAAAATGTTTAATTTTAAAAACTATCATTAAATTATTGCTTTGAGCTTTACTTCAAATTGTTAAAAGAATTTCAACTTGGAGGGTTGGGGCTGTGGCTCAGGCATAGGGTGTCCGCCATATATGTGTGAGGATGTGGTTTTCATCCCCACTAGTGCCTGAAAAAGACACTTATGTGAGAATTTGGGCATGGAATTGGGGCAGGATTTCCAACAGTTTTTGAAATGGCCCTCAATATCTTTCTGTGACTGTTAAACTATATATTTATATGAATCAGTGTTCTCAGCATTGATGATTACGGAATCAAAATATGATCAATTCTGCAAAGCATTAAGCCTGTATATCCCACAATATCAAACATCCAGCACAGATTTAAATCTTCATTTAAAACAAGCACAGTCATTTCTTCAGTGTGCAAATCTGCTTTCATTTGTATAAATAGTATAATTATATGTATACTAATAATTGTTTTAATATAAAATCTTTTTAATTATTATTTTATTTGATGTGTGTGCATGTTTTGTCTGCCTGTATGTCTGCACACAATATACATGGCCACTGCAGAGGTCAGAAGAGAATATTCCAGAATCTGCTTAACAGATGGTTGTAAACTCGCATATGGACACCGGGAATCAAACCTGGGCTCTTGGGATGAGCAATCAGTATTATTAATCACTCTGGAGAACCATCTTTCCAGCCCCCTATAATAAAAATCTTTATGATGTATTATCACACATGGTACTATATGTATCTACCCTAAAGTCTAGATGTAGCCTGGGCCTACATGCATGAAAGTTTCTTAGGGATAAAGGAGTTGTAAGAACAAACAAAAAACAAAAAATCTTAAAAAGTTCTGTTCTGAGTGCCAATATTTGCCGGTGGCTTTTAAAACATGTGTTGGTTAGTTTTTGTCTACTTGACAAAAGCTAGCACCATCTGGGAAAACAGAGCCTCAACTGAGAAAATGCCTCCATTGGGCTGGTCTGTAGGCAAGCCTGAGAGGCGTTTTCTTTATTGATAGCTGATATGGAATGGCCCAGTCCCCATGGACAGTGCTATCCACTGGTAGGTGATATCGAGAGGTAGAAGAATGCAATCTGGGAAAGCCTTGGAAGCAAACCAGTAAACAATATTGCTCCATGACCTCTGCTTCAATTCCTGCCTCCAGATCCCTTCCCTGAGTTCCTGCACTAACTTCCCTCAGTGATAGACTGTTAGGTGGAAGGGTAAGATGAACAACCCTATCCTCCTCTAATTGCTTTTGGTTATGGTCTTTATCACAGCAATAAAAAAGCAAACTAGACCAGGAGGTAATTAGGACATAGGGGAAGAACCTTCATTAATGCAACTACAACCCATATAAAAGAGGCCTGAGAGCAGCCACACAAAGAGACAACAAAAAGGTGCCGTCTATAACGCAGGAAGCAGATTTTCACTAAGCATCAAGTCAGTTGACACTTTGTCCATGGGCTTCCCAGATGTCAGAACTATGGGATGGTAACAAAAACTTGGTGGGGTTTGGTACTTGAGTTCTCTCAACACAGCGAGTACCAGATATCTGAGTACAATATATTCATAAAACAGGCCAGTTCAGATACAGTCTTCTACTTTCTCATCAGAAGACTCTCAGCTGACCTTTGGAATATATCTGCTCCCCATAGAGGAAGAATAGCCCTAGAGAGAGCCACATCCTAACCCACAGAACCAGTGACTCTATTGACTGATATGGCTATGGAGAATTAGGTTGCAGAGGCAACCACAGTTACCAATCAGTTCGACTTTAGATAAGGGGATCACTCTGGATGGACTTGGCGAGTCCTCAGTGGACTCCTTAAAAGCAGAGGATAAAGAAGCCAATACTAGAGTAATGTAACGTGAGACAGGCTTGTCCCACCCATCTGCACGTGTGAAGACTGAAGGGAAGTGGAGGTCAAATGCTGCAAGCTGCTTCTGGGAGCTGGTCAAGAAACTGTATGCACTTCTGCAGCGACCTCCACAAGGAACCCAGCCATGTGCGTTCCTTCATTTTAACCTAGTGAGACTACATCAGATGTGGGGTGTGTGTGTGTGTGTGTGTGTGTGTGTGTGTGTGTGTGTGTGTGTGCGCGTGTGTGTGCGTGTGTGTGTCTTAGTTACTTTTCCTACTACTGTGACAAAATGCTCTGACAAAAGAATTTTGAAGCACAATTATCAACTCAGCTCACAGTTCCAGGTTACAGTCATCATTGTGGGAAAGTCAAGTGATCAGGATCTTTAAGCAGCTGGACACATTACAATTATAGTCAAAAGAGAGCAAGGAACTTATGCATGATGATGCTCAATTTCCTTTCTTTACATATATAAGCCAAGATACTGTGTTCAGGGGAGAGTATCAGAAGACAGGTCCTCCATACAATTAGCATAACCAACCCACCACATAGACATACACACAGGCATGCCAAGAGTCCGTCTACCAGGTGAGTCTTGATTTTGCCAAGTTGACAACATCCAACTTCAACCTTCTGAGTTTTTTATCTACAGGACAATAAGTAATAACCCATGACATTTGTCACACTTTACTGTGACCATGTTTTATTTCTTTCTGTTACCATGATAAAATACCCTGACAAAAGGCAGTTTATGCTTATGATTCCAGGTTACAGTCTATCATTAAGGGAAAATTAAGGCAGGAATTCAAAACGGCCAGTGACATCCAAAGTCAAGAATAGAAAGAATGAATACATGTATTCACAAACATTTGTGCCCAGTATTTTTTTTTTCTTTCCACACAGAGTTCACCCCCACGCACTCCTATCTAGAGAATGGTGCCACCCATAGTAGACGAGTGTCCATGCTTCAATAACAAGACAAATTCCCGTAGACATATCCACAGGCCAACCTGATCCAGAAATCCCCTCCCTGGGACTCTTGCTGGAGGAGGCCGCTTGTTGGTTCCCGGCTGCTCAGCCCCCAATCCCACAATGGACTCTCTTCCAAGGCAGTTCTAGGCTGTGGCCAATAAGCACCAACCATCACAAAGAGCAAAAGAAAACTCACCTGGGACATTTTCCTTTTTCTATAATTGGTTTATTCCTGGGAGATTAGATAATAAGACCGCCAAGGACAAGAACATTCCCTGAACAGTCTCTCAGTTCCACAGTCACCAGTACGTTTCTCTGAATATTCCAAGCCTTTATGCTATGGAAAATGAATCCTAACTTCCGTTTATATGTAGATCAACAAAGTTAAGGATATCAAAAGAACTACATAATTCCATTAGTTATCAATATTATTGATTTTTTTCTGGAACATCTAAACACTGATGATACACAGAAAAGATTGCCTTTGAAACTTCTCTTTTCAAAAGTCAGCTTACCCATCCTGCCCACTCATTGGAATTTATCAGACTGAATTATTTGTGACAGCTGCGTCAATGAAAATCATTAGTCCTAACCAGCCCTAAAACATGCAGGTCTCGAGGGACAGAAACTCAGCTCAGACAAGAACTTTGTCTGATGTGACATTTCTGCACCCAAGGAAAGTAATAGCACAGATACACAGGCTAGAGTATGAATTCAAAATTTATAAAGTGAAAGCAGGCCAAAGGAAAGTTAAAGCAGCTGTAGCTCCCAGAGGAGACGCGCTTAAATTCTAAGGGCAGAGAAAATAGCCATCACATAAGTTTTTATAAATACAAAAAGTTAGTGTCTGGAAATTTTTCTAAAATAAACTACACAAATTCTGAAGCATTCCAGAGGCCACTACGGCCATCAAGACCATGTCCTTGTAGCCTCAACAGCCGTAAGAGAGAGATCTGAGACTTGGCTATTCGGGTAAGTATGCACACGTTTTCCAGGGTATCATATGTTGAAATTACAATGGTTTTTGACTAATTTCCATGACTTGTGGAATTTTAGTGGAGTTTCAAATTTCCACGCCAGACTTGCAAAATTAGAAGAGAGGGAAAGTGCTACAGCTGCTACTAGAGTGGATCAACCATTTCTAACTACTCCGAATTCCAAGGTATAGAAAAATATGGGGATATTTTGTTTTTCCAGAGAGATTCCCTGATCTCTCTCAAAGGCTTAATATGTGTTTTCTTTGACCTATAGCTTACCCTGCTCACTCCTTCTTTACTAAATACTGAGCTTTTCTCTCTCTTTATCTAGCCTTGAACTTGCCAGATAGCCTAGAGTGGCCTTGAGCTTCTGAGCCCCCCAACTACACTTTCAAAGGGCTGGGAGTACACCAACCAGACTTGATTTATGTGGTGGTATTGATCCCAGCATTTTGTGCATGCCAAGCAAGCACTTGCCAAAAGAGCTATGCTTTCTTTTCCTTAAAAATTGTATCTATATACTTTCATCAATTCTTTGAGAACCTCATGCCTGCGTACAGCATATTTTTCATCACATTAACCCCCCCTTCTTCCCTCATAATTCCTACCAGGTCCACTCCCTAACTCCTCAACTCCCCCAACACTATGTCCTCTCTTTTATTTTAACCCCTTTAAGTCCTGTTTGCACTGCCCATATACACACAGGTGTAGAACCATCCACTGAAGCATAATTGACATATCAGGGGTCACTTCCTTAAAAACATGGCAGTCCCTTCGCCAGAAGCCCTAACTTATGATAGCTCCTCAGTAGATGAGAGCTCGTAAGTCCCTCCTAACTCCATGCTAGATGTTCACTGCCTTGCTCAGGCATGGATCTTACTCAGAACCACGGCTGCTGTAAGTTCATGAGTGCAAGGGGCCTGACGTACAAAAAAAACCACTGATTTGCTTTGGTACCCACTGACCTCTGGCTCTTCCAACCTTTCTCCCTGAAGCAGAAATAAACATCACTGATGAAGGTTAAGAGCTGTGCTAATCTACAGGTAGAAAGATACATATTTAGAGGACAGTTTGACACTATGTTCATATGACAAAATCATAATAGTAGGTTTAACCCTGCAACCTATGAGCTCCATAATGATGGGTTCTTGGCCAGATTTGCAGTGGCAGCCATGCATTTCCACCTAAGGAATGGGCCTAGACCCATCAGGAAGGGGTTGGTTAGCTCTATAACTTCGTGCCACTCTTGTACCCATGGGCATATCTTCTCATTCCATTGTAGCTCACTGGATTCATAGCCAAGGATTAGGGTTGATGGCTTTTTCTCCCAAATGCATACATAAAACTTTTTGGTGATGTGAAAGCCAGACAATAGGGAGGAAACTTCTCAATCAGCTCCAACATAGTTTCTCCAGGTCTTGTGTGCTAAACTGTTTGAATATGACTAGGTAGCTTTCTGTTGTTGGCACACTATAGGAGAATATACAAAAGTCCTTGCTTTCAATACAAGTGGATTTGAACTTATTTTGGAATAGGTTCATTGCAGGTATAATTAGATTAAGAGGAAGTCATGCAATATTAGGGTAGACATAAATTCCAAAGGCCAGTGCCATATTATAACGTGGGAACATGTAGGTGGTATACAAGGAGACTACTGTGTGATAATGGAGACAAACCAGAGTGACCCAGAAGCAAACTAAGGAGCACAAGACGTACTGGCTAATTCCTGAGGTAAGAAAGGAGGCCTGTAATAGATTCCCCTCCGAGCTTCAGAATGAGCCATCCATGGCTACTATCTTTACTTTGCACTTCTTGCCTCTATCACTATGAGAGAATTTGTTTCTGTACCACTGAGCCCCTTGGGTCATCATCATTTGTCTTGGCAGCCTTAGAAACTAGTCAATTTTCTGCTAGATATGCTTCAAAGTTAGACCATGAATTTTGTTTCCTTTGGCTTAAAGTTAGTTTTCACTTCCAGAAAAATCCTCAGAAGAAATTATTATTGTTTTTCTCAGTGTAAGTGGAGCTCTCTTATATAATTGCCTGTCAGCTAGTAAGGTCACAGATATCCATTTCTTGTTCTTTTGCCAAAATACACAGGGAACAGTTGCTAGAGAAAAAAAAAGAAAGAAAAAGAAAAAAAAGAAAGAAACGAAGGGGGAGGAGAGGGGAGGGTAACCACAAAGATAGGTTTTTACCATACTCTCAAGTCCTCCTGCCTAAAGTCACCAGTACATAGTACATTCTATGGAGACATTTTAATGATCATAGACTTGTGAAATTAATACATGTTCAGAATACACTATATATTATACAAGTATTTCATCAATACAGGAAAATTTAAGAGAGTCATCAAATATCAAATTTCTCTTTGGAATATCTAATATTTAAAAGTAATTTTTGACAATTTTATTTAATCCTACTCTGGTATTGTTAGGTGTGGCTCATATATTTATCTGGGGAATTCTAGGCTTCCAAAACATTTAATTTCCAACAATACAGTCTTTGAACATGGGGCTTGGGGGTCTGTAGAATAATCATAAAAGGAGAAATACATAAATTCTTGAAAGTTTAGAGTTATCAAATTGACTAAATTAATAGAGGAATGGACGACACCCAGAAGCAGAGGTCAGCAGCTAGCCAGTCTCATAGAACAGTCAACGAGCCTGCCGACAGCATGCGGTTTGAACCAGGCCTAACAGAACAGTTCTTTTTTTTTTCTTTTCTGATGTAAATTTTTTTAATGATTTTATTGAGTTCTAGAAAAATGCAGAGCCGTTCTTTTAAGAGTCTTTTGCTGCCCCTTGTGGTGCATGCCTGGAATCCCAGACTTTGGAAGGTTGACCAAGAGGACCACACAATTCAAGACCAGCGGGGGCTACAAAACAAGGCCAGCCTGAGTCACACAGCAGGAACTGTCTTGCGAGTTTGCAGGGACTGTGAAAATGGTCTTTACACATTAAGCAGCAGTCTCCTGCCTGAGTTAGTCCAGACCTCTGTCCTCAGTTCTGACTGCTCATTTCTAATACCTAATAGTGTTTACAAATATTTTTCATTTTAGAAAGAAAAATCAAACAGAGCTCACTGCCTTTAATCTCTCCTTTACAAGAAACACTGCTTTTGTGACCTCGCCTGAACACCTTGTAGCATTTAGTCATCTGTCCTTGGACATTTGCTCCTCCTGTGGCTTCTGTCCCCTCTCCCCATTATGATGCCCTTTAATGACAGCACTGATCAGAACAGGAAAGTAGGCGTCTTTTCTCCTTCTTTCTGTTCCTAGTCTCCCTTTAGGGTTCCCTTTGTCAGAACTAACAGGAAGCTAGCAAGTGGAGACTTGTATTTTGTTTGGAGCAGCGGAGGCCAGAGCTCAGTTTGGCATCACTTAGGAATGAAACAAAATGCAAACCACTAGCAAATCCACTAATAATGGCTCAAAACGTGAGGGTACCTGGTTCTGTCCTTTTTTAAGAGAAAAAAATATGGGGTGAGTATCATTTAGTCAAATGTCAAGGATATGTCTGAGGTACCCTGAGCTGCTACATTTTGAGAGGTCACATTCAAAACACCTAGAAGGAAGAGGAAAACTGACTTGTTCCCAGAAACGCCATATCATAGCTCAGCTAACTGCCTACTAATCACAACAGTGTTTAAGTGTGTTTCAGTAATGAAGAAGACTGGGAAGGTGAGTACTAGATTTTCCTCTGTGTGTGGTGGGCAGTTGATAGAGAAGAAGGCTACAATACGCAGAGGTTTGTCAGCAGTGGGTATCACATGATCTATAAGGAGGTCAAAGTTCTAAATCCACTTGTATCTGTATAGAGAATGCTGCAAAGAACTCAATGAATAAGGTTAAGAGATGCTGCTTAAGTCACCAGGTCCGATGCCATACATTTGTAAACCTAGCACCTTCTAGTCTAAACCAGGGAGATCATAGGCCATCTTAGGGAGTTTCAAGTCAACCTGAATGACATAGTGAGACACTGCTAAAGCAAAACAAAACAGAGACGTTCCAGAAATTTTAAAAAAAAGTTTCTGCGAAGTTGGTCCAAGGCTGTCATACTGGATTCTAAGCACTTGAGATAGGTTGGAGGCAGACCGAATTGAAGAGTGCTTTAGTATAAAGTACCCACTGGATCCCAGATTTACAGCACGGAGTAAAAGAAGATAAAGTATCATATTGAGATCTTGTTATATCAATTGAATGTGGAAATCATAGTTTGGACAGAACATAAATATTTATTTCATACTTATTCTGTTCTTTGTGGCTGCTAGAGAATACAATACTGTTATGCGGCTCGCATTGTCTCTCTAATAGATTGGCTTGCACTGATTACCAAATGATTCCCTTTTCCCCTAAAATGAGGGCCTGCCACTTTGCCCCAGTGCGGGTTGTCACGGTTTCCTAAATCTCCATAGATCTTACCAGAAAAGCATGTCTCCTGGTTTGGTAACTCAAAACAGCCTCTCCTGGTGATCAATCATAAAAAAATAAGTAAAATATGCAAACTAGGAATCGAATTATTCAACATCACTAACACCCAAGACTATCAGATGAGACAATTTGAATAATTGGCTGGAGTGAGAAATCCAATTTAATTTAATCCTTTACTTAATCCTTGACTTTTTTTTTATTATAACAGGCAAAGAATCATGAAATTCTAATTTTGCCAAAACCTTCTTCATGATTTTGCATCAAAAATTTCAGTGTCGCTGATGAGAAAAATGGGTGACACTCAAGAAGCCTGCAATTCCCCTGTGTCAGAACAATGGTCCCTCCCACAGTGCCAAGGCCCTTTCCCAGGAACCTGCTCACACCACAGTAATGTCGCAGGTGTGAACAGGGAATGACCTTGAAAGGAAGAGGCTGAGGTCAGCCATTCAGGAAGCTGCTATTTACTTGTACGAGTTCTTAGAGCAAAGATTCTTTCCTGTTTGGAACCAGGGGATGTGACTATGGAAGAAAAATCGAGTCGAATGACAAGTGGTTTTTTAGGATGGAGAAAGAAGCAAGAGCCAAGAAATATAGATTGCTTCCAACGACAAACGAGAGAAAAGTTAGTCCTTCGAGCCAGTGGAAAGGCACCCAGCTTCATATCTCTAGAACTATAAAGTGATAATTTATGTTGTTTCAGGTCATTAAGTCGATACCGATTTGTTCCAATAGCAAGAGAAAAACAATACAAAACCTGATGAAATAAATACATGATGGCTGGGGATGTGGCTCAGTTGGTAGATTGCTTGCCTAGTGTGCAGAAGACTGGGTTAGATGTCCAGCACCATATCAACCAGGTGTGATGGTTCATACCTACAATCCCTGCACAGGGGTGGTAGAAACAGGAGAATCAGAAGTTCAGTGTTATCTTTGACTGCATAGGGAATTTGGTGCCTGTCTTTGCTAGAGACCTTGTCTCCAAAGAAAAAAATAAGTCAACAAAGAATTTAAGGTCCATAAACATGAAAACAACCGTGCACACACTGATGTTAAAATACTTTAGCTCAGGAAACTGTTGGCTGTCATCTAACCCTTCCCCGGCTCCCTGCTGCTCTCAGAATTTAAAAACAGAGCATCTGCCATCTGAGGAATAATTCCTGTGAGATGCTTTTCTTTGTCCACCCTTCCATGTCCACACAAACACACAGAGATTTGTCTCATTTCCAATATCATTAAAACCAAAGTTAGCTCCCTCTTGCATTATTTACTTTGTTTAAACAGCCCAGCAATAAGACTGGAATAAGAAGTATTTTTCATCTTCACGTGTATATCTTATCTTCATTAGCTTATAGATGGGTTTCTTTGCCATAAAATCTGACTCAGTTTCTTATATACATACCATAAGTTATTCTGTGGCACTAAAAGTACCATGCCTTGTTCAACATCTTCTGCCAGTGTGGTTGAATACTGGTTAATTTCAGTGTTTGCAATGAAAAGGAAACCAGCAAATAAACCAAGAAAAAGGAAAGAAAAGAAAAAAGAAAACTGTCTTCCTACATTGTGTTTGGAGTAGATAGAGTTGAACAAAGTCACAGATGATGAAACATTGCTAGTTTCGTTAGCAAGAGTTTATCTAAAAATCAAGCAGTGTGCTAACAATAGAACCATTAGGAATTAGGAAAGCAATCAAATTATGCTCTGTGTTAAGGCATAGAGATATTTGTTATTGATGCTTCCTGCAATATTCATCTCTGAGATCTCCAAGAAGACTGAAAAGTCTTTGCAGAGATTAGACCTTATGATAGAGCCTGAAGCCTTCTTGGTATCCTTGGGTTCAGTGCAAACAGTTCAAAACTTAAGCTAAGTGTAGGGATTCCAGTACACTCATCTACAGTGACTGAGGCATCCCAGACCAAACTGCCACCCCATCTTTTCAGGTCCTCTGACTCTGCCTACTGAGACTATTTAGAGCTATCTGATTTTTTGTTTGTTTGTTTTTGGCACACCTCAAAATACCCTCTAACACCAGTACATTGTCCTAACGTTCAACCCAGAGGACCCCTCTGTGACTGTCACTCCACTAATGTCGCCATCTTCAATGAATCTTCACCCCACTACCTCCCTGTTGTCTCTAAATTCCAGAAACTTTCTAGACCCTGAGCCTTCTGGGACTTGGTGAAAGAGAGCCCACATATTCTCTGGGAGAACGTCTAGGTCTGTTTTTCATTTTAATTTGTCATGAAGATCAGCATGGCTTTCTTTGCTTCCTCCTTCCATTCCAGATGGATCTGGGAGTCCTTGTTTGGTAACCAAATGGCCCAGTAAGCAGTTTTTCTAACTGATAGTAAAAGTTTCCATGAAGTGAAACCCACCATCCTTACAGAGCAGAAATATGCCAATCAGATGTGGTTTTCCTTTAATAATACTTTCTGTTGCTCTGTAATCTGGGATCTATTTTTTTCATTGATTTTAGCTGTGTAAGCCCACAAACAGTTGCATTAGGATGGGGTGTTGGTTTTGACAAACTGCAATTGCAGCACATTGAAAAATGACCTACCAGTCTGAGAAGGGTACGAAAGTGCTCTTCAGGAGACGAAGGTACTGGGATAGATGCTAATTATACGTTATGCTATGGGTTGATGCCATAAGGCAACTCACAAGGGAATCTGCCTCCTCTCCGGCATCCCATAAAAAGAAACAGCAACTTCTGTGTGTGATATAGTCAGTTTCCAAATTTCCCTTTGTAGTTTGTGCTTGTTATTTCAAAGAGCACATAGTCTAAAGAGACTATATTTGAAGAATTTGTACATGTCAGAAAAGTGGGTTCCTGTCCTGAAATCCCTTACCCGAATGAATCAGAACCTCCATGGGAAATCCAAGGACACACTCTCTCAAAGCTGTAATTTGGTTTTTATGGTTAGGCAAGCTTAGGAGTCATATCCAGGGGCTGAAGAGATGGCTCAGAGGATGAGGACCCAAGTTTAAATCCACAAGACTCACATAAAAAGTCAAGGGTAAGCTGGTCTTTGGTACACACCCTTTATCCTCATGGAGACAAAAGCAGGCCGATATCTGTGAGTTCAAAGACAGCCTAATCTATATAGTGAATTCCAGGCCAGCTAGGGTTGTCCAGTGAGACCTTGTCTCAAATAAGAAAAAAAAAAAGAAAAAAAAAGAAAAGAAAGAAGTCAGATGCAACCATTCGAGTGTGCCTGTGCTGGGCAGGGGTGGGGGTGGGAAAGACTAGGGGCATGTGGGGAGAGGGCTAGTATAGTATAGCATGGTATAGTGAAGACAGAGCAGGGCTCTCTGCTTCGTGCTGGCTGCCATCCTAGCCTAGCTCCAAGTTCAGTGAGAGACCCTGTTTGTGTTTTAAGAAAATAATCCTCCTGACAGAATATTTCTGATAGAATAAAATACTCTTCCTCCTGCCTTCCCACCTCCACCCCCACAGGTCATATCTAGAGCAAAGTGCCAATAATATGTGAGACCACTGACCTATTCCAATAGATGCGAGCCACCCTTTGCATTGAAGGTTCTCCTGGGGTAAAAACTGGGTGAAAACCAGCAGTATTGTCACAATGGAGAAACATTTTCTCCACCTCACAATGGAGAACACCAACACAATGTTGCCGATACTGTGTACCTTGACACAATACTGTAGAAATGAGCTTTGTCCCTGTTCCTTCCTTTAAGACCCATGTTGCTCTAACCATGAGAAGAGTACCAGACAATTCTGACTGAGCTGCCTGCTGTAGAATACAGGAGGAATAAGTCTCACAGCTGCCAAGGTCAGGCCAACGTGGGGATTTTAGCACACTCGATCATAATTCCATGGCACAAAGCAAGGAACGTTTGAGAACTGCCTGAGCCAGCAGGAGGTCAGGGAGCCTGGTGATATGGTGTGCTTTCATAAACAGGATTCTGAAATAGAAAAAAAGAAAAAGAGAGAGGAGGGGAGGGAGAGACAGAGGGTTGTAAAAGAAGAAAGGGAGGGAGGAAGGGAGGGAGGGAAGGAGGGAGGAAGGGAGGGAGGGAGGGAGGGAGGGAGGTAAAGGAACAAAAAGCAAATCCTAAGTAAGATAGGAAAATATGGATTTGAGTTACTGTTGTAGGAGCCCGCTTGTTGATTCCCAGCAGCAGAGACTCCCAAAATAACCACACCTAAACTGTATTAAGTCATTTCTTAGCCAATTACTTAAGCGTATTGCTAGCTAGCTCTTACAGCTAGAATTAACACATCTCCCTTATGTTATATTTTACCACGAGGTTCATGGCCTACTGGTAAACTTTCAGCATGTCTATCTCTGGTGGTGGCTCCATGGCTTCTCTCGACTCCACCTTCTTTCTCCCAGCATTCAGTTTAGTTTCCCCCTGCCTAGCTCTACACTTTTGCCCTATCACAGGCCTAAAACAGTTTCTTTACTAACCAGTGGTATTCATAGTACAGAGAGGGGAATCCCACATCAAGTTACCTCTAGCGTAATAGCTAGAATATTAGCTAGAAGTCTGTTAATTATAACGTAAGGCGCTGAGATGGGTACTGTCGAGAGCATGAAAACCATCACACTACTCTACCAGCTACTCTATAAATCTCACACCACCTTTTTTGTTTGGTTTTCGTTGTTGTTTTTTGATTGTTTGTTTGTTTGTTTGTTTTTTTCAAGACAGGGTTTCTCTGTGTAACAGTTGTGGCTGTCCTAGAACTTGCTTGGAAGACCAAGCTGGCCTTGAACTTACAGGGATCCACCTGACTCTGCTTCCCAAGTGCTGAGGTTAAAGACACGGTCCACCACCACCCAGTGGCAGACTCTATTTTAATTTTTTTTAAGTGAGATTCAAGACAGCGTTTGATCTGTGATGGTGTCCTTGGCATTCCCTTTAAAAGCCTACTCTGCCTATCCACATAGTTTAACAACCATTAAAGTGCCAAATGATTTGACATTGGAATGGTCCTAATTGGTAAGCTTAGATCTTCTACATGTTTTACATGCAAGGCTCCCATGTTGTGTAATTCCAGATGGTTGTATTTGCATGAAATAAAAATTAAAAATAAAATTATCCCTTCATACTATGCTGTGACTGTTTGGAGAATTACTCTGACTTCTACCCAGAGTAGATTCTACCCAGAGTAATTGGAGGAATTGCTACCCCAAGAGAGTGTCTATTAGTGAAATGTGGAGGAGGTGCAGAAGAAGTTAAACTGTAGCCATGAGTGTCCTGGATCCTTTTCTCAAGGCAGAGTGACAGGAAGAAAATGAAGGACCCATTTTAGGTGTATCTGTTTCTGTACCACAAATCCCTTGTGAATCAATGCCATATTTGCCTTCCAAGGGACAGGACATCAGGCCTTCTCACATTTTCCTCCTTACAGCTTTCTGCATAGCTTAGTCTCTTCCAGCTGAGCCTCGCCACTCAGGTAAAACTGGAAAGAGAATATAGGAAATCACAATGTGTATATCTGACAGGTAGACCTAACGACACTAAAGACATTGTTGCCATTCTCTACAGGGTCTGAGTCAAAATAGATGCTATCTTTTTAGTTTGCTTTTTGTTGTGAATATCATAAGTCTCTCTCTCTCTCTCTCTCTCTCTCTCTCTCTCTCTCTCTCTCTCCCTCTCTCTCACACACACACTCACTCACACACACAGAAAGAGGCACACACACACACTCACTCACACTCCTTGATAATTTCTTATAGAGATAAAAGAGCAATAGGAAGAAAGCTAGTACATTCTACAATTGTCCTTCACAGAACAGGGAGGTTAGAAATCGGAGGGATTGCCTATCAACAGTTAAACTATGGATAAAGAACAAAAACAGGAGATGTTTCAAAGATTAACCTTGTAGGTGCTTGTCATTTGACAAGAACACATGTCTAATTGGACATAAAGATCAATCACAGCAACAGTATGCTCTATATTAAGTACCAAGAGCCTCAAATATGTCAAAGTAAGTTCAGAGCTGACCGTACAAATGGTTCTTGTTTTCCTGGACTCTTTGGTATTTGCTGATCTTCTGTTTTGGTTGTTTTCTCCTCTGCTTAAGCAAAAAGAAAATTAAAATGGAAACATCATAACTTTCAAAGATGGTTTCAAGTGGAAAGAAACATAGATGCTGATTTCGCTCTTAGAAGAATAAATTTTTCTGTCCCTAGACTGAGAGTCTAAAAACATTGCATCAAGGACCAGTACAGAGGGTGGCTGGGTTTCCTAGTGCTATTTGTGTCCAATCACCCTTCACAGACAGGAAGATTAATAAGCTATCTTGGGCTGGTTTTGGACCCAATACCCAATATTGTCTTTCTGCAAAAGTTACCTCAAGGTAAGCTGACCAAGGGCAGCAAGCTTATTTGGAGGTCATGTGGCAGTACCGGGGCTGTTGAGCAGGCTGTAAGCACATTGATTTGCCCTTTCTTACCTGGCAAGAACATTTTCATACAAGGGGCATAAAAATTAACTCTAAGAAAAAAAAGATCCTTATTGCAGCAAATTAATGAACTGTTATAGCATGAATAATAAAATCCAGAGGCCGAATAGATAAAGGGGTTAATGTTGAAAATCAGAGAAGCAGAGCAGCCAGCAACTAGAGAGTTCTTTTACCTCTACCAATGCTCAGGCTAAAGGGGCGATCCTGTCCTCTGATTACACTGCTCCTCAGATTGCTTGTCTCCACCAAACCTCAGACTGCAGACTGTAGACTCCAGTGAGTTCCTGTCTCTTCCTCTTTATATTCCTCTCTCCACCCAGCCATATCACTCCTGTCTCCACCTGCCTAGCATTGGAATTAAAGGCATGGGATCCCAAGTGCTGGTATTAAAGACATATGACTCCCAAAACATTGGGATTAAAGGTGTGACCCACACCACCTGTATCAGTTTCTATATCAATCTTGTGTAGCCCAGAGGAGACTAGAACTCACAGAAATTCATCTGCATTTGTCTCCCGAGTTCTAGGATTAAAGGTGTGCACCACCACTCCCTGACCTCTAACGACTTATCTTTGCACTCTGATCTTCAGGCATGTTTTACTTATTAAAGTACAAATAAAATATCACTACACACTGCTGCTTGGAGAGTCCCCATGTACAAAGGCCATCTTATGCATATATGGCACAGCATGTAACTGTGTACATAAATACTTGTGTTATATATATATGTGTGTGTGTGTGTGTGTGTGTGCTCATATACACACATGCATACACATAGATACAAAAACTTTTTATTCTTTAATTGTTTAAGAGTTCAGAAACATTTGAAGAGCATGGCTGTGAAAACTAAAGGTTTACAGTTGATTTTTTCAGTGTCTATTCCTCCAAAAGTAATCCTCTAGAAACTTCTGTTGATGAAAGTCATGAAGATGAAGTTGAATTCACATTGTCTACTCTGTAGTGGAAACTGCAACTCTGCCTCCAGAACCCATGAAGGTCTTTTTGTGTTTGCATTATGAGCATGAGGGCCCTGCAGGTCAAAGTCTCTAAATTACAGAGTTTACAGTACTCAAAAAAAAAAGTGGAAAGGATTGCCTAAATATAGCTACAGTCAATGCTTCACCACCAGCATTTTGCTGCCAGGACCTGACCGTGCCAACAGCTCTGCCACCATCATTGGGGACATGAACCAATACAGAAAAACAGAGAAATTTTCAGAGTGATACAAGGTCAACTCAGCAAGAACCAGCAAGATGGTGGTAAATGTTTCTAGGTCGTCCAGGATGCAAGCAAGCAAGACCTGACTGAGTACCCGTCTCCATTTGGGGAAGCTGTAGATTGTTCAATTAAAGCAGACTCAGTCAGTGCAAGGCTAAGAGGATCTATATTTGGACTTTTCAACGATGCTGTGAGTGTTGATGAAGTTTTGAAACTGAAAGAACACAATCTAGATGACAAATCGATAGAAGACCTCCACAAAGGGCCAGAGCTTTAAAAGGAAGAGAATCCCTCAAAGGGTTTTTTGGGTAGATTGAGGCCAGTTATTTCAAGAATATTTTGAAGCCTTTGGAGAGATTAAAAATATAGACTATCCCAAGGACACAAAAACCAATGGAAAAAGATAATTCTATCTATCGCATGTCCAGATGAAGAGCAGTAAAGAAACTGATAGGAAACGGGCATCCACAAATGTGAAACCCCAAGAGGTGTACAGGGAATGACAGCAACAAAAAAGAGGAGCTACAGCTGCGGACAAGGTGGTACTAGGGGATGTGGGTGGGCCAGGTCAAGTAAAAAGTGATATCAAGGCTTAATTAATTATTATGATCAAAAATTTAGAAATGATAGTAGTAGTACCTATGGCCGTGATCAAAAATATACTGGCTATAGCAGATATAATTGTACTGGGTGTCGCTATAGGGACTATGGGGATATGCAGGCTGCAGTGGTTAACAGAGCACTTAGGACAAAGCACCTGGGGGGATGACAACCACCAAAGTATTTACCAACCATACTAAAGGGGGACATTATAAGAAAGGAGGAGATGCAGAGAAACCATTTTCCAGGATGACCCTGACAATTGTTTCATCATCTGCTGATCTAAGATGATGATTTTGCAAACGGCGTTCTGGTGCACATCATACAATTGTATCCAGCTGTGGATAACTGCCAGTGAGTTTTCTTGTTTTAATTTGGTCCTGTGATATCTCTGTTGTGACTCAATGTGGATTTATGTCTATACAAATTTTATTTGTATGACTTCACATTAACCCTCAAAAATGATTTCTTGTATGAAAAATAAACAGCAAGAATGCAAGGCAAAGTCAGTCTCTCCGTGCATCATTCACTTCCAAGAAAGTCACTTACAAATCTTTGTTGACTGCAGACTTTACCAAGCACTGTAGTGTGATTCTTGTGCGTGAGAAATATAAACTCCCTGAAAAGGGTATCAAGAAGTACTATGAGTTGAACATTCCTTATCCAAAGCTTGGGACCAAAAGTATTTCAAATTTGCTTTTAAAAATGTATAAAATATTTCTATATGAGACAACAGTGCAAGCATGAAACTGATTTCTATCCTACCTATGTCGTAAACACATGCTTACAGGAATGAAATATTGTCAATGTGATTGCATTTTAAACACCATCTTTTCTTTTTCCCCTCTACCTATTCTTAATGTGTATATGCTGTGTGTGTCAGTGTGTATACCATGGCATAAGTATGGGGGTTGGAGGACAACCCTCAGGAGTCAGTTCTTTCCTCCCCTAGTGGATTTTGGGGATCAAACTCAGGTTATCAGAGTTGAGTCCCTGAAATTTTGTTCAGAATCAACCACAATCTTTTTTTATGTGGCCAGATATAGACTTTTGCACTATGGTGTGATATCAGGATACAAAAGGTTTTATATTTATATATTATTTCCAGATCAGGGAGCCTTCATCTGTAGCTCACAGTTACACACTGTTGCTTAAGGCACCTTCTGAGCTATTATTATTAACTTATGTCCATTGTATAAATGACAGATTTCATTAGAGCATCCTCAAGTATATAGAATGAGTATTTGATCTTATGCACCCACCCTTTGCCCTCTCCTGTTTCTCCTCACTCTTGCTGGTCCCCTTCTCAAACAATCGTCCCTGGACTTTCAAGTCTTTTTTTCTAATTTTCTTTCCACATATGAGAAAAAATGTAGAATAATATTTTACTTAGATTGCAGAACCTCTGGTTCCATCAATTTTTTTGATCATAACACAGTTTTATTCTTCTTGATGGCTGGGTAGTATACCATTATATGTGTGCATCAGATTCTTTACTCACTCATATGACCTTGGGCACCTAGGCTGAATCCACCATTTGACTGTCATGAAAGGCACTGTAATAAGCATGAAGAGGCTGGTTTAGTTTCCTTTCAATATGTATCCAGAAGCAGGATATATGCATAATAAAATTGATGTTGGGTTTTCTGTCCTGCCCAGTTTCTGCAGTCATTAAGTCCCAAAGAAGTCACACAGAGGTCTACATTAACTATAAACTGATTGGCCCATTAGCTCAGGCTTCTTATTAACTCTTACAACTTATATTAGCCCATTATTCTTGTCTGTGTTAGTCACATGGCTCAGTACCTTTGTCAGCGAGGCAGTCACATCTTGCTTGTTCTGTGGCAGGTCCCAACTGTAGAAAGAGCTTCCTTCTTCCCAAAATACTCCTGTTCTCATTGACTCACCTCTACTTCCTGTCTGATTGTCCCACGTATACTTCCTGCCTGGCTACTGGTCAATCAGTTTTTATTTAAAATATAATTGACAGAATACAGATCCTGGTCCCACACTATAAAATGTTCCCAGTTTTAGGTGTCCGAGGATCTGTAGACTGATCCCACAGTTTCTACACTAGCTCACATTCCCTCCAAGACTGTAGAAGCTCTTTTTCATCACAGCCCCACCTGTGTTTTTAGTTTACTTTCTGAGTGATAACCATTCTGAGAGAATGATTCTGATGGAATATGACTGCAATTCTGCTGTATTTTCTTCTATTCCATTAACATTATTAACTTAGGGAAATGGCATTACTATCACCAATTTTGGAGACAGAGAAATTGAGGTATAGAGAGTTTGAACCAATGTAAGATCTCTGGCAGAAAGTGATATTGGAGGTTTATTTCAAATAGTGAATGTTGGTATCAAATCATGGTAGAGTGGAGATGCAAATTTGTTTATCAAGCTTTAACTCTCAAAACGAGAGCAGTCTGCTGATGGGCAAGCCTGGGCTATTATAGTAAAACCATGTCTCAACAAAGGAAAGGAAATAATCAGATAGTAAGAAGGAATTGATGAAGTTATAAATGAAACCACAGTCAAATCCTTTTATGTTTGTTTCTAGGTGTGGTAAAACAGCGTTTCAAGATCAGTGGGGTAACAGCAACATATCTATTTTTTGTCCTTTTCTGGGGGACAGATATCTTAAAAAGGGGGTTACTTGTCCACAATTCCTCCATAGGATCTAGAGAAAAAGCGTTCTTTATTTTTTCTATTGTTTCCTGGTATTCATCCACTTGTGGCAGTGTGTCTCTAAACTCTGCCCCTCTTGGCCCTCTTCTCAGGGGCTTAGTTTTCTTCTTGGTCTGATAAGATTGGTATTCCAATCGAGTTTCAGATGTATTTAATCAAGTATATCCCCGTCTCCACCCTTATCTAAGAAGCATCTTCAATGTCCCCATTTCCAAAAAAGGCTATGCTCTTGGACTGAGTAGACACAAATTGAGTATGGTTGTCACATTCTCCAACCCACCACACTTACTTAAGCCTTTTTGCTACATGCTAGCAGACTTGTCAGAATTGTAATGTCAGTGCAAAACAGCTCTCACCTCAAAGAGAAGATAATTTATTCTGAGAAATATGAATGGCCATTGCCTGGGATCACAGATTCAAGTTTCCTCAAATGTTTTTTTTCTAACTTAGAAGCTCATAGTGAACTTTTATAGCCACAGAACAACATATTTAATACTTTATATTTTATGTGTAAGTGTGTATGTGTATAAATATATATCTCAAGGTGTTTGCTGATTGTATCTTACTTTTCTTTCATATCTCATCCTAGCAAAAGCAACTTATGGGAGAAAGGAGTTTATCTCAGCTCACAGTTCTAGGTTGCAGTCCATCACTGTAGGGAAGTTGGAGTAGGAAGTACTTGAAGTCAAGAGCAAAGAGAGAACAAATGCATGCATGCCTTGTACATAGCTTTTTCTCCACTTTTGTATAGTCTAGAAGCCAAATCTAGGGAATTGTACCACCCACAATAGGCTGGGTCTTCAACTAGCATAATCAAGGCAATTCTTCACAGATGTGCCAACCTGATCTAGATGGTCCCTCGCTGAGACTCTTCCAGGTGATTCTAAAATGGTTCAAGTGGACAATTAAAACTATCACATTGGGTAAGCAGCTTATAGTAAAGCAGGGAAATTTCCATGAAGGTTTCAGATGTTATCTGATATCAGTTCACTTTGGATGAGTGAAAGGTAGTGGTTTACTAAACTTACGCATTCCAAAGGATCTGCTTGATAGGCGAAAGGATGCTAAGTCATAAACAGGAATAGATGTAAAATGGCTAGGAAACGGACAAAACATAGCCCCAAATTATGTTACTCTGGATCTGCTGTATTCAACCTCTCCAGAGTCACCACATTCTAGTTCATTAGGTTTGTAGAATTTTGAACATGGATATGACTTATTGCTTTCTTTTTGAACACTTCAGTTTACAATCGTCTAAAGATTACTAAAAAGTCAGGCTTAGAAAATGTCCCCTTAACACACTGGCTATTAATCTGAATGCCAAGGATCCTCAAAATTTTTACACAGAAATTCTTCCACCAGAATGAAAACTCTGATAAGTTGGCTTTTCAGCACTTGTCTTCCCTCACAGCATTCTTACCTGACACTTGCCTTCACTGAGAAGCCCTGGGCCATATCAGCACCCGTCATGATAAAGCACCAGAGAATATAGGATTCCATATCAAAAGCCAAAACCCCAAACACTGAGAGATGAAACTTCGCTGAAGGACTCGGCTGTGCAGATGCAATCTCCCGTCAGGACAAAAATATTCTCCAGTCACTTAAAGGAAAGTAGATCACAACAGGAACACAAGTTGTCAGTGCTGGGTATTTTTAGAGCCTTCGGAGAACAGAACTAGAAGATAGCAATGACTTTCAGATAAAAACATCTCCGCAAACTCGAGTCTGTCTTCTAAAAGTCAAATGATCTTGATGAGAAATGAACTCCATCAGATTTCTTCAGAAACAGTTATTTGTACACTGCCAATTTCCTGATGATTCAGGACTGGGGGTCTGTCCACTGAAAATATTTCTGGTTACCATTGCTCCCTAGAAAGGATCTGCAGCCAGGCCCCACTGGAAATGGCATTCAGTACATTCACCATCAGGTGACGGAGGGAAGAGGGCCAGGCAGGAATGGAGGAAACTTCTCCGAGAAGCTTACTACTCATCCATTGGATAAGGTTGACCCAGAAGACCGGCCCTCTTCACCAAACTTCATCAACAGCCAGAGAAGTGAGAGTGACCACTACGGCTTCCTTAAGGTCACATTCCCAAAGGACAGTGCAAAGGTTTGAGTGCGAATTTTTCCCCATAGAATCAGACATTGAACACTTGGTAGAGCTGTCTGGGCAGGTTTAGAAAGTGCAGTCTTCCTGAAGGAAGTATGTCACGGGGGTGGGGGCTTTAATAGCTTGAAGCCCCACACCACCTCCACCTTTCTCCGCTTTGTGCTTACATCTGAAGGCCTGAGCTCTCAGCTGGCCGCTCCTGTCACTCTGCCTACCTCTTACTGCCATGCCTCCCCACCATGATGGGGTCTTACCATTCGAGAACGCTGAGACAAAATAAACACCTCTTTGTATAAGACGCCTTGGTCACGGCGTTTTGTCCCAGCAACAGGAAGAAAGTAATAAAGACGGTGACAGAAAGCATCATTTGGTCTCAAAAAGTAAGGTCCTTTGCCACCTTTCATAACATACAGCTCTTCAGCATACACGCTTTTCAGTCAATGATAGTACTTCTCTAGAAATAATATCCCTACATGCTAAGGAGACTGGGTGATTCCTTGATGTTTCAAGCATCGTTCTGGGTTTTCTCTTTAGAAACATGACTGTAATTTATTAAATAGTCCCCAGCTGAGTAAGTACTCTTGAGAGTTTACTGTTCAAAACAGTTTCAAAGACTTCATGGAAGTCATGAATTGTGAAAATGAATTCATTTTGGATTAGAAAGCCAGGAGAAAAATGTGGAAAGCAGAAACTTCAACGGATATAATAATGAGGGAATATTTACTGGGTATAAAAAAGGATGTGATATGTAAGAAGGTAGTAGCCTATATGTACAGATGGCGTGAGAATAGAAGGCAAACTGTCTAGGAAGGTGATGATGAAGAGGGGGAAGGGGAGAGTAGGGGATATTATACGCTTGCTTGAAAATACATGGCGAACCCAGAACAGTAAAATAGAAAGAAATAATTTACCAAAAAAAATGCTGCTATTAACAAATAGAAGAACCAATAGTACACTAAAAAGATGTCTACGGGTATTAAAAAAGAATAAAGAAACAGCAACTGGCCTTGGCTAACAAAGCAGTTTAAAGATCAATTAAGAAATATGTAATGACTATTATAAGTTGGAAAAAGACTGGAACAGAAATATAAAAGAAAACAAATGGTCCCAAATATAAATTAACTTTCAGTATTCCTCACAGCAGAAGCGGTTTTCAGTTAGCAGATGGCACACATCGCATTGTCTGCAGCGTTTACTGAGCACCATTATCCAGCGGTAGTTCAATGCTTTATATCTGCTATCTTCCAACAGCTCAATGTTAGGAGGCCCTCTAGTCTGTCCATTTTACAGGTGAGAAAATAGAAGACTAGGGATG
Source organism: Myodes glareolus (assembly GCF_982192425.1). NCBI lineage: Eukaryota > Metazoa > Chordata > Mammalia > Rodentia > Cricetidae > Myodes > Myodes glareolus. Next base: position 15,883,053 of record NC_142027.1, read on the forward strand.
TAAATAGTTTAGATAAGATCACAAGTCTAGAAGACCGCAGGCAGGGACTCTTCTGACCAGCGAGGGGCTCTGATCCTGTGCAGGGGTAAGTGTGTGGACCGGTGAGGGGACACACAATATTCCCGCCATCCTTATCTCCCTGGCTACTCCAAAGGGGCAGCTTCCCCCAGCTAATCCCTCTCTCCTGCTACGCCATCCCAGCTTTTGGCCTCGAACCCCTCCCCTCCCCTCTCCCTTCTTCGGGGCTTAAATTCCTCCATCTCAGCTGGGGCGGGCACCGAGGGCCGGGGCAGGCGGTGAGAGCAAAGGGGCGGGAGTCCCTTTGTTCTGATAGCCGGCCTGCAGCAGCTAAGACCGCAGGCAGGGACTCTTCTGACCAGCGAGGGGCTCTGATCCTGTGCAGGGGTAAGTGTGTGGACCGGTGAGGGGACACACAATATTCCCGCCATCCTTATCTCCCTGGCTACTCCAAAGGGGCAGCTTCCCCCAGCTAATCCCTCTCTCCTGCTACGCCATCCCAGCTTTTGGCCTCGAACCCCTCCCCTCCCCTCTCCCTTTTTCAGGGCTTAAATTCCTCCATCTCAGCCAGGGTGGGTACCACGGGTCTGGATAGGTGGTGAGTGCAAAGGGAAGGAAGTCCCTTTGTTCTAATAGCCTGCCTGCAGCTAGCTAAGACTGCAGGCAAAGTGATTCCTGGATAGCAAGGGACACTAATCCAGTAGAAGAAGACCCAGCGGAGGGAAGACCATTGGAGAGCATCTGAAGGAAGAGATGGGCAGGCGCCAAGGCAAGAATTCCTCCAACAATCTGAAAAACAACATGAAATCACCAGATCCCAGCAATCTTACGACAGAAGGACTCGAACACCCTATTCCGGAAGAAGTGGAAAACAGTGTCATTATGAAAGCAATAGAGTCTCTAAAACAGGGTATGAATAACTCACTTAAAGAAATAGAAGAGAAATATAACAAAAAAATGGAAGAAATGAGTAAAGAAATGGAAGACAAATATAACAAAAAGTTTGAAGAAATGAGTAAATTCGTAAATGATACCCTGGGAAACCAAGAAAAAGCAATCAAACAGGTAATGGAATCAGTGCAAGAATTGAAAACTGAAATGGAGGCAGTGAAGAAAACACAAACCGAGGGCCGGCTGGATATGGAAAATCTAGGTAAACGAACGGAGACTACAGAATCAAGCTTAACCAATAGAATACAAGAGATAGAAGAACGAATCTCAGATTATGAAGACACCATAGAGAAAATAAACGCCCTGACCAAAGAAAACAGCAAATCCAACAAATTCTCATCACAAAACATTCAGGAAATATGGGACATAATAAAAAAAACCAAATCTAAGAATAATAGGAGTAGAAGAAGGAGAATTGCAGATCAAAGGTCCAGAAGATATATTCAACAAAATTATAGAAGAAAACTTTCCCAACCTAAAGAGGGATATTCCTATGGAAGGTGCAAGAAGCATACAGAACACCGAATAGACTGGATCAGAAAAAAATGTCCCCTCGCCATATAATAATCAAAACACAAAGCAGTCAGATTAAAGAAAGGATATTAAGAGCTGCAAAGGAAAAAGGTCAAGTAACCTATAAAGGTAAACCTATCAGACTTACACCAGACTTCTCTATAGAAACCATGAAAGCCAGAAGGTCCTGGATAGAGGTACTGCAGAAATTAAGGGACCATGGATGCAAGCCCAGACTACTTTACCCAGCCAAGCTTTCGTTCACTATCAACGGAGAAAACAAAATATTCCAGGATAAAAACAAATTTAAACAATATGTAACTACTAATCCAGCCTTACAGAGAATACTAGAAGGAAAATTACATCCCAAGGAATCCAACACTGCCAACACTGACTACAATAATTCAGACATCTAGCGACCCTTCACTAGCACAATTCAAAGAAGGAAAACACATACACTCTATTACCACCAAAAAAATGACTGGAGTCAACAACCAATGGTCATTAATATCTCTTAATATCAATGGACTCAATTCACCTATAAAGAGGCACAGACTTAGAGATTGGATACGAAAACAGGATCCAACATTCTGCTGTTTACAAGAAACACACCTCAACCACAAAGACAGCCACCTACTCAGAGTAAAGGGTTGGGAAAAGGTCTTCCAAGCAAATGGACCTAAGAAACAAGCGGGTGTGGCCATTCTAATATCTAACAAAATCGACTTCAAACTAAAATCAATCAGAAGAGATGGAGATGGACATTTCATACTCATAACAGGAACAACTCATCAGGAAGAAGTCTCAATCCTGAATATCTATGCCCCTAATGTAAAGGCACCCACATATGTAAAAGAAACTCTTCTAGAACTCAAGGCAGTCATCAAACCACACACGCTAATAGTAGGAGACTTCAACACTCCTCTCTCACCAATGGACAGGTCAATCAGACAGAAACCAAACAGAGAATTAAGAGATTTATTGGAGGTATTGAATCAAATGGACTTAACAGACATCTATAGAACACTCCACCCAAATAGGAAAGAATATACCTTCTTCTCTGCAGTTCATGGAACCTTCTCGAAGATTGACCACATACTCGGCAACAAAGCAAACTCCCACAGATACAAAAAAATATTAGTAACCACCTGTGTCTTGTCAGATCACCATGGATTAAAATTAGAATTCAACAACAATGCTACCCCCAGGAAGTCAACAAACTCATGGAAGTTGAACAGTCAACTACTAAATCACCCCTGGGTCAAGGACGAAATTAAGAAAGAAATTAAAGTCTTCCTTGAATTTAATGAAAACAAAGACACAACATACTCAAACCTATGGGACACTATGAAAGCAGTGCTAAGAGGAAAGTTCATAGCAATAGGTGCCCAAATAAAGAAAACGGAGAAAGCACACATTGGAGACCTAACAGCACACTTGAAAGCTCTAGAAAAAAAAGAAGCTGATTCACCCAGGAGGAGTAGAAGACTGGAAATAATCAAACTGAGGGCTGAAATCAACAAAATAGAAACACAGAAAACAATCCAAAGAATCAATGAATCAAAAAGCTGGTTCTTGGAGAAAATCAACAAGATTGACAAACCCCTATCCAAACTAATCAAACGGCAGAGAGAGCACATGCAAATTAATAGGATCAGAAATGAAAAGGGGGATATAACCACAGACTCAGAGGAAATTCAGAGAATCATTAGATCTTACTACGAAAGTTTATATGCCACAAAGTTGGAAAATGTAAAAGAAATGGACATTTTTTTAGATAAGTACCATATACCAAAGTTGAACCAAGAACAGGTGAATAATCTAAATAGACCTGTTAGTCGTGAAGAACTAGAAGCTGTTATCAGAAATCTCCCTACCAAAAAAAGTCCAGGACCAGATGGTTTCAATGCAGAATTCTACCAGAATTTCCAGGAAGAGCTAATTCCTATACTCCTTAATGTATTCCATAATATAGAAACAGAAGAGTCATTGCCAAACTCCTTTTATGAAGCTACAGTTACCTTAATACCAAAACCACACAAAGACACAACCAAGAAAGAGAATTACAGGCCAATCTCACTCATGAACATCGACGCGAAAATTCTCAATAAAATCCTGGCAAACCGAATCCAGGAACACATTAGAAAAATTATCCATTATGATCAAGTCGGCTTCATCCCTGAGATGCAGGGCTGGTTCAATATACGCAAATCTATCAATGTAATCCATCATATAAATAAACTGAAAGAAAAAAATCATATGATCATTTCATTGGATGCTGAAAAAGCATTTGACAAAATTCAACACCCATTTATGATAAAGGTGTTGGAGAGACTGGGGATACAAGGATCATACCTAAATATAATAAAAGCAATATACAGCAAGCCGACAGCTAACATCAAATTGAATGGAGAGAAACTCAAAGCCTTTCCACTAAAATCGGGAACACGACAGGCTGTCCACTCTCTCCATACCTCTTCAATATAGTGCCTGAAGTTCTAGCAATAGCAATAAGACAACATAAGGAGATCAAGGGGATTCGAATTGGAAAGGATGAAGTTAAACTTTCGTTATTTGCTGACGATATGATAGTGTACATAAGTGACCCCAAAAACTCTACCAAAGAACTCCTACAGCTGATAAACACCTTTAGTAACGTGGCAGGATACAAGATCAACTCCAAAAAATCAGTGGCCCTCCTATACACGAAGGATAAAGAAGCTGAGAGGGAAATCAGAGAAACATCACCTTTCACAATAGCCACAAATAGCATAAAATATCTTGGGGTTACTCTAACCAAGGAAGTGAAAGACCTATTTGACAAGAACTTTAAGTCTTTGAAGAAAGAAATTGAGGAGGATACCAGAAAATGGAAAGATCTCCCTTGTTCTTGGATTGGGAGGATCAACATAGTAAAAATGGCAATTCTACCAAAAGCAATCTATAGATTCAATGCAATCCCCATCAAAATCCCATCAAACTTCTTCACAGACCTTGAGAAAACAATAATCAAGTTTATTTGGAAAAACAAAAAACCCAGGATAGCCAAAACAATCTTACACAATAAAGGAACTTCAGGAGGCATTACCATCCCTGACTTCAAACTCTATTACAGAGCTACAGTATTGAAAACAGCTTGGTATTGGCATAAGAACAGAGAAGTCGACCTACGGAATCGAATAGAAGACCCGGATATTAACCCACAAACCTATGAGCACCTAATTTTTGACAAGGGAGCTAAAGGTATACAATGGAAGAAGGAAAGCATCTTTAACAAATGGTGCTGGCATAACTGGATGTCAACCTGTAGAAGGATGAAAGTAGATCCATACCTATCACCATGCACAAAACTCGGGTCCAAATGGATTAAAGACATCAACATTAATCCGTCCACTTTGAACCTGATAGAAGAGAAAGTGGGAAGTAGTCTACAAGATATAGGCACAGGAGGCCTCTTCCTAAGTAGGACCCCAGCAGCACAGACAATAAGAGAAACAATGAATAAATGGGATCTACTGAAACTGAGAAGCTTCTGTAAAGCAAAGGACACTGTCAGTAAGACAAAAAGGCTGCCTTCTGACTGGGAGAAGATCTTCACCAACCCCTCATCAGACAAAGGTCTGATCTCCAAAATATACAAAGAACTCAAGAAACTAGGCACTAAATCTCTAACTAACCCAATTAAAAAATGGGGTACTGAACTGAACAGAGAATTCACAACAGATGAACTTCGAATGGCCAGAAGACACTTAAGGTCATGCTCAACCTCCTTAGCGATCAGGGAAATGCAAATCAAAACCACTTTGAGATACCATCTTACACCTGTCAGAATAGCTAAAGTCAAAAACACCAATGATAGCCTATGCTGGAGAGGATGTGGGGTTAGGTGAACACTCATCCATTGTTGGTGGGAATGCAAACTTGTGCAGCCACTGCGGAAATCAGTGTGGCGGTTTCTCAGGAAACTGGGAGTCAACCTCCCTCAGGACCCAGCAATTCCACTCTTGGGAATTTACCCTAGAGATTCCCTAGCATACAACAAAAGCATTTGTTCAACTATGTTCATAGCAGCACTATTTGTAATAGCCAGAACCTGGAAACAGCCGAGGTGCCCCTCAATAGAAGAATGGTTAAAAAAGGTGTGGAACATATACACGTTAGAGTTTTACTCAGCGGTAAAAAAATAATGACATCTTGAATTTTGCATGCAAATGGATGGACATAGAAAACGCTTTACTGAGTGAGGTAAGCCAGACCCAAAAAGAGGAACACGGTATGTATTCACTCATAAGTGGATTCTAACCATAATTTAAAGGTATTTGACCCTATTTTTCGTGATCCTAGAGAAGCTAAATAAGAAGACGATCCTGATGAAGATTATTTAGCTATCCGCCAGGAGGTAGGAAATAGTCAAGAGTCCCAGGTAACCTTGGGTGCATGGGGGGGGGGGTGGGAGGGTTGTTGGAAGGGGAGAGGGTTAGAGAGAAGGGAGTAGGGGAGGAATGGAGAAAGCTCGGTTGACCGGGATGGGGGGAAGGGAGGAAGGATGAATGTGGGATCAGGGAAGAATATATTTCAACTAAGGGAGTCATTTTAGGGTTTATAGGAAACTTGATTATATATGGGATCCCAGGTCCAAGGAGAGATCCCCAGATTGTTCTCTGGACAGAGGAGAGGGTGCCTGAACCGGCCTTGGCCCACAACCATACTGATTAATATTTTGCATGTCACCATAGAACCCTCATCTGGCGATGGATGGAGATGGAGGCGGAGAACCACGTTGGAACACTGGACCTAGCTCCCTAGGTCCAAATGAGAGGCAGAAGGAAAGAGATCGTGAGCAATGAAGGCAAGGGCACAGGAAACCTTCATCCGACGTTGGATGGCGATACAGATGGAGACCCATATTGGAACACCGAACTGAGCACTCCACAGTCCAAATGAGGAACAGAATGATGAAGAAAATAAAAAAAGTAATCAGGACTGCGAGGGATGCGAGCACCCACTGATACAAGGGGACTGATATAATGAGAGTTCACCAAGGCCTGTTGGACTGGGACTGAACGAGGACATGATCCAACCAGATTCTCTGAATGTGGCTGGCCCGGAGCCTTTTTGAAAAGCCATTGACAATGACACTGGGACTTGCTTCCTCTGCATATACTGGATTTTGGCGCTCCAGTCTGTTTGGACTCTCACCTTCCCTGGACCTGGAGGGAGGGGGGAGGAACTCGAACTTCCCACAGGGCAGGAAACCCTGACTGCTCTAGGGGATGGAGAGGGAGGAGGAGAGGAGGTGGGGGGAGTGGGAGGGTGGTGGGAGGAGGGGCTGAAATGGAAACTTTTATAATTTAATAATAAAAAAAGAAAAAAAAAAGATCACAAGTCTAGCAATTAGCCGAGTCAGACTCTCAACCTTGCAATCTGGTCTTATAGTCTTGCTGTCAAGCACCATATTTGAATAATGTTAGGTGCAGGCAAATTTGTACAACTGCATATTTATTAAGCAGAGCGGTGTTTTACACAAAAATCCTAGAACATATATTTTTGAGTGGGGATGAGAAATTTAATGACAATGATGTGTACATTTGGGATGGACCCTTCCATAGGACCCAGAGCAGCTCTGACACCAAAAATAAACAAAGCTGAAATATGTAATAAAAAATGAAGGTGGATGATTGGGGAGTCATGTTATATGAGAGAATCTTCTAGGTAACCTTGGAAACAAAGTCACTGGCAGGAAAAAAAAGTAATGGGAAATAGGAGAGAGACCTATCATGATCAGAACAAAGTTATCCTCATATGAGAGGAGTCACCATGGGAGGAGGTGCTGGGATTTCAGGCTTGCATCACCATGCCTGGCTTCTTCTTTTTTAAAATATTTTATTTATTATGTATACAACATTCCTTCTAAGTACACCTGCACACCAGAAGGGGGCACCAGATCTCATTACAGATGGCTGTGAGCCACCATGTGGTTGCTGGAAATTGAACTCAGGACCTCTGGAAGAGCAGTCAGTGCTCTTAACTGCTGAGCCATCTTGCCAGCCCATACTTGACTTCTTTCTCTTGGGCAAAAAGCAGTGGTGGAATTGGAGAATCTTAAGTAAAGTACACATTGTCATTTATATAAAAGGGACAATGTGCTTGCATTGTCTTATTTTTAATTAATTAAAATTTCAAAGTGGTTAAAAAATTTTAAAGGAATACCTCAGGTACTCTTGCTTGCAAGATTTCACGGTGCTGAGCACAATCGTGTACACAGCGACCTTTTGTTCAGCAACATCCATGGACTTAGCATATTTAGACCTTCCAGCTTGAAGCTGTCTGGTATGGTGTGTGCCAGGTCTATATAACCAACTGCCAGCTTGGTTTGTGTTGTACTGTGATGTTCAAACTATGATGAAATTGTCCCATGATGCATTTCTTAGAATGTGCTTATGCTGCAAAGCAATATCTAATTGTACATCTGCATGAACAAGTTCCAGCTCTTCAATATCCCATCTGGGGTTGGTGTCATCAGCTTTGAGTCTCATCCATTCATAACATACAGTGGAAAGACGCTAGGGCTCTACCTATTTCTCTGATGAAGAATGAACATATTTTTGGGTAAATATTACAGTAGATTGTCTCATATGTTCTCATTGGAATGTTTGTTCAGATCTGTAGTCTAGTTTAAGTTGAATTTATTTGTTCTTTGTATATTCTAGGTGCAATTCTTTAATTTTTCATAGAAGCATGTTATGTTTCCTTCTTCACTGGGCAGCTATTAACCTTTCCAGGTTCTTGATACATTTTTCTCATGGCATATATCATATGTTTTGATAAAATACAATTTATCTTGTCTTGTCTTGGTTTATTTAGATTGACTAGCAACCTGTATTCTAAAATGTTTATACCTTCACTTCAAAATCATTTTAGAAGTTTTATTTTTCAAAGCTTAAATGTTTAACTTTTGTATTTGCATCACTGATTCTAGGCTAATTTTCATATATGGTACAATTTTCATATATAGTACATTTAAAGTACCTTAGAACCATCTTTTGAATTTGGGGATTTCATACGGATGTACACTGTATTTGTATCCCTCCCACTTCCAGTTTCTCCGCATCCCTTGAACCAGCCTTCTCGTATTAATTATCTCTGTGACATCCACACACACTCCCGAGTTCAGTCAGTGCTGCTTTTATTTGCAAGTGTTGAGGATTGAGCACTTAGGATTGGAGTTTCATTTCTGGGGGAAAAACTGATTTAGAACCACTGTTTAGAGTAATTGGCCATCGTGGGTGTGAGCAAAGGACAATGATACATATGTGTGAGAGTGCCACACTGAAATTTAATTAAAGAAAATTATGTATTTTAAATCTAATCTTATATAAACAAAGAAGTCACTTTGGGTTTCTCTGTGATATGTGGTATTGTATTGATCCTCCCTCTAGGGCTTCACTGTATTGATAAGGGTAAGTTTTTCCCTCTTTTTTAAATTTTTTAAAAAAGAAAACAAACTATCTTTTTTCATTTTACATACCAGTCCCAGTTCCCACTCCCTCTCCTCCTCCCAGTCCCCCCACCTTCCCCTCTACTCCACTCCCATCCCCTCCTCAAAGAGGGTAAGGCACATTACTTTGGGGAGGGTCCAAGGCCCTCCCTATTTTACCTAGGTTGAGCAATGTATCCATCCAAAGAGAATGGGTTCCCAAAAAGCCAATACAAGCAGTAAGGATAAATCCTGGTGCCATTGCCAGTTACCCCACAGTCTGCCCCAGCCACACAACTGTCATCCACATTCAGAGAGACTAGCTTGGTCCTATGCTGGTTCATTCCCTGTCCAGCTGGAGTTTGTGAGCTCCCATTAGCTCAGGTAAACTGTTTCAGGGGTGTCCCCATCATGGTCTTAACCTCTTTGCTCATATTCTCACTCATCCCACTCTTCAACTGGACTTGGGGAGCTTAGCTCAGTGCTAGGCTGCTGGTCTCTGCCTCTGTTTCCCTCAGTTGCTGGATGAAGGCTCTTTTCTTCACAGACCACAAAAAAAAAATATTCAACTTCATATGGAAAAATGAAAAACCCAGGATAGCCAAAACAATCCTGAACAAAAAAGGAACTTCCAAAGGCATCACCATCCCGGACATCAAGCTCTGTTATAGAGCTACAATAATGAAAACAGCTTGGTATTGGCATAAAAACAAACAGGTTGACCAAAGGAATTGAATCAAAGACCTGGATATTAATCCACACCTGTGAACACCTGGTTTTTGACAAAGAAGCTAAAATTATACAATGGAAAAAAGAAAGCATCTTCAACAAATGGCGCTGGCATAACTGGATATCAACATGTAGAAGAATGCAAGTAGATCTATATCTATCCCCAAGCACAAAACTTAAGTCCAAATGAATTAAAGACCTCAATATATATCCGACTACATTGAACCTGATAGAAGAGAAAGTAGAAAGTATTCTTCAATGCATGGGCACAGGAAATCACTTCCTAACTATTATCCCAGTAGTACAGACACTGAGAGCAACAATAAATAAATGGGACCTCCTGAAACTGAGAAGCTTCTGTAAAGCAAAGGATACAGTCAATAAAACAAAAAGACATCCTACCGAACGGGACAAGATCTTCACCAACCCCTCATCAGACAGAAGACTGATCTCCAAAATACATAAATAACTCAAGAAATTATAAATCAAAATATCAAATAATTCAATTAAAACATGGGATACAGACATAAACAGAGAATTCTCAACAGATGAATTTCAAATGACTGAAAGACACTTAAGGAAATATTCAGCATCCTTAGCCATCGGGGAAAAGCAAATAAAAATGACTCTGAGATACCACCTTATGCCAGTCATAAAGGTTAAGGTCCAAAACACAAATGATAGCTTATGCTAGAGAGGATGTGGAGTGCCAGGTGGTGGTGACGCATGCCTTTAATCCCAGCACTTGGGAGGCAGAAGCAGGCAGATCTCTGTGAGTTCGAGGCCAGCCTGGTCTACAAGAGCTAGTTCCAGGACAGGCTCCAAAACCACAGAGAAACCCTGTCTTGAAAAACCAAAGAGAGAGAGAGAGAAAGGAAGGAAGGGAGGGAGAAAGGGAGGGAGGAAGGGAGGGAGGAAGGGAGGGAGAGAGAGAGAGAGAGAATGTGGAGTAAGGGGAAGGGTAGCTTAAGTTACGAAATCAAGTTGTGTTTTGTTCTCTTTCCAAAGGATCTTGATTTTTCTCAATTTGTTACATTTTCTTCTACAGAAATTTTGGGGAGATATCATATTTTTCTACAAAAGAACCCATGAGACCTTGACTAGAAATGCATTTTGCTTGAATCTGACCCAAAGGCTCTGGTGTTAACGAACTGAATGACAGCTAATGGGACTTTTCAAAAATGATTGACTCCTGAAGGCTCTGGCTTCATCAATAGATCAATTCATTGGCAGAGGTGCAATCTGGTGCCATCATTGGGAAGGGGCAGAGATGGAAGAAGCAGGCCTAGCTGGAGAGAGCAGGTCACTAGGAAATGCCTTTGAAGACTCTTGCCTGACTCTCTCTGGGTGTCAGACAATAGCATTTGACTCAGTCACATTCTTGCTGCCATGACCTTCTGCCTCATTCCAAGCCCCAGCGATAGGGTACCCTGATGGTGGACTGAACCCTCTGAAATTGTGAATGAGAAAAGAAAATGTCCTCTTAGGTATTTGTCACATCACGGGAAGTGTTAATCCACTGACAGAACAGGCTTGAGAAGACTGCAATCTTAACAGCGGTAACTCTTTCAACACAGTGACAAGGTATCTTATTTATGGACTCTTTCATTTACTGTAGCAGGATTTATGGCTTTCAGTACACAAATAGAAATTGCACATATTTTATTCAATTTATCTCATGTATTTCATATTTTATACTGCTAGTATGAAACTATATTTTTTATCTTTATATCATTTTCTTATTTTAATAAGAAAATCATATTTTCTTACTAAATAATCATATCTTATTTTTAATAACTAATCTGTGAAATACAGTTAACTTTTGCTTCTGACTTGTTCTCTATCCCCTGAGAATTTATTTCTTATGACTCTTAGTTGGGTACAATAAACAAGCATGAAAAATAAAATTGCAGAAAGAATTAGAAAACTCTTTAATCCATTAATTTTGAAGTTGATCTTTTGGGGGGGAATTGAATAGTCTGTAAACATTATTGTGAAGTCTACTGAGTTTATTAGAATTTTTCTCAAAAGGACACAAGGTATAATGGTTCAAGGAATCTCAAATTATCTGGTCCAATCAGTTTTCCATATCTTTCCTGTTAAATATACCAGCTGCCACTCAAAGCTGAAAAGATCCCGGAGCACTCAACGCTCCTCCTTTTTGCTTAGACTATTAAGAGTCTCTTCCTGTCCTGGGGATATGGTTCAGTAAATGCTGGTCTCCAAGCGTGAGAATATGATTTTCATCACCATTTTAGTTTATCCCTCATTTTCTGGTTATAAAACTCGCGGCTGAAAATCTGTGTCCTTTGGACATAAATCTTTGCTGATAATGACCCTTTGGCGGCTAGTGTGTGTAATTTTGTGTTCCTCTCGAGCTGCTTTTGAATTTCTTAAGGGATTTGCTGTAGTTTTTCATTAAGATTAGTTTTCACTCACGTTCATTGGCACTTGGATTCTTAATGTAGAAATCAATGTTTAAACTGAGTGCTGGAGAAGCCTGTTTAAGGCCACTTCTCAACTACACCCACCTTTTCTGGGTTTTCTACTGGAGATGTGTAGGAGCCAGCCATGCATGATAAGCTAAATATGAAGAGATCACACAAAGGAAGTTCTTTACTTGCAACCGTTATCACCTGCCAGAGTAGGACTCAGCCATTGATAAATTTAATAGAGGCCTGGGTCTCAGTATTTTACCCTGAAGCAATACCTGGTTGCAGGAAGGATCATAAACTAAGATTACCTGAGCACCACCCAAGAACAGACCACCCACAGGAAATGCCTAACATTCCAACTACTGTAGATAGGACCACCTGCCAGCACACACTCAGGACACCCTAGACAAATGTCAGCCAATCAGGGGTCCTGAACCTCAGAAACCCCTCACCCCCACCTTTACTACTATAACCACCCAACTCTGAGCTCAGGGCTCCCCATTTATTCCAATACATTGGACAAGCAGAGAGACCGAGTTTACAAACGTGCAGAAAGTAAAGGCTCTTCGCTCGTACATACGGATCTTGCTGGCCTTTGGGGATTTGGCGGATTTGGGCATAACAGATGCAGGCCTTTCATCCTAACCACTGTTTGTGGATAAAGACCACCATGAACTCTTTTCCCTTCTGCCGTGTCCAGTGAAACTTGATACACGTCTTAGGGTTATTACGTTTCTATGTCGCTGGTTTCTAGTATTTCTAAATTAGTTTGTTTGTTTGTTTGTTTTGTCTTCACCTCATTCTGGGTTCATTTGTATAATTTCTCAGCTCTCTACCCTCCTTTTCTTCCTCCCTCCTTTCCGCCTTTTATGAGAAGGATGTTCCCTTCAATTTTCTCTACATCCCAGGTTGATCTACTTCCCACTCACTGTGTAGCCTAAGCTGGCTTTTCCTACAGAAAATGCTTAGTTTTCTTTGAGATAGTTCTCCTGTTCTTCAGTTATTTAATGGCTGTTTTGCCGGCTTCCTTTCTTTATGTTTTACTTCAAGCATTCCAGACATTGGATTGCAGGCTCCCTCGTGTGGTCTTTTTTGCCGACTCTGCCCACTTGACCTTGGATTGGCCCGTGCTTCCTCGACTCCCCGGCTGACCTCACTGGAGGCATTGCAATTCAACATTTAGCCACTAGGGGGACTGTGGCCACCGTTCTTGCTGAAGCGTCATTTGCCCCTTAGGTCTGCTGTCTTGAGAAACTTGCGAGTCGAATGGTAGCTAGGAGCAGAAACTGTGAGTTATGTATGCAGGCTAGAGGACACACGCCTGCCTTTCTTTCTACCATGAATTAACACTGGCAACTGACTTTTTCTAGAACAGTTTAACGCCACCAGTAGCAAATTCTCATGCCCCTCTGCCCAGCTCCAGACTCGCAGGGTTCAAATCTACTTAGATCATTTGTTTGTTTGACTTGAAGCATTCCCTAAACATTCCTGCTTTGCATCTTTAATCAGTCTTGACACATGTTTTCAGCAGAAAGAGCATCCCCAAAGTGAAGTCGGTTTCCAATAACTTGGGTTTAAAGAAGAGAATATTTTATAGTGCTTTTCAAACATGCCCAGCTCAAGTATGCACTAAATTTAGTGAAATGCTAAATTTAGATCCTAAATTTCCAAGTATCAACACAACAGAAATGCCTCCTTAGATTCAGGATATTCCAGTCAAAGCTCATTTACAATCCCATCCTGGTCAAAAGCACAGAAATGTTTACCCTCCTTGTGCAATTATTATTTTATTCTTTGAGGATTCCATACATGCCAACAAAATAGCGTGATCATTTATAGCCAAATTTCCTTGTTTCCTCTTAACACATCTTCACCCTCCTAACTTCTTATGTTGTTGTTGTCTTTAGTAGCCCACTAAGTCCAATTAATGCTGCCCATGTGTGCACATTTATGGGGCCATCCAGTGAAGCTTGGGCAACCTACTAGTGGCTTCACTCTCAAAGAAGAGTGGTCTCCCCCTCCCCCCCAACAAGTATAAACTGCCAACAGCTTCTCGCTAAGGTATGTGATCCGGAGAGCATCTTCCCCCTCCAGTCAGGAATTTTCCAGGCTTGATTTGTGTGAGTGTTGTGCTGGAAGCCACACCTAGTAGGAGTTCATAAAAAATGATAGTCATGTCCTACACAGCAGAGAGAACTGACCAAGGGTGCGGCACTGGGGAGACAGAGGCTGGTGGATCCCTGTGAATTTAAGGGCAGCTTTGGTGGCATGATGATCTCTAGGCCATCCGAGGGTACACGGAGAGACTGTGCCTCAAAAATAAAAGGGAGAGCTCCTTGCCCAGCCTCCAGCTCTCAGGTTTTGTTTTGCTTTACTTTTCTGCCTCCTCCTCTTTAAAGTCCCATGAGCCTTGATGGGGGCATGGTGCTGATGAAATGTCCCATCTAGGGTTTACCAAGTTACAATACCGGCCTGTCTGGCGACGTCTGGACACAGGTGCAGTCAGTAGCCACATGACTCGTGAGGCATAATTGTGTTCTTGTTGGGTTCGACATAAGGAAGGAATTTCAGATCCGGAACTCTAATTCTGGCCAAAGATCGGTGGTGTGGAAGATCCTAAGCCTTAGGGTAGAATCTGCCACTGTTATTTTGCTAAATGAGCAAGGTCCCTTGAGCCCTTACAGCTCATTTCAGTATTTCAGTGACCAGTCTGAAACCATCAGCCTTCCATAGCAATGAGTTTCATCAGCAACTTCAACAAACTGTGCATAAAAACTGTTTGGCTAACCGCACTGCAAAAACTTGTAATCATAACACTCGGGAGACAGAGGTGTGGCGGTCAGGAGTTCAAAGTCAGCTGCTGCTGCTGCTGCTGCTACAGTCAAAGTCAATCCTCAGCTACAAAAGAGTGTTTCTGGAAAAGAACCAAACAAACAAACAAAACCCAAATATTTTATTGGTAAAGACCAAGAGCAACCATTGTCTTGTCATTGCCCCTGACTATCACACCAAAACAACCCTTTACATAATGCTTACATTGTATTAGGTGTTAATCTAGAGGTGACTTAGGGAGTGTGTGTTTGTTATATGTAAATACTTGCCATGTGAGTGTTGGGCAGTTTCCAAGTTTGGTGTATTGTCTTGAACCATTTTCTTATCTATGGATTGCAGAGAGCAGCTGTAGGATTGCTAAAAGACTATCCGAGACCCAGGCGCCTTTTTACAGATTCCCCAGACTTCTCTCAGGACACTGAGACTCAACAACAGAGTCCCCCAGCCTCTGGGTGTCAGGATGGTGCTGAACATGCCAGAATTCCTCTGGCAGAATTCCGAAAGTAGGCGGTTCCCAGGAGCAGCATTATCATCAACTCATCGTTTTAAAATGAAACACAGATTCCAAGTTGATCTGTTTTGTGTTGGCTTTAGTACCATTTTCCACCCACGCCTGGAATTCCCTTCAACTTTACCCAGGCCCTTTCTTCACTAGAGGTATTCAACATCTTGATAGAGAAAACTGAATTTTAAACAGATAAAAATCTTCTAAATTTAAGAAGGAGGCAGGAAGGAATAACGACTCATTAAAATAAGGTTTAAGTGAAAATTATACTATGTTAACAAGAAAAATCACCTTTCACACAAAGTATGACACCAAGAAACGGTCGTAAATGAGGCCCCCATTGGAAATTATGGTTCCATGGACACAGATTTCATAACAGACAGCATTTGTGTAACCTCAGCTCCAGCACTCTGTATGTGTGAATAGCACAATATGCTCTACCGGGAGTGTTAAGGAATACATCTGTTTACCTTCTTGCGCAACTGAGTAAGATCTGAAAAACATGTTTTCCCATTTCAAAAAAAAAATTATAAAAATAAAAAAAAAGCCCAGGGAGTCCTTGTTGATGAACAGTGTTTAGTTCATCAACATAAATTTCTTTACCTTGTCATTGAGACTACGTGTGTGAAAGAAGCCAGCTGGCGGAGCTCGAGGATGCACTGTTTATCTGGGGACTATTACACGTCCAGTCAGACACGTTTTTTTGTTTTCCTAGAATTCTCAGGCACTCTGAACTGGGATAACTCTTCTTAATAAACAACTCTGGGTTTTTGAGCTTCCGGTCACGTGTCCCAGTGACGAGCAGCGAGAAAGAGTACTCAGGCAGCTGGAGGCTTCCCTCCAGGGCTTTCCGCGGGGCTCAGACTCAGTCACGCCTGTTAGTCGGGATCCGAGTGCTACCGCAGTTCAGCCCAGGATGATTTAAATGCTGCGTCACTGCAAAGGCCAGTGACTCCAACCATCTGCTGAATCATTACAGCTTTGTCCGCGAGTTTGTTGGGCCAGGCTCAGGTACATGGGTTCTCTCAGTCACTGATTCCAGAAGGAAATTCTGGTGCTTCCACCCCACCCCCAAGTCACACATTAATCCTCTTCTCTCCAATACGTGTCCCTTTGGTTCAGCCACATTTTCAGATTTGTATCCTTCTTCCTCTAGTGTCTTGTGCCAGCTGTATACCATAGCCACAGTGACATCCACTGGAAAACATTGGAATTGGGACCTTTAGTGGTCACAGAAGCCACACTCACATGCTTTCATTCTGATTATTTAGACATACAACTCAATAGTAGCCAGATAAATTATGTGAAATTTCTCATTGGATTAGGGGGGAAAGGCTTAGCAATATTCAATAGAAATAACAAAATAATTTAAAGATTCATGTTAATGGCCATTATTGTGGGATTTTTGATCGCACTCTGACACTCCCGAGACTGAAGATGAAGTTAGCTTTGAACCAGAGGGTCGCGGTAACTAGCTGACCACAATTAGCTCTAGAGGTGCTGGAGGACCAAGGACACATAGACAAATGCAGAAAGTAGTAGGGACGGCCTTAGAGAGATTCTTGGCCCTTTTGGATTGGGAAGGAGAGAGAGAGAGGAGGTCATTGGTTCACTGCTAGCTTCTCTGTCACTTCTGTGATGGTTTTTTTTTTTTTTTTTTTTTTTTTTTTTTGCCCCGATATCTGACTATCTGACTCTTGGGATTTTATTGATAAAAGAATAATCATATAAATGCTATATGCAGCAGCTTTCAGATGCCACCCTTCCCTGGCCCCAAACACCCCTGGCCATCTCTGTCATTCAGGCAGCCCCATGCCCTCTCTTCCTGCCACACTGGCTTCTTCTGCACGTCCCCCTTTGTTCATTTTTGGAGTGGCTTGCTCCTTCTCCCCAGGGGTTGTGGGCTTCTCCAGGGCCCCTCCTCAGACCGCTGCCAGACCAGGTCAGCCACCCTGACATCTGCTCAGGATTTTACTGCTGCTGTCACCTTCAGACACCCTCAGCAGCGGAAGCCCTCTTCAGCCAAGGTTGGGAACCGCCCATCTTCTCTGCCCAGGCATGTGGAACAGTGACAACCAGCCTTACACTTTGCTGTCATCCTCACCAAATTTGCTGAGACACCTGAGAATTCTTTAATTAGAATTAAATTAATTCAAATTAGTTTTACAAAATTAGTTTTGTTTAAAAAAGGTTTTCCCCATGTTAAGAATGGGGAACAGTATTACAATGCAGGGGGTTAGGTCTCTGTATGTTTCCGCAATGGATGGTTTGAAACTGGAAACATTAGACAAAGGGATCATCAACCAAGCCGGGATTGACATAATGTCGATTATAATCATTGTCAGTTTTGTATTTCAAGCTTTATCCTTAAAAAGTGATTTGATATTGGTGTCAAAACCAGAAAAAAAATTGACTGATAAGATACAATTCTTAAAAAGACCTACTAATGAAACAACAACAACAAAAACCTATTCAGACACAGAGGCGTTTAGAGCTGAACCCAACATACCGTTCCATTACGAAACTGAAGAGGAGTGGCTTAAAGTCATTAGAAAACCTACCTTAATTTATCCTGCTCCCATTTGAGAATGACCACCAGATGGCAGGCACCCCAAGGTTATACAGAAGTTAAGTGGGATCCTGTTGAAAGGTTAGAGTTGACGAACTTTCAGGCAGCAGTAGTTTCTTACTGTAGTCATTCACCTTTTCTGAAGAGGATGCTAAACTCATGGATAACTTGGAACAGAGTTATTCCACAAGACTGGAAAGATTTAACTATAGCAACACTGGAAAATGGTACTCAGTTACAATGGAAAACATGGTGGAAAGAGGAAGCTAGGATCATAGAGCAATGAAGTAAGGCTAGAGGTATTGAGATTTCCCAAGACTAGCTCCTAGTAAAGGCCTGTATGCTGATTTGCAAAGACAGTTTAGATTTGATGGTCACACCTTTCCCCTGTGCTGTATAGCAGCTTTGGATGTTTGAGACAAGGTTGAAGAATCAGGAATGAGGACTGAGTCATTTACTAAAATTTACAAAGCCCAAATGAAGGCTTCATTAATTTTTTATAAAGATTGACTTTGCTGTAAATAGAATGATATCAGATCCAGAAGTTAGACAAATATTAATTGAATCGGTTTCTGAAAATGCTAATTCAGAATGCAAAAGGGTGATTGAGCCTTTAAAGGCAAGATCAGCACCAATAGATGAATTAGAAATATAACTGATATACTTATGATGATACATGGATAGGAAAAATGATTTCAAAAAATTTGAAGAAAAATAAAGAGGTTAGATGTTTTGTGATAAACCAGGTCATCTGGAAAGAGATTGTAGGCAAGACGTTCCTAGAAATTTTTTTTTTTTCCCTAAAGATAATCCAAATGGAAGGCTCCAGCCTTCTGGAATATGCAGAAGGTTTGGCAAAAGACCCACAACTGGATTAACTACTCAAGAACTAAGTAATTTATTCCAAACCTTACAAGGTGATAAGGACTTAAATAATCCAAGAAAATTATCAGCTGAGGCTGAGAGAAAATTGCTTTGGTAAAAGAGAAAGTATACAGCAAGGGGTATCAGGTGTGCTTGTAGTCATATGGAGGCCCGTCAAGCCAGCTTCATTCCCACAGACAAGGAATGGACCAGGAAGGACAAGAGATGTCATGGAGTTGATGTGGGATTTCCCTCTGTATGCTGTGATTACCATTAATAAATAAAGGAACTGACTTGGGCCTATAGCAGAGCTATAGGGGAACAGAGCCAGGAGGGAAAACTAAGCTGAATGCTGGGAGAGAGAAGGCAGAGTCAGAGAGAAGCCATGTAGCCGCAGCTAGAGTCAGACATCCCAAAACTTTGCCGGTAAGCCACTACCACGTGGCAATACACAGATTAATGGAGATTGGTTAAATTAATATGTAAGAGTTAGTTAGACAATAAGAAGTTAGCGCTAATAGGCCAAGCAGTGATTTAATTAATACAGTTTCTGTGTGATTATTTCAGGGCTGGGCAACCAGGAATAAACAAGCAGCATACTTACTACAATGGAGAAAGTAAAAGTAACAGCTTTATCCTTTCAGGATAGGAAAGACTGAAGGTTGGGGGGCAGGTATACAGATATTGGCTTGGATAGTTTATAGGGCCCCTGGATCCTTCCCTTCACCCTTTTGGTTCTGTTTGGATATCCAACCCCTGGCCTTCCCACCATTTCTTCTTGCAATGTCATTCTGGAAAAAGAAGCCACCATCTCAGGGAGTAAGCTCTCACTTTCCTTGCCTGTGTTCCTCTAACCCTCCTTCAAAGGTTTCCCTCAGGATACATCTCTCAACATTAACTCCTTTGTAATTCCAGAAGACTAATTACACTGAGACTGACCTTCACTAAGAAAATGTACCCAGTTTTCCCAATGCATCTAATTTACTCCTGCTAAGCCCCACTGGAAGGTACAAATTCAACCGTTTCTCCCGAGAGAGAAAACTGGAGTCAGAGATGTTGTCAATGACTTGAAAACCAAATATCCGCAGGAGATTCTGGTATGTTCCTGGGCAAGAGGGAAGTGTAGAAAACAAGCTTCTTCTGATCTCTTTCCAAAGACGCACGGCACAGCTTGCTTCTCAACAGGGATGTGATATGCTAATATCACATATATATGCTTATTTATAGGCTATATAAACGGGAGGGGGATTTTCTTCAAATAGGTGTAAAAGTTCATCAGGCACCTATGGAATATTCCAACCCCAAATCTGCTCAGGCAAGTGATTTTTAACTCCGAGAGCTATCTGCCTTCCCTTTGCTAAATTCTTCCGAAGCTTCCAGTTCCTTGAAATTTCACCCATCAGTCCTGAAGATTTTTTGTTTGTTTGTTTGTTTCAAGCAGCAAAACAATCCCACACCAGTTAAGAATTAGGGAATAATAAAAAGGGTTATTTATTTGAGGGGAAAAAACTTACAGAACACCATCCCAAACAACAGTCCTCTCGTGGCAAACAGGAAACAGACAGTCTAGCCAGAGGAAAGGGAGCCAGAAGCAAGAGAGCGATTGCCTGGCTCCTGCTGCTTTTTAAAGTGTATGAGACCATGCCCCAGTGGGCTGGTATCTTAAAGGCTATTGGCTGAAGGAGCAGACGGAGGAGCTCCCCCAGCATTTGTTTATTTGTTTTTGACAAGAACATGTCATAAGATTTCTGCTCAGTTCATGAAGCAAGAAGTGTCAGTGTGAATTTTGAAAACTCTGTCGGCTGAAGGGTAATCCTGCCATTTCTAGAACTGTACACCAAAAGCAGTCCGACATTCTTCCCTTTTTCCTACCCAGTATCCTGGGTGGTTTGTACTGATAATAAATCATAAAGAAATTTATTTAAAAACAATTAGTTGATATACATGTGACTGTCGCTTATGGAGGAAAGCAAGCTTGCATAGTAATGAGAAGAATGTCTTTGATTGTTTCATAAATAATTAATTCTCAGTTGAATATCTGATACTGCCTGATTCTCAGAATCTCCATTGTTTTTCAGAGTTGAATAACTTTATATCAATTCTGACAATGCTGCTTCATAAATATACAGTACAAAAAGAAAGAAGTATTGTAGGATCATTTAGAAACTGTTGGACATTTTGTCCTAATCCTAAAGTACAATTCACTGAATGACTTAAACTCGAACAGCAATTTCCAAAACCAAACATTTGAATGTGACATATCCTAAGAAATGATGGTAAAGAAAAATTAAAAGTTTTCCTGAAGTTAATCTGTTATGTCATAGGAATCTAAAGCTTTCTATGCAAAGCAAAACATTGCAATTCATAACATCTAACAGCCTTTCCTCCGAGCCCACGTGATCCAGTCTGTGAATGCTGAGGGTTCATGGACTGTACTAATAGACTCAGAGTGCTAAGATTAAAGGTATGTTGTACATTTTGAATGTCTTTAGGGTCACAGCTACTGGAGGTGAATGTTAGGGAGCTACAAAGAAATTAGTAGTCTCAGAGTACATTGAGAACAAGTCCCCCTCCCCCGCAAGTAGCTGGCTTTGGATCTCTCCCCTTGTTTTCTCTCTGGTAACACTAACTGTGGAAATAGCTTTGCCACTCTTCAGGATTTAAATGCCATATAACAAGCTACAGACATCAGGACTTTGTTGAGGAACACTTTTTAAAAAGCTATTTTCTTATAGTTAAAAAAAAAAAAAGGAAAGAAAGAAAATATACCTTTGGTCCTGGGTGAAGATGTGAAGCTCTGATCTACTTCAAGGACTTAAACATTATATACTCCTGGCTCCTTTCTTGAGAGCCAATCAAACTGGGCCCATCAATTGTCGGGCTATGTGTAGCCCACAGTAAATCAGAATCACACAAAGACACACTGTAGAAGGGCTGAACCACTTGTTACTATTGCAGAGGACCGCAGTTCCCAGCCCCTGTGTCTGGGACTCACAGCCATCCGTAATTCCTGTTCCAGAGCCTCTAACATCCTCTTCTGGCCAGGTACACAGGCACACACGCACACCCAAACACACACACACACACACACACACACATGCACACGAAATAACAAATCTTTAAAAAGCCATGCTAATGAAAAAAAATGCATCCCTATGAGGCAATCTATTTAGCCTTCCAGAGACCCCTCCTCCCCATACAGTGCTCCCAGCAGGTAATACTGTAGAGCCCATCTGCTCCTACTTCCCCCAGACACCTGTAACTTATCATTCCTTCTTCCAGATACTGACCAGAAGTGTCAGTGCTCCTTTCCAGACATTCTAGGCTTTCTCACTCATCTAAAGTTACATCCTTGTCACTCCCTGGCCATGTGACTGAGGCTTTACAGCTGCTTGCTAATCTCCGTTGCTGAGAATCTACCTGGTTTCTCAAAAGACACACTTTCTCTCCTTCCGATGGCTGCCAAGATTGACACCTGCCCTATTGTTTTTTTCTCAAACTTTGTCTCACTTTTCCTTCTGAGTCAGGCTTTGTTTGTTAGGTTTTGATTTTTGAGACAGAGTTTCCCTATGTAGCTCTGGCTATTCTGAAACTCACTGTGAAGATCAGTCTGGGCTTGAACTCACAAAGGTCCACCTTCCTCTGCCTTCAGAGTGCT
Organism: Myodes glareolus; assembly: GCF_982192425.1. Classification (NCBI taxonomy): domain Eukaryota; kingdom Metazoa; phylum Chordata; class Mammalia; order Rodentia; family Cricetidae; genus Myodes; species Myodes glareolus. The sequence goes on from NC_142027.1 coordinate 15,905,604, forward strand.
GGGATTAAAGGTGTTGGGCCCCCACTCCCAGCCTGATTCTGTTCTTTAAATGATGCACAATTAATAAAAACTCAGAGAGTGAAATTGGGATCAACCTGAAGACCCAAAAAACAAAGCAGCCAGCCATTGGCTTTTACCTCGACCTCAGTCCAAAATGGTGATCCTCCCTCCAGGAATCTCAGAATGAGACTATGTCTGAGAGCTGTCTCCTCCCATTTTATAATTCTCTCTAGAGCTAGGATTAAAGGTATGTACCACCCAGGTTCTATGGCAACTAGTGTGGCTACTGGAATTAAAAGTGTGTGTTATTGCTGCCTGGTCTGTAAGGCTGGCCAGTGTGGCTGTTTTACTCTCTGAACGTCAGACAAGATGTATTTATTAAAATAAAAATGAAATGCCACCACATTAAGTTCTTTTATTAGTAAGACTAAAATGTCCCTCCCCACATGTCAAAACCGACTATTTGATTGTTCCACTTGGGACCTCCAGTTTGTTCATGCTTGATCCAGAAAGCCCCATTCCTCTCTCTCCAAGCCCTACCTTCTCAGAGAATCTCCAACAAAGCAAAGGCACCAAAAAGCTCAGTTCGGCATTCTTGGCAGCTATGGTAGTTCCTTCCCTGAAGTTGCCAACAGCCTAAGTCTCGCACACATCCAGTTTGTGGCAAACACATCATCACCCCTCACTACAGGCTATATAAGCTCCCTGCTTTAGTTCGGTGTGTGACCTCCAGCGCTGATCTCTGGTGCTGAAGACCTCACCCGGGAGTTGCTTTGCTCAAATAAACCTGTTCTTTTATTTTTTAAATTCAGCTTGATCTAGCTTACTACATAGCTGGAGAAACCTATCATTACATTACAGAAAATTTTTACTCATGACACAAAGTCAGGGTCCATTCATGTTTTTCAGTTTCTACGAGCTGAGAATTTTTAATTTGTTCCCTGGAATTTGAAGCTTTTAAGTATAATCTTTCTTCACTGATATCTAAGAACTATGAATGTAAACAGTACATGAAATACTACTAACAATTATATTTATAACAATTACAAGTGTTCAGAAATACATCTGATATGTGTAGTACTTTCCATTTGGTGATGAGAAATTAGTATTTCCATGGCAAGGGTGTTGCTCAGTGATAGAGTACTTACCTAGCACACTTGGGATCCTCCTTGGCTTTGATCCTTTCATACAAAAGACACAAAAAGAGTATTAATAACACTTTTCATGTAGTGACACAGTTTTTAATTTTTTTTAGATGTAAAATCTGTAATACCCTTGATTATTGTTCCAGGTAAATTTCTTTAGAATACTGTGCACAAAAAATTCTTTATGGAAAATTTTATATATGCAATAAAAATACTATGATTTCCTTTATTCACCCATTATGCAAGTTTTAAACCCAAGGGACTTGCCATTTTTAAAGAATAATTTATTTTCATTTTTATGAGTAGTAAAAGATGTGTTTTTTGCACATCTGTGTGAGGGTGTCAGATCCTCTGGAAATGAAGGAATTGTAAGTGGCTGGCCATGCAGGTGCTGCAAATTGAACCTGGGTCCTCTGGGAGAGCAGCCAATGTTCTTAACCATTAAGATATCTCTCCAGCCCAGGGAACTGCCATTTTTCTTTGTATCCCACTTCTTGAAGAACTGAAAACCAAACAGATAACATTTCATCTTTATCCAGTGTACATTTCTAAATGACATTTTCCTTCTCTTCCTTATAACCACAGCACTTATCACCACCCAAAATAAGTACAGACACTTCAGGACTTTCAAATATTCAGTGTTAAATTTTCCCAATTATTCAGCTTTCTATTAAACTTTATTTATAGTAATTGGTGTCCAACGGTCACATGTTATTTGTATAATTTGAAAAACTTAGACAAGTCCCACTCCACCCATAAACCCTTCTATCCCCTGTAACCTCAGAGGAATTCTAAAACACAGGCTGCAACTACACAGAGAAGACCAAGAGAGAGGACCAAGAAAGGAACTCTGTAGCACAAGCTGTGGAATCACAGAGTAGACCAAGAGAGCAAACCAAGAGAATGGACCAAGATAGCAGAACAAGAGAGATCTCAGCAGCTCCCTGAGAAACAGACAGTGATAGTACAGAGCAGACCAAAAACAGTTCCCAAAGATGCAGACAGCAACTGCAAGGATTGGACCAAGTGACAAAGACACTGCTGGCACATTTTGGAGGAAGAGATGGGTAGGTGCCAATGCAAGAGTTCATTCAACAACCTAAAAAGCAACATGGTAATGCCAGAACTCAGTGGTCATACAACAGGAAGGTCATAAAACTTGATCATCCTAACCCAGAAGAAGCATAAGAAAATGATTTTAAATGTAACTTTGTGAAGATAATGGAGACGTTTAAAGAGGAAATGAAAATTTTCCTTAAAGTAATAGAGGAAGAGACAAAAAAAATTGGAAGAAATCAATAAATCTCTTAAAGAACCCCAAGAAAACCAAGAAAAAGCAATCAAACAGGTGAAGCAAAAAGTTCAAACAGTTCAAGACTTGAAGAAGGACATAGAGGCAATAAAGATAACACAAACTGAGGGAATTTTGGAAATGAAAAATCTGGGTAAACAAATGAAAACTGATGTTGGACAATTCTGTATCCTGTCAATTATGTTTTAAATAAATGCCGATTGGCAAGTAGCCAAGGGAGGAAGTAGAGGTGGGACAACCAGACAGGAAGTAGAGGTGGGGCAATGAGAACAGGAGAATTTGGAGAAGAGGAAAGCCCATTCCTCTGTAGTTCTGCCAAGAAGGAAGATGTGACCCACCCCGCTGAAAAAGGTACCAAGCCATGTAACTAACATAGATAAGAATAATGGGTTAATATAAGTTATAAGAGTTAATAAGAAGCCTGAGCTAATGAGCCAATCAGTTTATCATTAATATAGACCTCTGTGTGATTTTTTTGGGGCCAAATGGCTGTGGGACCTGGTGGGAGAACAGAAACCCCAACAAGCAGGCCCTCATGTTACAGAGAACTACAGAGGCAAGCATAAACAACAGAATGCAAGAGATGGAAGAGGGAATCTCAGATGTTGAAGATACTATAGAGGAAATAGATTCATCAGTCAAAGAAAACATTAAATACAACAAATTCTTAACATACAACATCCAGGAAATCTTGGGACACCATAAAACGACCAAACCTAAGAATAATAGGAATTAAAAAAGGAGAAGAACACCAGTTCAGAAAGGCACAGAAAATATATTTATAGAAGAAAACTTTCCCAGCCTAAAAAAAAAAAGGATATCCCTATGACTGTACAAAAAAAGCTTTAAGGAGAAGTCCCCAGATTGTTCCCTGGACAGCAGAGGAGAGGGTGCCTGAACTGGCCTTGGCCCATAACCATACTGATAAATATTTTGCATGTCACCTTAGAACCTTCATCTGGCGATGGATGGAGATAGAGACAGAGACCCACATTGGAACGCTGGACTTAACTCCCTAGGTCCAAACGAGAAACAGAAGGAGGGAAAACGTGAGCAAGGAAGGCAGGATCAGAGGGAACCTTCACCCGACGATGGATGGAGATTGAGACAGAGACCCACATTGGAGCACTGGACTGAGCCCCCAAGGTCCAAATGAGGAGCAAAAGGAGGGAGAACATGAACAAGGAAGGCAGGACCGTGAGGAGTGCGTTCACCCACTGATACAAGGAGACTGATCTAATGAGAGCTCACCAAGGCCAGCTGGACTGGGACTGAACGAGCACGTGATCAAACCGGATTCTCTGAATGTGGCTGGCAAGGGGACTGTCTGAGAAGCCATTGATAATGGCACTGGGACTTGCTTGTTTCCTCTGCATGCACTGGATTTTGGGGATCCTAGTCTGTTTGGATGCTCACCTTCCTAGATCTGGAGGGAGGGGGGAGGAACTTGAATTTCTCACAGGGCAGGAAACCCTGACTGCTCTTAGGGCTGGAGAGGGAGTGGGGGAAGTGGGAGGGTATTGGGAGTTAAAGACCTCAATATAAATCTGACCACACTGAACCTTATAACAGAGAAAGTGGGAAGTACACTTGATCACACTGGCACAGGAGACCACTTCCTAAATATAACCCCAGTAGCACAGACACTGAGAGCAACAATAAATAAATGGGACCTCTTGAAACTGAGAAGCTTCTGTAAAAGCAAAGAACACAGTCAATATGACAAAAAGGCAGCCAACTGAATAGGAAAAAATCTTCATCAAGATTAGAATTTTCACCACATTAGACAGAGGATCTACAAAATATCTAAAGAACTCAAGAAATTAGACATCAAAATTCTAAATAATTCAACTAAAATAATGGGATACAGATCTAAATAGAGAATTTTCAACAGAAGAATCTCAAATGGTGGAAGACTCTTAAGGAAATATTTAACATCCTTAGCCATCAGAAAAATGCAAATCAAAATGACTTTGAGATACCATCTTAAACCAGTCAGAAAAGTTAAGATCAAAAACACCAATGATAGCATACGCTGGAGGGGATGTGGAGTAAGGGGAACACTCCTCCATTGCTGGTGGAATGCAAACTTGTATGACCACTCTGGAAATCAGTAGGGCAGTTTCTCAGAAAACTGGGAATCAACCTACCTTAGAAACCAGCAACATTACTCTTGGGCATATACCCAAAGGATGCTCAATCATACTACAAGGACATTTGTTCAACTATGTTCATAGCAGCATTATTTCCAGAACCTGGAAACAACCTAAATGCCCCTCAACTGACAAATGGATAAAATAATGTGGTACATCTATACAATGGAGTACTACTCAGGGGTTTAAAAAAAAAAAAAGACATCTTGAAATTTGCAGCCAAATGGATGGAACTAGAAAAAAATAACCCTGAGTGAGGTAACTCAGACCCAGAAAGATGAACATGGTATGTACTCACTCATAAGTGTCTGAATTGGTCTTGCCTTGTAGTCAAATTGATAAATATCTTAAATCTCACCATAGAACCTTCATCCAGCAACTGATGGAAACAGAGGCAGAGACCCACAGGGGAGCACTGGGCTGAACTCACAAAATCCAGTTGAAGAATGGGAGGAGTGAGAATATGAGCAAAGATGTCAAGACTATAATGGGGACTGGTGCGGGAGAATTATCTGTATTCTGTCAATCATATTTTAATAAAACGCTGATTGGCCAGGCAGTCAGTATAGTCGGGAAAGCCAGACAGGAAGTAGGGGTGGAGCAAAGAGACTGGGAGTATTCTGGAAGCAGAAGCTCTCTCTCAGCCACTCCTGCGCAGATCACTGAAGAAGCAACATGTAAGCTGCCCCCACTGGAAAAGGTACTGAGCCCATGTGGCTAACATAGATAAGGATAATGGGGTAATATATGTTATAAGAGTTAACAAGAAGCCTGACCTAATGGGCCAATCAGTTTATAACCTTATGGAGTCCTGTGTGTAATTTCTCTTTGGGATTTGCCGGCTGTTGGGGTACTGGGCGGGTCGGAAACCCCAACAAGCCGGCCCTCATGTTACATATGGCGCCCAGACGTGGATAACTGAATCCACAGAAAACCTGAGAAAGTTTGGGAAAGAATAAAGTATGTTTTCTTGGTAGCAGCAATTTTTCGGTTCTGCTCTGCTTGCTAGAGGCAAGCAAATGCTCTCATCTAAGAGAGGCTTCTTGACTCAGCCTTAGCTGCAAAACCTTGCAGCTCATTAAGAGGTCCTGCCACGAAACACTTAAATGCTGTTGGTGAAAAGCTGAACGCATGCTTTTCGGTTTTCAGTCGTAGCAGGAAAAAAGCTGTGCTGTTTTAAAATGCCGGCTTTCTGGGCTGTCCTGCCAGGACAAACTCTGACTCTTGCAGGCAGGCAGTCCGACTGAGTGTGGTCTGTGAGCAGAATGATGCAGCTTGCTTGCTAGCAAGGACCTTGAAACACGACAGAGTTGTGGCAGTGAACACAGCTGTGGCTGGTATCTCAGCTATGAGTCTGGAAAGCTAAGGAATGAGCTGGATCTAGCTGTCACAGCCACGGCTTTCCATATTGCTTTGTAAATTAAAGGCTCATGTGGTCAGAAAAAGAGAGATAAACAGTAAAGAGAGATTCAAAGATGAAGAAAACCTCTAAATGGTTTACAGTGTGTTAAAAATATATGCAGGCTAAAAGGTTAAAGTCATTAAAAATAAAGAAGAAAGAAAGGGAGATATAGGGTGTGGTGGTACACAGTTTTAATCCCAATGCCTGGGAGGCAGAGGCACATTGACCTCTGAGACTTTAAGGGGCAGAGGTAGTTGACCTCTGTGACTTCAAGGTGTGGTAGCACACACCTTTAATCCTAGCACTGGGGAAGCAGAGACACGTGGATCTCTGTGAGTTCAAGGTGTGGTAGCAAACACCTTTGAGCCCAGTACTGGGGAGGCAGAGACAGAAGGATCTCTGTGAGTTCAAGGACAGCCTGGTCTACAGTTATTCCAGGACAAAGATATATACAGAGAACCTGTCTCAAAAAGCCAAAAGATAAAAGTAATAATAAAGAAATAGACGTTAAAATAAAGATGGAAAATACAAAGAGAATCTTGATACTGTATGCCATTATGCTCTCTTTGAATTATTTGAATGCTGAGGAAGGAGCAACAGCTGCTAAAGGACTGTTGTTTATAAATGCTGCTGAACTAACCCAAGAAAGGTATTTTGAAAATACCTTGGCTTCAAAATTGAAGTCAAAATGTATGCTACTTTGGAGAAGAGATTCTGCTTTTGTTTCCACAGAAAACGAGAGGCTTTGGATTTATTCAGAGTTAAGAAAAATCACCTTTGACCAAGGGAGGCCACCTGAAAAATCTCCGACAGGAATAGATGGCCCAGATGTCTGAGTTCTTCATCCAGAACAGGTTCAAGACTGCTGCCTGAGATGATCAAGACTCACAGGATACTTCAGTCAGGACTTGATTATAACTCTAAATTTTCTTTAGGTCCCCATAAGATCATCAGCGCCCCCAACCAGCAGGAAGTAGCCTGAAATACTACGCCCACATTCCTAACAAATGGACTATGGGTATTTTCCTTTGTTTAAAAAAAAAAAAAGAGGGAAATGGTGCGGGAGAATTATCTGTATTCTGTCAATCATATTTTAATAAAACGCTGATTGGCCAGGCAGTCAGTATAGTCGGGAAAGCCAGACAGGAAGTAGGGGTGGAGCAAAGAGACTGGGAGTATTCTGGAAGCAGAAGCTCTCTCTCAGCCACTCCTGCGCAGATCACTGAAGAAGCAACATGTAAGCTGCCCCCACTGGAAAAGGTACTGAGCCCATGTGGCTAACATAGATAAGGATAATGGGGTAATATATGTTATAAGAGTTAACAAGAAGCCTGACCTAATGGGCCAATCAGTTTATAACCTTATGGAGTCCTGTGTGTAATTTCTCTTTGGGATTTGCCGGCTGTTGGGGTACCGGGCGGGTCGGAAACCCCAACAAGCCGGCCCTCATGTTACAGGGGACAGCCACTGAAATAGTTTACTTGAGCTAAAGGGAGCTCACCAACTCTGGCCAGACAGGGAAGGAACCACCATATGACCAAACTAGACCCTCTGAATGTGAATGACAGTTGCGTGGCTGGAGCAGACTGTGGGGCCACTAGCAGTACCACCAGGATTTATCCCTACTCCTTGTACTGGCTTTTTGGAATGCATTCGCTTTGGATGAATGCCTTGCTCAGCCTATTGTATGGAGGGCCTTGGATCTAACTCAAAGCAATGAGTCTTACCCTCTTTGAGGAATGGATGGGGGTATGGTCCGGGAGAGAGGTACAGGGAATAGGAGGGGAGGGAGTGGGAACTGGAATTGATATGTAAAATGAAAAAGGGTTTGTTTTCTTTTATAAAAAATAGAAAAAACCACAAAAACTTATATCTCTTATCCTACAGATTCCTTTTAATCTTTGTCATTGTCATTTTAAAGAGGTGTGTGTGTGTACCTGCAAAGTCCAGAAGAGGGCATTGGATCATCTGGAGCTAGAGTTACAGTTACAAACTGCCTGATGGATGCTGGGAACAAAACTCCAGTTCTCTCAAAAAGCAGCCCATGCTCTTAAGCACCAAGCCATCTCTGCAAATTCTATACTTGATATTTTAAAATTATCTTTCTTGTGTTATTTTTCACTTGTAATTTGCTGATTCTATCCATGTAAATGACTAATGCTCTTTGCCTTATATTTCCTATAAACTGGTCCTAAATTTGGGGATTTATCAGATCCTGGTTCTATTTTTTTTATTTTTATATTTTTTCAAGATGGTCCAGATGCATGATATCATGGGTCTTAAGATATCCTCTGGCCTGTATTTGCAATGTTGTTATGCAACAATTGATTGAAATCTTCCATCCTGTAGGAAGCTACTTAACCAGAAAGATAAACAGCCAAAAATGGCTTCAGAAAGTACCTAAAACTGGCCAGATTCACAAGGCTCCTCCCTGCCAGAGAAAGGAATAAAAGATGAGCATTCCTCTTCTATGGAAGAAAGCTGAGCTGCAAGAAAGACTATCAAGACAAGACCAGGTGCCTCGAAGGGGTTTAGGGCAACTGAGTCACTACTGTTTTATTTTCCAGCCAGGGTTTCTCTGAAGCTCTGGCTTTTCTGGGGCTCACTTTGTAGATCAGACTTGATGTGGGATAATGTTCTTGTAAACTGTAAAAATTTGTCATTTATATTACTTTAATAAAACACTGATTGGCCGGTAGCAAGGCAGGAAGTCAAAGCAGAGCAACCAGACTAAGAGAATTCTGAGAAGAGGAAAGACAAGAGACTCAGTCATCACCCAGACACAGAGGAAGCAAGATGAAAATGCCATACTGAACAAAGGTACCAAGTCACGTGGCTAAATATAGACAAGAGTTATGGGTTATTGTATGTTGTAAGAACTAGTTAATAATAATCCTGAGTTAATAGGACAGTTTATAATTACAATTCACAGAAACTGTTCTCCCCAAATTCCTGTTCTGTTTTGTGTATGTGTGTGTGTGTGGGGGTGTCCTGGAAAATCACTACTTTGATAGGTTCTAAGTAGTGAAAAGAAATACAGAGGAACACATGTATACTTGTCAGAAGTTGACTGTCAAGATTTTTAACCAACTAAAAAAATTCCAGGAATATGAATTTTTTTCAAAAGAAAACAAAAAGCAAAAAACTTTCAACATAAGAATTTATTGTATAAGTTTTATTTTTCTCATTTACTATTTTTACATTTTATGCACAAATATTTTTATCTGAGTAAAAATAGAAAATAACTGTTTTATGTAAAATTACAAAAAAACCAAAGAAATACATAATTGCTATTATGATAGTATAAGTGTCTTTATTTAAAGAGTAAAAATGTATGCAAAAATTCTCCTCCCTTCTACAAAAGACAGAATATTATTTTCTTGGGAATAAGTGAAGTATGGAAATATCAACATTTTTAGAGCCTTTAGATCGAGGACATTAAGTCAGACACAGGTTTGTTTTGTAGTTATAAATTTTAAAACATTTTGTGCTGTCTCAAGGATACACTAGGTTCTTTATAAAAGGCAGTGGCATAAATGGCAAACACAGAAAACAACAGAACTTGCCAAAAATATTTGGAGGTACACTCCTTAAAAGAAACAACCACACTCAAGTATCACCTTTTATCTGGAAGAAAATTAAATAATTTTTCCTAATTTATTTACATGGATTGACACCAAAATGAATGTAATCAATTAATTAATTGTGTGGAGATTAACCACACACAGCAATTCTGCCTAACTAGCTGGACTTTTCCAATGCCAACACAAATGTTCAGAATTCAGGCTAGCACATGTATAAAATGATCTCAATGTAAACATAACATTGAAAAATTGTTTTAAAACAAAAACAAATATTTCATTATTCTTGAACAAGGTACAAAAGATGGTCAAACCATCTTTAAAAGATGGTTCTTTTAGTTTGACTATCTTAAATCCTATGAAAAATATGTAACAAAACTGAGCAAAGAATACCACAAATTAGTATTTTCTTTCACAAGATGAATTGTTTTTAATAAAGACTAGCAAACTGTGACCTCATAAGGACAACAAATATTCTGTCTACGTGAAGCTTGAGTAAAGGAGAGATCCTCTCATTTTCAGAGTGCAAGTGCACAGAAGGAGAGAGGGGAAATGAGCATCTTACTACTGAGAACTCTGCTCAAATTATCACCAAAACAAAATCTACCAGACAAAAAAACCCGACAGAATGTAGCTTTTTTTTGTTTTGTTTTGAAAAGCATTTGAAAATGCTTAATTAGATTTTAGGGACCTAGAAATACAGATGTTCCTTTACTTAAAAACATACATTTATACAAATGAAACATTAAAGCTCGTCCTTAACATCCTGTCTCTGAAACATTTTAACTGTAAGATTCTCAGACTCTCAGTGTACTATGTAAAAAGCCTGTTTTGAAACAGTGACTTCTGGCTCCCCGGGCTTTAAAAAGATGGGAAAAGCCTTCTTTACAGCTGCTAATTTTTTATCTGAAGTAAGGGTCTTGAGAAAATTTTATACTCAAGATATTCTTAAAATGGTGGAGATCAAGTTGTGCTGATATTTGTCAGCTTACTGCTTATTAAAAACAAAAAACACAATTTAATTGTTTTAACGTACTTACTGTAGAATTAAAGGACTTAATATAAGCAAACAATACTTGCTGAAGCCTGATAGCACAGCAGTGGAAATTAAGATGTAGGAGGTAAACGATCTTTCTTTCTTGTTCCTTATACTCCAAGCCACTGCTTAGTCTCAGCAACACCATCAGGCTGCAATCACAGATGCTCTCCCTACTAGTCAACATCAAATAGGTTCTTCTAAAGTCATTTCTGGGCATGAATTGAAAGAATAAAATTTGAGAGGTGAATAAGGCAGCCTTTATACTGTTCTGAGGAACACCTTTCTGCTATGAACACCTATTTGCTAGTCTCTCATATCATGATTTATGTACAATACTTTAAAACAAAAGAAGATTTTTCTAGCATTTTCTTCTTAGTGTTAGCAAGCAGTAAGGCATCTCATATAAGATTTATTTAAAGATTTTAGAAATAATAGTATCCCTTTTGAATATCTTTATGTCTTCATACATGCAGAAAGTGATTAGCTGGCCATATAGATATATAATATTTTAGAGACACATCTGAAATACTCAAAAGGAAAACAAATGAAACAAGTGGGGAAGTTTATTTAAAGATCTCCTACAGCGCCAAGCCAAATCCATTTATAACTATTCACAAGTAATTTACTAACATTTTCAAAGTTGAGTACTTTTGTCTGATCTAAAGTCTTCATTTTTTCAGAAACACAGAAATGAATACATAAATGGTGTTGTACAATAATCTGATACTATAGATTAGTTTTAAAAAAGGAAGTCTAAACCAAATTTTTATTTTCTTACTGAGGTATACTTTTTAAAATTCAAAGAATGATATCATTTTGAAATTTTTTTTCCGCAACAGCTGGTTTATTAGAATTAAACGCCTTTCTCGAAATAATTTAAGTCCTTGGCCTGACATAATGAATAAACTATACAGAGAACCATTAGTAAAGGCTTGAGTTAAGCCGGCTTTAAACCGGTCTCATCCAACACGCGCTTCTGCCAGTTAACTTATTCTTTACTTGTAAATATATAAATTAATAACCTGATAGTTTAGTAATTATCAATATAATTTTATTTGATATGAACATTTAGCTCTGCTTGATTAGATGAAACAGGCACACATGCTTTAGCTGAGAACTTCCTTTTGGCGGCTCTATGTAAAGCAGCAGAGGGGAAACAGCTTCACTCCAGCAACGGCTACACCAGGCTGTTTCCTAGAGACACTTTCTTACTGTCATCTTTAGATGCTACTGGCTGTTTTTGGTAGGGCTAGACATTAATACTGACCAGTTTAGCTTTCCTGACTGTTAGCAAACTACCCCACGATGAACCTGCTCTCAGACTTCAGGCATCGTGGAGATCCTTTAACACACATTTTCTAAAATATATGCTCAAAGTAAAAAGATCCAAATTCACAAGAGTATGAAATATTTATAAAAAAAATCATGCATCAGATTGTATAGTCTAGAAATAAGATTCAAATTCAGTAATAAATGTTAGAGCAAAGCTTGCTCTAAATATTTAAGAAAATTCTTAGATTCCTAGGAAGTCCTAGGTCTCAATTGTCCTTTTCTGTTTGTAGAGAGGCAGCAGCCAGCGCTACGGCTGTGACTGGTTGGGCGATTCCATGGAGCTGCATCTTTGCAAGTTTCTTCTGTTCACATTCTGTGACTAAGCGGTTCAGTTCTGCCGCACTGTATCCAATAAGAGTCTTCAAGTCACAAACAAATTTGTATACAAATCTCTTGCCTTGAACTTTACAAATCATGTCCCCATCATAATAATACCTTTAAAAGGAGAAACCACATTAGGACCTTGTGAAAATGAAGAGTTTGTATGTCTCATATAGACTTTTCTACAAATAGAAGCCTACAAAGTTCTGTGCCCACCACAATAGTTAACAAAATGAAACTTTAAAACACAATTTTAACCACTGTGCTACACATTGATTTAGAAATCAAATAATTACTAAAGAGAAGAAAACAAACAAACAAACAAAAAACAAGTTTTGGAAATGGCAAAAGAATCTAACCAAGAGCTTTTAAGCCTGAAACCATGTTGCAAAGCCTCGCACCTGGACCTGCTGCCTCTGTGACCACAGGAACAACCTATTTCCTCTAACCTTTCATTCCTCATCTATAAAATGAAGTTAAAACAGTACTTACCCTCACCGCATTATTGAGTACAGGAATGATCTTTATAAAGTGTTTAGCACACAATGACTACCACAGTAAACTCTTAATAAAAGTTATGCTAGTAAGAATCCAGATAACAAATTTACAGGTTGAAAAATCCACTTTTGTTTTATGGCGTAGGAGGTCCTTCTGTCTTTGTGTTGCTTTTATTGGTTAATAAACTGCTTTGGGCCTGTTGATAGGGCAGAACTTAGGTAGGCGGGGAAAATTAAGTGGAATGTTGGGAGGAAGGCAGAATCAGGGAGACGCCATGGACCCGCTGCCGGAGAAAGACGTGTTGAGACTTTGCTGGTAGGCCATGACCTCATAGTGATATATAGATTAATAGAAATGGGTTAAATTAATATGTAAGAATTAGCCAGTAAGAAGTTAGAGCTAATGGTCCAAGCAGTGATTCAATTAATACAGTTTCTGTGTGGTTATTTCAGGGCTAAGCTAGTCAGGTGGCGGGGATGAATAAGCAGTCCCTCCTTGCAACAGTTTTATATAAAATCCAATATATATAATATAATACAGACATGAATTTTGAATTTTCATTCATTCATACATAAAGGTTCCCCAAAGATAGTGGCACTATTAGGAGATGTGGCCTTGTTGGAGTAGGTGTGGTCTTATTGAATGAAAAGTGTTACTGTGGATGTGGGCTTTGAGATCTCATATATGCTCGAGATGTCACTCAGTATTTGAGACTTTCTGTTGCCTGCAAGATGTAGGAATCTCAGCTCCCTCTCCAGCACAATGTCTGTCTGCACGATGTCATTTCTCACCATGATGATAATGGGCTGAACCCTGAACTGTAAGTTAGCCACCCCCAATTAAATGCTTTCCTTTATAAAAATTGCCATGGTTCTTTTGGGAACCTGTTCCTCATACTAGACTACCTCACCCAGCATTGATGCAGAGGGAGGACCAAGATCAACTCGATATGCCATGCTTTTGTTCAAGCCCATGAGTGAAAGAATGGATGGGGTGGGGTGGGGTGGGTGGGGTATTGGGAATAGGAAGGGGAAGGGAGGGGGGACTGGGAGTAGGGAGGGAGAGGAAACTGGTCAGCACGTAAAATTAAAAAAAAATGTTAATTAGCTAAAATAGAGTTTAAAAAATTGCTATGGTCTCCTTGTCCCTTCACAGTAAGAGAAACCCCAACTAAGACAGGCCCCAAAATAAATACATGGGTCAGAACAAACAGGTTACAAAGAAGGAGGCAAAGGGCATCATAAAGAACCATAGCTGCCCAGGCTACAATTGTAGAGCAGACCCGAGTCCACTCTAGTAGGCTGGTTTACTATACTTTCTATGGAGACAGAAGCAGCTGAGTTTATAGCTATGTTGTACAGCAGAGTTTACATCAACAAAGAATTTGAGTCTCAGCTTATAAACTACCAAAGTGCTTGTCATGCAGCTTAAAAATACAGGTTTATGACAGACACTTGGGGAAAAGGAAAACAATAAAGTGGTTCCCTCCTTCTAGAATGTAATTAGAACGGGTACAATCACCGTTCCAAAAAGGAAGTGCACAGTGCACACGTGAGCCTATACTCTAATAACCTAGTGCATCATCAGCAGGCGCCGCACGACAGCAGGCACTGCATCTGCGCTCTCCCTAACCGTGGCTTCATAGCCATCCCCTGACCTTCCTGAAACCAGTTTTTAAATCTCTTTAAATTTTGAATTTTATCACATGAAAGAAACAACACAAAAGTGGTTAGAAAAGTATCACTCAGGTCTAATAATAGAGTCTGTCAATACCTAGAGCTTCCTCTGTTCCTTCCCAACCATCCATACTCTAAAGATTAACCCCAAGCTTGCTCCAAGACACTAGTTCCATTGCTCTGCTTTGTATTTTGTTCCTGAAAAGCAGATTCATAAATGCTGTGTTTACTTTTCCTAGTTTATCAAACGGTATTAAGTGAATGCACGCACACTTGCGCGCGCAAGCACACACACGCGTGCACACACACACACACAAACACATGTATATTTTCTATATGGTCCTTGGACCCAGACCCTTCCTGAACATCAGGGTATCATCATTTGTGGCAGCCATTCATCTTTACTACTCAATGTATCACAACTAGCTTACTCATTTTTCTACTGGTAAATACATGGGTGAATTCTGACTTAGAATATTAGAGTATGTGTGTGAACATTCAGACATTTCTGTTTGTCATCTACTAAGAAAAGTTACTTAGTAACTTAACAGGGCACATCTCTTGCCAAGGGTGGAAGCACTCTCATAGTCTCACAAGGTAGTTGAGGTCTTTCCATTTAGTATTCATAGTATTTAAGGAAAATCATTCCAATTTTCATTTTTAGATATTCAGATTTATGCAGATGTAAAAGGATAAAACTATCAGTATAACAGAAGATAGTAGTCACATATTTGATACAATACACACTCAATTTAGAATGTAAATAGCATCTCTGTAGTACAAAGTATAAAAATATTAAAGATTAATAAGGTTAGTTTTGAACAGGAAACTATATGCTTTTAAATTACATAAAACAAATTATCTTATAATTTTTTAAAAACATCTTTACGTGCCTCAAAATTTTCAGTAAACTCTTTAAAAAGTAATTTTTAACATAATGCATGAAAGTTTTTAAAAAACTGAGATATCTCCCAGATGCTGCAGATGCAGAGATGCCTCTGTGAAAGATGAGGCACAGGAGACCTTAGACTCAAACAACTAATCCTCCCACCTAGGAACAGCTTAAGAATTTGTGTGACAAAAGAGAGGTGATACTTAGCATGACTCACAAGCCTCTAAATTCTACAAACTTATTTCTTGCCATGCTTTCCACGGTAACAGTGCAGGTAAATGGGATGGATCATAATTACTGGGCCTTTATCCCCAATCCTCCAATTAACCTAGCAGTGAGTTGGGGAGATAATGGATATTCCTCTAGTGGTTAATGAATCTTCTTGGCAACCTGGTCCTTACGACAACTGAGGTCCTGCTCAGCCAATGGAAAAGAGAAGAGTGATTAACAATTACACTGCGGTAGTACAAGGAATTCTACTTGCATGGGAAACAGAATTCAGTGCCTATTAAATAAAATCTCTCAAGTATGGCTATTCATAGTCAATAAGACCCAAAATTACTGTAACAAGTTGTATATGCTTCAAGGATCTGGTTTTATAGGACAGGATATTAATACTACTGTTCTGTGATATGTGGGTTACCAACAAGGAATCCGACTAGGTACATTGGCAACAATGTCTGAGTGAAACCTCGACTGCTAATTAGTATCTTCCAAGGAGACATCTGTGACAGTTCAATATGTGCATGTATATGTGTGTCAGAAGCTGGTTCTTTTCTCCTACTGTGTAGATCCAGAGGAAACTGGGCAGGCTTGTGATGAACACCTTTATCCACAGAGCCATCCATTAACCAACCAAGCATGTATGCACACACACACACACACCCCTTTTTTCTTTCTTTTTGATATTTCAACAAGTGTTTCCATGTGTAGTCCTGGCTGTCCTGGAACTCTGTAGACTGAGCTGGCCTTGAATTCACAGATATGCCTACTTCTGCCTCCCAAGGGTTCGGACTAAAGGTGTGCACCACCACCGCTTGGTTCAAGCCCACTATCTTAAGAAAAAGGATTTTATTTTTTATTACTTAACAGGTTTTATATCAAGAACAAGAAGCTCCATTTTAGGTAAGTTTGGTACTGGGGTAAAACAAATAACATAAATGCTTACCGTAATGCACGGCTGAGTTTTTCATAGTTCATCGTAGGCTTGTTTTTACGCTGTCCCCATTTTTGTGCAACCAATTCAGGTTGATTTAGCTTAAATTCTCCTTCATCACCAACCCAAGAAATACAGTCTCGAGCATCCTTGTCAGTGAGAAGTTCTAACAAAAACTGCCACAGTTGGATCTGACCATTGTTTCCTAAATCCATAAGCATAAGTACAGGTCGTCACGTTAGAATCTAACACAGGTCAAAGGAAGTGCACAAGTCCTCCGGTTCAATCTGCGCCAGGGCAAAAACAAACTTCTCATTTTAGAAATATTAACTATATACACACTTGCCAGAGAGATAGTCCATATTTACACTTTCATATGTCTACCTTGACAAGTTTTATAATTTCAATCCATGCAAAAATACCTGTTCTATTTCCAGGTGAGCTTCTATCTTCTCCCGAAATCCTCGGGGACCTCTGCACTTTGGCTGCCTTTGCACTACTGTTTATAACTTTGATCGTAGTTGGTGTAGCAGACTGCACTGATGCTGGGATAATTTGCACAGCTAAAAGAAAAAGCAAAAAAGGAAAACATATTTTCATTCTATTATAGGAAATAAAAGTAAATGCAATCAATAAAACTAATGTCCCTCTAATAATTATGTCAGGAAAAGACTTCAGACTCAGGCAGAAAATAAAGTCATACGGTCTCCACTGCAGGAATCCTAGGAACAGCTAGTCTTCCTGGATTCAAAGTAACAACTTAAAATGGCAGAGTCATTCTCAAAGTCATAATACATTTGTTTATAAAAATGGTTTCAGGTCTAGAGAGATGGCTCAGAGGTTAAGAGCACCAGCTATTCTTCCAGAGGTCATGAGTTCAATTCCCAACAACCACATGGTGCCTCCCAGGTACCTATAATGAGATCTGGTGCCCTTTTCTGGCATACAGGCATGCAGAACGCCGTATACATAATAGATAGATAGATAGATAGATAGATAGATAGATAGATAGATAGATAGATAGATAGATCTTTTTAAACAATGGTTTCAAAGATGGTACAAATGTAGACTACCGAAAATTCACATTAACCTATGAGAAGACTATAAATTAACAAGCAGTGTGAGAAAAGTTGGCACTCATTGGGACTGAAAACGTAGAAACAGAAGCTGCTGATTTTTCTTAAACTTACTAATCTGGTAACATTTGTGGCATTTTAGATATGCTATTCAGCACTGAAAAATCAATGAAACAAGTATCAACAAAGCCATGTCTCACAATGTCAAACAGTAACTCAGCTTATCAAAGATCCACAAGCCCCCAAAATGCACAGAATAATGACTACCAAAGATTTAGGGTAGCACAGCTGGTATAAAGAAAAAACTCTGAAAGTATAACTGTGGATAATCAGTTCTCATTTAGAGAGGGGAAAACAGGATCTCCAGTGAGCAAACCCAATTCCTGGTCTACTTGAACTCATGGCTGTAACCAAAGTCTTACATTGAAAGCAGTATTTTAAACATGGTAAATTCGTAGCACTTGGGAACTAAGGTTTTACTGAAAATTTAACTTCAGGAATATTATAAATTTAAGGCAGGTTTATTCAGAAGTGAATTTATAACTGAAAGGTTAGCTATGATGCTTCATTCCTCTGTGAACCTAAAGGTTGGTCAGAAAGCTGTGTTGATATCTTTATTGATGTTAGCTAATAAAGAAGCATTCTTATTGATAAGTGGGGAAATTGTATGGGAATGAGTACTCACGCTGGTCAATTGTAACTATCTCATTCATCTGTTGTTCTTGGCTTGCTAAAACATCTGAAGAACACACAAAAAAATTCATTATCATTTAAAACCAAAAATATAATTCCCAATCCAGTAAAACTGAGTTTAGCAAACACAATGGTTTTTTTAAAAATCCCCATAATAAAACCAAAACCAGGAAGACAAACAATCAAGATATATATTAAACAACTGAAACTTAGCAGGATAACAAACACCAAACCCTCGAGATGTTTTAATTATAACATTCCTGAAGTTAAATTTTCAGTAAAACCTTAGTTGTCCCAAATGCTACAAATTAACTATGAGTTCAGTTTATCAGTTCAGTTCCTTAGAGAATTTGAACTAACAGACCTGAACATAATGCTCTACAAAACCATTCATTAATCTGTCACTCTTCCCAGATCAAATGCCATTCTTACCCTGTGACATAAGCACACATCCCAGTTCCCAGCACTTCAGACAACTATGTCGATCATAATTATACCTGTCTGTTGAGAGTGAACCTGTCAGTGATCATTCTGAGACTGAGCGAGTTATAAGATTGGATCCCCAAGAAGATTCTAAAGGATGTACTGCCTGGGTAGAATTTGAGATACAAGAGAAGAGAAGGGCTGGGAGATTAAGACAAGGTCTGGAGCCTACTCACCAGGTGGGATTTTCTTTGGGACTCATAAGTTTCAGGGATTAATTATTTAGGACTAGCTTCAGAGAGATAGGGGTTTAGATCTTAGTGATCACCACTTCTTAGGTAACATTTTGACCCCGATAATCTTCCCAGCTAAGTAAGATCTCACACAGCACACAAGGCTGTAGTTAAAGAAAACTTTTTAAGAAGCACACTACCTACAAAGCTAACTTTTTAGAAAACTGAGTATTATATTTTTTTCAGACCTCTAGTTCTGAACATTCTACCTCTGAACTATTCTCTCTTAAAAGCTTTGTTTGTGGTAGATTTTTCCTCAGTACTTTAAAAGTGCTATTAAAACTGAAATTGTTCCATTTGTTACTAAATGAACAGAAGTGACTTAGCCTTAAAGGAGACATTAGAGAGGAGCCATTAGACAGCCTGGAAACTTGCTTCCAAAACCTTCCTTCTCAGACTTGAGTTTTATATTGTTTTTAAGAGACTCTCAAGACAGAAACAGAATACAAAGTGACAGGTTTTTGAATGCTTAATCTAATAAAATAAAGAAGTGTGAATACAATACTTCCTCTAAAGTTCCCCAAATGAATGAAGGAAATAGAATGTTTAGGCAAAGTCCTGGGGGACATGGCGGGGCTAATGAGGAAACATCAGACCCTAAGGGTATAAGCTGAAGCAGTTCCTTTCCCTTAAGACCATGGTCTTTGGCGACAAGACATGTTCACATCAAAAGCATGCTGAAGAATTTGTAGCCTGAAACATTTTTCTATCTTCACCAAATATAACAGAATCTGAAAGAAATTTTAACTTAGGAACTGCATTCAAGAGGGCCAAGTGGTGACCAAGGTACAAAAGGAATCCTCTCTCTTTAGACAGCGTCACAAGAGACCTCTAAAGCTGACGAGGCAGCAGGCAGCTCAGCAGCAATTCTGTCCCAGGAAACAGCACCTTTCCTTTCTTCTTTCTGCTCACTTGGGAAGTAATCCAAGAACATTTAAAAACTACAGATAATCTGTCAGAAACAGCCTTATAGGTGCCCATTCTGTAAATGAGCCTCAGATTAAAAAACTAAATGCCATTTCCTTACTAGAGCAGAGCAAAGATCCATGCTGGACAAGCAAGCAATTCTATGAGATATTTACAGAAGCTGTACAACTCTAGCGCAGAGCTTCTCTGAGAAAACTCATTCTAGTGCACAGAAAAAGAAGGATAAAAAGACTCTTGCCTCCTGACTAGAAAAAGCAAATGAGTAGTAACTTTACAGTTTGAGAAACAGCAGGTGAATCAAAAATGTGACAAGTACAAGAATGCTATCTGGGAAAGACTATGAAAGCCACGACTTCAGAAGAGACTACTTTAAGAATCCAACAAGAAAATGTTTGAATGAACATGATTCTGGTGAGACTATGAAAGCGCAACCAAGACATTCAACTTACTCATGTATAAGAACTGAAGCTGGTAATAACCCTATACACTCAATGGACATACAATATCTTAATAGCACTTAAAAACCATCTACGAGAATCCACTTAAGAGGCAACAAGCAGAGGTTCTTTCCAGAGCTCATCTCTTACTCAATATCAGAGTGACCCTTGGGTGAAAATGCAAACCATCAAACTGCTGTGTAAGACTTTTTCCCTATCAGTATAGCAGAACAAAGTAGGAGTCATGGCATTTCCATCCTAATGTCAACAAAAAGAACAGCATCTATCCACTTATAAACTGAAAACTACAGCAGTATGGCTGATATTACTGATAGAAAAAACAGTGAGGGAGGTGGGTTGCTAAGATTGTTTAAGAGATACCATAAAAGTCATTAACATACGGGATGGATTAAACAGAAAGTTTCCATTCACTCTTTAGTGTCAGCCAGGCAGTTTCCAAGTTTTCCTCATAGTCCCTTAATCATAACCTCCATAGCTCTCTTAAAAAATCCTATTTATTCAACTAGAGAAGGAATTTAAAAAGCCTACTTTCACAAATAAGAGTCTAGGAGGGAAATCTGTGATCAAATGCAGGCAATGACCAGGTAACGGGGAGGCGATGATTAGAGTTTATGAAAAGGACTAGGGGTGGAGCAACAGGTGAGATGAAGAACTTGCATTCTATTCTAGCCAGGCTTGCACCTGTAATCCCAGCCTCTTGGGAAACTGCAACAAGAGGTTTCTGCATTAGGGCTAGCAGACAGTAACACCTGTCTCAAAAAGAGAAGCAAAAAGAGAGACCTTGGAATGAGGTATAAGCCTGAGTTAGAATCTTAGTGTGGATATTCCCTAGGTTCAACACTCTGTAGGGATCTTACAGCCTCAGTCTCTCACAGAAAAACTAAAAAAAATTAGGAAAGTAATACTTTATGGCGTTACTATAGGAATTGAAATAAACTCTTCACACTACTTGCAACAATAATTGTCAATTACTATAGCACATGTTTGCTTATTAACAATAAATAAAGTAAAAACAAGTTACAAAAAATTAAATTAAGCTTTAGTTACAATGCAAATAGATAATAAGTCTAATTTTATACATTTTCGAAGAAGCTCCAGATGACTCCAGAGAATTTCTCCCCGAGGAACCCGCTGAAAAAAATCTTCTTGGTTGAGACTACATAATTCTCTTCCCGAAATGTTGAGTGTGGTGAGGTCTATATCAGTCATGCTGAACTCCTTCATTACCCAAACTACCCAATGCAGGACTTGGTCTGTGGACCACTGTATAGGATCTAGAAAGAAAAATATTACCTTTAGCCTAGTTCCATCTTAGATAAATTTACAGTTCATTTCTCAATACACATATATACACATATGAAATCCAGACAGATGTTTTTCCCAAGTGAAGCAAACTGATTCTATGAAGAACAACTTTTATGCTGATGCTGCATTTTCTCCTTAACTTTTTCTCAAGTTCTCAATCTGTTTCCAAAGGAGTCACTTGGTTCTGTATCAGTTGTCTGGAATTTTATCACAAAAACCAAACTATAAAATTGTTCTCTGGTGGGCCAGATGACAACTGAAGTATATTATCTTAGAGATAATCGAGGGTATGGACCAAGTTCAAAATATTACTTTGTAGCACTGTATAGTTTGATGCCTTTAAAAAAAACTAAATGGGATCCTAAGAAGCTGGCGTCACTCTTCAAATTGCGCACAATGCACCTTTTCTCCAGCCCTTCCAATAAAAGATTAGCTACCTTGGTGGCACTTATGACATGATATTCTAACTATCTGTTCACTCAGTTGTTTCCCAATTGGCAACAAGGCTGTAACTCCTAAGACTGTGTCTGGAAAATCTGACTTCAGTGTCTATACAGTGCCTTGAATAGATATTTGTTGACTTTACACAAAGAATACCGAAATTATTTCATCTTTTCTGCTACTTTTGTATTTATAAGCTAACTGAATTTACAAATAGAAGAAAAAGATTGCCAGTGTATGCAAAGATTATGTCACTATATCTCTGGCACCCAACAGAAAATGTTATCTATGGGAACTTGATGCTGAATTTATTTTGGCACTGGTATTCATGTTTGAAGATGACTATCTACTCAAATAATAGTGATCACCCAATAAATGGGTGTTATTCAGTAAGAAAATATGTGAAGAAGTAACAATCAGACTTTTTTTTCAAGGAACAATCTATAGTAAATATAAACACAGGATTGAAAGCAAGAAGAGAAGGGGAAAGTACAGAAAGATGGGAATAAAGTTTGATTTCTCTGAATATACAAAGAGAGACAGAAGGCAACTCAGGGTAAAACCAGAAGCCTATAAATAAATCCTCACAAAAACCAAACAGCAACACCCAGGAGACAAAACATCTACCACAAAGTCCATAATATACACGGATGAAGACAAATCCATTTTTATAAGATACTGGTGTGGTGGAACACTCTTGTAAACCCAACTGTTACGAAGACTTGAGGGCAGCTGAGCCAACAGTCAGCTCTCATCTCAGGTTAAAAAAAAAAAGCAGAAGAATGCAGAAAAAAATCATGGAAAAGAATGCAGAGGGAAACAAAATGGCAAGACTCATTCTGAGCACAAGAAGTCTGAATTCAGACAAGAAGCAGTCACTGGAAGCACAGCAGGCCAAAAAACAAAAAAACAAAAACAAAGGCAGCACCAGCTGAATGCAGGGTCCAGGGAAGAATGAGAACAAAAGTGAGACGCACAGGCAACAACAACAAGGAAATGCACAGAGAAGGCCCAGGTGAAAGGAGATTAGGAAGAAAGCAATAAAAAAAAAAAAAATAAAGAAATAAAGAACAAACCAGACAATGAGTGTGGTAGTGCAGACCTATAAACCTGGTTACCTGGGAGCTTGAGGCAGGAGGATCATTCACAGTTCAAGGCCAACATGGGCAATTTAAGGAGGACTGAGGATACAGCTCAATGGTAGAGTGCTTGTCAAGCATCCAGGAATCTATGAGTTCAAGCTCCATTATTGTCAAAAAAGAGAAGGAAAGAAAGGGAGGGAGCTGGGATGAGGAATATAAGAGAATAAGGCAACAAACGAGCTGAGAGAGTGAATGTTCAGCCCTGGAATGTTACCTCAGAACAACATAAGATGGCTGAGTTAGCCAAGTTACCTTAATCACACTTCCCTTTAAAATATTTAAAAAAGCAAGCTCATTTTATATAAAATTTTACAGGAAACTATCAAGATAAGTAAGGCAAAGTAAACAGTCTCTCTTGTTTTCCTCAAACACTATCAGGACACCCGGTTTCATCTACTGAACTGGCTGTCTATTTGTCTTTTCTCTCAACGGTAACAGTGACGTGAGAGAGAAGCCATTTCTAAAGATGCACGAGCACAGCAACCCAGACACAGAACCAGAGAGCGGGAGGGAGGTTAGGTCTTAGAAACAGTAAGCTGGGCAATAACCAACCAACTCAGTAAAGACAAACTGTGATCAAACATGGCTGCCCAGGTGGCCGCCAGGATAAAGTGAGAATTCCTCCCTTCAAAACTTGCACTGCTCAGGTTGTGCTAATTCCAGGCAGCAAGAAAGGCAGAAGGATAGAGGAGGGAACTCATTTAATGTATATGGTGGGATTATTCTTTTAAGAATACACATTACAGCCTGGCGGGGGAGGTGCACGCCTTTAATCCCAGCAGAGGCAGGCGGATCTTTGTGAGCTCAAGGCCAGTCTGGTCTACAAGAGCTAGTTCCAGGACAGGCACCAAAGCTACAGAGAAACCCTGTCTCGAAAATAATAATAAAAGAATACACATTACAACGAATACACACTAATGCATACCACAATGAAGGAAAAGACTCTCATCATAATCAAACCAAGATAAACAGCAGACACAAAGAACAGATAAAAAAGATACAATGATAGAAAACTTGAATTAAGGTGCCTCTGAATGCTTTATATGGCAACAATGACACAAAAGAAAAGTGAAATCAGCAATTTTAATGTACTATGCACTACCATAAGTAGATCTGAGTAAAATAAGAATTGTTTGAAAGTGTAAAGCCAAAAATCTTAAGGAACCCTTTCTAGAGAATCTATAAACAGAATGAAAGATGGGAGTAAAAATAGCTGAAGTTACAAAAACTGGAAGTGGAGGACTCAGCACTACAGTGGAATACAGACTAAGACAACAGCTCTGAAGATATGGAGACTGCTTCCAGACACACATGAGAAAGAACCAATGACTAATCACTCAAAGTAGGAGAAAGACTGTCTTGATATGCATACAAGCTTATGTAACTAAAACTACTTAACTTAGGAGGCTGAGCAGGAAGGCCGCTTCAAGGACAAGGACAAGCTGGGCTAGATGGTGAATTCTAGGATAGCCTGGGCTAGAGTGAGACTGTCTTATAAACAAACAATCAATCCTGAATTTAGGAACCCCAAAAGCTGTCTAACATGGATCTACAACAAATGAGCAGTACTAAGATAACTAGACTAACTTAGACGAAAGTTACAAACAGTTTGTAAAAACAGAAAGTGAAGCCAAGTGCTTGAAATTCCAGTAAATGGATAGGTTTAGGCTGGATGACCACAGGCAAAAGTGCCTATGGGCAACATAGGAAGACTTTATCTCAAAGAACACAATAAAGCAAACCAGAGGCACACCACACACACCAGCCAAGTCACCAAAATGAAAGAGAGCAAACTCTGCTGTACACAGAAGTCAGATAATTCTCATTCACTACAAGGTGCATTAGTGATAAAGAAAATAAAGTACAGAGCAGGATCGCCGGCAGGAAAGCTGGACAGAACTGGCTTCTGAGAAGTTTTTCTTTCTATCTATCAGACCTGTGAGAGAAGTTAAACAAAGGAGTTTACCAGTGTGGAGAAGACAGAGCTATGGAACTGGACAGACAGACAGACACAATCTTTAATACTTTTCTTGTGTGAATATTATTTATATTCAAGAATTTACATATGTTCTTGAATGTTAGTATCTGACAAAAACATGACTTTTTAAAAATTACTTTAAAAAAAGAATACAAACCTAGCTATCATTTCAATATCCATATTTCATATAGGAAAAATACATATTTGACTGAATTTGTTTATTGTTTTAACATTTTGTATAGTCCATCTCTTTGACAGATTTCTAACTTGTATACAATTATTAATGTCATCTTCAGATTAGCTTAATGGGCAATTCTAAGAAATATTCACATATACAACCACCTAAATGAAGAAGTGTCCAACCTGCTGTCAATATAGAAAACTGCTTTATATTAATGTGAACTTTAAGGGATTTCCCAATGTGGGTCAGTAATTCAAAGAGACTTAAAATAGTTATAAATAGTTAATTATATTTCAGTGATGATTAGAATTAATAAATTTGTTAGAGAACTGAATGTAGACAAAGAAAGAGAAGTTTGAAATGATAGTTTTCTGAGAAAATGCTACTCATTTGTAAGATTGCTGTGGTATTTTGAATGTAACTGAATGTGTGTGTGTCAGCGGTATCCCTGAATGGAATAGAGAAGCCAGTACTTGAAGCTGTGAAGTTGAAGCCTGGGTTGCCATGGACTGAACCTCTGAACTGTAATCTGCCACCTCAACTGTTTTCCTTTGTAAGAGTTGCCGTGGTCAGGTGTCTCTTCACTGCAAAAGAAACCCTAAGACAGTTGCCTAGTAGGTAAAAATTTCACGACGAAGAATCTCATCAAAGATGATCAAGTATTTTAAATGTACTTTTAAGTAAATGATATTCTTGGTAGGACTGCGCCACAGAGAATCAATCACCATGCTACCTATGGTCATCTGCATGTATTACTTCCTGTAATACTTCAGTTACTTCCATGTAACTGAAGATGTCTTGTGGAAAATACAGCAAATGCCACAGAAAAACACTATTTAGAGTTTTCATGTCTCATTCTTCCCTTCTCAGCATTTCCTCTCAGATGATTCCTAACTTGCTATCAAAAAAGGTCAAAAAAAAAAAAATTCACACTAGCTTCCACATGCCAAAAGTAAATTTCTACATGTCACAGTAAGGAACTGCCTCCACTCCTCAGGGATACCAAATTCCCCAGACTCTAAGTCCCCTACAAAACTGTGCAGCATTTACTTATAAAGGATGTACATGAACACATGTAACTTCAATCATGTCTAAATAAAATACCTAATGCAATGTGAATACTGTTAAGTTGTTATACTATTGAGGGAACAGTGATAAACGCACACTACCAACTCTCCAATTCTACTAACTGTATAATTTGCCTCCCCAATGTTTTTCTTCTATATTGCCTCAAAAAATTCTAATGAATGTTCTCTATTTCTCAGTTGTTGCCTATCTAACTTAAACCCATCTGAACAATAATTCTATGATTATCAAACTGATGCTACTCCATAATTTTGATTTTCTCAAAGGAAATCTCAAGGGTCTTAACACCTAATAACTGCCTAAATAGCAGTGATATTATATAGTTATTTCCCTGTCTTCAGCTGTACCATTGATAAGGGTTTATTTTGGAGACAGGATCTTGCTAGGCAGGCCTGTCTGGCCCAGAACTCTCTGCTACTGGAGTGCTAAGATTAAAGATGTGTGCCATTGTACCTGGCATCATTAATGTTTTCTTGTTTCCCTTCTCCTTCCGTTGCCCTAGAGGTTGTCTTGGAACCAACAATAATGTGTTCTTGTCCATACTGTTTCTCTCAAAAGACTTTCATTTTTATGTTCTTAAAAACAAACCGATCCGAGAGTTTGTGCTCTTAAAAGTATGTCAAGGCTACCCTAAACTAATTACATACTTTACTTCAAAATCAAGTGCTATCAACACCCTCCACCCAAGACATCATTGTATCAGACATCTCTATTTCTTCCAAAAGACTTTCAAGGTATGCCTAGCTGTTAGGAATCTAGTTTAAATGTCAAGTGCTTGCCTAGCTAGCATAGGGCACTGAGGCCAGTCCTATACAGGATTCGGGGTGTCAAAGGCACGCTCTGTTCTTGCATATCATCATTAGCCCAGAATTTACCACCGTGCCTGGTAAACAGTATCATTCCATTGTAATGAAGATGTAAGCAATTTGTATAAAAACTATTGTCCTAGTCACTCAAGCTCTCAAAGTTAGGTCAGTGCTTGAATATCCTCTCTCCATGTTTACAATCTGCCAACCTTATCACTGTTTTCACCCATCTCTTCCTTTTTACTACAAAAGAAACCACATAGTCTATGTTAATCTGAACATTACTACTATACAAATGACAAAAATATGTTCTTGTTTTCTCTGTCACAATGTACCTTATGGGACATCTGGGCAACATTTGTTTTTTTTTTTAGTTCTCCCTTTCACTGACCAAAACCAGTTCTACGATGTCAAAAATAACTCTTGATACGATATGGCCTAAGTACCTTTCTCATCCAGGTCTAAGCTTTGTTTTGAATGTTTCCTGTTTGGAATGACCTTCACGGCAGTATAGTTTCTCAGAATACACTCCCTCCCATTTTCTTCAGAGCACTCTGATCCCTGGGACATTCTTGTTTGCTTTCTGAGAACGGGCCTGCTACATAAGCCTAAGCTCACCCTGAATTCATGAACTACTGCTTCAACTCCATTTGTCATTCCTGCACACGGCCAGATTATTCCTTTGAGGCTCTAAACACATGCTGCGTGTCTATTAGTCACTGACAGGTCAAACTTTCTATGGCAGTCACCTCTTTTTATTTATCTTCTTTCTCTTCACCACACTGTGAACATGCTATAGGCAGAATTTCTTCTAATAATTCTTTGTATCCAGGCAATCAGCATAGCATTTGTTCACCATGTGTTCAGTATGTTACAGTTCAAAACTAAACAGATACATAAAAATCAATAATCTTTCTAAAACATCTACATTACAGAATATTCTATCTTACCCAAGTGGTATTTTCTACACCTAACTGAACTGTTACCGCAGCCAACCAACAGCTGTCTCATTACCATAGGGGATGCCGAGGCGTTCCTGCTCTTTTCTGTAGCCTTCCAGTGCAGCAGCCCATCTTGTCACTTGCTCCGAAGTTTCATCAGAAATAGTTGTGATATGCTTGGTGCCATCTAGAGTTATCACTTGAGCTTCTTCAACAAGATGTGCCTCTGCTTCTGCATGGTGGGCATCTGGATCAATGACCACTTCAACCGTTTCCGCAGTTTTAACAATTTCAAGAATGTTTAGCTTTGGTTCAATTCCTAACAGTGGATAGAAACAAAAATACAAATTTAAATAAAACCACAAGACACAAAGAGCTAAAAGTAAAGTTTATTTTTTCAAATTAGAATAAAAATGATGTTCTTGAAATAATGAGAAACTGAAAAGATCCTTATTTCTAAATACAATTCAACAGAAACAGTACCATGTCAATAATAACTTTCTGATTTTAGAAATTATAATGTGATTACACAGAAGAATGCTTGAGCACTGTTTTACTGCTGTGCTGGGGATCAAACACAGGGTCTCACACATAAGAGGGAAGTACTCTGTCACTGAGTTATATCTCCAGTCTAGGATCCTTGTTTTTTTAAGGAAACCCAGAAGCTAATAATATATTTAGAGACTGAAAATAATCATGTCCAAAATTTATCCTGAAATGTTGAAAAATAAAAAAGTGTGTTTGAAGAAAAAAAAAAGAAGCAAATGTAATAAAATTTAACATCTAGTGTTCTAAGGCTTAGCAATAATTCACACCTAAGCACACACACTTGACCAATGTTACCAACATACACCACACGGTGCCACTTCTTACAAGAGTAATAAAGAAAAAAGACAAAGGTACTGACAAGAATTAAAAAAAAAATAGAAACTAGAGAGTGCAAACGAGGAGCTACATATTCGTTAAGATTTTACAAACTTTCTAAGAGAGTTAAAAATCAGAGACTCTGTCCTCTTTCTCTCTAAAACAAACGACCTCATAAAGCCCAGCCTAGCAACAAATTCACTACAAAGTTTAGGAGAAGTTTAAATTCCTATCCCCTGCTTCCGCCTTCCAAGTGTGTGGAAAACAAATTGACTATGCTTGGTCAATCCACCTTCTTTTGACTTTATTGCTGGTGGGGTTGTGTGTGTGTGTGTGTGTGTGTGTGTGTGTGTGTGTGTGTGTGTGTGTGTGGTGTGTACAGGTGTGTAAGTACAGGTATGTGTATGCACATGAAAGGCAGAGTTGATGTGGGGTGTCTTCTATCTTTCTCCACCTTATTTTTTGAGTCAGAATATTTCAGTGAGCCTGACCCTCACCAATTCCTTTTGATTGGAAAGTCAGCCAGCCACAAAGGTTTTCCTTTTTCTGTTCCCCAACGTTGCCATCACAGGTAAGAACCACTGTGTCCACTTTTTACACAGTGCTGGGATCTTGACTCAGTTCTTCACACTCACTCACAAGCACTTTACAGACTGAGCCATCTCCTCAGCCCTTGTCTTCCATCCTAAACACTTGTTGACTTTGTTCAATTAAATTCACATCAATTAACCCAAATCCTAAAGACATTCAAACCCTATTAAGAACTGTAGTTCCTGTGGAAAGGACAGAAACAAAGTTGAAGTGATTATGACTATGGAGACTCCTCCTGTGGAGATTTAGTCAGGCAAAAACTTAAAGCTATTTCAGAAATCAGAATTATGTTTAGAAAGTATATCCTAAGAACAATGGTATACAACTAACTGTACATGAGATAAAAAGTATTTATTAAAAATAAAATGAAATGTTAAGGGCAGGAGTGGGGTGAATATAATAAAAATAAAATGAAATTCTCGAAGAGTAAAAATGTTAGAAGAAGTCAGGAGGTGGTGGTGCACGCCTTTTAAGCCCAGCACTCGGGAGGCAGAGGCAGACGGATCTTTTACTAAGCCTTCAGAGAAACATGAGCTCAATTTGTAAACACCTGTCAAGGAAATAACTCACCTTGGTAAGAAATTACCTGTACACTAAGCTGTACAGTTCCATCTGTTTTAACGCCTTGGTCAAATAAACTTCGCTCTGGATCCAGCTAAACACAGATAAAAGAGTAAGCAAGATTATTTTAGCTTAATCATTAGATAAGTTACTATCTATGGTTTAGTATAAAGCAGTGTACCAAACAGAATAATTTCTGAGCATACTAATCAAATTATAAGAATGCATTTACTTATCAAAGATGTCATACCATTTATTTTCTAAAACTAAAAATGTTTTCACCTCTGAAGAAGTGGAAACCAGCAAAAACCCACCAAATTAATTTTTCTATTTTGGTGGTGTTGAGGATTAACTATAGTCAGGGAGGGCCTCATGTGCCAAGCAGACATTCTGCAGCCATTCCCTACTGCTGCAAAATTATTTTAAGTGGCAGTTTTCTATGGGAGCCGCAATCTCAGCTGGGATTTAAATAACATCAACAGGCAATTCTTCATTCTGCAAATGCATTTAAAATACAAGATAACGCAATGTTTATCAGAAAAGGAAGGATGTTAATTAGCGGCTGACAATTCATCTAAGTTTACTAACATATTCATGCCGTTATCTACCTTGTAACCAATGCCACATTTTGAAACTTAGGATTCACTCTGAAGTCTCTGACAACAAAGTTAACAAAATTAAAGGATTCACGACCGAACTGGATCTACTCTGGTCATAGTTCCATATCCTCGGAACACTGGCACTCTTTTCCCTTCATATCTCCTCCTAATGAACGTATTTCCTACCATGGCTTATAAAGGAAATAAAAATAATCTTGACCTCTGATATTGTATCACTATCTTGGAACAGACTTCCATCGTAAGTACCTTATGTATCTAGATGTGTCTGCACATACATTGCTGAACACACAAATTGTCCTTTCACTCTTAATATCAAGAATTCAGTCATGTTACAATCACAATTTCAATTATTTACAATATCTTATCCATAAAACCCACAGTATTAAGTGGACTTTATATCCAATTTTAACAGGAACAAAACAAACATATAACACATTGGATTGGCTACATATGGCAGTTTCTACTCCTTAATGTAAATCTTTGCTAGACATTGAAGTCTTGTCTGGACATTGAGATTTCCCTCCAGGTCTAGAGGACACTAGCATTATCCCCTAGAAGCTATGGTCTATGTATCTTGAAGTTAGCCCTCAGGTCCTAAATACGGCAGCACACTAAGATAAGGACAAATAGGGACACAGCTCCAGCATGATTGCTTGTGGAACATATTCCTCAAAGAAGTACATCTCAGAGACTGCTCCTGTAGCTTTTAAGTCGGCATTTATCTGACGATGCCAAGGCTTTCCCAGAAGCAGCAGGTACTAATGCCAAATGCATGTTTGCACTGAAGGAGAACAGAAGCTGCCATGCTCACATTCTTTGTTCAGCTGAAGAAACGTGCTAGTGAAGGACCCCTCGTTTTAACCACAGTTATACCGTTTTGCAAAGGTTCACAGATAACTAGCTCAGGACCTCCGGAATGCTGAGCAAATAACAGGCTTAATTAAGGGCCTCCGGAATGCTGAGCAAAGATACCTGAGGTTAGAGCAAGGACAGCCTTATCTGGCTGCAAGACAGGAGATTTATGGATTGGTCATAGAAACAAAGAAAGAGAGGATTGCGAGGCCTGAGTCACGTATAAAGCGGGGCTCGTCACGAGTCAGGGGCTGTGCAATCAGACATCTGGTCGCCAGCCAGGAAAGGGGGGGGCAGGATAAGAGGAACAGTAAACCGCTGAGTAGTCCCCTCATTGTTATTTAGGTTAAGAATTTACCACCCTGCATCTTGCTTCTGTAAACATCGCTTTTTGCTCTCCTATAAGAACCCCTCACCCCCAACCTGCGGCGCACAAGTCCTCCGAGAGACTCTGTCGCCCCAGGTACCTGCGTATCCAATAAACCTCTTGCTGCTTGCATCCGGCTGCGTGTTTTCGACTGATCTCTGGGCACGGGGTCTTTCCCGAAGGAAGACGCCCACGGGAGTCTTTCACTAGGAGGGTGTGAAAAGCCTACAGACCCAAGCAGCTCAAGTTAATGATAAAATAGGTACTTTGTAGGCCATATTTCATTATGATGCCAGGTATTCTATCTATCACTGCAGATATAATTAATAAAATGGTGATTTTTAATGATAGATGGGATCATTTGGAAGTGTTCTGCAAGTGTTTAACTCAATGTGTTCTATCCTTGCTCAGACTTTTAGTGACTACTTTGAATTGGTTACTTTGAATTTATGTACTGAAAACTCTATTTTAAAACATTTACTTTTAGGATACTTATAAACATACACTCATGTAGGTGAGCATTATGTAGGAACAATTCCTTTAAGTAGAACTGTTGGGCATTTCATACTTCTAATAAGATGACTAAACGTCAGTTGCTTTCAAAATACCATATTCATTTATCTTCTCATTACTAAGAAAATTTAATATGTTCTTTTAAGTGCATACAACCATTGTCCCTACTTTTAGAAGAGCAATATCCAATTACCATTAACATTTACTATACACATATTAAAAGAAAAAGGTTAAAATATGGTTAATAGCAACTAATGCATAAATTCTATTAACACATTTCAATTTACTTTATAACAGAATCTTGTTTAATAGTAATTGCAGAGGACCTGAATTTTTAAAATATCAAGTCAAAGTTCTGTGATATATGGAAAAATGGTATTACAAGACAGGCATGATGATTACAGACAGTAAAGATTAAAGTGAAGCAAACAATTCGAAAGATTGACAAAATATACATTCATGTTAATGTGAGAAGGGTACAGATGCTAGCAGTGAGTTTAAGAAAAGTCTTGGAAAAATATTTCCGTAATCGTACTCAGGTTACTACTTCTTATACATTAAAGTAGTATCACCTGGGAAAAGGTGAAACAAGTCTGTGAGGATGATTGAAACATACTATAACTCTACAAGAGGAACATTTCAAAATTAGTACCAGAAATGATGCAAAGGCAGCTGATGTGGGATTCCCCTCTGTATGCTGTGAATACCATTGGTTAGTAAAGGAACTGGCTTGGCCTCTTAATAGGGTAGAACAGAGCTAGGTGAGGAAAACTAAACTGAATGCTGGGAAAAAGAAAGCAGACAAGAGAAGCCATGTAGCCCTGCCAGAGACAGATGCCGGAACTTTACCCCATAAGCCACAGCCTCATAGAGATACACAGATTAACGGAGATAGATTAATTTAAGATATGAGCTAGTCAGAGATACGCTTAAGTTACTGGTCAAACAGTATTGCAAATAACATGGTTTCTGTGTGATTATTTTGGGGCTGAGCAGTCAGGAAACAAACAAGCGGCCTTCCTACTACAGGCAATACAAACATTTTAGTCAATGGACCTCCTCCTACAGGTAAGAAAACTCACATAGAAGTCAAGTCAGCCAGCAGACTGCAGTGTGCTTCCCACTACTCCATTTTTATATTGATTTTATTTCACTCATTAAAGTAAAAAGGAACAAGTGACTTATTATTCAATTCAATTTTATTACTCAATCCTTTAAATTTTAGATACAGGAAATTTTATGAAAGAATTTTCATTTCTAAATGCTCAAAAATATAAAATCATAGATTTAGTCTACTTATCAATATCCACAGAGATGAACCTTACCTGAATATCTTGCAGGCAAATTTCATGAGCGTCCAAAGAACACTGCAGTCTCGGTTCAAGTAGTTTCTTTAAATTGCCTATTGGTTCATTGATGTCTATGGCCTGGCTTATACATTCAGCTGGTGTGTAGGTCTGTTCCACAATGCTAAATATTAAAGGAGATGAAGGTTAATAATTACATTATCCTGATGTAAAGGTAACACTATGCTCAAAACAAAATTAATAGCAAAACACACATGGTCTTTGAAATTCTTGACTTTCTATGTTCTGTACTAGTTTCTTCTTTGATGCTGTGTTAGACTAATGTTGATGTGAACACTAAATCTCATAGCTAATTTGAAACTTAAAGTACTCTGGAAAACACGCTTAGCCATGCATACAAGTATGTGCCAGCACATAAGTATTAGATGTAATTATCTATAGAGAAGTGTGTACCTTTATATTACATCTCAAGTTATTTTCAAGATTTCAGGCCTAAAACCACGGTAATACACTATGTCTTTAAAATCTGTAAAACTTATTGGGAAGGTGGCACAAGCCTGTAATCACAGCACTTAGGAAGTAGAGACAGGAGAATCAGTTCAAGGCCATTCCCCAGCCTTAGTTCTACAGCGAAATACAAACCAGCCTGGGCTATATGAGACCCTATGTCAAAACCCAAAACAAAATGAAACAACAATAAAATCAAAACTTTGTACATCATTTCTACTAATCAATTTCCTTCCTGATATAATCAGGTAAATATAAATTGTTAAGGCGTGGCAATATAAATACTTCCAATTTGATTTGAATACCAACCAGTTATTGGGTTTTTGAGACACAGTTTCTCTTCATAGCCCTAGCTGTCCTGAACTCATTATATAGACCAAGGTGGCCTAGAATTCATGGAGACCTACCTGCCTCTCTGCCTCCTGAGTGCTTGGATTAAAGGCTTGCACCGCCACTGCCCAGATGGTCTTAGGAAACTATTGCCCCTTAAACCTTACTTAGAGCTTTGTTGCCCTGTTATTTCACAATCCAAATAGGTTTAAAGCCTTGACAAGCAATTGCACACATCTCTTGTAAATGCTTAGAGGGAAAAGAGAAGACTGAAAACTAGTATTTACTGAATTAAATTTCACAACATATTTACTTTAAATATAACAGATAAATATCTCTTTAGAGTTATTAAAATACATATCAAAAGTAAGTATGAAGCAGCAGCTGGACATGAATTGGTTCTGAGCACCCACTTCAGGTGGCTCTCACCTAAACACTAGTTGCATGGTGAGCTTTTGCCTCTGCTGGTACCTGAATTCACCTACATATACTCACTAAGACACATAACTAAAACATACCAATTAAAAATAAAAATAAAGCCAGGTGGTGGTGGCATATGCCTTTAATTCAAGCACTCAGGAGGCAGAGACAGATCGATCTCTATAAGTTCGAGGCCAGCCTGGTCTACAGAGTGAGTTCCAGGACAGGCTCTAAAGCCACAGAGAAACCCTGTCTCGAAAAATCAAAAAATAAAATAAAAAGATAAAAAATTTTATTAAAATGCAGCACAAGAGAATGGCTAGGGATGACTCAGTAAGCTAGCACTTGCTATACAGGTAGAGGATCAGCGTTTGGATCCTCTGAACCCATGTAAAGCCAGGTATGGTAGCTCCTACAGTAAGATGGGAGACAAGGTAGCAAAGTCTTAGGCTCACAGGCCAGTTGGGTGAGACTAGGCAGCAGCAAACACAAGAGCTCTGTTTAAACAAGCTGGATACTGAGGACCCACACCTGAGGCTGACCTCTGACTTCTACATGCATGCTGTGGCATGCAGGCATCCACATTCAAACACAAACATACATAGATGCGTGAGTGTACACAATATACACACACAATTTATTATTTTATCTTTACTTATTTTTCAAATATAAGGATATAATAAAGTGAATATATACATTTGTTCTTAAAATATTTAACATTTATAAAACAGAACCATTCATGATTAAAAACAATATTATTTCAAAATAACAGCATATTATTACTATTGGTTAATATAAAAAATGTTCTGTTAACACTTTGGGCATATTTTTTGGCTATAAGCACAGAAACCTGTCCTTTTTAGTAACAATGATTTTTAAAAGATCCAAATGTTACTTTAAAGCAGATTATAAAATTTCACTTTTATGAATACTGAGTATTAAGTTCTCCAAAGTTTCCTGTTGCAAAGTTACAAACCTTGGGAATCTAAAAATCTTCATAGGCAGTTCCTTTTGAAGGAATGTGGTTGATCATATATTACTGTTTCTCAATTCCAGCAATGGCCTCCATGTTAGCCACATGGTAACAGCTAGTCTCCCACTCAGACACATGCAAAGGGTCTGTGATAAATACTTCAGGCTCTATGAAGCATTTGGGGGTCTGAGTGCATAGAAATAGACATACTAGACTCCAATTTTGTAGCTCCTTCCCAACCTGAACAAGGGTTGAGCTGGGAAACCAAACGCTACAAGCTTTCTTAGGCTGAGTTATGTAAAAGACACCATGGCTTCTACCTTGGTTCCCTCAGTCTAGCTGAAAAGCCATAGAGAAAGCCTCACTGGACGCACTGACATTTCCTGCCCACAATAGCAAGAGTGATCTTTGGGCATATACTATAGCTTCAGCTCACTCTCAGGTGACTGCAGACCATACTGACAACTTAACTACGTGCTCTTCAACTACTCGAGTCAAAGCTACCCAGCTAGGCTGATCCCCAGTTCCTGACTCTCTGAAACACTCATCAGTAATAAGAGAATCACTCATTCGGTTCTTCTGCTGCAGAAAGGACAAATAAACGGAATGCTCTTTTCAGCACTGATGTTAAATTTTATCTTCTCAGCTCAGCACCCTCTAGATCTGAGTTATTCCGCCGGCCTTTTGCTACTCTACAGAAGGCCACTATGGCCTTTCAGTTCCACTGTCTTGTCTCCAGCTTTAGAGTAAAAGAGTACCTCAGCTACCACCTCCCACAACCTTCTTACTGACTCTTTCCAGTCTGTCTCTATCAGTCTCTTCCTTGACTCTGAATTCATCACAACCTCCTCTGTCATTCCAAGAAGTAGTACGCTTAGTGTGCTGGACCAGTATGTCTCCTCAAATACTATGAGACTTTCATAAGGTCACTTCAATATGTCTTACTTTACTTATTTTATTTCCGACAGTTGCCAACATACAGCAGTTATTCATAAATAAGTATTGTTAAATTCAGGTTGAATTAAACTGCCTTTGAAATAAAAGTGACCAGCACTTAGTAAAAGAATTTAAAAAAAAAAATCAAAGAAATGCCTTTTAGATGGGGTGGGGCTGGCTTATTGTAACTGTGTGATCATTATCAACTAAGTTTACTACTGCTTCTGTTTCAGAAACGCCTATTATCAACTAAGTTTACTACTGCTTCTGTTTCAGAAACGCCTTTCTCTCTGAGCTACAAACCTATTAGGTCAGAGGGAAAACAAAATAAACATTGGTCTGCTCCTTGATGGTAAACCCGCATACCAGTAGTAGTAAACCTAATCAGTTCAGAAATGCCAACCTTTCTTCTGTGCACTCAGGTTTCTCAGTTCCATCAATCTCAATTTCTATCAGTTCTTCTGCTTCTCTCTTAGTCATGGCTGAAATATTTCAAATGTTCAGTCCTGGAAGAGTTAAATTTTAAGAGACTTTTAAACATCTTCGGCATAAACAAAAATGCTTTGCAAGAAAACGACCAAATTTGAATTAAAGAGGGAGAAAACAGACATGCTCTTTATATACATGAAAGCTCACACACAGCATTTATAAACTGGCTTTTGTTTGAATTGCCACTTATTAGCCTGCTATGGCTATTCCATTATTTATTGGAACTTGTTGGCCCAGTCTAAGTCAGTAAGTTAATTCAAGACACTACAAAAGCAAATGAAAGTTATAGCAACTATATTAAAACAACTTGGTTTCCAACCTGAAGCTTAACTTGAAGATGGATTACAAATGTCTAGCTAAAAATCTGATCGCTTAAGATTAAAATAGTTCAATGAGCAAGTTACAGAACAGAAAAGATACCTACAACACATGAAAATAGCTATTACATAGGACAGACCAAACCTTCAGTTAATTAATAACCAAAAAGAGAAAAAGTTGGGACAAACTAACAAAACTGGCAAAGCAGAGCACAGAAACAGGAAATCCACACCAAAGCAAACTAAAATAACTCAGGGTATGAAGAAATGCACAAGTACAGATCATTCCAAAATGAAATTTACATTATATTGTGCTTTTCCTAGAAAATGCAGTCAGCATTAGGAAAAAGTACAGCATGTACATCTGTGATGTGTGTGTAAAGAGCAAAAATCAAATCTGGCCGGGCGGTGGTGGCTAATCCCAGCACGCAGGAGGCAGAGGCAGGCAGATCTCTGTAAGTTAGAGGCCAGCCTGGTCTACAAGAGCTGGTTCCAGGACAGGCTCCAAAGCCACAGAGAAACCCTGTCTCCAAACCCCCCCCCCCCAAAAAAAACAAATCTGAAGATCTTCCTTCTGGTGAAGGGTACATGCGTTTTCAAAACTACCCTTTTTCTTTCCAGTCCTGTAGATTCAAGGTTTTTTTAGTTGCCAGAAGTATCTGGTGAACCATGCCAATTCAGTACTTGGCTTCTGTCTGCTCTCCTGACTTTTCCAACTTAACATCTCAGTACTTAATTCACTACTTCACCCAAGATCCACTTTTGTACTTGTAGTACAGGTAAAATGGACTTAGGCCCACCTGGGTATGCATGCAAATAAGAAAAAAAGGTGCTAAAGAGGTGGCCAGTATCTTGTGGAGTTAAAGACTGTGTGGTACCTAAGAAGAGAACGATGGTGAATCTGTTCAAATCCTTTGCTCTTGCCAGCACTCAGGCCTATCGTTAGTCCAAAATCCCTATGGGTTTTTAAAACTTGCATTTACTTACTGCTAGGCGTGATGGTGCACACTCCTTTAATGCCTGTGCTCACAAAGCAGAGAGGCACACAGACCTCTGCATTCTAGGCTGACCTAGACTAAATAGCAAGTCTCCGGTCAGCCAGGGCTAGACAGTGAGATATGCTCGTGTGTCCGCGTGTGCGCACGTGTGGAGGCCAGAGGGCTGCTTGTGGTTGTCAGGTCTCTCCTGGCACTTCAGTTCCAGGGGCTGAGCCCAGGCAGTCGGGCTTGGCAGCAGGTGGTTTTACCTATCGAGCCATCTCTCTGGCCCACCTATGGATTTTCAAATGACTACTAGTCCTCGTGAAGCGAGGTAGTGGCACCATCCTCTGTGCTGTTAACCCTAGGGTGGAATTCCTATACTCCATCGTGTTCGCTGCACTACAGCAACGGGGGTAAGGGGAGCTGGCAAGCTACTTAATTAACATTGACTGATCTCTTCGAAAACAGAAAGTCAGCAAAAAGATCACTGCGGTGGCACTGGTGTGACTTTGAGACAGTTCTAGAAGGAAAACTAGGTGGAGTGCGGGAATCGCTGAGTCGGGCGACAGAGACCCGGGAGCGCCCCGACTACATGGACAGTCAGCGCGCGGGGCCCGGATCGCGCCTGGCGACGAGCGCGTCCTCAGCGTCCCGCCGCGCGGCCCCGGACCTGGCCGCTCCCCGCGCCCCTCCCCTCGGCTCCCCGCACAGTCTCTCCCGCCCCTCCCCACCCGGCTCCCTCAAGTCTCCACGAACGGAAATGGGAGTCACAACGCCGGGGACCAGCGGAAACAAAACACAGAGGCGGCCGCGGGGGGGCCGCGGCGGGGGGAAAAGCCCCGGAACCAGGCCGGCCGCGCGGGCCCGCGCTCCCCCGCCAGCTCGCGGCCGCACTCACCAGCTCCGGAAACCGCCCCGTGGCCCTCGGCCGCGCTCCAGAGCCGGCTGGGAACGGCGGCGGCGCGGGCTCCACGTGCAGCGCCTCTCCGGGTAAGCCGCGCCGCGCCCGCGATTCGCAGAGTGAGGCCCCGGGGCCCTTCCCGCGGAATCGGCGCTAAGGAACCCCAGCCCCTCTCCCGCCTCCCAGGCACCCCTGGGCCCGAAACTACAACTCCCAGCAGGGTGCGCGACACGAACGCCCGCGGCAACGGAGGCTCACGAGGCACAAACGCCCCAAGCCGCTTGGTTTGACGCGCTCGCTTTACCCCCACACTGCATCCGCCTCCCCAATCCCAAGGAACAAGACGCTGACTCCGAAGGGAGCTTGAACTAGGAGAGAGAACAAAGTACGCATGCGTACATGACACTGTTTCCAAGAGGGAAAGAGGGGTGAAGTTAAGGGAAGGAAAGATGGCGGAGGCTTAGCTAAAGGACCCGGAAGCACTTACCCTCCACTTCCTCCTCCTGTTTGGCTTTTGTCTCACCTAGAGGCGTCCGGTCGCGGACTGTCTTGGAGGCGCTTCCTGTCCGGTGAGCGTCGAACGACTGAGGCGGTGGCCCATAATGCATTGCGATGGCGGGTAGGCGTGTGTAGGCGGAGCCAGGGCCGGAAGTAGAACGGTGGCGGCGGCGGTGACTCTGGCAGCTCGGAACTGAGTGCAAGGTGACTGGGAGGGTAAACTAGGCTAGCGTGGCCTCTGGGGACAGCGATTCTGGGTTTCTTCACGACTTCACGAGTCCAGGGCAGCCCATCACCTCTGCTCCAGTAGGAGAGCGTAGCCCTGTGCCCTTGGCACCTTCACGGCCTGGCCTGGGGTCACAGGTGACCTCGGCCCTGCTGGGTATTTGAGTTTGCCTTAGACACAATAAATAAGACCGTTAGTACCCTTTTGGGAGCAGGACAGGCCAGTGCGAAAGGCAGAAAGGCGGGATGATGGGTCTGCAGCCTGCCTGGGGCAACCCAAGGTCAGAAGAAACTTGTAAATTAGACGCGAGCAGGTCGTGTCCCTTAAGGTGAAAAAGGGCACCAGTCATATCCCAGAAGTTTGCCTCTGGTCTAGAAACGTTGGTGCTAAAACAGCTTTGTGGATTGACTTCATGAGTAGATATTAACAGGCAGGAAACGGGCTAGCCTTTGCTGGGCTGGTCAGTCATCGCTATAAATAGAAGAGCCATGCTCCTTCCCAACGCTATGCCTCTGGGTTTGAACTTTCTTTGATTTCCCCCCTCCCCCCCATTCCTTCCCCAGTATTTTAATATTAGAGCCCTAACAGGCAGCTAGCTACTGATAGTATATCAGTACAGAATTTGTCACAAATGATGCTTTACACTTACGGTGGCATTTGCCTTGTATGGAATAGTGAATAGTCCATAGACACTGTTGAATCTGACACAGTGGAAGGCAACAGCTTTGGTAAGAGAGTTTGTGCTCATGTTGTGGATGATTGTGTAGGATTTAGGAGGTGAATATACACATACATGTACGATTGGGGCTCAGGAAGTAGGTAGATATATTAGAAGTGTGAATTGAGAATCAGTACTTTGATGATGCATTATTGAGAAGGGAAGCTGTATTTTGCCT
The DNA here is from genome assembly GCF_982192425.1 of Myodes glareolus. Lineage (NCBI taxonomy): Eukaryota > Metazoa > Chordata > Mammalia > Rodentia > Cricetidae > Myodes > Myodes glareolus. Next base: position 15,947,009 of record NC_142027.1, read on the forward strand.
ATTTTGTAGAAGAAGTGACAGTCTTTGTAGTCAGCTTGGGAATAGGTTGACTGTAGGATGTTTGGTAAACAGTAACCTTATGTAGACATAATTTTTATCATCTGTAAGCAAGACTAGGAACACCTTGCCCTAACTCTTTAAAGGGTGTTTTCCTTCACTGAGCAATATAGTTTCCAAATTTCCTAGGGCTAAACAAGTATTGTTGCCTTACTGATGTATGTTGTGTCTTCCTAAATTTCCAGAAAAGAAAACAGACATTGAGTTGGGTGATATTTTCTTGTTATAAGGTCTTTTTGGTTATTTGTTGGCTTGTAGTCCTTTCACCTGTGTAATTCTCTGGTAGATTATGAGTGACACAATACTCAGGACTTTAATTCCTTCAAATGTTTTCATGCAGGCCAATGAGTGATATTTCTCTTAACTGCTTATTTGATTTCTTTGAGGAGTACTAAATGTTATTCCAGGCTTTGTTGAAGTTGGTATTATTGACACTTTGGACTGGATAACTTTTTGAAGTGAGGAGTGTGGGAGGGTTGTTATTTTTCATGTTGTAGGGAGCATAGAGTTGTGCCTAATCTCTACCCACTAGAGGCCACTTGCATCCACCTTATTCAGGACAACTAAAATTGTCTTCACGCAACAAATATGCCCTGGGAGAAAAAAATTTTTGCTCTCAACTGTGCTAAGTAACCACTGTGCCAGGCTGCTGTTTTACAGTTAATGTTTCTCAAATTTTCCGCAATAAAGGGGTACTTCAATCCCTCCATGTATTTCTGTCTATGTGTGCCTGTCTATGCATCCGTGTGTGTTTATGTAGGTGTATGTGGGCACTTCTGCCATGTTTCTCTACCAGCCAGAGGCCAACCTCAGATGTTACTCTTCAGATACTATGCGTCGTGTTTTTTGAGACAGGGTCAGTCAGTATCTAAGATCTAGCCAAGAAGACTAGGTTATCAACTGAGCCCCAAACATCTGCCTGTCTCTGCCTTCCCAGTGCTGGCAGTATAAGCTTACTGCCAATCCCAACTTTAAAAACAAAACAAAGCAAAACTCACAGGTTCTGGGGACCAAATGCTGTCTCTCTACCACCACTTTTGGAATTGTTGTCATTACTAAATTCAAGAGTCAAATTAGTCAAATTGCTGTAAAGATTTTTAAATCCTTGTTCCTAGCTGCTCCATTAACATAAACCAGTAGCAGTAGGCCCACTGCTAGTGATCCTCTCACAATTCAGTACGAGTCACATTTCATCAGGCAGGTACAGAAGAAAATAAATCTAGGGGAGAACATGAGAAGCATGTTGGCATAGCAGGCTTTCCTCGGGGTTTAAAGGGCCCTTTATCACTGACAGTTTGAGAGGCATTAACTGTATGACAGCAGAATATGGCACAATCATTGTTAAACAGATGTGAAGGGGCAGAGGGCTGGTTTTATTTCCCAGAGCACATTTATTGTCTAAAGAAATGTTATGAAGATGTCCATTGAAATGTGGATACCTTCTATTGCCATTTCACTAGCATTTGGTGAGCTCTTTCACTTTATAAGCTAAGTCTAGATCGGGAGAAATTTTTCTTCTACTAAGTTTCAGCCTCTCTGTCTTTTCCTTTTGGGCTTACTGCTTGAGTGTATTTGTTGTCATTTGGAATATTTTTGCAGTTGATCCTTAGATCGTTAAGTCAGGTCTTAAGAATTATCCTGTCCTTTAATGTATCTATCAGCATTTTTACCTAGAAAATTAATTTGTTTTAGCTTTAGGAGGTCTAAGGACTTGAAAGGTTTTAAGCTCTGATTTTTAAACTTTTGACTTTGACCTTCTGCAGACTCTCTGATGAGCTTATATCATCTAATCTCTGTTACTACAGGGCTTACTTGGGGTGGATGCTGTTTTTCTTTGCTGTTTCTTTTGGAAGTTGATTTGGTTGTTACGGTGTTAAGTGGCTAGGATCCTGCCCTTGTTAGCAGGCAAAACTGTTTCCCTTCCTGTGGGCCTGTGAAGTGGAAATTTTTAGCCTCTCATTCCTGGCTAAGACAACTGTGTTTGCTCTCTTTGTGGGGTCATGGAAACAGGCACATTATAAGCACATCGTTGTTTCCCGCTGGAGACAAGCAGTGTTCTTGAACAGCCTCACCTCACTGTTTGCTCAGGTCCAAGATTAAGTTCATGGGTGACAAAGCACCACGCCAGATTTTGTGTTTTCTTTCTGCTTTAACCCTAGTAGACCTGTCAACTGTCCCCGTGTCTTTGAGCTTTTCAGTCAAAAGCAAAGGTCTTGTAATGGAAGGGTCATTCCATATAACTGTGACTGGCCAATCACAGCCTGGGTCCAGTATACAGTAGTTCTGTAACTTCATCTGTAGAATTAGGTCTCGCCATGTGATGTAGTCAGGTGTTTTATGAAAAGTACATAACCTTCTGATGCTTGTCTAGTACCAGAGACTCACCATGATTCTTCAGAGGCTCTTCAGGCTGTCCTCTCTCCTTCGGTCGGCAGTCTCTGTGAACCTGAGGAGGAACATTGGTGTTACAGCGGTGGCGTTTAATAAGGAACTTGATCCGGTACAGAAACTCTTCGTGGACAAGATAAGAGAGTACAAATCAAAGCGACAGTAAGTGGGCAGATTATGAAGCACATTGTGAACATAAATATTCAAAGTATGTAAATTTCAGGATGTAAGTCCTAACTATATCGTCTTTATAAAGGCTCCAAGGACAGTTCCAGTAAGTCTGTTACCATTAGAAGTGTAGGCACAATAATGTCATTACAGTAGAATAAGTCAGGTCATAGAGGTATACAGTATCCTGAAGTCATTTGGTAGCTATTTAAGAAGATTGGGTCCTGTAGACATTGATTACCTTAACTTCATAAAACTAAGAATGATTAGGCAAAACATAAAATCAGAGCATTCCAACTGTCATGTTTGACCTTTTCTATGATGAGATTTGGGGATGTACGTAAACAGCATTTTCTCTTTAAGGATGTTGTCATGGTGATGTATCTCTGGAAATATCAAAGGACAAAAGACTCAAAATGACGTGAGGACATGGAAGAATAGGATTTTAAACCGCACATTTGAGATGAATATCCAATTTATTCATCATTTGGTTCAACCCCTAAATTTTAGGAAAATGGTAAACATTGCGTGTATTTCTTTGGTCATCTGTCATTTACAAAGAACATGAGGGATAACTGATATGAGTTGTGTTGTTTTTACAAAATGCAGAGTCTCAAAACCTGATGGAAATAGAAAGCTTAAAGAAGTAAATAGAATTAAATGGCTAGTTGCTAGCTGACATCTAATGTTTGGAGATTAGAAAGGAAAAACCACTCTTCCTAACTGGAAACGTTTTGAAAGGCATCTTTGAGAAGTTCACATTTGACTTTAAATGCAGGACTTGGGGTCCTTTCACCCTTTTGATGTCTGTCTCCTGGCCAACTGTAATCATCTTCCCATTGCAAAAAGGGAAAAAAAGAAAGAATTTCCTCATGATTTTGCTTAGAGCTTGTTCTCAATCAACTAGAAGGAATACCCTGTCCTATACCAGGTTAAGAATAATAATTTTAAAGATTAGATAGGTAGGCTGGGTGGTGGTGGCACACACCTTTAATCCCAGCACTCAGGAGGCAGAGGCCAGCAAACCCCTGTGAGTTCGAGGCCAGCCTGGTCTACAAGAGCTAGTTCCAGGACAGCTAAGACTGTTACACAGGGAAACCCTGTCTTGAAAAACCAAAAAAAAAAAAAAAAAAAAGACTAGATAGATAATTGGGAATAGGAAGATTATATCTTTTAAGAGATGGAGAAATGATGTCAGATTAAGGTGTGGAAATTAGAAAGCGTGAAATTTGTTTGGAGAGTTATACACTTTTGATCCCAGAGGTGTAGGACGTGGGAGTGTGCAGTGTCACGCATGAGCTTTGTAAATGATTGTCGAATTAGTGTTGTGCTCATTGGTTTTATGTCAGCCTTACATAAGCTAGAATCATCAGAGAGGAGACTGAGAAAATGTTTCCCTGAGATAGGACCATAGGCAAGCTTATAGGACATTTTCTTAATTGGCAATTGATGTGGAAGGGCCCACACCATTGTGGGTGGGACCACCATGGGCTGGAAGTCCTGTGTTCTATAAGAAAGCAGTCTGAGCAAACCATGGGGAGTAAGGCAGTAAGCAGCTTGCCTTCATGCATAGCCTCTGTACCAGCTCCTGCCTCTAAGTTTCTGCCTACTTGAGTTCCTGTTTTCACTTCCTTTGAAGATGATCATGATAAGGAAGCAAAGTCAAATAAACCCTTACCTCCCCAAGCTGTTTTGGTAATGGTGTTTCATGATAACAGTAGTCACCCTGACTAAGGTAGTTGTCAATGGTTGGACCCACTTGATTAAAACTAAAGTGCCAGATAACTGTTTTGGAATTCTAATGGTAACTAACTGTGGAGTCAATAAAAGTCTTAAGGACTGGGAAGATGGTTCAGTTGGTAAAGTTCTAGCATAATAAAGAGGGACCAGAGTTTGCATCCTCAGCACTAGTGTAACAAGCCTGATGCTGTAGTCACAGCAGCATTTGCCTTTAATCTGAGCATTAGTAGACAGAGGCAGGACATCCTTGGGGTCTTGCTGACCAGCCAGTTTAGCCAAATTGTGTACTCAAGTTGAGTGGGAGACCTTGTCTTCAAAAGAGAGATAGAGGAAGTCACTGGATGTTGACATTGGTCTCTAGCTTCCATTCATGCATGCAACATAAGACCTTGGATATTTAAATAACTATTTATAATAACTACTCTTTCGTTGCGGTTGTTATTTCTTAGTGTGTATGAGTGTTTTGCATGTATGTATGTATATGTGCACCACATGTGAGCCTAGTACCCATGTAGGTCAGAAGAGAGTGTTAGGTCCTCTGGAACTGGTGTCAATGGTGAACTGGTTAACTGGTGAACTACTGTTTGGGTGCTGGAAATTGAATCCAAGTCCTCTCCAAGAGCAGCAAGTGTTCTAAGCTGCTCAGCCATCTCTCCAGCCCCTTTATCATTTTATTATTCAGCAGCGCACGGGCTTAACATTTCAGACCTCCGGTGTCTAGGTTTTGCTGGGAATTTGTTTTGTTTTATTGGTTTGCGTTTCTTCTTTTTTTATCTGGATTACATCATATTCCATATACTGCAACTCAGATCCTAAGAGGGTCTGATTAGTAAGTATCTTTGAAGCTAACAGACCTTGAATGTTAGAGATGTGTTTGAAGTTACCGCATCTCTGAAAACAATTCTAAAACAAATTTGAATTAAAATTCAAATACTAAAAAGGTTTCCTTTCCCCACCATATGTGTACCTTTAAAAATCTCTTCAAACTTGACAGAAAAGGGTAATTTCTGTTTTGTTTTGTTTTTTTTAATTAGTGCATAAAATGAGTTTTCTTTGTGCACTGTACAATAGGACATCTGGAGGACCTGTTGATGCTGGCCCAGAGTATCAGCAAGAGCTGGACAGAGAGCTTTTTAAGCTTAAACAGATGTTTGGTAAAGGAGACATGAATACGTTTCCTACCTTCAAATTTGAAGGTAAGACTGATCCCAAATTCAATCTGGGGGATTATTGTAGGTGGAGAATATTCATGTACGTTTTTTGGGAGGGATGTTCATGTGAGTGTCCAGCCTAGGACCTTACCTCTGTTGTGCAAATGCTATCACTGAAGTATACTTCATTCTTGAGAGGTTTTTGGATTGTTTGGAAGTTAAATGACAATTACCTGGGAATTTCATACAGCCATGATGTGTTCACAAGGAGCATTCAGGAAACTGTTTTACTTCGATATAGGGCAGCACCTGTGTAGATGAAAGTTTCTGTCCCACCTGTTCCAGTGGCCATTCAGTCCCAAAGAAGCACACAGAGACTTACATTAATTATAAACTGTTTTTTTATTAGCTCAGGCTTATTATTAACTACCTCTTACAACTTAAATTAACCCATAATTCTTGTCTACGGTTAGCCACATGGCTTGATATCTTTTCTCTCCTAGATTCCTCTGAGTCTGCCTGGTTCCTTTGTTCTTCCCAGAATCTCTTACTCTGGTTGCCCCACCTATAATTCCTACCTGGCTGCTGGCCAATCATTGTTTCATTAAACCAGTACAAGTGACAGATCTCTACAGTGTACAAGAGCATTATCCCAGAGCACACGTGAATTATGATACTTTTATCATCTGATTGGTCTAGATACACAACACTGTTTTATTAGTGTAGCATACACTAACAGCGAGCCCTGCTCACAGACGCTGTTGAAAGTTTGGCGGTTGTTATGTTTCTCCATACATGTTTAAAAACAGATGTTTTCTTAAAACTGGTAAACTTCAAGCACTGTAGCTACTCTTGTTATTGTAGTGTGTCTAAGCCTGAAACTTTTCCCTCTTTTTAGATCCCAAATTTGAAGTCTTCGACAAACCCCAGTCCTGAAGAATACTATCAAACCCATCTGGTAATTTAGTTGTACAACTAATTAAAAAAATTCAAATAAACTTTCATTTCACAGTTATCAAATGTCCTTTAAATTCTTTGACAATATGGAGGATGTGCCTGGCGTTGATTTGTCTCTGTGTTGTTTCATTTTGTTAGAATGAAGCAGATGGAGATTTTGGATAAATCGGGTAAAATTGCCTTGTCCCTCCTTGACTCTTCCCATTGTACGGTGCTGTCTTCCTTAATAGTGGAGACCATCACCTAAGGGAATGTTTGCTCTGATGGGAAGGATGTTATATTTACCTGTAGCACGATTAATGAAAACCCAGAGACAGAAATGGGGTTCAACCTGAAAACCTGAAAAGCAAAGCAGCCAGCCACTGGCTCTTACCTCTGCCTCAGTTTGAAATGACTGTCCTACCTAAAGGAATCTCAGAATGAGACTGTGTGTGAGAATTGTCTCCTCCTGTTTTATATTCCTCTTTAGTGCTGGGATTAAAGGCATGCACCACTACCACCCAGTTTCAATAGCAACTAGTGTGACTATTAGAATTAAAGGTGTGTGCCACCACTGCCTGGTCTGTAAGGCTGACCGGTACAGCTGTTTTACTCTCTGGACTTAAGGCAAGCTTTATTTATTAAAATAATAAATGAGATATCACTACATTTACCGTTGTGTGTATGTGGGGGTGGGAGGGTTCAAGACATGATTTCTCTGTATAGACTTGGCTGCCCTGGGTCTCACTCTGTAGACCAGCTGGCCTCAAACTCACAATAGCTTCACCTGCCTCTGCCTCCCAAGTACTGAGATTAAAGGCATGTGCCACCACCACTCAGTTTATATTTATGTTTTTGAAGGAGTGGTCCTATATCCTTTGTCATGGCTTTCTTAGAAAACTTTGTGTAACTTACTGTGCACAGAAATGTCTGTTGTGTCTTAACCACTGTCAGCTCAAACTGATGTCCTCCTTTTTGCCTGCGGGTTATAGTATGTATGGATTCAGGAGGGACGGTAGCATCAAGCAAAAGGCTCTACAAGGTGTAACTGTATGTGATGTTCATTGGCTCAGCCAGAAAAGAACCAGCAGTTATTTCCTGGGGATGTTGCAGGTCAGGAACTTTATTTTCATCAAAGTTTCAGAAACTGTAGGTGGCCCTAAAGGAAGCTAGCCTTTTAAAGGGAAATAGCCTCGTCATTTTAAATTGACCGTATCTCTGACATGCCATTATATGGGTTCATTAAACCTTTAGCTACCTTGGGGACAATTGGAGAATAAGATTGCTCTTAACTTTGGTGGACTCTGACCAAGTCATTCTCTGTCAGTTTTCTATGCCTATCTGTCCTCATTCATGCTCCTCACTAATACATCCATACACACTTAGGCATACATAGACCATCTCAAGAAAGCACTGTCTTCAAGTCAGTGCAGTCATTTTCTGTAGGAAGTGCAGCACGAGTCTGAGCAGCAGAACAGCCCTGTTAGTACTGTTAGATAAGTATATCTCTGTGAGAACCTTTATTCTCTCTGCTCTCTATCGTCAGCAGAGCAGCCCTGTAGTACTGTTACATAAGTATATCTCTGTGAGAACCTTTATTCTCTCTGCTCTCTATCGTCAGCAGAGCAGCCCTGTAGTACTGTTACATAAGTATATCTCTGTGAGAACCTTTATTCTCTCTGCTCTCTATCGTCCTCTGCATCTTCAGTTACTTCAGCGAATTCAGTGATAGTGGAATGTAACATGTGAGCCAACTTGTTGAGGTTTCCATCCTGTCCAGTTCCCACAGCCAGTAAGCCCCCAAAAAAATCACACTGAGAGTCTACATTAATTATAAACTGATTGGCCCATTAGCTCTGGCTTCTTGCTAACTCTTATATCAATCCATTATTCTTATCTGTGTTAGCCACATGGCTCAGTACCTTTTTCAGCAGGGCTGGTCACATCTTGCTTCTTCCGTGGTCTGGGCAGGACTGGGAGAGAGCTTCCTTCTTCCCTGAATTCTGTTCTCATTGCGCCACTCTAATTCCTGTACTTCTTGCCTGGCTACCGACCAATCAACGTTTATTTAAAACAGAATTGACAGATAAAGAATTGTTCACCCGCACCACTTCCCCCTCCTTTTTTTCTTTTCTTTTCTTTTTTTTTTTTTAAACAAAGGAAAATAGCCGTAGTCCATTTTTTTGGGAATGTGGGCGTAGTATTCCAGACTACTTCCGGCTGGTTGGGGGTGCTGATAATCTTATGATCAAGTCCTGACTGGAGTATCCTGTGAGGCTTGATCATCTCAGGCAGCATCTTGAATCCATTCTGGATGTAAAACTCTGTTCCGGCCATCTGTTCCTGCAGGAGATTTTTCAGGTGGTCTTCCTTGTTCAAACATGATATTTCTTAACTCAGAATGAATCCACAGCCTCTCATTTCCTGTGGAAATAAAAGCAAAATCTCTTCTCCAAAGTAACATGCCTTTTGACTTCAATTTTGAAGTCAAGGTGTTTTCAAAACAAAAATTGAGAGCAGTAGTTACTTTAAAAATCCAACTATGGATCATAGAAACATGCTCAGTTTTTGTGTATCTTTTAGAATGTTTAGAGGTAGCATATTAAAAGCAGAAAATCAATCATAAAATGAATATTAGAAAGTATCTGTCTTAGTCTTAAACTAAATGGGTTCTTTGTTGACAAACTATTCATTATTTTGAGAGCATTTTCTTCATAGAAAGTAAAAAGACATAGTGGGTCCTTGTACTTGAATTTGGTAAAGTAAAAATGCAACACATTAAAAATTGGCATAATTTGGTACCAGCAAATCAAACATGATAGTTCACTTAGATTTCTATACCAGTTATTACTGCTTAAATATTCCCAATCTTACTGAATAAGAAATAAGAGATGGAAAAAGATTTAAGAATTGTGTGTATAGGGCTGTAGGGATGCCACAATGGTTAAGAGAGTTGTCTGCTTTTCCAGAGGATTTGAGTTTTGATATCCAGCACTCACATGGCAGCTCACAACCATCTCTAACTCCAGTTCGGGGTGTTCTGATTCCTTCTGATGTCCAATGCCACTCGTGGTGCACAGACATACATGGAGGCAACTACTCACCTACATAAAAAGAGAATTGTGTGGAAACAAACTCCTAATTGCTAAAAGGGAAACATAATGTTTGTCCATCTGTATTTCATGTAATAACAATTCATAGAAGACAAACTGAGTTGTATCAGAATATAATATTTTATTAATACTCTAAGTAGATGCTTACATTTAATCATTCTTTGTGCTTCACAGGTATTCAGCAGTTTTAGGAATTGTTTTCATGTTAGATACTATTAAATACCTTGGGGTTTATGAAGACCTGGGTGTCAGACATGTCCATACCTACCTGTACTATAACAAAGAAACAAGTGGATATCACAAAAGAATCAAACACCTTGGGAATTCATTCAGAGAAGAAACTTGCTAGAGTAGTTGAATTTGACTTGTCTGTTAGGAGTAGATAGTATTTCCATAGCTTGTGGAGGACTAGCATTCCAAAAGAAGTGTTGTAAATGAATGTATTCACAAGGGCAGAATAAATTGTAAAGACAAACAGTTCAGTTGATTGGTGAATAATGGTGCAGCCACTGAAGACAGGGATGTGGCCGATCAGGTGGGTTATTGTATGAGCAAATGTGTAAGAGAACAGGAGGAGCCTTCCTCACCCCCAGCTGTGACTGACTAAAGGAAAAGAGAAACGAGTTGTTATTGTTGACAGTGAGCAAGCTGTCAGAGGGCATGAGGAGGGGGATGCCTTAGAGCAGGAGCCGTTAGGTGACTGGAAGAGGGTCTTGAGAGAGGGCCCCAGAAAGAAAAGTTGAGGTTACCGAAAGCCTGAGATTCCAGTTTTAATGGCACCATGGGGTGGCTAAAGATGGAGAAAATTAGGGATGGGTTGGTTTTGTAGCCAGAATTTACATGCAGCATTGTTTATAACTAACTTTAGCAATTAAAAACAAAAAATTACAACAATTTTATTCAGCCATGAAATCAAGTATAATTGCCAGAAAATGGATGACACTGGAAAGGATTGGACTCAAACAAATGTCATAGTTCTGACTGGGTTCTAGCTTCTTGCTGCTGAGTATGTTTATCTAGGTGGGAGGTAGAAGTAACCCATGGGTAGAGGCTTAAGGGGAAGACAATAGGATGGAATGGAAGAATACCCACAGTCATAAGGGCCCTACATCAATCAGGAAAGGGGAAAGGAGGTGGGGGTTGATAATCAACCAAAAGGAAATATGCTGAAAATGTTATTCTGTAAGACATTTAAAGATACCAGGTCAGAGATTTGGAAGGCAGAGTGGATAAACATGCTCATGGTTACAGAATGCATAGTGGGATAAAGATGTGCCAACCATGACACAATGTGTAGAAGACAGGTAGGTCTGAGGGTCAGGGAGGGTTGGACAAGCCAGAGAGGTTACTGAGGATGAAGACAAAGTATGGGGAACTGGAGGATTTACAATGAAGAAAAAGTGAGCTGTGAATTAGGTGGACGGGTGTTCACTAAGAACCCAGCTCCTCCAGCAACAGCCCTGAAACCTGAAATCACCAGCTCTGTAAAACGACAGACTCCTCTTGATTCCTCTTAGAAGAGGAATGAGACTGTGCACTTCCTCATCCCCGACCTCTGACATACATAAAGCATCAGTTTTCCCTGTTTATTTTCTGACTTTAGGAGTTGGCAGGTGTCTAAGCTGAGCACTGAGATTCTCATCTTAACTCTGCAGAGCTGCCTCACAGCTGCAGGTGGTAAGAGGGAGGGGTTTCCTGGGCTTTACTGAACAATAGGTGAGTGACTTCCCCTGCTTTATTGAATGGGGCTAAAAAGTTTAGCTGCCTGTAGCTATTTTTGTAATGTGGACTTTAATCAAAAAGTGAGCTGTAGAATAAAGGAAGTTCTTTGTAAAGTTGTATTGAAAAATAAATACTCAGACTTAGTTAAGCTAACTCCCACCCTAACTAAAAATAAATTGGCTCTAGTTACAACAGCAACAATACTAAAACAAAAGTTGTTACTATAGTTTCTAGAGCCCCATCACAGGTTCACTGTAGAAAAACAATCAAAACGCTTGATAAACTACAATTTTGATTCTGAGTCTCAGAAAAGAGCAAATGGACATGGCGGTGACCGCTGATAGGTACTAGGTTAGTGTTCGCAGTCACAACCTTCGTGTAGAAGAAAGTGTTCTTTAGGCAGTGTTCTGCTTAGCGCTACAGTATTTTAGTTAATGATGTATAATAGATATTTGGCACAGACTTTGTTAGTTTTTATCATTGCATAAAAAGAATCTTCAGGCTTCAGTGTCTTAAAAGGAAGCTTTGCATATCTAAGTGAAGTTAAGGCACTACATAATTGTCCTCTCACACTGGATTTGTGTCGTTTGAGCTGAAGCAGTTGATCTTGTGATGGTGGTATATGGCCTGAAGAGGCATCCTTGAGAGTTCTGTGTCTACTTGGCACTGCAGAGGACAGCATTGCTTCTACTAAAGCAAGTCTCATAGTCATGGCATAGGCAGCATTTACCCTGATCTCTCATACAGCACACATTTTTGGTGTTTGTGATTTGCTACCAGGAATGAGGAGATTGTACCTGTGGGCAAATCCCACCTATGACATTGATTTTGTCAGTTATGTTTTCTTGGAACAGAGCCACACATACTTGTTCTCTACATCGTGTGACAGAGCTGAGTGACCACAGCAGGAACCATGGGGGTTAAAATATCTACTGTCTTGTTCTTTGTAGAGTTTGCTGGCTCAACTAAGTGTGAATCTGACCTTGAGAGCAGAGCCACATTATAGAAGTTAGACCTTTAGGAAGGAGTCTACCGAGAGGGACTGAAGGCCACAAAGTTAAAGGGTAGCAGCATGGCAGTGGATAACTCCTCAGTGACCTCACCGCTATTAAGTACTCAGTGACCACCTACTCCATTGGTCAGTGAATCCTGAGAACCTGCTTTGCCTTTCGGGTAGAAAGAACAAATTCTTTGGAAGCCAACTTGACCGTGTTCAAAGCTGACACAAGGAGTAAAGGACCTTTTCACGCTATTACCCAGAGCTAGATATCTCTAATTACAGTTTGCTTTCAACATGGACTGGTTTTACTTTTGAGCCCTGGGAATTTTATATTCGGACATCGGCTGCTGGCCTTTGTGGTTAAACATCTCAGAAAACATGAGACCCATGTCTCTTTTCAGCCATGGTTTCTCATGTGCCCTTGCTGTATCAAGCAAGCTGGGAGTCAAAATGAGCTCATTTGTTTACATTTTACAGATACGCAAACACTTCTCTCCCCCATGTATGTCCCTTTTTCATTATAAGCAGATTCAGCAGTGGAGGACCTGAGGACCTGCCCAGCTCAGAATTGCTTTTAGAGAAAGGTGTAAGATCACCTCAGGCAGAGCAAGGTGTCTGCGAAGTTGTGTAGGTTCTAATACTGCGCTCTGAAGTCCAGCCTCTAAAGGAGGCTCAGGAAATGGAAATAGCAGCAAGCAGCTCCATTCGTGTTGATTTTGGTTCTGAGAAGTGAAAGTAAACACGAAGTGCAAATCCTTGGGCGTAGGACCGAGCCCTGGGCTTCCCTTACGGATATCTTAGAGCAAAGGACCACATGAATAAGGGGTATTTTGTGGTAAGAAGGTTCTGGTGGGAATTTTGAGATCAGAGTTTCCATTCTTTAGAGTATTTCCTGAACACACAAGCCACTCTTGCAGAGAGCACATGCATTGTATACTTGCCTCTTAGGTTAGCTTCACAGTCAAATATATATTAAATTTTCTAAAACTTTGAACATTCATTTGCATTTCACAAAACTCTGAATATTACCAGGTAATTCACTTCTCTTAAGTTCAGACACAGGATGCCAGAATGTATTTTAAGTGGTGACAAGAACTCTTTGCTTAAAATAACAATTTCAGGTAAACTAGAGGTCATAAAAATTATGATGTCATTTCCTAATTCATCTCTTTGCAAATGTAAGACAAAGCATATTTTTATAATATTTTAATAACTTGTGTGACAACTGGTTTTGGCGCATCTTGAAAGTGGAATTCTTTTAAATTATAAAGGATTTTGTGTGCTTGAAATCCTAGAAAAGAAAGAAAAAAATCCTAAATGTAATGTACTACTTCATATATAAATGCATTCATATAAATCTTAAGAGTATCAAACTATAAGATTTTTAGAGTTACAGTCAGTATATATGTAACTAAATCTAATTTTATGGACAATTAAGTAAAAGCTAGAAGCCAAAAAGCTTGAAATTTGCTGAGAATAAAGAACTCGGGCAGGAGTTAGCGCAAGAGGACCGTGGCTCGTTAGGCATGTGCTAGGGCAATGGCCGCTGCTCTTCCAATAGTGATGAGCAACACAAGGCAACACGGCAATGTGGCCCAGCACTGTGAGGTTGGAAACCCTGCCGCAGGGCGAAACTCAACTGGAGACTAGGGGAGCTGATGAGGATAGCTGAGAGGAGGACAACACACACACACACACACACACACACACACAGATCCTTTCCCTTTAATTTGGAGACAAAGTCCTTTTTCTTGTTTGACAGGATGAAATTACTTTATTCCAATCTTAAAGACTTTCACTGTAAATTATAGATGATAATAGGACATGGTATTTGTTCCCTAATTAAAGATTAGTGCAGTAAACTACAAAATGTAACTTTTGTTGTAGATCCTAAAGTAAGTAGATTTTAAAGAATTTTACAGGAAAAAAAAAACCTACAGAACAATAAATGGGTGTTGTACGCATCTTCTACTAGAACCTAAATATTTAAGGTACTGATGCCTGAATTCTGCTGGAAGAAGCCTAGACTCCGTTCCCTAGAGTTTTAAAGGGGTTCTAGGAATCCTCTTTTCTCAGGAAAGGGTTTAAGCTTCTGAGAATGTTGGGTTTCCCTCTATTGTTAAATTACCAAGTAGTCTAACAGGTTCAAATGATATTCTCTAATTGACTTCAGCTAGATGATAATTTCCTTTTACTGCAGTAGCAGATGCTGTTTTATATCCCTAACATTTCCAAATGCTTGGAATAACCAAGTTCTAGAGCCGTAGCATGGTAATAGCCATGGTAGACTTCAAAGACACAGGGTACCTGGACTCCACCTCCACCAGTGTTAGCCTGTGAGAACTTGTACTCGGTTTCCTCATCTATCAGAAATGCCGACTGATAATGCTGGACTCAGTCACCGTAAGAAGGGAGACTGAGAGCTGAATACCCCCAACAGACATAGGATGAAAATCACTTCCTGGAGCTGCTCTGTAAATATCAAACATCTTTATCATGCTGACCCAGATGGAAAGGAAGTGAACATTTACTTAGATCCTTTAGTGTAGCAGTGATAGACACAAATCTAAAGTCTTAAGAATGTCATCACAGTATCCATATATTTGCTTCATTTCCCTGCCATAGTCCCTAAATACACATATTCTATAAACATGCTTTATTAGTACTTACGTTTTCGCTCGTTGCCGTGGCTTTAGATGCAGGACTGCCCTTCCTGTTTGTAGAACACAAAGACAGTATTTATTATTACTTCCAATCCTGGAACCCATCCTTATTCAGCAGAAGTATCTTAGCCAGGCAGGAAGAAAAGCCAGCAGCCCAGACTGGTTCCTGACATTTATAGACAGTACCCAGAGAATCCATGCAACAAAGTACAGATTTGCGTGAAATCCCGAACAACAAAATGTAGCCTAAGGCTAACATGTTAAATTGTTTTTTTGGAATATGCAAACAAGGGTCTTACTTTCAACCTGATATAATAACATAAATATTTTAAAAGTTTGATTATTATAATCTGAAATTTCATTCACCCATGGGAAGGTTTACATGTTGATTGGGGTTCTACTAGAAGCTCAATTTGAAGACTACAGGTTTCATGAGTGGACATAAGGTGTAAGGAAATAAAATGTTCCTTCCTGGATTATGAAGATTCCTGCCTGATTTGGCAGACACTCAAAGAAAGAAAGTATAACCCCCCCTCTTTATTTATGATCACTTTTCACTCTGTTCAAAAAATGCTCCAATCATTTTGCATCTTAATAAAAAATTTAAGTGCTCATAGTTGCCTGGGGCGGGTTTGGGATTGGGTAGTGACTATACACTCAGGTTGTTCTGTTCTTCTGAAATTCCCCTTTGCTAATCCTGATATTTAGACTTTGACCTGTATTTATACTGGAATGCCATGAGATTGAGACACCAGGGTTGAGGGGCAGGCATGACAGGTGAGTCCTCAAAGGATTTAAGAGAAGCCATGCCAGCTGCGAAGAGGGAAGAGTGTATAGGGATCTGCAATGCCCATATATAAAAAGCCATGCCAGCTGGGAAGAGGGAAGAATGCATAGGGGATCTGCAATGCCCATCTATAAAGGGTGGGCAGTCGCAGAGCAAGTACAACGAACCTACGACTTTGATGATCTTATCCATGTCTTTGGCATGACTTCATTTTTTTCTCCCAGAGGTTAGAGAGATGTTTTGGTACTTAAGAGCACTTGCTAAGGCCATGTGGTAGTGGTGCACGCTTTTAATCCCAGCACTCGGGAGGCAGAGGCAGGTGGATCTCTGTGAGCTTGAGGCCAGCCTGGTCTACAAGAGCTAGTTCCAGGACAGGCCCAAAAACTACAGAGAAACCCTATCTCAAAACAAAACAAAACAAAACAAACAAAAAAAAACAAACAAAAAGAACACTTGCTAATCTTGCAGAGAACTGAGCTCCCAGCACCTTTACAGTGACTCACAACCATCTGCAATTCCAACTCCTGGAGATCTGACACCCTCTTCTAGCCTCCATGGATAATGAATGTACTTGGTACACAGTCATACATTCAGGCAAAACACTCAGACACATAAAAATAAACTAAAAAAGAAAAAGATTTTCCCTCAAACTCCACATTCATATATATTCTGTTACTGATTATTTCTACTTACGAGTTTAGTAAGCAAGAGTACTGAAAGTTCAAGCACTCTGGACTCCCCTCCCTGAGACCTTTCTCCCAAGGCCACACCTGCTGCTCTCTTCCAGGTTCAGTAAGTAGAGGATTTATCCTTGTGAACCTGAAGCCACCTCCCACTTTCTGTTTTTCCTAACAGCCTGATTCTAGATCAAGTAATTGCTGAGAATATATCCACTATGCTATAAACTGTCCAGTACTCCAACACTACCAGGTTGCTCCCATAAGCTGTGTTGTCTTGTCTTGGTTCATACCCATTTTCTAATTGATCTACCTGCTTTCACCTTTTTTTCCTTAAAGTTTATTCTTAACAGAAAAACCAAGATGAACATCAAAGAATTAAAATTTTTAAAGTTGCTTACAGCCCTTCATGGACTTCCTACGTTCCTTAGAACCAAAGCCAAATGCCTCAAAATCCTCAAACCTGCTTAGCAACCTCCAGTACTCTCATGTGCTCGCTCCTCTCCTCTCGTACTGGAGAGCACAGTGCTCATCTTCATATCTTGTGATACGGGCATCCTGACCTTGAGCACTTTTGGGTTTTTTTCCTCTTCCTTCCGCAAGAACACCAACTGTGGTAACTGCTTGACTCGCTTTCATCCTCCATCTTCTCCAAACACCACCCGTGTCCCTGCTAGGCCCTCCGTTTAAATGACTGTCTCCACTCCCAGTCTCTGTAGTCTCTACGTTCTTACTCGGTTTATTTCCCTCCATAGCTCTTGTCGCGCTCTGAAGTGCTCGAGAGTGTACAGGTTTACTTATTTTCTGCTACTGGAACATGAGCTCCATAATGATCCTTATTTTGATATGTGATTTCCAGTAGTGATTTTGTGGGTGTTTTGGCCTTTAAAAACCTGATAATGGCAGTGCCTACAACAGTGTTGATTAAATTTTAACTAAGTCTGATTAAATTTTAACTAAGTATAAAAATTACTAAGTGAAAGCTTATTTAAAAATGTTTAGTGAAACATAGAAACGTGTTTTAGAAGTTGTACTATGGAAATGTCGACAAAATTAGAGACTATGTTCTTCTGCTGTTTATAGGCAGGCACAGAGGTAGTATGTATTTCCTGATGAAGGCAATTAACTTCCAACAGGATTACTCTATACAAATAAACTACTTCTGACATTAAACAGATGATTAAAGAATAAAAGATATGAAGAAAAACGTGTTACAAAAGGATACTTACTGGAAGGAAGATTCTTCTGCAAAAGAACAAGTATAGATCATTAGTGCAAGAATTGATATGCAGATCTATCTATAGTGACTTTGGCTTGACTCCTTTTAAGTCTCTGTAACATCTGTACCTTCTAAATTAAAATTTTTTTTATAAAATGTGATGTACAACAGATGTTTGGGCTTTGAGGGCTCAGGGGTAAAATCAAGAATACTTTGGAATTATATAATCAAGAAGAAAATAAAGTTTCAAAAATGTTATTAAAATTTAAGAAATAATAATTGTCTCATTAGCTTATTAATATTAATAATATTAAAATAATAGGATTCTTTTGGGAGAGAACTAACATTTCTTTGAAATGTGGTTCCAAGGTAGTGTTACAATTCTTAAATAATTTGAAATTTGCATCTATAAAAATTTACAGGCAGGGAGCTGGGCCTGATGGTGCAAACCTATAATCCCAGATACTTGGGAAACTAAGGCAGCGTGATCATAAGTTCAAAGTCAGCAGGGCAGTTTAGAGTGACTTGTGTCAAAAAAAGAAGCAAAAGGAAAGCTGGCCATGTCGCTCAGTAGCAGATCAGTTGTCTAGTGTATACAAAGTCTTGGATTCATTTTCCGGTTCCAGAAGACAAAAAGTAGAAAGAAAAGAAAAACAGATATGAACCGGGCTTGGCCAGAGGTTATAGTTTGCTGATGCGGATCCCAGACACAAGTTTAAAAATACAGTTGCAGGCTGTGTGGTGGTGGTGCATACTTTTAATCCCAGCAGTCAGGAGGCAGAGGCAGGTGGATCTTTGTGAGTTCGAGGCCAGCCTGGTCTACAAGAGCTAGTTCCAGGACAGACTCCAAAGCTACAGAGAAACCCTGTCTCAAAAAACCAAAAAATATGGTTGCCTTGGACAGGTTTTCTGCCATAGCAAAATGGAAGTAATAATCTTAGCTAATGAACTATTAAGTCCCAGGTCAGTTCTCAGTATTTTAAGAAAAGTATCTTTACTGATTCCTCATTTAAACGTCATCAGGGGCTTTTTCTAAGTAGGTAAAGATGTCAGGAATTTTGAATGATAGTTTTGTTCATACTTTCACTGTTGCCAAGCAGGGGGACACAGCTATATTCTATTCATAAAATAGGCTAGGCTAGGCTCAACTCTGATTCACATAACAGTACACGCTGTTTTTTTTCTTGACACAGGGTCTTATTTTGTAGACCAAGTTGGCCTTGAACTTACGATCTTACTGCTTCAACCTTAGGAGTGTTGTAATTACATGTGTGAACTCTGTGCCCTGCAGTAGCTAAGTATAAGGAATTACCTTGAATCAGTTTTCATGAAAATATATCTGATGCATAACGTTTATTTATGTTATCAGGAACTCCATTTAATTTTGTTTTATTTTGATATGAATAATTTTCAACCTAAGTTCTAAAACTAATAACCATTATTAAGCAATGGTTCTAAAATTCATGCATGTTAGAATTTATTATTTTATTTAAAAATTCAACTTCATACCCTTTTGTCAATGCAGCAAGTAAAAGCTCTGTCACTTTCATAAATTTAAACACAAGGAGAAGGTGAATACATTAAGAAAATTAAAGATGTTTAAATCTTAAAAATGTATAGAAAACTAATTGCATAGTCAAATGTATTTTGAAGTTACAAGAGTTTAACCAGGAGGAACTAAAAACCTTGTCTGGAAGCATCTCTAATTCAGTAGGGTCTATGTGTGCTCGTTGGTTTTGTTTGTAGTTTATTTGAAACAGGATCTTTCTGTAGAGCCTAGGCTGGTCTCAAACTGACTCTTCTCATGACACCGCCCTGCCCTCCAGATCTGGGATCCCAGACATGTGTCACCATGCCCAACTAGGTTTCTAGTTTTGGTTGACAATTTTCTTTATAGTTGTACTAAATTAGACATTCAGCATTCCGCAGTTCTATACGGAAACATTTCACTGATGGTTGTAAAATTAAAAACCAGTTGTCTATCCTGAAAAAGATAATTCCAACTTAAAATATAAGGATCTCACAATATATTAATACACCATAAACATTTTTCTACATTGAATGTCTGTGTTGTTACAGTCCAAGGATAATTCTCACACAGTCCATGGAATTGCCTAGAAGTTTTCAAAAAAGAAGCATTCTCCACCTCACCCCACCCTGCTCTGGTTGCCAACGTGCATCACCACCCTTATACATGTTATTGTGGGTGTTATCTATAGCACAGTGGGTAGAACTTCATAGGAGAAGCGGTGTACCTTAAAAAGAAGTCTCTCTACTCCCAGGAAATCACGTACCTGAGAGAGGAATTCAACTTACTTGAAAAGTAGCCTTTTCTCTGAGCATAGCACACACTAAGGCCACATAGAGAAACCACGAAGGCCACAACCACCACAGCTGCTATGATGCCACTTATGTTGAGAACATCTGGAATGTGAAATAATGCATGTATGAATTCATGGACACATACCATCATTAAATCCAACAGAGTCATAAAAGCTCCCCTTGGTAGCAATGTTAAGGATACATTTAACTAAGTTAATTTAAGTAAGTTAATTTCAAGACATGGCTCAAAGCTGATTGAAAATATTCAGAGAACCAGGTTTTGCCAAAATCTTAAGCGTTAGAACTGGCAAGATGGCACAGTGTGTAAAGGCACTTGCCGTCTCTCCAGAACACAATCCCTGAAACCCTTCTCTGACATCCACTCATGTACTGGGTTTGATCCTATGGGTGGGGGCGGGGTGGCGGTTATGCTCTCTGAAACTCATATTTCCTAGGAAAGATTTGTACGCTGTCATTCTCTTGGATTCTAAAAGTCACTTTGTGAAATATAACATATTGTAACTACCGTTTGAACAATCTAGATCCATAACTATTTCGTGTGACTCTTGGAAAACCTACTTTGAAGTTAGTATTAGTGTTCCAGGGCACTGACACAACCATCGCCAGTGCCTTAATAACAATAACCCATATGGCTAACATAGATATAGCACATGAGCACGGCTGTATTATTTTCCTGCAACCCTATGAAGAAAGACATTGTGACATTGAGCACAACCCCTGCCCAGTGTTGTGACTGCAGGGACTGAAATGTGTAGCAAGCTGGAGCAGACGTTTATGTGGGCTCCCAGGAACACATACTGTAGCACACTTGGCCGTGATTTTTTAACACAGATTTTTCTAGAAGCACATTTTAAAACATTTATTTGAAAAATTCAAAACATGCTTATGCATAAGCCAAATTGTCTTGCCTCGATTAGAAGAGAGACTGAAAACAATACTTTTTTTTATAGTAAGCTCATTTTACATTTTTTCCAACCGTCCTTCAAATCACTCAGCCCCTCCATCCATCCCCTGGGTCCTTCAATCACCACTAAGCCACACCCCACTCGCACACCTGCGCTTCTCAGTTTCCCCCTGCTTACCTACTTGCATTCGTTTCCCGGGGCACCTGCGGTGTCCGACAGAATTACGGGCTTCGCAGTAATACTCTCCACTGTCCATCTTGGAAATCATGTTAAATTGCTATTTGGACAAAGAAAAATTTTTTTTTAACCTTTAAACTGTAAATCTGTGAGTAGACTCCTGAAAAACTAAGGAATTTTGTCATCAGCTGGGTATGTCCCTTGTAATGACTCAGAACTTGCGAATTGAGGTATGTCTCTACTAGAATCTGCCAGGACTTCGAGAAGTAAATAGCTAGGCCTATTTAATTTGACAGAAAAAGACAAGACTCTCTGAGGAAATCTGTCTGTCTCTCTTCCTCCATTCTCCGCTACCTTCAACAGTATATCGCCATGTTTCCCAGGCTGGCTGCAAACTCCTCATCCTCCCTGGTAGCCTTCAAACAGCTGGCGTTACAGCTACATGCCTCCTCCATACCTCTAGTTTCGGGAGGGCCATTCATAAAGGACCGCTCCCTAGTGAAAAGGTTGGTGCACTTTCTCAGTCCCAGTGGGTTCCCTGCAGGAGCAATCACCAGCACCTTCTCCAAAGAGTCAGAGCTATGGCCAGGAAGTGGCTCTGGACCCAGGAAACCTCAACGGCTGTTTATAGGATTGTAAATTATAGCAATTTCAGAGTATTTGGAAATTCTGACAAAATGAAAGTTCAACCCTTACTACTCCCTGCCAAGTGACGAGAGGTAAGAATTTGGTATAAAAGGCTTTCTAATTTGTAGTAGTACTTTGATAGCCTTGGCGAGTTCTGGAAGGGGGTGGGGGGGTGGGGGGGTCGAAGAGCTCACTCCAGTATAAGCTGTGCATGGGCATGAGATGGCCTTCCAGATACCCCGAGGGCTGAGGCTCCCTGAGGAGAGTGGATCCTAGTGTTTCAGACTTGCCTCGGGGCTTTTATCACCCACTCAGAAAAAAATAAATCCGAAGAGTAAATATAGCAGAGTGTGACAGCAGGTGTTGTGCCCAATGTCACAGTGTAAAATCGCTCGGGCCTGCTGACTGCTGCTGAGGCCTGGAAAAGGCTAGGGCATGGCCTTATTCTGCGCGCAGCAGCCCCCCCCCCCCATTTAGTTACAGAACTAGTGTGCTTTCCTAGGCATCAGAAGATCTGGTTTCTATGTGGCACTGCACTAGCAGAGAGAATAAAAGGAAAGACTGTACCTTTGTTTCAAAATTCCTAAGATGAATTTTAATGTTACCTGTAAGAGTGTTTTTCATAATAGTTGTGGTAGTGATTTGGGGTTGCTGGAAACAAAACATTTAAAACCCAATGTGATATTATTTGGATTGGAAACAAATGGCTTCAAATTAAATGACCTGATTTTTTTTTTTTTTTGGCCCACCTCTGCTCTGAAAAGTCATAGATGAAAAAGTAAACATGCTTTATAAAAAATGTCATTAAGCGTGAACAGCGTATTTATGGAGCCCTCTCAGTTCCCTCTAGGAAAGGAGCAAACAATCAAAACAATCCAAGTTAAGGTTCTAGATAAGTAAGCCACAGAAACTGTAGCAAAAGAAAGATCTGGAGCCTTGGGAAAGTTTAATGACCCCAACATCCTAACGTGGTTTTCTTGTGGTCGCTGTTTCCATGTTATCACTGAGGTCCGTGTATCCCCAGCTGAGTTTTTTGTGCATTTCCTCAGCGGCGTAAGTTGAGGCTGAGGTCAGTGACTTTGCAGGCCCGAGAGGTAGCTAGAGTACTGCCTGATCCATCATGAACGCGGTTTGGTCTGCCCCAAGTTCCTGGTCACACCTTAGCTCCCTGGTTGCCTGTTCCATTTCCCACTTCCCATGATGTCTGTCCCATCACTTAGTACATGCGCTATCCTCTCTCCTGCTCCCATCTCCTCTCCCCACTTAGTAAGTGTGATTGATCTGTCATCCTATATAATTTTAGGTTCTAATAACCATTTGTTTCATCACAATGACGGTTAGTGTTTAATACCTGAAACGGCCTTACCAGAATTCCAGATTTTGTATTCATTGTGTATGAGCTGTTGTGTTTGCCAAGCTTTTGGTTCCCTAGTAAACTGGTGCCGTCTTTAAACCATGTGTATTCGGGAGCGGGGTTTCCTTCTTTATCTTGACACCGCAGCTCTACAACACTCCCACTCATGACAGAAGTGGGCACTTCACAGGAAGGAACTGCAGGAGCCACTAGACAATGGAAGCCAGAGGAGAGGTTGTTCATTGGCTGAACATGAGTTTTAATAGCCTGGGTTGAGGGGACACCTGAGCTACCGAGGGGCCACTAGTCACTAGATGTATTTCCTTTTTTTCCTGGGCATACAATATACCATACTTCTTACCCTTCTTGCTGCCAGGGGAGTTACATGCATTAGTTTTGGCCAGAGGAATGTAAGTAAAAGTGATACAGCCATTTCTATATCTAACCTATTAAAACTTCATGTGTGCTTCATTTGCTCACCTTATCCTCACCTATTACCAAGTAGTCGTCATTGCACTTGAGCTTAGAAAGTCATGCATTGAAGATGCCAGACCAGTATTTTTCTGAGTCTCATAATTTCATAAAGTAGGGTGTTAGGGTTCGGATATGAACTATCCTCTCCATGGGCTGGTTCATGGGTTTGAACACTGGGCCCACAGCTGCTGCTGGTATTGGGAAGGTTGTGAATGACTTGTGAGCAAGTGTGCTGCTGAGGACTGGCCTTGAGGTGCACACCCTAGTTCTGCTCCTGGTTCCTCTGCTCTCTGATCTGCCAAGATGTGAACAAGCAGCCTCATGCTCCCAAGGCTGCAGATGAGCTGATCCCATCTCCATGACTTCTCTACCATGCTGGGCTTACATGCACTCAAAACATGAGCATTCTTTAAGTTGCTCCTTGTCATGTAGGTGGTCACAGAAATGTGAAAAGTTGGTAATAGCAAAAATTAGCACCAAGAAGTGGAAGCATTGCTGAGATTCTCTGACCACACAATTCATAAGCCTTAGGAACTAATTTGCAGGACTGTAATAGAGTTTGGAGCTGTAGGCTAGAGAGGCCCTATACTGCTATACACAGAAGTTAATGGTTTATTCTGGTGGGGAAGATAAGAACGCCAGTATATGGGTAAACAACAAAGACTGTGCTTCCTTACAAGGCTATTGAGGGGATGAAGGACTTGCCTTGTATCAGAAATTGGATCAGAGACCAATTACTATGACATTCAGACAAAGAATCTGGCTTCATTCTGCCAGTGTCCTGAGAACTGGGGTGAGGCTAACTCTAAAGGCAGTGGACTGGGTTGATTGACTGAGGAAATCTCAAAACAGCATAGTGTGCAGGCTGTGCTTTTTGTCAGATTTACAAGGAGGAAGTGGAAAGATGTGCAAGTGAAGTTTGTAACCAGCACAGAAGTGTTTAAATTGCGGGCTGAGGGCAAGGTGAGTTCAGACAAAGCAGCTGTAGCTGTAAAACACACTGGCACTGTGAAGGAAGAAAGGGTGCTGTGAGCGGAAAACTCTCATCAAGAAGAGCTCCATATGGTGTGAATATTCAAATTCCTATAGAGGAAGCCTTCCTGAAAACACAGCCTTGTAGGTGTCTTTCTTTAAAGCAGACATCAAAGAAAGACTTCTGCCCAAGTTCAGTAGCAAAGGCACATAGAGCTGAGGTCCAAGAGGGTCAGGACCCGTCTTAGCCAGCTACAGTACTGGCATTAGCTCAGTGCTGCTTGTCCGTCTGTCTATTTTCAGGCATTCTGGTTCAAGAGAAAGACAGTTATACCAGGAGCCCAGAAAGATGTTCCCACAGCTGTGTAACAGTTTCAGATTCTTTGCATGGAGCTCTTGTGTGGCCTGGATGTGAAACTGTGAGGTAAAGCCCAAGTTAAGTGAGAGCCCAGGGTATTAGAATTGTCAGACGCACAGGACCTTCACTGAGAAATCATTCAGACACCAAATGGAGCTATCCAAAAAGAGAAGCCACCTTTGTCTCAGGTAACAGTGAACAGTGGGGCTACCCAAGGTCATTGAGTCCAGGTGACACCACCAAGGGCCCAGATAGTGTACATGGAGCTGTGGAGTTTGGTACTTTTCATTCTGTCTTGGGCTGATTGGCCCAGTCTTTCCTTTCCATGACCCCATTATTCCCTTTTGGAATAGGAATGTTTATTGTGAAACACTGTATATTTTATTTTATAGGGGTTCATGGCTAAGAGATTCCTTTGAGTGATTTAAGACTTCAGACTTTAGAAGAGTGTTTGGGCCATGAGCCTAGTGGTTTCTGAAGTTAAACCGGAAGTACTTCCCCTTAGAAAATATCCACAAGTGTATGGGACTCATGGGCAGAATAATAAGATCTGAAATGCCATGACTCTCATGGACTCCTGTGTTTGAACACTTATTCTCCAGCTGGTGGTACTTTTGGAAAGGTTGTAGGACACTATAAGAAGTGGATTTTTATATTATATTTTATTTTATTATAAAATATTTTTAAAACTTAAATAAGAAGTGGGGTCTGATGGGGAAAAGTGGGTTTTAGGGATTTGAAGTAAAATAATTTAGTAAGTAAATATTAATAATCTGGAAAACTTGGGACTGACAATGGTGGGCCGAATTCCAAGACAGTCCTATAATATCCCCATCTTCAGTATGAACACATTGTCTCTCAGATATTCAAAATATAAAAGTACTGTGAAGAAATCCAGCAAATAAAATTAAGATTTGAAGTCACTAGGGGATTAGGGTGGTGCACACCTTTAACTCTAGTACTTGGGAGGCAGAGGCAGGTGGATCTCTGTGAGTCTGAGACCAACCTCATCTACAAAGTAAGATTCACGACAACTAGAGCTACACAAAGAAACCCTGTTTTAAAAAAAAAAGACATGATTCCAAATCTATTATCTGTAATATTAAAAAGAAGGATGTGGCCACACAACATGGACCTTTTGAAGATTTATTTGTTTATATTTAATGCATATGAATGTTTTGCCCTTATGTATGTATATGCACAAAGTGCATGCAATACCCATGGAGGCCTGAAGAGGGTAGCAGATCATCAGGACCTGCAGTAACAGGTTTGTCATTTTCCCATGTGGATGTGGGAAATGGACCTGGGCCAGCTAGGATCATCTGTAGGAACAACAGGTTCTCTTAACCACTCATGGCTCATCTCTCAGTCCCCAGCATGGGTCTTTTAGTTGCAGGGTGACTTCTTCTGGTTAATTACTGAAGGAAATGGCGACAATTCAAAGTATAAGAAGGACCAGGCATGCCTTTGTTGTACTGAAGATGAAAAGGGTGAGGTCACAGGAACATGACAGCCTCAGAGAAATGAGTGAGACTCTAGATGATAGGTAGCTTGATATGAGATCTCAGTCCTACAGTCCTAAGGATAAAACTCTGCCAACACCTAGAAGGAGCTTGGGAATTCAGTCCATGTAAAACTTTCATCTCAGCCTTGTGGAACACTGCGTAGAACCCAGCCTGGCTACTGGACTCTCCATCCATAGAACAAGAAGTTCAGAAAGGACTGATCTCTTAAGATAGCGTGTGATTACTTACTGTGCAGCAATAGAAAATGATTATACCAACTAAAATGGCTGCAAAGTTTCCGAGTTACATTTTCTCTTTACCAGCATGTCACTATACTTTATACTTGACCTTAGTCACGAAGCTGAGAACCAGTACTACGTCAGAAAGATTCTGAGTGATATTTTTGTTTAAAAGAGAAAAGGTTATTTTTCTGGTTTTGTATGCTAACATCATAGAAAAGATGGTCCTACCTACTGCCGTATAGGAACTGTTGCGGCTACTAATCATTCTTATGCTGATTAATCATATTACCCTTGGAGTTAACTTTATCTGGATCTGAATGACAACTGGATAACATGGTTGGGACTTGTTCTATTTGTGTGGCACCGGGCAAATAGTTTAACTTCTGTTTCCTCATTTGTTAAATTTAGTTTTGTAGTGAAGATTAAGTAAAATACTATGTGAAAGCACTTAACGTCTGCTAGCTACCAAATAAATGCTAACTCTTTTGAACCAAGTACTTTCTGATTTTTCTGCTCGTCTACAATTGCTGTTTCTTCTGTTGGTTTTCCATCAACTTATGAAATACCATATAGAATACTGAAAAACAAACAACAACAAAACCCTAGAATCTTGGGCAAATAAATGTTCATGATCCAGAGTGGAACCATTAGGAGCTACTTCAGTCTTAAATAGAGAGATTGTGGAAATGAATTAGTGATTTCAGCAGCCTGTGAGCTGAGGGGAACAGCCTGGTCTTGCTGAGAAGGCACTTGTAGAGTGTGACACTCCTGGTTGGGACTGGGTTAGTGTCTCACCCCCAGGGCTGGAGGTGTCGACGGGGCGGCTGACAGGAGTTACATATGTACGTGCGCATTACCCAAGACTTCTAGGGTGACTGTATCTTCCTGCAGGTTTTGGCCTTGATCAGATGGAGCACTGACTTCACAGCGGTACTTTCCAGCGTCATTTCTTGTAACATTTTTGATTCGTATATTGAAATCTATCATCTCAGCACGATCTTTAAAGTCACCTTTTGGGGGTGGGGGAGACAATAATGTTAGAAACAATGCAAGCAACTTTTCATGCAATGTCTTCCTCAAGTTATTTCATTCCAAATTAAAGCATTTGTTTTTCTGTAAAACCTTAAATTTAAACTTTGAATTTACACATGCATATTATGTATTTGAAAGACATTTTAGACTATTAAATACTATTTAGTTTCACGTCCCTCCCAGGGTCTCACTATGTAGCCTTGACTGGCCTGAAACTCTCTAACTAGACTAGGTTGGTCTTGAACTCACAGAGATCTACCCACCTCTGCTTCCTGAGTGCAGGGATTAAAGGTGTGTACCATTACATCTGGCACCATGTTTGATTTTAAAGAACTCAACTGAATCCCTGCTTTGCCACCTGTCTAGTATCTATTTCTGCTTTCAAAACTGAACAGTTTGATTTAATAGGTCAGAACAGAATTTTATATGTGGCCATTCAAGTAATACTAGAGAAGATTATGTAGATGGAAAGGACCTTAAAAATATTATCTTGATTAGATTTTGATGATTATAAGTAGTGAATTAAAGTGGGCTTTTTGTGAGTTGGTGAGATGGCCTAGTGGGTAAAGGTGCTTGCTGTAGAGTCAAATAATTTGTTTCATCCCAGAGTTCCACATGGTGGAAGGAGAGGAAACTCCTGCTAATTGTTCTCTGACTTCCAGATGACATGTGTTCCCCCACTCCCCCAAGTAAGTATATGGAATAAAATGAAAAATAAATAAAATAAAATGGGATTATATAATATGCAAGTGCCTAAATTGGCAGCTGTAGTAAATGGATGTGAAAATACCTGTCCTATTAGCCATTTGAAATTTGAGTCCTGTCTTATTGGAGTAGAATCTGATGGAATATTTTATTAATTTGTTTTTTATATAGGGTTTTTATCACATAGCTTTGCATGACTTGTTATATAGATCAGACTGGCCTTGAACCCACAGAGCTTTGTCTGCCTCTACCTCCTGAGTGCCTGGAATTAAAGACATGTGCCCTTCAATGAGTGTGGAGGTTTAATGAGAAATGTCTCTCATGGGCTTATGACTTTGAACATTTGGCCCCCCAGTTGGTGGCCCTGTTTTGGGAGGTTATCAAGCACTTAGGAGGTGGAGCATAGCTGGAGGCGATCCATCCCTGGACTTCCTGTGTGTGGATGAAAACGTGATTAGCAAGCTTCCTGATCCAGCTGCCCAGCCTTCCCTGCTGTGATAGACTCTCTCCCTCTGGAGCAAAAAGTCAAATAAGCCCTCTCTTCCTTAAGTTGCTTTTGTTGTAGTATTTTCTCACAGCGACAGAAAAGTTACCAGCACACAAACTAATGCCATAGTTCAGCCACCATCATCACATTTTAATTAGTAATAAATTATAGACTCTGAAAGAAGAGTAGAGAGTGAATGAAAGACATACAACAAATGAAAAGTACTTGCTAACTGCCATTGTAACTGGCAGTCTATGTGTTCCCACTCTCCAGATTCCGTTTATATCTAACAGTCCACACGTCTCTGTAGTGCGTAGACTAAAAACCCAGAGACAAAAACTGGGGTCCAACCCCACAACCAGAAAAGCAAAGCAGCCTAGCCCACTAGAGGAGTCTTACCTCTGCCAAGGCTGGGCAGCTGCCAACTAAGCAGCCTAAGCCTCTCTCTCCTCTCATTTTATATTCCCTCTAGTGCTGGGATTAAAGATGTGAGGCACCACCACCTGGACTTGTTTCTGCATTTATCTTGTATAGTCCAAGGTGGCCTTGAACTCACAGAGATCCATCTGCCTCTGTCTCCCAAATCCTGGGATTAAATGTGTGTGTCACCATTACCCGACTTCTAGTGGCTTTAGCTTTGCCTCTGGTCTTCAGGCAAGATTTATTTATTAAAATACAAATAATATCCCACTTTACATCCCAACTTTCCAGGCTTCTCAGTGGTAGGCTTGTTTTCTAGAGGGAATCAGGGAAGATGGTAAGGCTGCTATTCCTGGGCAGCAACCCTAATCCCAATCTCATCTTCTGTTTGTTTTGTTTTGTTTTGTTTGAGATAGGGTCTCTCTTTGTAGTCCTGACTGTCCTGCTGTGCAAATCACACTGGCTTTAAACACACAGAGATCTGCTTGCCTCTCCCTCTAGAGTGCTAAGATTAAAGGAATGCAGCGCCATATGGGTCCAAAGTCAGATTAGTGTTTTTCTCCTTACTAACAGCTTAGTTTACCAGGCCAGCAAAATAATTGTGTTTTGTGTTAAGCAACCAAGGATCCCAGGACTCAGTGGAACTCACCTACTTTTGCCCTGTTTGGTTTTTGTAACTGTTGTATTTTAGGTCTCAGACACTATTCATTTCATCTCACACTTACAGAAACACATTTTTAGTAATCAGTCATGTCTTGTTCCCATTGTAAATGAAGGAATATGGCTGCACTTGACATCCTCTCGTGCTGACCTCTTCAAGTCTAAGTGTCTCACCTTGGAGAGCCTGTTGGTAGTAAACCAAGGAGACACCCTGTCCCAGTTTCTTCCACTCCAATCTGGAGGACGTCGTCTTCTTTGGGGTTTTACAAGCTAAAATAGCCTCTAGAAACAATAGGGAAAATGTGCCTTTTAATTCTTCCTATGATCTTACATGTTACTTAATTTAAAAAGCTTTAAAAACATCTTAAAATGACTTTTTATAATTTTCTTTGCATTTCCTTTTATCCATTCATCTCCATCCAGTCACACGCAGAGACATAAATACATCACATCAGTAGGTGCCATGCTGGCTTCACCCAAAGATGAATTTGGAACATGACAACTGTTCTCTGTAATGATTATGTGACATAATTCAAGTTCTGGAATCTGAGTTTCCATCAATAAATGGGATAGTGACTCACACAATTGTGAGTCTTCAAAAGCAGCAATTTATGTGAAACATGCAAGCCTAAAAATTGTTAGTACTTAATAAACAGCTGCTGTGGCTAATTATTTACTGTTGGTCTAAGTATTGGCATCTGAGGAGTCTGAAGTTTGATGGCAGATGCAGGCAAGACAGTGTCATTTCAGGCAATGATGATGGGCATCAAGAAGGAGGCCAAGGGGAGTACTTAACATTTTCACCTAAGAAAGACCCTTAGTCCATCCCAGGCATGCTAGGAAAATGCACAGAAGTTCCTCACAGGCTACATTCCCCCTGGTGACTCACTCTATATACACCTAATACAGCCTTATACTAATTGTAGGTTCCTACTGCAAAAGGACTGCCTATAACTTTGCCTGAATCTGGAGATTCAAAGACGAGTCTCCGCACCAATCTCATTTCAGTGTCGCAAAAGATGCTCAGTTTTGTAACAGCAAATTGACCACAGTTGGATCATTAAGGAATTCCTTGAGCCTCCGAGGGAGTCACCTCTTTTGACTGTCCAGACAAAATGACTAGGGGAGAGTCACTCAGCCCTGGTCTCAGTAGTTCTCCAAGCTGCCAAGCAGAAGCTCCGGCTAGAAGTAGTTTAAAAGTATGTTTCGCCGGGCGGTGGTGGTGCACACCTTTAATCCCAGCATTCAGGAGGCAGAGGCAGGTGGATCTCTGTGAGTTCGAGGCCAGCCTGGTCTACAGGAGCTAGTTCCAGGACAGGCTCCAAAGCCACAGAGAAACCTGTATTGAAAAAAAAAAAACAAAAAAACCCCATCCTCCCCCCACAAAAAAAAAAAACAAGTATGTTTCAATTAGGCTCCTTTATATTTTGGAAATGCTTCATATTTCTGAGTATCTTTAACCATAAGGCATGTGGTTTGACCTAAAAAAAAAAAAGCACAGGAACTTTCACTGAATAAAATGTTCAAATCTTTTCCATATGTCTGATTTTGATGTTTAAGAATATTTAATGTCATTTTTAAAGAGTCCCATATCTCATCTGCATAATCATGAACAAAAAGTCTATAGGCATATGTTTGAATGATAAAAGCTTTAAGCTTTCACGCTACATGGAGTGATCATTTTAGAGGTGTTTACAGCTCTGCTCCAAAGACAAATATGTGCTAAGGGACCTGTCTGAGGAAACAGTTCTGTGCTGTTGATTAAGGAGAAAGGGTGGTAACTTCCGGAGTCTTGAGTTTTAGATAGGTTTCCTTCCTGTATTTTGTTGAGTTTTCCAACAGTTATGCACACACCCACACTCCTTTTCAGTGTTTCTCTGTCTTACGCCTACATCTTGAGAGATAATTTGATACTGCACCACACAATTTCATACATTTAGCTAAACATGTACACTATCCTGTGGGAAAAACAGGAGGAAATTCTATTAGAAAATGTGACCAATGACTTTTCCTACACTAGTGACTTCACGTTCGTCTCCTTCTTACTGAACATATGTAATGTGAAGAAGTGATCTATCCAATTGTCCAAAATATGTCCAATAATACTGTGGGGCCAGCATTGCTCTTGTACTTGGGCAGAGCAAGGATCCTTTGGATTTTGGGATCTGCAATCTAGCAAGAAAAGTCAGTCCAACAAGCAACCCAGAAGGTCAGAGATAAGGAAGAGAGAAGCAACAGGGGAGGTGGAGGACTGCTGGGACAAGGGCACAGTGTACATAGCATAGTTGATCTCTTTTAGAAGGTAACATCTGATCAAAGATTTAGAAGCTAGGAAACTTAGTTCTAAGAGTCTTTGAGAATGTGTCCTGCACAGGGAAGTCAAGGCCAAGAAACCCAACAAAGTGGTTCTCAACCTTCCTCATGCTGTGACCCCTTAATACAGTTCCTCATGTTGTGGTGACCCCAACCATAAAGTTCTTTTTGTTGCTACTTCACAAAAAGTATATTGTGTTACTATTTTTTGCTACTGTTATGCATTCTAATGTAAATATTGTGTTTTCCGATGGTCTTAGGTGACCCCTGTTTGAGTGTTGTTCCACCCGGCCAGGAGGCACAGGTTGACAACCACTGTTCTAAGACATCAACACCTTGATCTTGAGCTACCATCCTTTAGAACTGTCAGAGAACAGGCTGTTGCTTTAGAGTCTGTAGTATTTTGTTAAGACAGTCCTAGGATATTAATACAGATAGTAAAAGTGCCAGTAAGGCTAACATATAGGATAAAGAACCTAGATGTTAAGTCTCCCTTTTCTCCAGCCAAAATTTAAAACTCCCAGAAGGCATAATTTTCCATATGTGGCTTGTGGGTTATGGTGACATGGGTCAGCATTGGCCAGCACAGCACAGGCGACAGGTTAGACCTTGGTCATATATTAGGCCTGAGATAATAGGGGCATCATGCTCATATTAGTGGAATGATAAAATAATAATTCTTGTCAAAATTATGTATATAAAAATATGTATGTGTGTGTTTGATATATTTTATCCCTTGCAAGTAACATGTGCTCCGTAAATGGCCTGGTATTTTCATCCATGGGGAAAAACAGTGAGGTCACCTCCACATGACATCATCACAAGGCTACGCTTACATTGCCCAAATCTGAACTAAAATGTTACCTCTGTTTTCAATAGTAAAAGAAGTAGTATTGACATAAATCATATGTCTTCACACAAGACACATTAATACTCAAAAGGTACCAACCTTTTCTATTAAGGTGGAATATGTTGTCAAAACATCTGTTTTACCTTGATTGAAAAAAAGACATTGTTCAGGAAAATGGTTGCTATAAGCTCTGATTAATAATTTCTGGTTTGGACACAAGAGAGCTGCTCTTGTGATGTACAAGCTGGCAGCGCTGCCCTGATTTCAGGCTTAATCTGCTTTTGGCAGCGCCATGGGAAATGGGGCAGACCAGCAGCCCTGAGAACCAGGGATTAATTCATAACATCATAATTCTCTGACATCAGAGAAATACGAGGGAAAAAACCTGAATGAAATGTGTTTCGTGTAAACAAATCACAGAATGTCACAGACTCAAAGTTACTGCAAAAACAAAAAGCAAAAAAACCACCACCAACAAAAGAAAACTATGGGAGAAACTACGAATTGATTTTTGCTTAATGGAGGGCCACATTAGAAGCAGATAAAACAGAACTAAAGCGTAACACAATTAAAAAAAGTGAATGAAGAAAATGGTAAACATTTACTCTGGAGTCAGATTGGCGCTCTCTCTCTCTCTCTCTCTCTCTCTCTCGCTCGCTCGCTCGCTCTTGCTCCCCCCCCCCCGTGTGTGTGTGTGTGTGTGTGTGTTCACATGTGTTCTCCCTGTATTAATCCAGCACCTTGTACACGGGTAAGCACTGGCCTTGCATGAAGTACTTTCTCACTGAGCACAGTAACTTCATCTTTGAGATTAACATTTGATTGCGATAAATTATAGGATTTTCCATGTTAAAAATAAAGCACGCCTTTAAAGAGAAAAACCGAGTGAAGACAGGATTTCACTTTGGGGGTAGAGAAAATGTTCTGGGTCTAGGGAAGGTTGTGATTTAAGAACATCTTCGATATACTCAATACCACTGAAGTATTTACATTATAAGACATCAGATTTTAAAGTCATATGAATTTTTCCACAATGTTTTACAAGTAATGTAAGACTAAAGCACATAATGGTGACATTTAACAGAGATATAAGAGCTGAGGCATGCATGCACACCCACCGCATGTGCCTGGACCTAGGTAGGCGCCTCTGGAAATGTGAGCAGAAGGTTGAATTTCATGGACTCTTGAGGTCAGGTCACCCTCTCCTGCTGTGCACACTCTGAGCCTTCCCAGCCTCCCTTCTTGCATGCTGCCAGCTCTGTTTGGCCTCCTGTAATACTCCAGAGTCCAACTCACTTTCAGGCAATTATATCCTCTTGGCCACCTTCCCTCATTTGAAATTGTCCCGCAATACAGTGTGCCTTATTAGCTTCATTACATAGTGTATCACAACCTCAAGGCCTTAGTAGAATTATCTGAGTGCTTTTTGTTTTACCACCCTAATTGTGTACTGCCCAGGTGACCTAATGGAGTTTCTACCCCACCTTTATCTTGCTCATCTTTGAAGATAGGGTGCCTGAAGGCCAAAAGTTCCTCTTCAGGTGAACAGACCAAAACCTGATGGCTATAAGATGGCTACCAGCGTGGCCACTGCAGAAACTTCAAGTACATGATCAATAGCATCCACTACCAGCATCATGACTGATAATAAATGCCATCACAAGAACCAAACAAACCATACAAGCAGAAAATAAGATGTAAGCAGGCAGCAAGTTAAATGGCTCAGCAGTTAAAGAGCTGAGTTTGATCCCTGGAATCCAGGGGAAAAAGTAGAAGGAGAAAACTGACTCCACAAAGTTGTCCTCTCACTGTGGATGACACACCCACACACGTGCACACGTGCACGGGGGAAGGGGACAGTATGTAAACAAACCAATCCAATCAAACCTTTAAGATGCCATACCTTGGTACTCTATTACTGTAACTTCTTGGTGGTCTTTTGATGCCGAAAGTCCATTTGCCTTATGATCTGAAAGAGTAAAACAGATGGATAGTTAATATGGAAGTCTGTTTTCAAATGTTTGAGTGGGACACAGCATTCAATAAGCCAGCATAACCTGAGTAACAATTGTTGCATAATTCAGAACACATAAAGCATAAATTATCAAATTAGGGAAACCATACCACACATATCACTTTCATTTTCTGTATGGTGAGTTGGGCTTTTAGCATTTCTCAATCAGAATCTATAGCTGGAAGTACATTCTCCTCAGCACCCCTGAAAACGAGCATGCCCTTAATTTAACCATCTAACCAACCATCCATCCCCAACCATCCACATATTTGTCCATCTATCCACTTGCTGCCCACATATCTATGCACTTATCCACCCACCCACATATTCATTCACCTATTCACCCATCCATCCACCTACCTACCCACCCACCCACAAATCCATTCATTCAAAGATAGCCTCTCAGAGAAGACTCAACTATCTTCTTTTTATATAGTCTTTTACTCTCTCGTTGACTCAATTACCATTTTTTTTTGCAAAACAAAAACCAAAACCAATCAAAAAAACCTTCACAAATACTTATTATTAGTTTTGATATGTCTTTTGAGATGAAACTTAGAAGCCTCCCTTTCTTCTAGACACCTGTACCTCTTTTCTCTACTTCTACCACACATTCATGGGCAAAAGTAACAACTAGCTTGGTTGCAAACTTTCTTTTAATTCTACAGATTTCATCTCAGTGAAATACATCACAATGCACAGGGTTACTCTTGCCAAAAGCTCACACTTTGCCCAGGATACACCTATACAGGCAGAGAATTCTGCCATCCACTAAAGTGCTTTGAATATTTGTCCTTTTTGCTCTCACATACATCCGTGTTCCTTGTCTCAAGAAGGTATGGAAATACCCAAAATCAAGCAAAAGAAAAATAGGGGACACCTTGCCTCATCACCTTAAAATAAACACTGGTCAGGACAGACATGGAAAAAATAGATAGCTTAGACAGCATTTGAGAGAAACCACCATTACTAAAATACACCTGCTTCCCAGACTTGTAAAAGAAGAAGTGAGTTGGCCAACATGGATCTTGGTATAGAAAACACCAATAATAATAATGGTCAATGATGTGGGATTTCCCTCTGTATTCTGTATTCCCCTCTGTATGCTAAGCTAAATCACCATATATATTTTAAAGGTATCATGATTTCATAATTTGGGTCTAAGGATATGTTACTTTGGAAAAGAGGTTCTTCTTTTGTTTCCACAGAGGATGAGAACCCGTAAAATCCTTCCAGACTAATGTGGTTTGATGGACTAAGGCCCCCCAAAATGTTTAGAAGAACTTTGGGTGACAGTCCAGCAGTGAGATGTCTCTGTCAATTCTAAAGTTTTGGAAGTTGCTTACAATGCACTTCTGTTTAGTTAGGTAATATTACTTCCTTCTGGAGTGTTTGATGGAGTTAAAGAATTTATAGTTATAGTTATAGTTTTCCTTAGTTGTAATAAATGATAAAGTATATATAAATATTGTAACCATAATTCTTGATACCTGTTTTGTTGTATGTAATTTTTCTATGTTAAAGTTTAAACTTTCCTTTTATTTAAACAGAAAAAGGGAGGTGATGTGGGATTCCCCTCTGTATGCTGTGAATACCTTTGGTCAATAAAGAAGCTGTTTGGGGCCTGTAATAGGGCTGAGCAGAGCTAGGTGGGGAAAACAAAACTGAATGCTGGGAGAAAGGAGGTAGAATCAGGGAGAAGCCGTGGAAGTGCCCCCAGAGGATGCACTGAAACTTTGCTGGTAGGCCACGACCTCGTGGTGATGTACAGAATAATGAAGATGGATTAAATTAAGACATGAAAGTTAGCCAATAAAAAAGTTAGATTTAATGGGCAAGCAGTAATTTAATTGATACAGTTTCTGTGTGGTTATTTCCGGTCTGAGCTGCTGGGCGATTGGAAAACAAGTGGCCTTCTATGTATTAAGTTCTTAGATGTCAGGCAACATTGCTAGTGCTTCTTTAGTATGTACTCATTTAACCATTATAAGAATTATCTGTGGTTATGGCTTGAATATAAAATGTTCCCCCAAGTTATGGCTTGAATATGAAGTGTTTCTCCAGCTCCTGGTTTTATTTTGGGATGTTTTGGAAACTTTACAGGGTGTGGTCTTGCTGCAGGAAATAAGTCACTGGGGTGGGGTATTGGAGCTAACTTGACCTTGACCCTTTCCTGTCTCCTGCTTTCTGCTTCCTGTCCACCACGGGGTGAAGAAGGTCATTCACCCCATTATCATACTGCCATGATGTTCTTCCCAGGCTCTTGAGGCCAACCAACCATGAAACAGGAGCCAAACTAAAATGTTCCCATCTTAAGGTTTTTCTCAGGTGTCTTGGTTACAGCTGTGCATACATAACTGATACAGTACCCAAGTCCCACTTGGTTGCTTACACTCTACTATTTATTCTAGTCTGTATTATGCTATGCCAGGCACAGTGCCCCATTTCCCTTAAGTTGAGCTATGAACAAGAATTGCCAGTTAATACAGATGTCATGTGGAAAGGTCCTAGGTTTATTTGAAGGTAGGACTGGAGAGACGAGAAGTTGGTATTGATGAAGGCAAAGGACTGCCTCTGAGTACAACAGGAGGGTAGAAGTGAAGAGACCAGTGATAAGGGACACCATGGGAATCTCAAAGGTTTTCTCAATACTGATATTATGACCTTTGGGGATCAGGTACTTTCTTGTAGGAGGCTGTCCCATACACAATCATGTTGTTACACCATCTCTGGCTTCTATCCACTAGATGCAGGTAGTACCTTGCCCATACCTTAACGTCTAAAACTGTAGAGATGGACAAATAAATGTGCCTTGAGAATGTGGTGTGGAAAAAACAGGAAGTGTAGAATGGTTGAAATCCCTGCTCCACTCGGGCTAGCTTAAGAACTAGGCATAGAAATACAGCAGTACGCCTAAGGAGAACAGATAACTGGAAGCTCCAGGATTTTAAAGTTCTTGGGAAATAGACACTTTATAATAATGGAAGAGAATTTATCATGTTTCTGGAAGGGGAAGAAAATCTTTCATGTGAGATGGCATCTTCTCTTTGGCTTATTTATCTGTAGCCATGAAGGCGAAGTTTTTATTTCCCTTTTCACCTCTTTGAAGCATGGTAGCACGCCGCATGGTAAGTTAAAACTCCCCAGGCTCTCTGAGACTTAAGCATCCGGCTGGTCAATTTGGGTTTTGGTTCTAAATTGCACCATGGATACTGGCAACCTGGTGTGGGTGAAGAATGTAGACCTCCACTGACCCTGGTCACCGAGAATCACAAATGCAAATGGCTGTCCAAGGCATGAGGCCACTGGGCTCAGTGATAGACAGGAGTTAGGGCCACCAAAGAGTCACTTCAAAAACACTTTTGGCTCCTGTGTTTCAAGAACCATGAAAACGGTCCAGGGAGTCACTTCAAATCTGCTTTCTGCTTTTCCCATAGACTTCCTTCACCTGCCAGTTGTTTCTCTCCTTCCCACATTGCTCTGAGACTGCTCCCCTCTCCCTTCTCCAGAGCTACTCCTTTCACCGCCTTCTACCCTTCTCCAATCTTATTCTCTAGCATTCGAAGACAGAGCCTGTGCCTTCAGCGAACAGAAGAGGGGTCAAGACTACAGCTACACCAGATTCTCACAGGTGGGCTCAGGAAAACGTAGGCCTTCGTTTCTCATCCTACATCAAATGATAAAATCTCTGGATTATGTTCCAAACGTGAAAGGTTTTTAGCCTTTCCAAGGACACTTGGAAACCTCTGCATTAGTGTCCACAGCAGCTCTTGGTTATGACCAACAAGTCCTGTGATTTTTTTTTGAAGTGCTTTAGTGGACTTTTCAGACAAAACAATGAAGACTAACATTCTTTGGAAACCAGCTAAGGGGAAACCTGAGCAAAAGAGGAAGAGATAATCTTTGCTTCCTTCACATTGCCCTGCCTTTGAACTCTCCAGACACCACACGCCCACCGAGTGTTTGTTTTCTTCATCTGACTCGTAGGCTCCCATTTATCCCGGAACACAGCAATACAGTCTGAGACTGGAGGGTGAATATTTTTCCCCGTTTTGTCAATTCCAATTTTCTACTTACTAAAACTTCTTTTGAAAAAAAAAATATATTTTTAAATTCAAAGATCACTAAAAGTTCTACAGAAAACAACAGCTTCTTCACGAGTTGTACTCACTTGTTCAGACATTTCACGTGTGCATATTTCAAAGGTTAAAACTTTGATTTATTCATTAACACTTTCATTTTTAATTATGACTTTTATTTACTCTTAAGAATTGCATGCGTTAAAAAGGATTGCATACACATATAAAATGAAATATGATCATCCATCTTTATTCCATCTTCATTCACCACCCTCTAACTCTCCTTGTATCCCCCAAACACATCCCTCCCCTCCCAACTTCATGTTCTGTGTATGTATGTATGTATATATGTATGAATGTATGTATATACTGGTGACCTGAGTTTAACCCCTGAAACCGCACAGTAGAAGGAATGAATACACACACACACACACACACACACACACACACACACACACACTACAAAAGCTTCATCTTGGTCTATACTTGGGTTGTATTTTATATTCAGTACTCATCCCACTGATCTGGACTTCCTTTGTGTTATAATCCTGACGAGGTAATAATGAATAAAATAGACAAATAATAACAATGATGATGGTGGAAACCTACTCAAGTTCTCTGTCGTAATAGATATAAAATGAGTTCATGGCCTCATTGTGAAGCAGAGTGCTGAGGCCAGCATCCTCCGGATTTTAAACTGTCGCTTCGATTCTACCACAGATCCAGTCGTGCGCATTTTACGCAGCCATTTCACCTGAACTACGACAAGTAGACTTTCACACTCCACATTTGGCCAAAAAACCTTTGCTACTGTCTTTTAATATTTGATTTGAGTGAATTTCAACAATTGGACCTCCTTCTAGTTTCACACACTATCCTGATGGCCTACGACTGTTTCAGGACAGACGGCTCCCTGGGCCCCAGAGATTAAACGTGAACAGAAATTCATCCAGCCATTTTTTAAAATGTTTGGTGGCTGAGTCAAACTACTGTGTGTTTGTGTGAGCTCACAGCTAGTGGTGCAGGATCAGCTTTGGAGTAAGAGTGAGTTAGAGAACCGCTTTTACCAAAAGAGAAAGGAAATTATAATCCTTGGTTTCACAAGAAATGAGCGTAGCTAAATGTAAGCAATCTTCGCCTGCCAATCACAAACATGACAGTCAGACAACGCTGCCAGACCATTGTTCCCATGTTCTGCACTTTAAAATAAATGGTTCTTATTCTTTTGGCTTCCTGAACACTAATCAAAGGAAACCTGAAGCAACAATAAGCAGGGAGGTTTCCCTTGGCTCTCGAAGTCCTTCTGTTAGCGTTTATGTCAGTAAAATATAATTGGTAATGCGTGTTTGAAATGGAAAGGCTCAGATGCCATGAGTCATCATCTCACCAGAGACCTGGAAAATAATATCCACAAACCCTCCATTTTAAGGATTGGGGTTTGACAGAGCACATGAATGTGTCCATAAAGCCATTGGTTCTGTAAGATCGTCGGTGTTTCAAAGGTGGAATTAGAGGACCACAGTCCTTGGAGACTACTTCCTGTATCCAAGTGGTACGGAGTCAAAATGAGGAGCTAAATACATTCATGAACAAGAACTCCATACTTGTATGTTGTGAAAGACAGTAGAAGAAAGTGTCCTTCAGCTGGACAGTGGTGGCGCATGCCTTTGATCCCAGCACTCAGGAGGCAGAAGCAGGTGGATCTTTGTGATTTCGAGGCCTTAAAAGCCACATAGAGAAACCCTATCTCAAAAAACAATAAGTAAATAAATAAATAAAGTGTCCTTTTAAGCTATGAATGTAGGTTAATGAGAGAGTACCTGCCTTGCATATATAAGACCCTTGGTTCAATAGCTCAGATGAAAACTATTGAAAACAGAAAAGAAAAAAACTATTCTTGAAAATTTTACAAAAATGCTTATTGACAGGGCCTCCTTACCCAATGTCCAGGGCCTTGAGTATTACCCAGGCCAAGGCTGGCCAAAAGGGGTCCATTTATTCTACCTTATAAGTCTTCTGCTTCAGAAAAACATTTAAAACATTAGCAAAGTTAATGCAAGATATATGCTCACTCAAAGATTATAGATCTGACAGTGTTGTGACATAAGAGAATTCTTTTGATACATCTTTATGCTACACAATTGGTATTCTTAACTGCTTTAAACAAATTGAAAATATTGGAACACTGAGCTGTTATTAGTGACCCTGAAATTGCTCTTAAAAAAAAAGCACAGAAGTAGAACGCAAAGATCACAGGAAGTTTAAAACAACACTAAGCACGGGGGTGGGCAGAGAGAGCTCAGAAGGAGGTAGAGGTGCTATCTTGCATCTGATGCTTAAGTGATTGTTTATTTAGGATTTTTTTGTATCAGTGTTTTGCCTGTATGTAAGTATGTGTACTGTGTATGCATCTGGTCCAGGGGAGGTCAGAAGACATCAGACTCCTTGGAACTGTACTACCAGATGATTGTGTCCTGGGAACTGAACCCTGGTCCTCGGCCAGAGCAGCGATTGCTCTTACTGCTAACCCATCCCTCTAGCTCCTGCTTAAGTGATTTTATAAATATTAAAAAAAAATCATGGACTAACTATTTCTCTGTCTCCTGACCAAAACCATCACTGAACAACTTTTGAATTTGTGTGTTTAAGGCATTTCATACTGGTTTTCAGATTTTCAGAGACAGCGTTGGTGACTCAGAACCAAAGTTCTGTTCTTGGACTCAAGCTCAAGAACTAGGCTTTAGGCATTTGCCCAGAGCTAGTCAAACTGGAGAAGTGATGTGCAATAGTCGACTCAAACACGATTTGTTTGGTAATTCTGTTTTCTATTTTGTTTTATTTAAAATTTTTGTAGATATATTTTCTTATAATATATATTCTTTCTTCTCCCCCTGACAATTCTATTGTTAAGTTAATTTCTACGGAGAAAATAACTACCAAATTTTGAAATGGGTTTTGGACTTTTGGATTTTAAAAGCTATATCAATGTATAGTAATTCGATAATTAAAATTGCAGTCAAAGCCAGATGGACCATTTCTCCTATTGAGGTACACACTCCAGAACACCAGTCATCGCTGAAAAGGACACTCAGGCTTGTCCCTCTTCCACGCCATCATGAAGAATGGTGTATTCTTGATATCTGATATTTACATAATTCCATTGTTTGCTATTGATTTCATCTTAGGAGGAGTCAGGCAGAACATATAAAGGCAGAATGTCAGCCCTCAGCAATTACAAAATCAAATGCATGCTTTCTTTTTTTTTGTTTTTTTTTGAGCTATATATTTTTTTCTGCTCCCCTTCCTTTCTCGTTTCTCCCCTTCTACCATCTCCCATAATCCCAACATTCCCAATTTACTTAGGAGATCTTGCCTTTTTCTACTTCCCATGTAGATTGGACAAGTGTATGTTTTCTATCTTCTCACATTTTAATGTGGCTTCTTGCTCTCAAAAAGAAGAATATCAGTCTTCTTTGAGGCAAGGGTCAGAATGTAAAAGTTTGAGAGCATAAGAACTTCTGGACAGATGTCTCTTTGTTCTCTTTCTCCCCCCACTCTGTCTTTCTCTCTCTCTTCTTCCTTCTCCTTCATGTCTTCTCTCCTCTCTTTTTTTCTTAAGAATATTTATTTATTTATTATATATACAGCATTCTGCCTGCATGTATCCTTGCAGGCCAAAAGAGAGCACCAGATCTCATTACAGATGGTTAGGAGTCACTATGTGTTTGGTGGGAATTGAACTCAGGACCTCTGGAAGAGCAATCAGTGCTCTTAACCGCTGAGCTACTTGACCCTTCA
Organism: Myodes glareolus; assembly: GCF_982192425.1. Classification (NCBI taxonomy): domain Eukaryota; kingdom Metazoa; phylum Chordata; class Mammalia; order Rodentia; family Cricetidae; genus Myodes; species Myodes glareolus. The sequence goes on from NC_142027.1 coordinate 15,989,945, forward strand.
GCCCCCTCTTCTCTTTTCTATCCTTCTCTCTACTTCTAGTATGGGTGAATGAGAGAGATGACCATGTTGTCTAATTCTAATCCTTAACTCACTGATCTGTTTTCTAGCCATATAAAGTGGCTAGAAATAATAAATTCTACAGTTTCACATTCCTCTTGATAATTCTGTGCAATTTGGCCTATCAGTTAGTGCCATCATTATCAGTTATTCTAAAAATACATAATGATTTAAATATTTATTTTAAAACGTAAGATAATTTATGCCAAATTTGATAATAAGGTTATGCAAATTATTACCTTACTTTACTTTTGAAATAAAAACCCTTACCATACTTCATATTTTGAATCATGTTTTCAGTGAAGCCCATAATTTAGCTAATATCTTATAGAAGTTGGAAAACGATTGTAGTGCAAAGTAAATATTTATTCTTAGCCCCAGCGGATTATCTTAAATGAGTAACAGAAAACAGGAGAACTTTGATTTTTCAGTTAGCAGGGTGAGGGGTGGAGAGAAAGAAGGGTTTCATTTGGGAGGAAGGACTTCAGCAGAAGCTGTTTGCCATTATGGAAATAATCATCTCTGCCTCATTTTGTGAACTTCTGCCAGTGGTTTTGGAGTACATCCACAAGAGTTAAAGATGTTTGTAGCTAACTTTAAAATAGCCATTGACCTCAACCACATAGTAATTTATTTTCCTACTTACTTAATTCTGAAAAAGTAAAGTGAAACTTGGTCCAGTAAAGAAGTCAACAGAGACTGCTCCTGACATCTGTTAGTGGAATGCTGAGGTGAATCCAACATTTTGTCTTGGTATTAAGAGTTATTAGACACAAGTTCTAAAACGTGAGGTCTAGGGAGAAGAAGTAAGGCAGATGTATTAGGGTATTTAAACATTTACCGTAATTTATAAGTTTTCAGATTAGATTAAGAACTTACTGTTTAAACAAGTTCAGTCTCAGTGACCATGAATTTAAATTTTTTTATTTCATTTGCAAGCAAATGTTTTAAGTAAATGGAATTAAGAGACATTCAGTAACTAAAGATGATCCTTAAAACCAAAGAAATAGATATTTAGCTATCAAGAGCAACTACCTGTATATTAATATATTCAAACTGATCTTAAGTATTGGATACATAGCCAACAGAACTGAAACAGCCATGTCAAAGAGACACCCACTGTCCATTCCAGTACTGTTCCCTATGGACAAGAAATGAAAAGAACCTAGCTGTCTTAGGAAATGGAGGCAGAGGGATCAGATGTTAGTAATTCTTAGCTTCACAGCCACTTCAACGTCATCCTGGGCTACATAGAACCCTGTCTCTTGTGTGTGTGTGTGTGTGTGAAAGGTTTGTTTTATCACAGAAGTTTGAGACCAGCCTGAGTAAAATAGTGAGAACACATTTCAAAAGTGAATGACTCTACACCCATGCACATAATGGAAGCACAAATTAGATTTGGTGTGATTTTTACTTGCTGAGCCATCTTGTTATGGAATCCTTAAACAAAACTCGTTTATTTAGTTTTTGAAGTAGAATCTTTATGTTTTCTGGACTCTGAATCCTGCTGCTTCAGCCTCTTGAACTAGGGCTGGAGGTATGCCATTGGCTTATTAGAGCCATCTTTGGTCTTTAGGAGGAGAAACAAGATCAAGTGTCACCCCTGTCACTTTATGTAAGATACAGTGTTGGTTCCCTTCCAGATAAAATGAAGCTAATGTCTTCCTTCACTAGTTGTAAAGATTCAATTAAAGGCCATAATTGCTTAGCCTAGTTATTAGAACATAATAAATTCTCTATAAATGTTTCTTGCTTCTTCCCTGCTCATTGCTTGATGTTCCTTGTACAAAGTGGTCATGCAAATTTAGTGTTCCAAAGTGACTCAACAATTTCACACACACTGGGGTGGACTACCAAAGCATCGAATCGTTAGGCTTATGTTTTCTTCTTCTAAGAATGATTGGAACAACTTCCTTCCAGTGGCTACTCAGAGCGGGGGAGGGCCATGTTTAAATTCTGCGTCTTCTTTCATTCTTATTATGACATGTTTTCAACAGCTACTGGCTCTTTGGACTGTTCCAGCATCTGTGAAGCAGAATTTGTGACAATGACAGCTTCCACACTACCGTTATCGAGCCAGCTCGTTACGCTTCTCTTAACACACTTTCTGCACTTAGCACCCAGGACAACCCTCTCCTGGTCTTCCCTCCCTCTGATCATATGGTTCCCTCTACCCATCTTTCTTTTCACGATGTTGTGATCCAGACTTCTGGCATTAAGCACCAATAAATGCCAACAGCTCGTAAATATTTATCTCTGGTCTAGACATCTTTGCTGAACTCTGGGCTTAGATACAAATGTCTGTTCAGCCTTGCCACTTGAAGATTTAAGAGACGTTCCAAACCCTGTAACTAAATATTATCATTTTAAGCCTACTCTACCTTTCTCATTTCAGACGGTGACAACCCAACTGCTGCAGTTGCTCTAAGAGTTCACTTTCATGATGCATCTAAACTCTGAATGCTTCCTACTGCTCCCGCCCCTACCACTAAGATCTGGGCACAGACACCCCGCATAGACTGCTACAGGGCCTGGGCCTGGCATTCTGCTTCTCCTCTCATCTCAGTACCCTGACTGGAGTGATCCTTTCTGATGCTAAGTCACACCATGGAAGGCTTTGCTGGTAAAAGTCCTTCCACCGACCCATTTTAACAACATATGTATCCAGAGACTGCACAGCATGTTCCACAGGCATCATTTCAGGCACCTCTCACGCTGAGTTTATTTTCCACATCAGCTAAGAAGGAAACTTAGAAAGAGAGTTTCTGTAAAATACAGTATATAATAAACCTTCTGCCTTCGATCACCACAAACCTAAAGCTATGATGCAGTGATGAAATACATATACTTTACATATATTCATTTTAATTCATTGGTTCTTAACTCTATCAGAACTTTTGGGTGTTAAGGGAGGGGGTACTGGTATGTGCACATGTGTGCGCATGACTGTAGAGGGCAGAGGTTAACCTCAGGTGCTATTCTTGGAGAGCTGTTGACCTTGTCTTTAGACAAAGGGGCTCTCCCTGGAACCTGGTGCTCACCCATTCAGCTAGAATGACCAACCAGTGAGTCCAAGAGATCTTCTTTTCTCTGTTTTACCAGGACTAAGATTACAGTGTATATCACCAACCCTGACTTGTGTGGCCACTGGGAATCAAACTCAAGTCCTCACACTTGCATTGAGCCATCTCTTCAGCCCAGAATCTCTATTAAAAAATGCTGACTGCCTCCTTCCAAATGAAGTATGTTAATAACTATATATACATTCAGAAAACTAAATGTGAACTTTCTTAATGTTAAGTAGAAATAGAACGAAAACAAAACGGTACATATTTTAATAAATATGTGCATAAGTGATCACTTCTGAGTACACTGGAAGACACCTGAAAGTTGTACCTAGGTTTGACCAAGAGGATCAACCCTTCCAAATAAAACAGAAACAAAGAACCTCATTACTGCAGATATTAGAATAGAAATTTGTATATTTATTTAGATGAGACTGCAGAAAATTGTTTATAGGTTAAATAGTGTAAATATATGCTTAGATAATTGCACACTTTTCACTTATATGGACAAGCGGTAAGATTTTGGGAAATCATGAAGACTGAAGGGCATGTGCGGAGAAGTCTTCAATTTGATAGATTGATCCAGTAAACGCTAATTAACAACCCTGGCCCCTGGCCAGTAAATTCACAGCATCTACTTATCATGGTGACAATCAAATAGTTCTCTTAAAAAGCACAACACCCTCTTTTTTAAAAAAAATTTTGATTTTTTAAGATTGTTGAATATTCTAATGGCATATTTATTTTCATTTTATGGGTATGAGTTTGCCTACGTGTGTGTAAGTGCATGAAGTTCTACCTACTGTCCAAGGACACTGGATCCCCTGGAACTGGAATTACACTTGGCTGTAAGCCCCTATGTGGATGCTAGGAACTAAACCTCCATCCTCCGCAAGGACAGAGCAGTTAACTGCTGAGCCCTATCTCTAGCCCCTAAATTTATTTTATTTAAGAACCTCATACATGAGCACTGAATCCACACCACTCCTGTCTCCCCCATCCAGCTGCTCCTATGCCTCCCCCAAATTAACAATCTCCTCTTCAACTGTCATCCTTAGATGTATACACACATTTATATGCACATATGTGTATACTATACCAATATGTGTGCGTATGTGTGCACACACACATATACAACCTATTGAGTCCATTTAATGTTGCCTGTACATACGTATGTCCAGGGGTGACCCCTTGGGTTTGGTCAGTCTGTATGGGAGCTTGTCCCTGGAGGAGCCTGACTCTCCCTCTTCTGCAGTCACTGACACCTATGTAGCTCCTCATCTAGGAGTGAGACGGTGTGGGATTTCCCTGTCACCATTGACATCTCTCTCACTGATAGCTCCTGATTTACTTCCCGAACATACTTTCACCTAGAACATCTGGAAAGTTTTGTTTTGTGAACATTTTTTCACTTATGTGGTAATATAACATGACTTTAAAGTTATTTTTTTAAAAAAGATTTATTTATTATGTATGCAATATTCTGCTTGCATGTATGCCTGCTGGTCACAAGAGGGCGCCAGATCTCGTTATAGATGGTTGTGAGTCACCATGTGGTTGCTGGGAATTGAATTCAGGACCTCTGGAAGAATTGCCAGTGCTCTTAACCTCTCAGCCATCTCTAAAGCCCTAAAATGATTTTTTTTTAAATTAAAACCTATTCTCTTTATTATGCTCCATGGACCCTACTTGTTTTCACAACTATAAAAGATGTACTGTCAAGGACACATGATTTATTCATGGTCACTTTTTGTACAGTTTGAGGCCTTGGACACTTATTTTATCTGACCTTTCTAGACTTTTAGCTACTCACTGCTCCAAATCTAAGTCCAATATAATTTTTCCTGCTAACAACGTGTGATAAGTGTTCATACTTTTATTTAAGAAAATATTAAAGCCAGGCAGTGGTGGTGCACGTCTTTAATCCCAGCACTTGGGAGGCAGAGGCAGGTGGATCTCTGTGAGCTTGAGGCCAGTCTGGTCTATAAGAGTTAGTTCCAGGACAGGCTTGATAGCTACAGTAAAACCCTGTCTCAAAAAAAAAAAGTTCATCTATTTATTTAGAATAATTACTGTACCTTTCAATATTTAATTTTCAAGTTATGCTATCACATTTTAAAATTACCTTAAAACTCCTTGATACAAATCTTTACGGAAATATTTGAAAATGTAAATATATTATAAAATCATAGCCTGAGTTCCTCTACTTTAAAAGATGCTAACAGAGACTCATGTTAATTAAACTACAATTGTCTGGATCCAAGTTACAAATCCTAGACACAACACTTTAAAATAGTTCCAAATACTTTCTGATTTGCCTTGTTGCCATAGAAACTAAAGTTGGGACGTGGTGAAAGACAAAAGACATTGTCAAATAGGACCGAGGGGATTAGTGAAAAGAGTTCTCCTTTGTTTCACAACACAGCTTGTGTCCGTCTGTACAGCACATTGCTACTGTACAAATTTGCACATGTATAGACTTAAAAACATGTTGGAGGGTCTTGGGTAGGGGCACTTGCTGCACCTGAGTTTAATCCTAAGAACCCACACAGTGCAAGAAGAGAAGAGAAGAAAGAAAGTCATATATGTTCGTTCACACACACACATACACACACACAAGCACACATACATGTACATACGCATGCACACGTGCACATACACAAACACACACACACACACACACACACGGAAAAAGAAAATCCAGGAAATCTATATCATAAAAAACATTTAATTTTGCTTAAGAAAACATTAACATTTTTAACTGTATAAGCTAAGATAGCTTTATCTTTAGAAAAGAACATAATGGGATCTTTTTCTACTTCCTTTTTAAAAGAATCTGTGACCCTGTTAGATTGCATAATTGAATAATAGATCTCTCAGAGTACTGGATGGGCTTATATCTGGATATCTCATTTAGTTTAGTATTTTCTATAATAAAATACTTATTATAGGTTTATGGCTTATGCTTGGTTTTAATACTGCTTTGAGATTGGTTTGAGATGTGAATGGGGAAGGCATTTATATATGTTAAGAGATAGCTACAGTCCAAATATACTTAGTGTTGAAAAGTATTTTAAGGATGCGTTCGGATACTTAAGCTGTTCACTACATGAGTAAGCCGAGTCCTCTATTACCAGGACAGACAAGAGTCGTGCTCACAGCGCCCCTGCGGGATGCTCATGCTGACTCCTGTGTCTGTGCAGAAAGACAATCACTCCTGAGCCTGGCCCACCGCTTTTACACTGAGAAAGGAACAGAACACCGGAGACGAACACTTTCACTTCCTCTGCAATCACCTCAGCTTCCTCCCTTTCCGTAGCTTTCCAGAACATTCTTCATAGCTGGTTTAAAGGAGAGTGTGCAGTTTCTCAGTCGGGAAGCAGTGATACAAATAGTTCCATGTGCCCCACAACATGCTGATGGGACGGACGGAGGATGAAGACCCCGGAAGAGTGTTCTGAACAGAAGGACAGAGGGTAAGTTTGTTTCTCCTTTGCTTTTAGTTCTCTGCGTGCCCCTCACCTCCTTCAGCCAGACCTTTTCCTTCACTCCTCCTGGCCTGCAGACAGATGGCTTCACAGAATTCCTCCCCAGGGCCCAGGACACTGCTGGTATCTTATTTCTCTGTGCCTTTTCCCGCTTGCCTAACACGTTCCCCAGCGCTCCCGATTTGTCCCTGCTAATCATCCATGCCCCACCCACCACTCTTTGCACATTTCTAGATCGATGGTGCACATGGATGACCACTCCGTCCTCTTGCATCCCATGCAGTGGGGCTGGAGACCCAGAGACACTGTTCCATACTGCTATTTGCGGAAGCTTGAGGAATTCATTTTAGAGCTCTTAGGTAAAGTTAGGGTTCTGGGCTTCCCTGTGGAAAAGAATGTCTGGGCAAGCCAATACTAAGAAAAGCTGGAGTTTATGAGGAGATTTTGACCTAGATTTAAGCTCAAGCTTCCTGAAAGAGAGGTACCCGAGTACAAAATAGACACAGCCACAGATAGGTGTGGTCTTCTCGAAAAGCATGGTGCTTAGAGTGTCTCAGCCACAGCTATACATACTATTTTGGTGTTTCTCATGTTACATCTTAAAGGATTGCTAAGACTCCCGACTCTCCCTTAGCCACAAATAAGATCCAGAAGTGGGCTGGCTAGGGCTGCAGCCGGAAAAGGTAACACCGCGAGTCCCAAGAATTTCACAATGAGAAATGTGCCGTGACTATAGATGTTTCTCGTGAGATTTCTGGAAAATCACAGGTTTACATCTGGGAAGGGAGAAGGGGTCGTTTACACTTAGACCTTCAGTGTTCATTGCTGCTCTGACATTATATTGGAAATATCTCCGTATAAGAGAAATCCTGTCGTCAACCTTCGCAGCAAACCTTCTGCTGGCCTCCTGACTTTCAGCTTCTAAGGCTTCAGACCCCTGGGGCCAGGAGCGCCTTTCCTTCCCCGTGCCTTCTTAATTTTCTCTCTTTCTATCCTGTCTCATTTCCAATGACTCCCCAGTTCCTGAAACAGAAAAACGCTCCTTCCTCGTCCATTCAATGCTCGCCCTGTGTTCTCTGGTTCTACACATTCACTACGAGCTTCATTTCATCAGTGTCCCCCTACTGAGTCTGACCAATCACTAAACCCACATTTCTATTTTCAATAGCTTCTGGAATTTATTACTATTGATATTGATATGGGGACCTCACCACACAGCTCTAGGCTGACATCAAATTTGTGATTCTTCCAACAGCTGGGACTGCAATCATGCAACACAATACCTGGCCATTTTAACTTGTGCTAAACCGATTTGGATAGTTGTCACTTTAATCCTGGATCCCATTACCTAATACTTCATTTAGCTTTGCTACTAATTTTCTTTTCCCCAAAGTGAAAAAGATTATTTACCCTAAAGACTACTTATCACACATTGCTTCATTCTTCTGGACACCCAGCCACTTCCTGTTGCCTGTTGTACCAAAGACTTTCCAACATACTATGCACCCAACTCCACAAAAACCAAATAAGTTTTAGAGATCCCCTCCCGACTTTTTTTGCTTCCTTCCAAAAGCATGTGTTCTAATCCATAAGAATTCTGAAGGAGACAGTTCGGAATTTAAAAATAAAATGTGTTCTCAACTATACATGAAATAAACTTACCACAGATGAATTATGGTTCGTTTTCCCACTCAGAAATGCTAAATTAAGTGTTAGAAGCCATTAATCACCATTAAATCAACCTCTCTTATTGAACAAATAAGGAAAACAAAACCGAAATGAAATAGGGTAACTTTTCTAAGGCCATATATGGAATCACTAGGAGCAGAGCTAATTCAATTTTAGAACGCTAGTTCCATTTTATTGATGTTATGCTTTTTGTTTCTTTTTGAACAAATTCCACATTTATGGTTAAGTTATAAAGAGGTCCTTTGGATATACAGTGGAGATATTCCACAAGCCATTTAGGTTTTTTATTAATTTTTAGCAAGATATAAATGGGCATGTATAGATTGCAAATATAATTCATGAAATTAATGAGCTTAAAAAGGGAAGGTGATTCTGCCTGCCACCCATGACTCTCAGAGAGTCATGTCAGAGATGGTAGGACCAGTGTTCCTCCTGCAGAGACAAGCGGATGTCAACACATCCGTGAAATGGTTTTGTTCTTTATAGGCACTGCTTCTCTGTTCACTTTTAAAATTGTTGTTGGGTTTCTAATATTTAGAAACATTTCCTCAGGCATGCAGGTTCATAGAATAAAAAAGTCTGCTCACATGTGCTCTTGATGTTACTTAGAAGATTTTTTAGCATTTTCCAAGCAAAGATGAGTACTTGAACAAGAAATGGTGAACATAACCGGGTGGTGGTGGTGCATACCTTCAATCCTAGCACTTGGGAGGCTGAGGCAGGAGGGTCTCTGTGAGTTTGCCATCAGTCTGGTCTACAGAGTGAGTTCCAGGACAGCCAGGGCTATTCAGGGTGGCCCTGTCTCAACCCCCACCCCAACAAAAAAAAGGGGGGAAGGAGAAGAAGAAGAAACAGTAAAAGCAGGAGAATTAAGACTGTTAATTCAAATCACGAAGACTCCGAATCTATGAAAATGTTGGTGCAATCTTTTTTTGACTCTAAAAGTGACAGGTGATGGAGGAGACAGTGGAGAGAAACATCCTCCTCTGTCCACATCCCTTGCTCATGAATTCACAGTGTTTGAGGAAAGTGGTCCCTAGCGTGGAAATAGCTTGTGACATAAATAACTGGGGAATGTGTACATGTTGCTGACATAGGGTCGAGGCTGCTTTTCCTTTGGCAGCTAAATGCCTCTACTTCTTCCATCAACCTCTCCCGCCTGCCCCAAGAGCTTTCCTACAAGCTTGTGTGTCTTCAAGGTTAAAGGAAGTGTTCACGTTACATAAAGAGCCCACACGGAGCTAGCACAGAGTGTGTGTGTGTGTGTGTGTGTGTGTGTGTTATTCTCAGTTAAGTGTTTACTGTGAAAGCATGAGGACTTGAGGTCATTCCCCAGGCCTGTGTGAAAAACCAGGCCTGTAATGTCAAGACTGAGGATATGGGGACAGGAGGATGCTAGGGGCGTGTAGTCAGTAGCCAGACTGTCCTACTAGGTGAGCTCAGTAAGGTCCTTTCTCAGAGATGAGGGTGAAAGCTCTTGATGACCAATGCTTGAAGCTGACCTCAGGCTTCTGCATGTGCTTTATACATACATGCATTCGTGGGAACACACATACACACACACAGACAGACAGAGAGACAGAGAGACAAAGAGAGAGAGAGAGAGAGAGCAAAGAAAGTGGCCATATGAAACTCAACATTAAGACTTTGAGTATTAATAAATTTAAATGTTAAATGGATTATTTTAGGAAGTATGAGGAATTTTGAAAGGTGCTTGAGTTCATGTCAAGTATTAGGTGTATTCTGGCTCTGTAGACCACTATGAGTATTTTCTTTTGTGGATCAGACCAACTAGAGGCTTTGTTAAACTGTCTCCCTTTTGCCAATTGAGGGAACATTTTTCGTTTTAGATTTTTTTTGGGGGGGGGAATAAACCAGCTCCTCATATTCAACTTTGTTCACCATCAGCCTGTGCCTGCCAGGCGCACAGTTGGATACATCCTTTTCTGTTCTTCTGTTCTGCAGATGAGATGTGGAAGCCCCTTTGGAAAGGGATGCGGTGAGAACCCTGATGACATCATCATCATCAACAGAAAGCTGGTCTGCCGTGAGCATTAATGGTCTTGTTCTAAACTCAGGATCTTTAAGTTCTCACTGACGGTAATATTATCCTGGGTATTTTTAACGAGGTTTATTTTCCTGCTAGCCTGAAATAGACAGAATACATTAAAAGAAGTGCTACTTAAAGATAATTCATGTGTGGTTTTTGTTTGTTTGCTTGCTTGCTTGTTTTGTTTTGTTTTAATGTAGACCACCCTGGTGAAGCTAGAATTTAAGAGTACAGAAAGTTCATATATTTCCAGCAGGCTCAATGTTAGTTCATTCCTGCTAGTATGATAAATAATCTTAGGCTGGGGAGTTATACACAATAGAAATTTATTGCTCAGTCTGGAAGCTGGGCCGTCCAAGACAGAGGAGACAGGCAGAGTTGGCTGAGAGGGCCAGCTCCTTATAGACTGGCTTAGAAGGCACATCTCTAAGTTGTCACTCAACAGAAAGAGGAAGAGTGGATGACTTCTCCAGTACCCTTTTCTTTCTTCACTTTCTTTCTCTTTTTGTTCTTTCTTCCCTCCCCCTCCTCTCCTGTTCTTCCCAGGCCTTTTATATGAGGGCACTAATCTCCTTCCCAAAGGCTGTGCCCTCACACACAACCTAATTATGTCCCAAAGGCCCGCCTCTCTTAACACTCTGGGATTAACAATTAATTTAAGTGTGGGGGAGGGGCATGGGAAGGTGGATGGGGCCTTAGACCACAGCGCTCACTCTGGCAGTTTCTTTGGTCTTTTAAACCAGTCAATGCAGAAGTAGACTGTGTAAGACAAGGGAAATGGATGTAGACAAAAAGTGTTAAAAGTATGTGTGTGCAGCTCTCTCTCTCTCTCTCTCTCTCTCTCTCACACACACACACACACACACAAACACACACACACACTCACTCATACAACACAATATCATTTGTTCTGGAACTAAACCGTTATATAAGTCCAACTGCAATAATCTCCCAGTTCCGATACATTTATCCAATATGTTACTCATTTTTTTGTGATATAAAGGGCTGCAGGTTTAGGTTTACTGAAAAAAAATAGACACTTGAGTCATAGTTCAGTCCATTAAGTCACTTCTGCTGCCACTCAGCTCCCATCCCTATTTTTAAATACCTCTAGAGCAGTTTCGAAAACATAAACACCACTCTTCCTTTCGAAATTAGCACTTTCCCAGCAGCTCCCCATGTTCCCGTTTTATCTGTGGTCATTACTTCTTCTCTGGCCTCTTTAAATAGCAGACATTTGCCCTTGTCTGTGAATCTTAGCTGTAGCTGGTGTTCTCTGTGGGTCTGGCACACACCTTCTCCGGACTTGCTAATTAGATCTAGGTTGGCATTTTTCCCTTCTTAGCCTTGGTCAGTGTTTGGAAGTCTATTTTCCTCAATTTTGTTAATTACTCTGTTCCATTATTTGCCTTTGTTAAAAGATTGCTTCTTGGTTTGTTAGGAGATTGTTACATTTTGGCTTAGAATCTCTCAAGGCTTCTCTATGATGTTGTCCTGAGTTGCAAGTGTAAGACCTGACTGTGTATACAGACACCTTTACTAGCAAATGAACTCTCAGTAGAGAGAGTGCTTCATGTATTCTAGCACACCACGCACTAGAATTTTACTTGTTGGAGGATGCAAAGCAGCAAACTTTGATTTTTAACTTTTTGTTTTGAGAGATGGTCTCAATAGAGAGCCCAGTTGGCGTGGAACTCCTTATGTGACCCAGAGTGACCTAACACTGAGGGCAATCTGTCTGTCTGTGTATAGCACCATGCTTGTCTCCCTCATTTGTAAAGAAACTACGCAGATATAGTCATATTCCACAGGAATGGTTGTTTTCTATTTTCTGGAACTGTATGCCATTAAGCACGCAAGAGTAATTACCTGTAGGTCACACAACAGGAGTCAAGGGCTGCAAAGGGGGCCTGGCTTTCTTTTGTACCCTTTCCACACTACGTGGCTTTACCAGGTGTCTGTCATTTCACATATTTATTATCTAAGTCTTTGAGTCTTACTTACTTTTTTATGTTTGGTTCTGTCTGTGGTAAAATATTCCACAGGTTCTCGTGATGTGAAAAGGTTCTGAGAACAGAGAAAACATTTTGGCAGACTTGAGAGCGAGCGCACTGGACACGCCAAGCCAAAAGAGCACGAGAAGTGGTGTCTTCTCTCTCTACAGGCTGAATACAGCTTTGTCTGAATGGCTCGGCCCCACGACTGCTTTGGATTCTAACATATGTGTACAGACATAATACGATATTCTAGGGAAAGGGTCCAAGTCTCAATATAAAATCTGTTTCTATATGGCTCTTGTAACCTGAAGGTAATTTATACAATATTTTCCTTGTACTGATGTCCACAGAACAATCTTCTACTTCTGGGGCTATGTCAGTACTCAGAAAGTTTCTGAGTTTTGAACAGTGAAAGTTTTCATATAAAGAAGTTCAGTTTCTAAAAGATAAGTTGTCCCTCTGGAGAAGGGAAGTGTTGATAACTAAAGCTGAACAAAACCTTATACAACTAACTCAAAACTGGGTGCTAATGATGGAAGAATGAGGAGAGGGAGGTAGGGGAGAGATTCCAACAAAGAGCCAGATTTCCTGTCAGTTGAGGTCACAAGGATTCTTGCTCAGGACTTTTGGAGCCAAGACAGTGAACAGCTAAGAGTGTACTCTTGAACACTTCACAGGGCTGGGTCAAGGCTGTCCTTTGTTTAGCTTCTCATAAACTGTAGGACAATTCAGAGCAGAGAACACTTCCAGCCCACTCACTGGCCCATCCAACGGCTGGAGTATGGTAGGCTTGCTAGCTGAGCGGAGGAGACATGTATTTATGTCTTTAAATGCGTGGACATTCATATTCTCTCTCCCTCTCTCTCTCTGTCTGTCTCTCTTACTCTCCTGTGTGTGTGTGTGTGTGTGTGTGTGTGTGTGTGTGTGTGTGTGAGAGAGAGAGAGAGAGAGAGAGAGAGAGAGAGAGAGAGAGAAAGGCAGACTATTCAATGTATAATATAAACTAAAATAACCTTCCTGAGGGTGACAACTCAGGGAAATTCAGAAACAGTTCAACAAATGCTGAAGAAAGATAAATCCAGGGGTAAGAAAAAGAACAAAACTGAGGAGGGCAAATAGTAACCAAAAAGTGAATGCTTTGTATCTGAACAAGAAGTTGGATATATCGATTGCAGACATTTTCTTTCTAAATTACTTAGAGTCTTGAGAAATAGCTCTGTGGTGGAGTGAAAGGTTAGCTTGCGCCAGGTGCTGGGTTTAATCCCAAGACAGGAAGAGGGAGGGAGAGGAAGAGAGATGGAGAAGGAGGGAGAAGAATCATAGAGATCCAAGTATAATTTATCAAGTCCCTCATTAAATTTAACTGCTTTTCAAATATAAGACAATTCTCTGTGGGAATATAACTTTGTGTAATCAACTATGTGTATATTTTAAAAAGCCATTAAGAAATGATTAGAGAAGCAATTGCTGACATGACAGTCCCCCTCACTTGTGCATTCTCCATACACTACCCAGAAGGTCCTCTTCCAAATGTAACCTTAACTGATCACAGGCGTATAATAGAATAGGTCTGCTGGCAGCTCACGTAATTCTGCATCAACACACTTAATTCTCCCCCAACTGCTACAAGGTCAGCATCATTAAAGGGATTATCACCACCACAAATGAGTAAACTGGGACAGAAATTAAATAATTGTTGCCCAGCGGGGGACTAAGCACAGAGTTTAACATCATAGAACATTTTGTGGTGTAATTTTTAAACATCGATTTATTATTGTGTGGGGTGCACATGCATGTGGCGGTCAGAAGCCACCTTTGGGGGCTAGTTTTCCCTACAACTTTAGGTCCTAGAGATCAAACCCAAGAAGTCAGACTTGGCAGCAGGTGCCTTTATGGTCTGAGTCATCACACCGATCTACAGTACATGTTCTTTACTACTGAACCATACAGCCAAATGCAAAACAAGAACATAGTTTTATATCACCGTGAATGACAGCCCATAGCTGAAGGTTATGCTGCCATTGTAAGATGTTCTTGACCGTGACACAGACCACATCCCCAGCAGGCCACAGATATCCGTATCCTATTCTCCCAACCTACATATTCATTACTTTATATGTCAATAGGAATCAAGGCTATTCATATTGCTAATCAATTGACCTACTGATTACATTAGCTTGTATCACTCTGGTGAAAGAGGCAGAAGACTGAGAGTCACAGAGGCAGCAGCATCTTGGCGTTGCTGCTGGCTTTGAAGGTAGAGGGATGGGCCCTGTCTTGTGTTACTAGCTGGACAAGGCTGAGAAACAGGTTTTCCACTGGGACCCCCTAGAAGGATTCTTGCTGGTTGATACCTTGGTCTTATGTTGGTTGACACCTTGGTTTTATTCCAGTGCTGTCTATTTCAGACTTCCAGAGCATTAACATAATGAATTGGTGTGGCCATTTGTTTTCACAGCAATAGACTACACATCATTTGGGTGACTCTTCTGAGTCCTCTACGACACAGCAAGGCCTTCCGAGAAAGCAGTGCTCAGTTTTAAGATTTTCTTTCCTAGCTTTCCCAAAGGAAACACTTGACCCAGCCATAATTCCTCTTCTCTGAATCCACCCTCACCTTCCTCTACAAGTTCTGAAGAATGGGCTCAGAAATTTACCACTGACACCATGTGATGAGTCAGACAGACAGATATATACACAGACATACACACAAACACAGGTATCTGATATGACAACCTGCACAGAACCCTGGTGGTCTTTGATTTGCGGGGGGAGGGGAAAGATGTCAGTTCTTGCTTATTGCCCACTGACAAGTCCCTAGGGGAAAATCCAGTGCAAAGGAAGTCGTGGGTGGTCCACATCCACAGTCTCCCGTGGGCTCCATTCCTTATGCACAGATGAAAGGATAAATAGCATTCTTGGCCAAGGAAAACTCAATGTTCTCTGTAAGGCTGAAGCATTTGTTTGAGACTTTTTGAAATGTATTATCTGACAAAGGTTTAAATGGTTGTCAGATCCACCAGCAAACTCCCATTCTGGCTTTTATGCTTTTTAGGTAATTGAAACTGTACCAGTTTCAAACCATTCTCTTCATCCAGTCGATCATGATGTTTTGTTCTTGACAATGTTTACAGCTGGCAGAAGTTTCCTGTCACTGGTCCCCTGGAGTCTAGGTCATATCCAGACCTCTCTTACCATAGCCCTGATCACTTTAGGATAGACTGCAGGCTCAGGCTATGGCTGGCTAGGGTTCCAGGGCACAGCTGAAGACTCAGCTGCAATCAGACTGTTAAGTGGCAGGAAGTGCTCTCCAGGAGATCCCAATACTCACGAGAGGCCCATTCCCAACGCCGAACACCCATTCCATTCCTCCTGTGTTTAGAACTAACAGCCTATCGCTTTACAGAAGCATATGCCACTCTGCTCACTCAGCACGAAGTTGGTGCTTCATGATTATAGTATGATCATTAATTTACTCTATTCACTTTGTATATATATATATATACATATATATATATATATTATGTGCATACACACACATATATTATGTCTATCTTCCAAACCTCATCTCCATCCCAATCTATGGTCTTCACACTGGTGTCTACCAGAATCATTTTTGGAAACCTGATTGCCAACATGATAGATGGCATTAGGACAAGAAACTGTTGGAAGGGCATTAGGTCAGAGAGGGAGCCTTTGCAGAGGAGATTATAAAACAGCTCCCCAGAGAGCTTCCCTGCCCTTCCTACGACATGAGGATGCCACGAGGAACACATATGAACCAAACACTGGGCCCTCATCAGACACTGGAAATACTCTTGCCTTATTTGTAGACATCTCAGCTCTGTACTTGTGTGTGAGAGAAAAACATTTCTTTATAAACTAACCAGTATATGGTATTTTGTCATAGCAGTCTGAATGGACTAAGGCATCATCTAGTCAACAGATGCATGCTCACATGAACGATGAACCAGGTACTTTGTTCAGTAATGGGCATAAGAATGGCAGCCAAAGGTCAAAGGCATTCTGTCCCACTGGAGAAGGAAAGATAGTCTAACAGTTTAGAGTTTGGATACACATTCTCTAAAGACTTGGTCTTGGCCTGTGGCAATACTGGGAAGTGGTAAACCTTCAGGAGAGGAGGCTTCCTGAATGTTCGATCATGGGTGGTGTGGCCTTGGGAAACAGGAACCTTCCTCTTTCCTCTCCTTTGATTCTTTCTTGGGCAGAACTCTGTTTCTCTTGTTCCCCATGTATTATGTCAACACTGCAGCGAAAGCAGAAGCCAGGCATAGATCGAAACCTCTGAAACTGGTAGGCAAAACAAACCTTTGATTTTTCTTCTATGATTATCCTAGATGCTTTGTTATGGTAGCTGATAGGGGACTAATACATCAGCTAAATAAAAACATGAATGTCCATACATTAATAAATGATGTTGATTTCATGCTTTAAAAAGTCATAACAAAAGTTCCCTAGATTACTGTGAAGTATAGTAGCAATTGACTGATAGTAGAAAGAATTGATAAGCATGATATTATAATTATACATGGTTGATTGGGACAAAGGAGAGAAATATTAAACAATTACAGATAAGAAATGCTCTAGTTATTTAAAAAATGCTATTGTATTATCAACTAAATCTATCTTATTTACATACTTGTTAATAAGCTCATGGAGATATTAAAATAAGTGATGAAATAAGCGTGCAAATAAATTCAAGAAGACATATCTGTGATGGATACAAATCCCAAGTAATGTGTGAAGAAATATCACCCTGAAGGAAGTAAAATCCACTCTCCTTCCTGTGTGTGTACATGTGCGTGTACGGATATGTTCATATGTGTGTATATGTTCATGTTCTACAAGTGCTTATTTCCAATCCCTTTTTTCTACCTCTGAGCTCCACCCCAACCTTATTTCTGGATTGTTTTTGGAGATAGTCACGTTGTAATCACAGGCTGGCCTTGAAGCTTTTATG
Source organism: Myodes glareolus (assembly GCF_982192425.1). Classification (NCBI taxonomy): domain Eukaryota; kingdom Metazoa; phylum Chordata; class Mammalia; order Rodentia; family Cricetidae; genus Myodes; species Myodes glareolus. The sequence goes on from NC_142027.1 coordinate 16,007,272, forward strand.
GCCTTGAATGAGCCTCCTGCCTCCCGTCTGGGTGTCTGGGTGCTGAGACTGTAGTCTGGTATCACCACCCTAGCCTGCTTTCTTGAGCGTGAGTTACAAATACTGGCCTCCCTCTAAAAAGAATAGTATGGGGCTGAGGACAGCAGGTAGAGAACACACACTGCCTCCACCAGGCAATGAAGGTTAGTCTTAGTGGTGACAGACCCGTCAACATGCTCCCTGGGTTATGATTGGATGGAAAAGACACTTGCCTCTGTGCTCTTCCTCCAAAAGTCCTATAACCTCATCTAACCACGAAGGAAGCATTTGAGATATACCTGTTGAAGGAAATTTAACAGAATACTTGGCCAGCACCCCAATACACCAATACCTGTCAAGGTAACAAAACAAAACAAACAAACAAACAAACAAACAAACAAAACAAGAGGTGTCTGAAATACTGCCCCAGCCAAGAGGAATGTAAAGAGACATGATTATTAAGCACAACGAGGAATACCAGAACAGAAGAGGACACTTGCGGAAATGAGAAAAACCTGAGCAGAGTGTTCCAGACGGTATTATAATAGGACAACAATGGTAGCAACTGGGTACAGAATAGGTGGGAACTTTCTATACTAATGTAGTTCTTTTAAATTTGAATTTTTCAAAGTTTTAAACCTATTAAAAGGAAAGAAACACCCATGAAATACCAGACTTTCTGTATGGAAATAGTGTGGAAAAGGTTCCCAAACATTCCTTACAAGTATTCAGATTAGTAGAGTCCACAAAGAACTGAGAAGTCAAAGAGAAGACTCTGCCCATTGAGTAAGCCTTTGCTTGCTTCTGAGTTCTTGACAACTTCAAACAGCACCTATTGTTTCTACTTTGGTGACTGAACGGGAATAACAGAGGAAAAACTATTTCTGTTTTTTTAACGAACAATTTTACGCCATCGTTCACACTCCTGTTAAAGTGAGACTTAAGAGCTCAGAGGAACACACAACTTTGCCAGCGGGGTTTTGTTAACTTCCTCCAGATTCCAGCTTCCTTGTTCGTTTTCATTGTGAGTACGTTAACTCTCAACCCCCGTGTGTTCCCTTGGATACCAGCTGATGCTTCAAAATGCATAAGGTCTCACTGTGAATCTTCAGCTTCCTGGTTTGCCATGTCTCTTCCCTGAGACAGCAGGCACCCTACCCTGACTGACACACCGCTTTGTGAGCTCCCACCACTTTGGGCTGGGGTTAAGGGAGTTTGAGAAAAAGCGTTTGGCAGCGTTAAGACATTCATCAGGCAAAATAATTTATTGTAAGTACTGTGATTAGAACTTGAAGGTCAACAAGAACACATGTCTTCCCCCCTCAAAGGAAACAAAACAAAACAAAAGGAAACATGTGGGGTATTAAAAAAAACTAACAAAAAGTAGAAAAAAATGAATAAATAACACCAAGACTTCGTCGCTTAAAATGTATCCTTATTTTCTCCATTTTCCTAAAAAGTTAACGCGAAGAAAACAAAATCAAATTTCAAATCACATGAGCCCGCTATTCGTGCAAATCCATTTCAAAAGCATCCAGAGAAACTGGCTTTGGGACATCTCCCGGCTACACCAGCTGCCAGCTCGCTCATTCATCCCCTGCGCCTTTCTAACAATCGTCCTGCTGGCCGGATGTCCCCTGAGGACACGGCAGCTGGCTAGAGTGGCCAGACAAGACTTCTCTAACTAGATTTTGCAGGCGGAGAGGCTAAAAGCTATTGGGGCTCAGCAGCCTCGAACTTTGCGGACCCCGCCCCTAAAGTGTTTCACAAGCACCTTTCCCTGCACAATCGGGACTCCGCCACTGACCCCTTGGCCGCTGGTACTTAAGAGTGCCCTGCGCCAATCCCGGATGCCATCTTTCTTGAGCTTTTTGCATCTTGAATACTTTATGAGTTTTGCATTCTGATCACGTCCTTGTGTCTTTGAAAACTTCCCCCAACTTTACAAGATGAGAATCTTCTAGTAGGGACCCTTAATTTTCTTCTTCATCTTGAACTGGCAAAACCTGACACTATTTACAAGACACTCAAGACTTCAGTCTCCCCGCCCAGAGCCTTTCTGTATCCGGATTACCCTTTGTGCTCCCAGAGCGCAAAACCTGGTGCCCCGTGGCAGATCCCCAGCCCTGAGCGTCCCTTGCCGGCAAAGATCCAGAAGGCTGGTATAGCGGGACTCGAGAGTGGGTAGGAGGGTGGCGGGGTTGAGGTAACCCAGAGACTTACAATCCAGGGCGACCATTAAGTAGTGCAGCAGCAGCAGCATCAGGAGGCCTTGGGGGCTCCTCGCCATCTACGCGGTCACCAGCTGACTGCGTAGCCGAGGGTCCCCCTGCTGGAGCGTGACAGGCGGGCCGGCCCCCAGCACTTGGCGGGGTGGCGGAGCAGCAGAGGTCTGGGAGAGGTGGAGGCAGAGGGGCGGGTCCTGTCGCGATGTCAGTCTCTGTGGTCGGGTAGTCTCCACTGGCTGCCCTGTGGCAGGTCTTCTGGCCCTGGGACGCCGGGTCTGGGACGTTTCCTTCTTTTTAGGGGTTGGGGTGCTTGAGGAGAGGGCGTGGACGCGGGGCGTGGTGTCCACAGGGTCCTAAGCGAGGGGTGGCTGAAGGCCGGTGCTGGAGGGAGAGTCCTGCAGGTCGGCCCCCGCCCCCAGGCTGATCCTCTTTGTGTCTGGTCCCGCGCTGGGCTGCCAGCTGTCCCCAGGGCGAGGAGATGGGGGCGGGAGAGCGCAGCCGGGTGGGATGGGCACCGTTGTGTGTGTGTGTGTGTGTGTGTTGTTGGGGGTGGGGGGTGGCTCGATCTATCTCGCCACGTTTCTTCTCTTGTGTAGAAAACTTCGTTTTCAGTGTTTTGCCTAGGGTGGGAGATATTTGGAAATTTTCTACCTAGCAGACAAAACCGTTGGGAAAGCGCTCCGAAGTATTGGTTCGTGAGTTTTGCCTCGGACTCTAGATAGGAGGAGAAAAACCAGCTTTTATTCGTGCTGCAAGTCAGGGCCCAGATTTTATCGGCTCAGTTCAGGTGCCCCTCCCGCCCCCCTGAAGAGTTAAGGTGTGTCTTGGGTTCTTGACTTTTTCCGTCGTCATTTGGAAGTTCATCTGGCCGTGTGAAATATTTATCTTGTTTCTTTCCCGTTATGTAAGTGCCGCCTGTGGAGTTTTCCACATGTTAAAACTCTACAGCTGCCCTTTTGTCAGGTTTATTTTTGGTCTCCTGTGCTTTTAAAAGGGAAATCCATTATGAATGCTGTAGTGCGTGCTGTAAAATTGACCCGCACTTCGGAAGCGCGCACTTGCAGAGGAGATTTTTCACATTTGCTCTCCAGAACTGATGTCTGGGGCTTTCAAGAAAATTGACACGTCAGTGTAAATGCCATTTCCAGGCGAAGACATTTAGATATATACGTGTGTGTGTGTGTGTGTGTGTGTGTGTGTGTGTGTGTAGATAGGTTTAAATAAGGTAAAATAACGAATAAAGTTTTGTGTAGAAGATCCCTTACAAAGAACTGAGCCAGCTCAGTGGACAAAGGCTAAGATATACTTATACATGCAGAGCTCTGAAGAATGAGGCATCCCCCTCTGTTGCCTTGGTAACAGTGATGAAAGCTTTGCCCCCATAGGGAAGGAGAGGGGACAGAGGACCCCTGGGGACAAGAAAAGGAAAGGAAAAAAAGTGGCAAAAATGTTGGCGCTGGTAGTCCAAGCACACAAACAGTAGGAGTGTCATCCTCGCTTAAGGGTCACGACCTTAGCTCCAAGGCAGGTTAGGTCACTCATCCTCAACAAACCAACTAAAAGAGTCAAATTAGCAGTGGAAATTGAGAGAGAGAGAGAGAGAGAGAGAGAGAGAGAGAGAGAGAGAGAGAGAGAGAGAGAGAGAATATGAATAGAGGTCCGCTGAATCCCCTAATCTGTCTTTGGGTCCAGAGCCAAAGATATGAAAAACTAAGCACTCCACCTCATTGTCTGGGCTTCAGTCTCACCCTATAGTATAGTATAGTATAGTATAGTATAGTATAGTATAGTATAGTATATATGGTATGACACATTGTTGCAACTGTATGTAGTCTCTTTCCCGGAGACAAATGGCCCCTCTGGATGGTGTCTTTTCCTTTTCCCAGCACGGGATTCCTGGGGAAATTCCAATTCCTTTGGCATTTAAAGGATGCAGAAGTCAAAAAAGCTGCTTAGACTGCTTAACTTTTCTGGAAAGTGCCAGGTTTTTGTTGTGTCAGGAGTCACTCAGAGATTCACCTTGACCATGAATACGTTTTAATACGTAGAGGTTTTTTATTTAGGTACTAGCATCCAGTGTGGGGCTAGGACTGCACCTGAGAACTCTCCCGAGAGGCAGCCCCTAGTCATGTCAGCCCAAGGCTTATGAAGGCAAAACCCACAAGATCATATGAGTTCTGTCTATGTTTAGTCAGCGGCTAGTTTTAACATGGGTGTCTTGTCGTTCTCTTCGTCATCTTTTTGAGCGGAGCGAGCAAGTTTGATTACAAAAACAGAAACAACAGTAAGTCTTGTGACCACTACTGTCTCTCGAAAACAGTGAATTTTGCACCATCAGTCTTTTTGTTTGGTTTTGTTTTTGTTTGTTTTTCGAGACAAGGTTTCACTGTAGCTTTGGAGCCTGTCCTGGAACTAGCTCTTGTAGACCAGGCTGGCCTCAAACTCACAGAGATCCGCGTGCCTCTGCCTCCCGAGTGCGGGGGATTAAAGGTGTGCGCACCACCACCCGGCTGCATCACCAATCATTTTAAAGATGGCCTTCAACATCTGGGACAAAAGGGAAGTGGGCTGGTAGGGTCCACCTGGACTAGTTAGAGGTTACATGTTAGGGGCATAGTTTGCTTTTTGCAAAGTAAGACTAAACTGTAAATGTAATGTTTCATTTTTTTGTTTTTTGTTTTTTTTTTTTTTATGGTTTCTTTGAGATGAGTTTTCTCTGTATAGCAGCCCTGGTTGGCATGGAACTTGATTTGTAAATGAGGTTGGCCTTGAACTCACAGAGATTTGCCTGCCTCGGCCTCCTGCGCTGGGATTTAAGGTGTGTGCCACCATTACTAACCATCACAGTTGTTGGTTTTTCAGACAGGGGCTCTCTACATAGCCCTGGCTGTTCTGGAACTTACCATGTAGACCAGACTGCCCTACCATGCACCACCACACCTGGCCCCAATGTTTAATACATTTTTACAAGACAAAGTTGTTAGAGGGCAGGGGGGATGCAAGGCTTTAGTCCCAGAACTCTGGTGGCAGAGGCAGGCAGATCTCTGTAAGAGGCCAGCCTGGTCCACAGAGCTAGCTCTAGGACAGCCAAGGCTACACAAAGAAACCTTGTCTCAAAAGGGGGGGGGGGCGTACTCAGAGCTTATTCTATTTAGTCATTGGCTCATTTATTAGAGGCATCTGTCCAGTGGCTACATTGTATCTCCAGGGAGAGCGCTGCATAAAACCAATCCTTGCTGTTAAGAAATTCAGTCTCTAGGAGAGAGACAGTTCCCTTTGGACACATTTCTAACATCCCATTGATAGCTGTTGGGGTGGGGGCAATAGCAGCTGGTTTTATCTCATTTTTCTCTATGGTAGAGTCTAAAAGTTACAATACTTAATCCTCCCCCAAGAAGAAATGCTATCATTCCCATTTTATAGATGAGGAAAACTAGGCTGAGAGATGCCACAAGGCTCATCTAAGATCAAGGAGAAGACGATGGTTTCCCCGATAGGGATGAGGTTAGCATTTTATTATTAGGCCTTGAAATACAGAACATTTGAAAGGAAAGAAACAAAAGGTGGGCATTTTCATCAGAGCAAAGAGCAGAGTTGATACCTGGGAGATCTAAAACTGGGTTTTGCTTAGGAGAAGCAGGGAAGGCTCCGCGGCATTGGCCTGTAAATGTAGTTGGACAGAGGACATTAGTGGTGAAAGCAAAAGATTGGGCTACAAATGCCATTCAACACCATACTCCTGGCTCTGGACATTACGATACAAGAAATGAGTGCTTTGAAAGCAATGTGGTATCGGAGAAAAAGATTTGCATTAGCTAATTAAAGCAATGTCTTACCATATAGTTCATGCTAATTCCTTTCTTACAGTTTAGGATTATCTTTCTGTGTTCTTTCTCTGCATTTTCATCAAACTTCTTTGTTGCTGTTTTTTGAGACAAGCAAATTTTTTTTTTCTTGTGTAGCCCTGGCTGTCATGGAACCCTGTAGACTAGACTGGCCTCGAAATCGGAGATTCAGAGCTATGCCTGCCTCTACCTCCAAGTGTTGGAGTTAAAGATGTGGGCTGCCACCACACCTGGCTCTCACCTCCTTCTCACCGTAGCTATTTGTGCTACGTTCCCCCTCCTATTGACACCAGTTACTCTCATGGCTTCTCTTGCCTTCCAGAACCAACTTCTGCCGCAGACTTTCCATCCCCTACCTCTGTTACTGTAATCAGCTTAAGATCCATATTTTAGAACTGCATTGTCCAGTGTGGTAGCTGCTGTACTCAGATGATTGCACAGGTTTGAATTCAATTCTATTTAAAATTCAGTTTCTCGGTCCCACTCGCCATTTCTGTAGCTCTCAACAGGCGCCTCGAGGAAGGAGGTGCAATACAGAATAGCATAATTTCTGTCATCACAGAACGTAGAGGGTGGGTCGGAGATAAGAGAAACGAAAGTGTTAGCCAAGTCTAAAGCCATTATTAGGGTCTGTGAAAGGGACGAGGGTGCGAAGGGAGTGGTCAGGGCACAGTGAGTGAGAAGTTTGAACACTCAGTAGGTATGTCGCAAACCAGGACCAGGTATGAGCAGGACCAGCTGGAGGTAAGTAAGAGCGAGAGAGGAGAGAGAGAGAGACAGAGAGAGAGAGAGAGGGGGGGGGGACGGCAGGGGAGTGGGAGAGCTGCAATGCTCCTGAATAATAAACACCCGCAGCCGCCCCAGCCCCTCCCCTCTAATCTCCACATGCAACCCACCTGCCAGACTCACTTTTGCTTAGCATTAAGAACAGGGTTTTTCAGGTAACCACACGGAGGTTTGGTATTTTGGGACTCGTCACCACTTTTTTTTTTTTTTATCCTTCCCACCCACTCTAATTCTGAATTCAAATAACGATGAGGAGGTGTGGAGGCACATTTCCTAAAACCACCAATGAAGAAAAGGGCTGGGTTTAAACTGAGTGACTTCTCGCCATGTCTCAGATGTGGTGTTTCTGTGTTGCATGGGTTATTTTTCCTCTGGGTGTGGAGAAGGTGCTGGGAAGTGTGCCCACGCTGTAATTTAGAGACAGGAGCACAAAACAAGTCTCCATTTCCAGTACCACATGAATTCTCAGTTATCTCACAGATAAAATTTAACTTTGTATTGAAAAAAAAGTCAAGGTCTTCGATAAGTTCCCCCATTGCCCAGCTGTCCTATCTCAGTCATCTCTTCAGACCATTTTCCGAAGTGTGCCTGGTTTCAACATCCCACCCTGCGGTGCAGGCAGGTACACACTCCTGCTCCTGTTGCCCTGCTATGGTCTGGTGTTTCCTCCACAGGTCCTCATCTAAATGTTTGGTCCTGAAGGGGTGGGGGTGGGGTGATCCTGGAAGGTGCTGTGGATGTTTAGGAGGTGGAGTACAGTAAAAGGGATGTAGCCTTGTTGGAGTAGGTGTGTCTTTATTGTAGGAAGTGTCACTGGGGGTAGGCTTTGAGGTTTCAAAGGCCTAAGTCAGGCCCAGTCTCTCTCTGTCTCTGTCTCTGTCTCTGTGTCTCTCTCTTCCTGCTGCCTGGGGATCCAGATGTAGAACTCAGCTTCTACACCAGCACCATGTCTGTCTGTGTGCCACCGTGCTACTCACCATGATGATAATTGACTAAACTTGTGAAGCTGTAAACCAGCTCCAGTTAAATGTTTTCCTTTATAAGGGCAGTCGTGGCCATGGTGCCTCTTTGGAGCAGTAGACCCTTGACTAAGACAAGGTTTATCTTCAGAGGGTTTGTCAGCCCCCAGCCTGACTTGATATTATTCTCTCCTCCACCGCTTTTCTTCCCGATTCAATATGTAATTATTAGCTTACTGCAGGTATACCCGCCACGCTCCTGCCCTCTGAAACATGATTCAGCCAATCACGGGCCACCAAAACAGCGCCATACTGTATGGACTTTTAGCCTCCAAAACTGTAAGCCAAAAGAACCTTTTTCTCTTTATGGTTTATCTGCCTTCATATTTTATTACAGTAACATGAAACTAATTCATGCACATATCCAGGCAAATATGCTTCTTTAGAGGACCCCATGTTATCTGAGGCCTAAGTTGTTTTCCTAGCATGATGCCTTTCTCCAGTTTCTTGTAACAACATGCTGTTCAAAACTTAGTCCCAAGAGGCAAGTGGGAACTATTTAATTGCATTGCTTGGTTCTAATTACTGCAATCAGGAATGTTCCTTCCTCTGCATGTTTTATTCCTAAATTAGCGATTATCACTGAGTGAGTTCTGCCTTCCAATTTAAGTGAAGTTCGTTAGCAATTTATCTATAAAGGTATTACATTTTTTCTTTGTTGGAGTCTTCAGTAGTAACATGGTGGAGAAGCAGCTCAGAACCTTAGCGTGTTTGTGGGTGCAGCACAGGGGGAGGGACTGGCCAGTGTTGGCTAGAAGTTCTCTGTAGGTAAGCATCTCCGGCTGTAAACATCCTGGAGGAGGAAGCTGCAGTTGCTAGTTTTTGTGTGCCCTGGTAAATTGTCATAAACACTCACAGTCGGACCTCTGAGGGAAGCTTTGCCATTCCCCTTGAACTTCACCTGGGCAGGACCTTGTCACTCTGGTGGGATGGTGGCATCAGAGTCCTCAACATTGCCATATGCTTGGCAACAACACACATTCACTCAGGACTTCATTCAGCAATTTCTCCACTTCCTACAAAGTATGAACATTGAGCTGAGAAAATTGGCTCAGTCTGTAAAAGCGCTGGCCATGCAAGCCCAAAGACCTGAGTTCAACCCCTGAAACCCATGTAAAAGGTTAGATGTGGTGGCATGCATTTGTAATTCCTACACTCCTGCTGGGATGTGGGAAGCAAAGACAGAAGAACATGGGCCAGATAACCTGGAGTTTGCGCTGAAGTGACAGAAATGAAAATTACTCTGCTTCAAAATAGGTGAAAGGAGAGAAAAGACTTCAGAAATCCTGCCCTTTGACCTTTACATGTATACCATAGCTCATGTGACGGACTCCTCCCAATACACAAATCAAAATGTAAATGGTGGGAAAGGTGAGCAGGGCACAGCACTGCACACCCGTAATTGTAATCCCCATTCTCAGTGCACATCTGTGACTGTAATCCCCGCACGCTGAAGTGGAAGGATCGTGACTTCCAGGATAGTGCAGGCCATCTAGTGAAACTATCTCAGTGGACAGGAGGCAGAGGGCTGCTCCGAGAGGTTGGGGAGGCCTCTTTGTGTAGAGGATGGGCAGACAGAAAATGATGAACAAGAATGGCTGCGTACACAGACTGACACATACTGGGGAAGGAAAGGAGTCCCGTGAGGCTGCAGCATTAAGTCAAGAGGAGGACGGAACCTACGAAACACCTCCCCTGGAATCCTCAGGAGCTCCCAGTGGCTTTTAGAACAAAAGCAGAAATGAAACCAAACTCTTAGCCTTTTTCATTTTCATCAGGTTCCCACAGCACCTTTGCACATGCTGGTCCTCCTCTCGATTCTTTACTCTTACTGAAGATCATTAATTCTTGGCAGCTATTAAACATACACTATGAGAGATATGATGTTCAAGTCTCGTCATGCTCTTGAACTTTATCTTCATAACAGCCCATATTACATCAGTGAAAATAACTTGATTTTTGTTTTATAGGTGAGCTGTGTGGAACAGAAAGGTTGAACAACGTGCCAGAGTCATCATGGCTTCCAAGTGCCTGTGGGTGAATGCTTGCACCTCTCTCAAATTCGTCTGTGGAAGTCCTGACGGCCAAAGCAGTGGGGTTAGAAGCTGTAGTCTTTGGACTGTTGTTACACAGTGATGAGACAGCCCACACAGACAGGATTAGTCCCTTTAGAGCAGGAGACACAGGGTCTTGTAAAATGTCACTCAGCAAGCCAGGAAGTGAACCGTTACTAAACGATGCTGGGCTTCTCAGTTCCCAAACCTGTGAGAGATGAGGCCTTCCTTGTTCCTTATGCCTCCATCTGTGGCGTTCTGCTAAAGTGGCCGGAATGGACTAAAGTCACACAGAGGGAGGTTGAACCACTTTTGACTGACTGTAGATCCCTGTGTACAACCTCTCAGTGGAACTGCTTCGAGATCCTGCCCCTTTGTGATTGCTTGGATCTGGAGTCAAATAAGAGATACTCCTCTTCGTGGATCTGTGAGGACATCTCAGAAGGACGTCAGACTCTCCTACAGCAAGCGGCATCTTCCAGGGTCGGCCCAGATATAAAGATACCTGAGGGAAATGCTGGGCTGCGTGCTTCCCCGACTACACTTCTTGTGGGTCAGTGTTACTCCATTACTGCTGACATCATCCTTTGTTGGCGACAGACTTCAGGCTCCCGGGTCTCCTAACATGAGCTAGGAATCCTTCCGGCCTTCACTGGCCCGTTGTGATTACTAAGGCACTCAGCTTTTCGGACTGGGCAGCTATTGGCTTCTCGGCCTAAGAGAGTACAGAGAGCCATTGTTGAACCTCTCAGCCCCTACTGTGTGAGCTGATCTAATAAATATCCCTTTAAAAACACATAGTTCCTCTGCCAGTTCTTTTTCCCTAGGGACCCCTCACAGCATTACCTCTGATCAGTGTCTACCATCCTCCTGCCTCTGCTCAATAGCTACTTTCTTAGGAGAATCCCTCCCCTCCCCGTGGAATCAAATGCTAGTATTCAAAATTCTTGTTCCACTGCCTCCCTTGTATCAGAGCTGGGCTTTTCACTGAACTCATCATGGTTTATCAAAAGCTAATAGACTGGTTTCATGAAGGCAGTCTATGTAGTTTTGGACCATTTTTATACTCTTGTTGTCTAATAACTTGCTTATCAGCTAATGATCATGAAGTGAATATTTGGCTACTGGATGACTACATAGATGTAACAAGAATGTAGTATTTTTAACACATCAAGGTCATTTTAGGTCAACAAAACTTTGAGCTTTAGTATCTTTCTTCGGGCGACTGGATACATGTCTCAGCCCCCTTTCTGTTGCTTTAACTGATGACTGCAGGCAAACTTATAAAGGAGTTTTTGATTATGGTTCTATGGCTGGTGATATGGGTCTGGGATCACTCTGAGATGCACCATGACCATAAATAAAATTTAATAAGAAGAGGCTTTATTAAATACTGGAGCTGGATTCTCACAGCACCAGGACTGTAAACAAGATAGGCGGTCAGCATCTTGTCAGCAGTTTTGTGTAGCTTCAGTTTTCTCCTTTAGCTAATACTTCCCCCTAAAAGGGGTTAGCGACCCCCGGCTTTCCTCAGGGGTGGGGGTGAAGTTCGAAGTCCCATAAGGTTCCAGCGCAAAAATGGAATCTTTTCTGGCCTCACTCCATCAATCAACAAATGGAAATGGATTGATCTATTACTAGGGTAGATCTTCCATGGTCCAATCACTTCCTATAGGTTATTACTTCACAATAAAGATTACATTTCAACCCCCACCCCGTGTGTGTGTGTGTGTGTGTGTGTGTGTGCATGTGCACACACAGCTGTAAGCATAGACCAAGGGTCATGCTAGTATCTTTGCTCACTCTCCATCTTATTTTTGTGACTCAGCTAGACTGATTCTCTGTATGGGGAATGATCTTTACAGCTGGACTTCTGAGTTTGGAATGTGTGAGTTTATTAAGTACATAGCAACCAAAAGTTAAAGGAAACAAATAGCAAGTAGCAGATAGAAACAATATATAGATAGCAAAATATCATCATATCAGATGCTTCCAGCATCTAGTGAGAACGACTGGGGAGGCCCTGCTGAAATGGCCGTGCTGCAGTTCTTAAAAAAAGTTTTTTCATTTTATTTTATGTGGATGGTGTTTGGACTGCATGTATGTCTGCATATACGTATGTTTGGCATGCAGTGCCAACAGAGGCCAGAAGAGGAACTGGACTTACAGACAGCTGAGAGTTATCTGTCATGTGGATGCTGGAAATGTAAGTGGGTCCTCTGGGAGGTCAACCAGTGCTCTTAACCACTGAACCACCCCTCCTGCTCCTACACTGAAGTTATCAGCAGTGATGTCCAGGCAGGGCAGAACCATCTCTCCACGGAGGACCTTCCACCTTCTCGTTCCCACTAAGTTTTTCTACCATTCCACGAACAACAGTAATCTCTGTTGGAGAAGATTTCTCCTCGAGCTGGTCTAAAGGACACACTGGTTTCTTTGTTTCCTTTTTTCTCAAATGATTTACTCTCTTTCTGTTTTCAAGGGCACCTTGTGTTAACTCCTGGGATATTTTGTTGTTTTCTGTTCTCTCTGTTGCAGGGGCAGGTCCCATGAAGGGAAGTTTGTGAGGACATTCGCATTTACCGTGCCTGAGGTTTAGGCGACTGGCCAGCAAGCCCAAGGGGTCTTATCTCGGCCTCCCCTTTTCTGGCGTTAGAGGTACACTCCATAGCATGCCAGGCTTTTCATGTGAATTCTGGGGATCAGGTCCCCACGCTCGTACAGCAAGTGTTTTACCAACTGAGACAACCCCCAGCTCCCAACCCGAATTTTGGGAAGACCCTTTAATTCTATTTAAACCACAGCAAGAAGTTGAAAAGCTAGTCAGCTTTAAAAGGTATTGTTGTTGTTGTTTTGATGCAGGTGGCTAAACAAGCAACATAAATACCTGGATTTTAGCAACGGATTCTATTACCTTGCCTATTTGCTGAGAGGATATTTCTGTCACTGTACTCCCCGCCAAAAAAAAAAAAAACTGTTAAAGAAAAAAGAGAAGAAATGATAGATTCCTTTGGATTCCTTTCCTTGTGTAACTACTTTTCAAGGAATTGAATTTTGGAGGATTGAATTTAATTTGCTCACCTTAAATAAGTAGATAAATAAGGGTAAATGTAACAAATATAGGTGGTTTATGGTTTATTTGTGTCTCTAATTTATCTCCACAAAGGAATACACATACATGTGAAACAACGTTGCTTACCAGCATCCCAGGTTCACATTTTCACCTTAAGAGTGATCCTCTCCAGGGCAACAGAGAGCATGAACAAAAAGGATCTATGTGTGAATTGAGTGTCACAGACATGAAAAAGACCGATGTCTTCTCCTTCACAAAGATTCAGGAATTCTGTGTTCTTGGATCTGTCCACTCTAACAGGTGGATGATTTTAGTCTTTCTGGAATGCTCTTTTTGACTGATGAAAACATTTTAGACTAGAATAGCAGCAGAAGATTAACACTTAGTTTCATGATGGATAACAGTGTGACAATGTTCTCCTCCCCATGGGCCAAAATGTTTTCTCCTTGGGGGAATAAAAGGGAGGGTGGTATTAGGACTTATTTGAATACTGTTTAGCAAAGAAATAGGGATGTGTTCTCCCCTAGGGCCCATGACCTATCTAGCTACAGGGCCTTGGCCTGTGTAGATTCCATTTCATAGAGTGGGGCCCTCAATCCAATCTGGAAGTGGTCAGATACTTTCGTAGCATTTCTCCCACGATTCCCCAATGAGCCTATCTTGTTGGGTCACTCGCTGTTGTAACTTCCAGGGTTCACAGCTGGATGCGATTGAGATTTACTTTTCTCCTTCTGGCACCTTCCAGTGTGATGAATGCTAGCCAGCAGGTAAGTGTCAGCTTGATGGTTTCATGTTCTGTGGTTCAAGTGTGTGGTGTCTTCAGCAATAAGGTCTTACTGACAAGTTCTGGAGGGTGACCAGGAGTATTGGCAATTTCCTGCAATGTTTGGGGAATCTCTGTGACACCATTGGCCAACAACTCAAAGAGAAGTAACTCATTCCCAGGATGTGACCTCTGGCAAGCTGACCACATGCCAGAGCAGGCCATAATCCCAAAACTAGATGGGAAACACAAACTGGACTTGATGGGGAGAGAAGAAAAATAAAAGAACTGATCTCAAAGATGAATGGGAAGGGATCAGAAGCTTGAGAAGGGTGGGAAGGGCAGAGAACATGTTCAAAATACATGGTGCAAAATTCTCAAAGAATAAAAAGTATTTTCACGGGGGGGGGGGTGTTTTCTCACGGAGCACTTCCTTATTCACGTCTTTGATTTGAAAGCTTGCCCTGAACTTTCCAGATGTGAATGCTCGGAATTAGGACCGTCTTCTGCTGTGCTCTTTCCTGGCGTGATAACATGAAGAAAGCCTGTCTGCTGGTTCTTAAGGTGCTAAGATCAGAGACAGAAAACCAAATGCTTGTCTGCACATAAGAAGACTGAGCTGTACTGTGGGGTAGATGACATAGGGTTAGAGTCTGGGCAGAAGTTGTGGTCCCTGTCACCCCTTTATAGAATAAGTACTAACCATTCTAGAGTACTGAAAATCAAAGATTTTCAAGAGTCACAGACCACTCCAAAATCAGTGTTAATTTTTTTCTTGACATCCTATAAGTTGACACCTTATACACTCATATATATGTCTGCAAAACTGTTTCTTTTTATGTCAGAAACAGGACCAAGAGATGGAATTTTAAAGACCTTTCCAAGAATAAAACTAAACTGCCACTATATTAGAGTCTTCGAATTTTGAATTAAATTTTCATAACAAAGCTGCATTTTTATTAATTGATTTGTTCTTTGACACGTACATTTCATAAACCTGTATAATGCATCCTAATTGCTCCCACCACACCTTTTTTTTTTTAACTCTCCATTCCACTCTTGCTAACTCCCTACAATTCCTTTCTCACAATCATGTCTTTTGCTTGATTTTGCGGTGCTCCGAGTTTAGTCATGGCTGTCTGTGTGGCTATGGTTTGGAACTAGCCATTGGAGTTGGGCTCGGTGGGCTCACCCGTGGGAACAGAGTTGAAGGCAATGCCCCTTCTCTCCTAGAATATCTCAGGAGTCAGCAGATGAGTGGGCAGGGGCAGGACTCCAGGAGTTGACAGGTACAGAGCAGGGCAGCTGCTGTTAACTCGTAACTGCAATCACTTTGTCATACCCAGAAGAGCGCATTTCAGGCCCTGCTCCCCATCTTTTGACTCTTAAATATTTTTTTTCTGTCCTCTCTTTCTCCGAGTTCCCTGAACCTTGTGGGGGGGGGTGGTGGTGATATAAACGACTTGTTTATGGCTAAGTAATCAACTGTCACTCATTCTTAGCACCCTGAGAAGGCGTGAATCTCTGTGTTTGCCATCATTCAAAGAAATAGGATTTTTTTTTTTTTCTGGTTAAGGCTGAGAGGAGCATTTGTCTCTGTGCATAAACATAAATATTTAGAAGGTGTTTTAACTCTGTGTCAATTTAACTAATAAATCAGCGAGTTCTCTCCTAGAACCTATGACTTTGCCAGCTGTAGTTTTTGACCAGACTCACATTACCAGGAAGTGGGCTAGAGAGATGTCTCGGAGGTTAAGATCACGGGTTGCTCTTGCAGAAAGCCCTGGTTTAATTTCCTGTACCCACATTGTGGCTGAGATTCTCTCTGTGTGCACACACGCACGTGTGTGTGTGTGTGGTTACAAGCACATATGACCACTGTGCTTGTGGAAACCAGAGGTGTATGCCAGTGTCTTCAATAGCTCTCCACCCTTTGATGCAGGGTCTCCCACTAAACCTGGAACCCAAGGATTTGATTAGATTACTGGGCAGTATGCCTCGCAGACGCTTTCTTGTCTGCTTTCCTATCTGAGATGATAACCCCCAGCTGTTTATATCTATATCTATCTATAAATCTTGTTTTTAAACTAGTTTCACAAGTAGGTTCCCTTAGGGCATTTTTGTATAGTCTAGTTTTGACTCCCTCCCTTCGTCTCGGCCTTTCCCTCATCTCAGTGATCCCATCATCACTTAGATCTTGGCACTTTCAACCCCCCCCCCCACAACCCCGACTTTTTTCTTGCAGGAGTACTGAGTATTAAATTCAGGTCCTTGCAGACCGTGGTGGCGCATGCCCCCCAGCACACGGGAGGCCGAGGCAGGTGGATCGCTGAGTTAAGGAATGCCAGGTCTACAGAGTGAGTTCCAGCACACTCTGGGCTACACAGAGAGACCTTGTCTCTAAAAACAAACAAACAAAACCAAAGTAAACTCATGCTTGGGTGGAAAACACTTCATTGACTGGCCCATCTTCCCAGCTTCCTTGACTAAACATCCAGTATTTAGTGAAATCTTTGTATAGCACTTTCAATGAGAGGAGCTTTAGCTTTTTGCCTAACTTGACCACAGTCATCACCAATAGTTCAAGATGAAAAAGAACTTGGCTTCCTCCTGTCAGGGCCTCTCTGTAAACACCAAAATAGAAAGTCTCAGCTGCTACTTGGACCTATTCTAACAAGTCCAAATAGTTTTTTTTCTTTTCCTTTGCTAGTAGAAGAAATAGTGATGAGAATAATAATGAATGCTTTTAAAAAAGAGAAGTGTCTTCTTTTAATCTTTAAGATTTCAGAAGTAAAATTCACTTTTTATATAAGAAAATAGTATGTTTATAAAAGATATACATTGAAGAAAAATAATATGCTAACTATGGATTATGATAAAATACTTCATAAGAATAAAGCGGCAGCAATAGCAATGTGACTGATCATTAACCCAGGTATTTCTTGAGACTGCTGCAGCAAAATGCTGTAAGCTAGAGAGCTTATAAACAACAGAGCTGTGTTGCCTGCAATTGTAGAGGCAGGGACCTTCACGGTCTAGGCAAGGACAGCTTCAGTATCTATTAAGGCTCCACACTCTGAGGTACAGATGAATCTCTTTTATTGCATCTTTGGATTGTGGGAGGGGAAAGGCAGCTGCCCAAGACATCTTTTATAAAGGCATTAGTTCCATTCTTGAGGATGCTACCCAATGATGTAATCGCTTCCCACTGGTCCTGTCCCTGATGCTATCACATTTGGGACCAGGCTCAGTATGGTGATTATGAGGACTCAGCATCCAGACAGTAGCACTGCAGGTAGCTACATGGCAATGGTCACGCTACTTGTTCCTTCTTTCCTGTAGGTCTAAAATATTAACACACATAAAGATCGTTAATTAACCCCACCCTCATCAAAAAGAAACCTTGGTATACTGGATTACCCTGTGCCCCTTTCTTCCTTAAGTTAATTTGCTGCCTTGCCACGTTTGTGAAGCTGCAGTTCTCTGACTAAATCTCTGACTATGCTCAAGATCCTGCAGATTGACCTTGGCCAGGAGCACTGTGATTGCGGAGCGGTGGATTTGATAGTTCTAGAACTATCACAGGCCCTTTAATGATAGTCACGTTAACTTTCATGTCTTAGCTTTCTTTGTGAGTTTATAGGCAAACTCATATCTTCTAAGCAGAGCGGATCTCTATCCTTAAAGTTACAATAAAAATGCTATGGCAACTAAAGCCCATAGAAGAGACTTCCAAGTCTGCTATGTCCTATTTACCTAATGCCCCATCAGTATATTGTTTATATGTGCTGATGAATGACCTCTCTCTTTGGCTATAAAATCCCTGCAACTTTTCCCACACTGGACCATGTCACACCAGGTAATTTAAATCTTTTCCCCGGGTCAGGGTTACTCATATTCATACTTGGTTCTGAATAGATTATTTTCCATTTTCACTAGTAAAATAAGCAAACTCCCTTTCTCATCTCTGGCTCTACTTATTTACTTGATACAAGGCAAATAATCACTGCCAAAACAACTTTAATTTTTGTGGAGACCTTGAAAGTCAAGTTAACTGGGGAGAAAAACAGACACTTCAGTTCCTCTTTGTTTTGTCTTGCTTTCTATAGTAATGTAAAACCCTTTCCCAGAACCACATAAGAAATTCAGGTGTGGTGGCCATTGTTGTGACCCCTGCACTGAGGTGGGTAGACATGCCTGGGGTACACTGACCAGTCTAGCCTACTTGATGTACTCCACACCAGTGAGAGGTCCTGTCTCCAAGAACGTGACAGTACGAGGATGACACCTGAAGTTGTCCTCTGGGTTTTACACACACACACACACACACACACACACACACACACGTACTCTCAAACATACGCAGCAGCAGACACCGGCATCTACACAAAAAAGGCAACTTTGGGGAGCGGTAAAGTGAGAAAAAGTTTGAGAGAGACTGCTTCAAACTATCATAAAGTCTTATAAAACTTGGAGAAATAAAAAGTCAGTCTTAAAAAAAGTCAGTCTACAAGGCTGCTTAAATATTAAATAATCAATTATTAATACTGGAGACACTAGCTATATATCACCATGGAGAGTCTCAATGACAAACACAATAGGAATCTATTATTAATGTAAGAAGAAATGCTTGAAGTTTGCACCTGGATACTGTTGGTTGCAAAGAAAAGAGAGAAAAATAAAATATATCATGACCTCTGAGATGATTTATGTCAAATAAGGAATTGCAGAGCAAACAAATGATCAAGTTACAACTAAGTGCAAAGTTAAAAGGCTATAATTTCAATGTTTATACATGTACTGCCCTCTGAATGCCATGGATATCTCCACCTAAGATTAGCTGGTGTGGGAGGTCCTTCTGTATATGTGTTGCTTTTATTGGTTAATGAATAAAGAAGTTGTTTTGACCAGTGGCTTAGCAGAATAGAGCTAGGTGGGAAAAACTGAACTGAATTCTGGGAGAAAGAAGGTAGAGTCAGAGAGAAGCTATATAGCCCTGCTGGAGACGGCCTCCGGAAATTTACCCAATAAGCCACAGCCTCATGGCCGTACACAGATTAATGGAGATGGGTTAATTTAAGATATAAGTTAGCCAGAAGTACACTTAAGCTATTGGCTAAACAGTATTGCAAGTAGTATGGTTTCTGTGTGATTATTTCGGGTCTGAGCAGCCAGAAATGAACAAGTGGGCTCTTACTACAATTAGCCCTGTAGTGCCTGTGGGGATTGCAATAGAATCTGTCTGAGACAGTTGTCTGTCTCACAATGCTGACTCTCCTCGAAGTCACCATCCCCATTAGTTTTGCTTCTAGTTTTATAACTGTACTTAACTCCAAGCAGATTCTTGGAAGGTTGGGTTCAAAATATGGCCCATGTGTACTGCACTTCAAAAAACTATTTGAGGTTTCTAATTGATACAGACAGAAATGTGGAGAGCATATGTAGGGGTGGACATTGAGGGCACGGGATAGTGTGAGAAGAATGGAAAGCTAGGTCCAGCCAAATCTATTGATATGAGCTCTCTAGGACAAGGTTCCGTATCCACTGTCACAGCTCTGGCTGTCCAAAGGGACTCTAACACATGGAATAGCCAGCACGTATGTCAGACTGCTCCACCTATATCATCAGTCCTCATCAAGATGCAAATCATCTGCAATGCAGCATTTACCCAAATTAGAATCTCTGGTGCCAATCAGATGGAGAAATAAATAGCAAATGCTGGTCAGAATGCAAAGAAGGAGGAGGTCTTGTACATTGTGATGGAAATATAAATCAATGAAGCGAGTAAGAAAAGCATCTGAAAATGTTAAAGGTAGAGCTTTACATATGATCCAACAATCCCATTGCTAAATATACAGCTGGAGGATTTGAAACAGGTGTGCCAAAATGGTATCTGCATTATCAGGTTTAATACAGCACTATTCACAGTAGCTGAGACACACATTCTACCTAAATGTCCATCAGCAGATGACTAGATTAACAAAATGTATGTGTAAAAATGCTAGAATACCGAGGATGCAATCCTGTCATTTACAATAGCATGGATAGTCCCGGCAGTCATAAAGAGTCAGGCACAGATGGGCAAACACTGCTTGATTTGCTCATATTAAATCTAAGGAAGCTGAGTGCATAGGAGCTGAAAGTAGAAGCATGGACGCTGTGGGTGGGGTAGGTATGGGATGAGGGAGAGATTAGTTAACAGTACAGAATCCCAGTCAGAGAGGAGGAACGTGCTCTGGTGTGTTACTACCCAGAAGGGTGATCGCAGGTAACAATGGTGTACCACACAACTCACATAACCATAAGAGAGGATCTCCAGCATTCTCATACAAAGAAACAATGTGGTTGAAGTAAGTGAACAAATCTAAACATCCTACATTGACCATTGCAAATCTATTAAAACACATTCTATTCTATAGAAAGTATAATTATTGCCTGCCAATCAGGAAATAAAAAAAAAGCATTTTACACAGAAAGTGAATGAATAAACATATGAATAAATAGGGCTCTAGCAGCTTGGTTGTCTGCCTGAAACATGGACCACAGGCGTTCCACTGTGGGTGAGTAGCAGACAATCAAACTCCCCCAGTTTAGTGCCGAGTGAGAAAAGCCAAGGCCTAGGAAGACTGGACTGTTAGAATGAATCCTTCAGTTCAGATCTAGTCCCTCATGCTGAGAGGGTCAAGATGACACATTTCTTTCTTTCTTTTCACTTAGGATAATATTATTTTTTAAAAATTTATTCTTTTAAAAAGAAAACAAACTATCTTTTTTCATCTTATATACCAATGCCAGTTCCCACTTCTTCCCCTCCTCCCACTCCCTTCACTTCCCCCTCTTCATCCATTCCTCAGAGAAGGTAAGGCACATTGCTCCTAGTAAGGACCAAGGAGGCACTCTGCACTATATCCAGGTTGAGCAAGGAATCCATCCAAAGAGAATGCATTTCAAAAAGCCAGTACATGTAGCAGGCACAAATCCTGGTCCCATTGCCAGTAGCTCCACTGTCTGCCCCAGCTATATACCTGTCCACCATGTTCATATGGTCCTATGCTGGTCCTTTCCCTATCTGGGCAGAGTTGGTGAGCTCCCATTAGCTCAGGTAAGCTGTTTCAGTGAGTGTCCCCAGCATGGTCTTGAACTCGTTGTTCATATTCTCACTCTTCCCACTCTTCAACTGGACTTTGGGAGCTCAGCCCAGTGCTCCACTGTGGGTCTCTGGCCCTGTCTCCAATGGGTGCTGGACAAAGGTTCTATGGTGAGACTTAACATATTCATAAATCTAACTAGAAGGCAAGGCCAGTTCAGGCACCATCTCCATTATTGCTTAGGGTCTTAGCTCAGGTCATTCTTGTAAATTCCTGGGACTTTCTCTAGGGCCAGGTTTCTTGCTAACCCCATAATGGCTCCCTCAATCAAAATATCTTTTTCCTTGCTCTCCACCTCTGTCATTCCCCCATCTCGACTATCCTGTACCCTCAAGTTCTCCTCCCCTCTCCCCATCACCTCTTCTCCTTCCCTTCAGCCCTCCCTTCTCTCCCCACTTCCATTCTTCCAATTTTGTCAGGAGATATTGTCTATTTCCCCTTCCCAGGGTGAATCTATATATGTTTTTCTTAACAGTTTGTAAAGCAAACAGTTTAAACAGTTCAAGACTTGAAGACTAAAATGAGGCAATAAAGGAAACACAAACCAAGGGAATTCTGGAAGTGGAAGACCTGGGTAAATGAATGGGAACTACAGAGGCAAGCATACCTAACAGAATGCAAGAGATGGAAGAGAGAATCTCAGGTGTTGAAGATACTATAGAGGAAATAGATTCATCGGTCAAAGAAAACATTAAATCCAACAAATTCTTAACATAAACCATCCAGGAAATATGGGACACCATGAAAGTACCAAACCTAAAAATAATAGGGATAGGAGAAAGAGAAGAAATCCAGCTCAAAGACACAGAAAATATATTCAACAAAATCATAGAAGGATATCCCAATGAAGGTAAAAGAAGCTTACAGAACACCAGCTAGACTGAACCAGAAAAAAGTCCCCTTGCCATATAATAATCAAAAGGCAAAACATGCAGAATAAAGACAGAATATTAAGAAATGCAAAGGAAAATGGTCAAGTAACATACAGAGGCAGACCTATCAGAATAACACCTGACTTCTCAAAGAAGACACATTTCACAATGATGGTGAAGGGAGTCCTGGAAACTTTGTACATCTCATGGCCTCTGTCTGTAGGGAAGATTTAATAGTGGAAGCTGCCGTTACTGGCTCAGGAAACCCAGTATAATAAAGATAAAAAGAGGATTCTCTCCATCACCACAGGTAGTGGGTAAAGTGATGTATGGGCAGTAGGGTCACAGCAGCAATCAGGATGAGCTGTCTTGTTCAAACCTCTAGTGTTGCTGGTTGATTATGGTATTTGTGGAAATGAAATAGATAATCTGTATACCTTCTTTCTTGGCCTAATGTAAATCCCAAAACAGTCATAACATGGTCTGGATAGACTGTGAAATGTCCTCCCTAGGCTCCCATAGTTTGAACACTTTGTTAGGACGGGACCTGGAGGTTTTACCCACTGCTAATTCTTGTCTGTGTTCTCTGCTTTCAGATCCAAGATGTGAAGAGCAGCCAGCTCATACTCCCTCCTATATGGACCACTGTGCTTGCTGTCATGCCTTCTCCATCAGGATGGACTGGAACCTCTGAACCTGTGAGCCAAGATAAATCTTTCCTCTCCTCAGTCAAGTGTTTTTTTTACAGCTAGGAGAAAAACAAGAAATACACAGCTTCCATCCACTTTCAGATCTGAGCTAATCAATAGGTCCATAACCTTTCAGTGAGCAGGAGGGACATTTGATAAAGGACTCCAACACTGAAACTTTATACTGTTAATCTTTCCATTAGTTTTCCCACAAGTTTTAAAAATTTTTTAAACTAATGATTTTTTTTAACTAG
The DNA here is from genome assembly GCF_982192425.1 of Myodes glareolus. Classification (NCBI taxonomy): domain Eukaryota; kingdom Metazoa; phylum Chordata; class Mammalia; order Rodentia; family Cricetidae; genus Myodes; species Myodes glareolus. The sequence continues at coordinate 16,030,021 of NC_142027.1, forward strand.
GGATTTAGCATTGGAAAAGAGTAAGTCATCAGACATTTGAGGAGCTAATGGACTTCAGTCACCAGCTCCACATGGGCACGTGGCCTCCTGTGGTTAGAACAGGAGCTTCTGGTGTCAGGATATCAATAAACTTTAGCTTGAGTGCATTTTGCAGTGAGCCTTGTAGGTTTCCTAATCTATCCTGTGGCTATTTCCCCAGTTTCAGAGTGTATTATTGGACTGGATCTACTTGATAGCATGCAGACACCCTACACTGATTTTATGACCTTTGCAGTGAGGGCATGGGAAAGTCTAAATTGAATTCACTAGAATTGAGTTTTCCTTGGAAACAAGCTCAAAGCACACCACATTTCTGGAGAAACTGCAGAAATGAGTGCCAATAGAAAGGATTTACAAGGGTCAGGATTCTCACCACATACCCATTCAATTTGCCTGTTCTTGCAATGCAGGCAGTTAAGCCTATACACATTTAGGAAGGAACAAGGTACGATTTTATCCTGAAGAGTTAATAATATGATAGAAACCTATGAAGACTGAATTAGGGGCCAGTAAGATGGTTCAGTGGGTAAGGACACTTGCCACCAAGCCTGAGTTTGCTCCACAACTTGGTGAAAGGAAAAAAGTATCTCCATCAGTCATCTGACACGCACGTGCATATCACGGCATGCAACCAGCTTACTAACTTCATACGTGTAAAAGAGAGATTAATTGGGGATGGTAAGATGGCTTTGGAGGTAAGAACACGTGTTTTGAAAGTAAGAGGACTAGGATTCAAATTTCAGCACTCAGGTAAATATCTGGACATGGCCATGTGTGTCTGTAACTCCAGTGTTTTGGGGGTAGAGACAGGTGGGTTCTTGGGAGCACAATGACCAGGAAAACCTAGCTTAAGTGGCAAGCTTCAGGTTCAGTGAAAGACTCTGCCATAAGGCTGAGAGAGACAGGCAGCGGACCCTCCCATTTACTTACTTCTCCCGGGCACCCAGACACACCCCACACCCCTGTGTGCACACACCTCCCACCAGTCACATAAAAACAGAGTTATGTAAGATTCCACTTCGATTCCTGACTTGCTTCCGATTCTACAGCGGAACATCAAAATGCACACATTAAATATAGAAAGTCCCAGCATGGCTTTAGTTTTAGCAGTTCCAATTATTCAAAGGGTTCATGGAATTATTAATTTGGAAGGATGAATTACTTGGTGGAAATTCTGTAAAGCATTCTCGAACCTGTCACGTGTAGCAATTCTGCAGTCTGAGAAATTGCTACTGGCATTTGCAAACACGGCAGAAATTTAAGAAACTGTCGCCAAACCATTTGCTTGTTTGAATGCCAAGTTTTCTGTCCTACATCACATGCCTTGCCCTGCTGCCAACACTTATCAAAATACTCCCACAGTTGTCACAGAGCGAACTGTTCTGAGGGTTACTGATTCTTTATTCTCGATGTCCTTACAAACTCCTTGTCTTGCCACTTCCTGGAGATTTATTTGAATAATATAAATAATGTATGGTGCAGTGGTTAGATTCTAAAACTTGGACTGAGGGTCACCTACAGCAATAGAATGAAGACTGGAAAGTATAGGTTTCATACTTTTTGTCTATGTGTGCTGTGTTCTTAATGTTTGCATTTTTATAGGGCAGCTGTTGTGCGAAGTGAAACAATGAGAAAACCCCTCAAAAGCTTTAGAGAGAAAGATTATAGAGAAAGGATCACGCAAGTCGGGCTGGACGTATTTATTCTAGTCAAAGGGTGTAATTGTGTGCTGCAAAATGTGACAGAAGATTCAGAGATAGCCCACGGTCCTTAGAAACAGACTGAGGCTGAGTTTGCAGGTTCTGTGGTGACCGCAGTGGGTCGGTACCAACCTGGGTTTGAAAACTATTGCGTAAGAAGCAGGAAAGGTGGAAGACTGGGAAAGTGTGGTCCTGGGCCTCAACCACAAGCTCAAAGATGCAGCAAGCATAGCCCTTCTTCACAATTATTAATTCACAATTAATTATTCACAATTATCTATAATATAGTTGTGAATACATATATCTACTTTGTTTTGTATGTTAGTAGCTTTAGTGGTCTCCTTGGCAGTTCTATCAAAATGATAAGTTCATATATTCTTGGGCAAATACTTACACATACCTTTCCAGAAAAAAAAAAGCAGACAGAAGGACAGACAGATGCTTACTACAGGAAATTTTCAATCTCAAATATACTAGGGGAGCAGAGAGAGAGAAACAGACACAAAGATTATATATACACAGTACAAACAAAAGACTGCTGAGTCCTTTGAGTATTGTTTGTATGTATATGTTTGCAAGACTTTGAACTGGATAAGCAGTTGGGGGCTCATCTCAAGGGAAGACTATTTCTCCTCCTAGAGAGACAGTTCTTCTTTTTTCCTAGCAATTCCAAGTGTGTAGGTGGAATGGAGAACTGGGAAAGGTTAGAAGTTCAAAGCCCTGACCCAGGAGTCTTCACCTTTTATGAGTGATTGACACAGTGTCTAGCTTCTGCATTTGAAGAATGTGGGCTTTTCTTACACATTCTCTATTACTTAAATGTAGTTGGTTTATCGTCTTCCTGCAACTGTCCTTTATAGATAAATGTCTCTTTCTCTACCCCAATCTCCATAAAATTTCAGGCTGGGGAGAGAGCAAAAAGCAATAAAGTTGAAGTCAAGGGATTAGAAACAAGGAAAGGTGGGTCAAGAATTTGAAACAAGAAAATGAAAGGATAATGATTCAGAATTAAGAAAAAAGTGTTCTTAGGGAGTACAATTCAATTTACTTACACAGAAACAGGCTTCCTAAATAGGACCCAGAAATTTTAAGAACAATTGACAAGAGGTACCTTGTGAAACTAAGCTAAAGGGATTCGAAGGAATGTTTTACAAACACACACACACACACACACGCACACACACACACACACACACACACACACACACACGCATGCACATTTGTAGCATGAATAATAAAAACTCAGAGACAAATATTGGGGTTCAACCCGAAAACCAGAAAATCAAAACAGCCAAGCCACTGGAGAAGTTTTACCTCTACCAAGGCTGGGCGACTGTTGACTAAACAGACTAAGCCTTTCTCTCCTCCCTTTTTATATTCCCTCTAGTGCTGAGATTAAAGGTGTATGACTCCCTCGAAGTGGGATCAAAGGTGTGAGGCACTGTTTCTGAATTGATATCATGTAGCCCAGGGTTGCCTTGAACTCACAAAGATCCATCTGCGGCTGTCTCCCAAATCCTGGGATTAAAGGTATGCTCCACCAATGCTTGACTTCTAATGGCTTAGCTTTTCACTTCTGATCTTTAGGCAAGCATTATCTATTAAAACATAAATAAAATATTACTATACTCACACATGAAAAAGAAAAAAAAGAAACTCTAACCAATTTTTATTCTATTCTCCAGGACCCATGAATTTCCACCCTAAAACTTTATGTGAGCAGATTGGTCTGATAGGTGCTCTCAATCTGAAGAAGGGTGTCGGTTCCCATCTAAACGGAACATACTTGCCTCTTTCATTCAAAGAAAATTCCTATGAGCATATGTTTGTCAGATTAGTACATCTTTGAAATCTTAAACAAATGGGTGTGGGAATTCTTGTGATGTTCCCTCCAAACTATGAAGCGAAGGATTTTTATGTGACTGTCCCACGCTGGGGTAAATCTGAGTGGTTTAAGGACCACATGCCACATGCTTCAGGAGTCTTGGCATTTTTGGCATACTCTAGTGTTTCCAAGAAACCCAGACGCCAAGCTAGCATTCCAGATGACCTTGAGCCAAATACCAGTCTCTTTACGATTCACGTTCTCTGGCTACTAACTGAGGGGGAGGAGTGGGATAAATAATCTGTACTATCTTTTCAACTTGTGATTTCATTTGGAATTTTCAGCACTTACTGAATGATCATTTTAAGTAAACATTATTTATGTTTATGAGTGAAGGTAAAAGTACTTAACACATATACATGTATATACACTATTACCTGTATTTTTGTAAAATGAAATGGGAAAGTATTATCTGCAAAAAATACTATACCTTCATGGTCTATATTTTTGATTCTCTCTTTAATTTTAGGAAAGAACTGATTAGATTTTCTTATAGCTTAAGGACGGACAGGGGTGGTGTAAACAGGAATGATAATTAAAGGGGTAAATTGTATTGTACATCTTTGTTCTACTTTTTAAAAAATCTTTATGCAGTGTTGGGATCAAACCCAGGGCTATGTGCATGCTAGGCAAACCTTCTACTACACAGCCACGTCCCTGGCTTTGTGTACGTTTTTACAATCAACAGCTTTTTATCTCCCAGGGACATCTGACATACAGAGACAGGTTCACAGCCAAGTCAGTTCGCAAGGGAGTTGATAAAGCTACTAGGAGAACCCCACCATTTAACTTCATGGAATCATGCATCAACAGAGAGGAAATTTTTTTTTAAATTTCCTTTTATCTTGGGTTATTCCGCAGCACCATGCATCATTGAAATCAGGTGGAAATAGATTCTTGATGCAGAAAGAAAAAGATAGAAGTGTGTGTGTTTTCCAAATGAATAAAGCTACCAGCTGCCGGGCCGTGCCTTGAATAGTAAGAATGGCGTTCTGTGAGCTTGCTCATTGTTAAGTGCCACTGTTCTCCCTGTTAAAGTCATTTGTTCCTTTTTGATGGTATGGGACTAGAAGGAGAGAGTGGTTATTGCACAGATCACATTTTTCTTCTAAATATTTATCTCCCCCTTCTACTACACTCTGCTCTAATGCTAAGTTTTGCCCTGTTTCAGCTTTGTATTGAATAAAACCTCTTGCCATGTGTGAGGTTCATGCCTTTAATCCAAGCACTCAGGAGGAAGAGGCAGATAGATATCTGAGTTTGAGCCAAGCTAGTCTATAGAGTGAGTTCCAGGACAGTCAGTGCTACACAGAGAGATCCCATCTTAAAAATAACAAAAAACAAAACAACGTAACAAAACACAAATCCTTGTATAGTATAAAGACCATTCAACAATTATTTCATGGGTATAAGCTGCTGACAAAAAAATCTTGGTTAAATGATATGAATGAAATGTGATTTACCAGTTGAATCAATGAAATAGTAAAGTATATTTCCATTAAAAAAGAAGTTTGTGTGTGTGTGTGTGTGTGTGTGCGTTTGTGTTACTCAGTGCATGTAAAATGTGTTTCAACTGCTTCGTAAATTACTAGATTTTTAAAATGCAACTTATTTCAAGTGCTTCAGAGACTTCCAGCTACAGGTACTGTGACTGATCCTCCTCCTCCTAATGAATTCTAAAGCTCATTCTCGTGTCTGCTCTGAGGCTACAGTCCCCACTTCTCAGGATCTGCTCCCACTAAAATACTGAACATGGAAGGGATGCTGAGGCAAACTAGTTCCTGGGGCACCAAAGTTCTTGGTGAACTTGGACTCAAGGTTCCATGATGGTTCTGACAAACCTTTAGATTGCCTGGGTGGTCAAGGATGTTTCTAGTTAATTTTCCTAATTTTCCTTCCTTTGGGATTTATGTGTGGTCAGCCTTACCAGGTTGCATGTTCTTTTTCTTCACAGGCTATCCTGGTTAGTTTTTTTTTAAAGATTTTATTTATTTATTATGTATACAACATTCTGCCTCCATGTATGCCTGCAGGCCAAAAGAGGGCACCGGTTCTCATTACAGATGGTTGTGAGCCACCATGTGGTTATTGGGAATTGAACTCAGGTCCTCTGGAAGAATAGTCAGTGCTCTCAGCTGCTGAGCCATCTCTCCAGCCCCCACCATTTTTTTTTCAAACTTGACACAAACTAGGGTTTTCTAGCAGAGGGAATCTCAGTTGAGGAAATGCCTCCATAAGCTGGCTTGCAAGCAAGCATATGGGGACATTTTCTTGATTAATGATGGATGTGGGAGAGCCCAATTCCAGCAGTGCCACTCCTGGACTAGTGGTCCGGAGGGTATAAGAAAGCAAACTGAGCAATCCAGGGCAAACAAGCCAGTATTCATCACTTCTCCACGGCTTCTGCTTCAGTGCCTGCCTCCAGATTCCTGCCTTGACTTCCTTTAGTGAGGGAGTGTGATCTGAGAGTTGTGAGATGAAACGAACCCTTTTCTCTCCAAGTTACTTGTGGTCATCTTTTATCATAGTAATAAAAACCCTGAGACACAGGCATTGCCCCTGATAAAATCTTTGCATGCTCAACTCTGCCTTTTCCCAGTTGCATGCTGAACTTTCTTCCTCTATGGACTCCACTAACATACACTATATGGTTTTTCCAGACACAGAGTCATATGTTTGGTATGTTGAATTTGGATCAAAAGAGTGAAAAGATACATATTTGGCTTAGTTTAGGGAAGCTTCACGAATGTACATACATGCATGTGTGTGCATGTCTGCGTGTGTGTGTGTGTGTGTGTAAAAAGTGTTGGAATGAAAATGATTCACTATGCACTTCTAACAGTTTTTAAATATTTTTTTATACAAATGAATGTTTAATAATTTGAAATATAAAATCAAATACAAATTTTTGAAAAACAAAATCAAAGTCTTTGGAGATAGTATACATTTGCCCCACTGAAAAGGAACAACTTTTGCTCTGTGGTTAGTTAAGTAATACTTAAGATTAAGTGAATTTCAGGGCTAGAGAGAACTCAATCAGCAAAGTGATTGGCATGTAACCATCAGCAGCTGACTTTGAGTTTTGGAGCCCGTGTACAAAGGTAGGCTTGGAAGCACACCTTTATAGTTATAGCACTGGGAGGCAGATTTGGATTCCTGGGACTAGATAGCAAGACAACCTGATTAATCAGTGAGTTCCAGGCCAGTGAGAGAAACAAGTTCACTTCAGGAAACAAGCTGGACAATGCCTGAGGAACATCTGAAGCTAACTTCTGGCCTTCACAGGCATGCCCACACACAAGCACAAAAGTTATATGAATGGACGCCAAGCAAACTTGGCCCATTTAATTTTACTGTTTTTGAGATAGGGCCTCACTAGATAACTGGCAGGCCTGGGACTTGCTATGTAGACCTCAGTCTCAGGTTGGCCTCAGTCTCACAGAGATCCTCCTGCCTCTATGTCCTGAACGCTGGGATTAAAGGCGTGAGCTAAAATGCTTGCCAACTTCCCTTACTTTGGCATTCCATGAAGATTTCCTTCACCTGAACCATTTATGAGATAGACAGTTGCAGAATGTTGGTTCCTTTCCCTTCATTATTATATAGTATTTTTTCTTGGTAAAGAAATCTCTTCCTTCATTCCCTACTGCCATTTAATTCTGAACGCTACTACGGATTTAGTGCTTTTTAGTATGTATACCTTAATTCCTTATCATAATTCTTTGTTACTAAAATCCCTGCCTACTGAATTCTGCCTGCTGAACTCTGCCTTTGTGTCTGCTCCTCAGAGGACTGCACTAACACACAGATTGGAAACCTAGTGTTAACAAACAGTGGGCAGTCTGAGGGAAGGGATCAGCAAGTGTGGCACAGGAGGGGCTGGGGAACAATTGGAAATGTTTAATGACATGAAATTTTTGTAACAAACCCAATACGTTGTATACTAAATTAAAAAATAACGAAAGGGGGTGTCTTAGTTAGGAATTCTATTGCTGTGAAGAGACACTATGTCATGGCGACTGATATATGGGAAAATATTTAATTGGGTGGCTTATAGTTCCGCGGTTCAGTCCATCATCATCATGGTGGGCCATGGCAGTATACAGGCAGACGTGGTGCTGGAAATGGAGCTAAGAATTCTACTGCTTGAGTAGGCAACAGGAAGTGAACTAAGACACTGGGCGTAATTTGGGCATATATGTGACCTCAAAACACAAAGGCACACTGACACAGTTCCTCCAACAAGGCCACACCTCCTAATAGTGCTATTCTCTAAGAGCCTATGGTGGGGAGGGATGACATTCAAACTACCACAGCTGGGAGAAGCAGTTCTTAAATTTGGGCAACAAGAGCCTCTGTAATGGATGTGGTGGCACATGCCTTTAGTCCCAGCCCTCAGGAGGCAGAGACAAGTGGATTTCTGAGTTCAAACCATAGCGTTTCTAGGTGGGGTTAAATGAATACAGTCTCTAAAAGGCTGGTGAGACTGAAAGCTTCCAGGGAACCGTAGTTCATTTAAAGAAGTAACACGCACGCACGCATGCATATACTTTTCCAGGTTTGAATTAGAATTTTGGTCGCTGATCAGAAAAGTCCTGTCAGACAGCTCCAGTTCCTTCAGCTCTGGTCCTCCCGCCTAAGACTCTTTGAGGAAGGACGGCAGAGGTGCATCACCATTCCCGTCCGAATCAGGGCATTTCCTGAGATATAGATCAGTAAAATGGTTGAACCCAAACTTACATTTCTTACCTTAAGGTTGAGGATAGCTCTTAACACCTTCCCTATGCAGTTGTAAATATGTATTATTTGGACCCAGGAGCCAGCACATTTGTTGTGGCTAAGACAGAGTATTTGTGTCCCAGCTGACACCTGGTGGCGGTGTACTCCACCGCAAGTTAAAAGAAGAGGTCATGTGACTGTCCCAGGCTAAATTTATTGAACTATATTGGTCCAACTTTGCATAAGTATAGATATGTATGCTGCTTCAGCAGTAACACTCTGCACCACAAAGGCCTTAGACGCAGCAGGACTTTTACACTACCAGTCATAACAAAGATTTGTTGAGCGCCAACCGTGCAGAACGGTTGCTCTTTAGGAATTTATCCACGGATGTGATTCAATTTCCAGTTTACTCTTCTCTGGTTAAAGGCTCCATGCAAACTTTCGTAGACCATTCACAAAGAGTTCTAGGATGTTCTCTCCAAAATCAACATGATGTTTTTCCAAGACCACAGAAACGTGGCACAGATCCACTGCAGCGGAACTAAACACTCACCCTTGCAAAACTCTTTCTTTATTCCACCACCTAGAGTTGTATCCCGGGTGGCTGGCCAGACTGTCAAAAAAGCAAAGCGTAAAAGTCCTCCCGTAACTTTTCTGCCCAGAAGCTGGAAGCCTCAGAAGACAAAGGCGCGTGTGTGACTCGCGCGTGTCCCCTGTACAGGAGACGTCTCTGCTGCTCAGCAAGGCAGCCTCGCACAGGGTAGTCCCTGCGCCTTGGAGAACTTTCTGCAATCAAGGATTGATCAGATCAATCCTCAAAGAAGGGCGATCGCGCCCCCTTGTGGCACCACGCAGCACCAGCGCCGGGTCCGGAACTGAGCAGTCCTACGGAACCTCGGCCGTGCGGTTCTGGTTTCCGGAGGAAGAGGGACGAGAAGGACCCTGGCGAAAAGGCTCCCTTGGCTTCCTTGGCGGTCATGGCTACAACGGTCGGAAGACTGCTGGTTTGCCGGCCCAGCCCGGGCGGCGGGGCCCGCTGGAGTGAGTTTTCGCGTTCCCAGCCTGGGTAGACAATCTGCAGTGCAGAATCGGGGAAAGAGAAGGGACGCGCGCACGGGAGGCGCTTGCGGGGCTTTTAGGAAGCAGCCCTAGCCTCCTGCAAACGTCCCCATCTCCTTTAGGGAGTGAATACTTGTGCTTGCCTGGCCAAGTCTCTTGCTTTGGGGTTTGGAAGAAAAGCCCAGCGTTTCTCGTGCCAGATGTTGATAGTTTGGGCATGGGCTTTCCGCTCTCATGGAACTTTCTTGTCCCCTCCCAGACACTTTCCAACTCCAACATTGCTTCCTTTCCACCGAGTCTGGTGTAGTTTCCTCCCACTTGCTTTTGGGACGCCACTGAGAAGATCAGTGGATGTGAGAGAAAACCAGAGGTGCGGGCCTATGCTAAGCAAAATTGTTAATGCTATAAAGTGGTATAAGTATGCCCCGGTCGAATTTTTGGCCTATGTTTTGCAAAAGTTCTTCTGCTTTTTCTACTTGTTACAGGCCTATAGTAAGCTATTCATTTATTCAGTCTTTCATTTTTTTTCATAGGGTTTATAGCGACATCGCCAGCTGCTCAGCTGTCACCCACCAAACTGACAGAAATGAGGAACGAACTTTTTAACACAGAGAAAAGTAGGCAGTTATCGTTAACTCCCCGAACAGAAAAGATCGAAGTTAAGCATGTTGGGAAAACTGATCCTGGCGTCGTCTTCTTGATGAACAAAAACATTTCAACCCCCTACAGTTGTGCCATGCGTAAGTAGCAGAATCAGTGTACAGCCCCGACCATCTGACGCGAGCTGCATAGAACACTGCGGAGGGGAAAGTGCTGTAATTGCTTTCTGAGGCTAAGGGATTTTTTTATTTGGCGCTTGGTTGTCCTTCACGGTCTCTTTTACTTTGTGGGTACTGCCGATATTGCAGCATGCAGGTTGTCTCCAAGTTTGCTTGAATGTGACTAAGCCTGGGGTGCTTGGTGCTGGTGAGATTGTCTCTTTCCATGTACTGGGAGCCTTTATCCTGCAGGTCTCATTAAAGTATTTTGAGTTTTTGTTTTTTCCTACCTTTTCCTTTTTAGCATTTTTTTCCTTACCGAATATAACTCTCATCTGCTTGCTGCCTGCCCCTTGTGTTGTGGTTTTGTTTAGTACAGATACTCAATGTATGATTGAAGATGTGAAGCATAATGAGGGATAAAAATTAATTATTTTGTTTATATTGTTCGAGAGAGCCTTGGGCTTATATATGATTTGGTGTGGAAATGAAGGGGTTAAAGACATTTGGATAGGGCTTTGATACACATGATATTTAAACTGCATATCTCCAAATAGTAAATAGGAATGATTGGCTGTGTTGCTTAAACTTTTAAGAGACTCAGTAATAATACCACTTCAGTAATTGACAGGATTAGCTGCTAGCTGAAACTAGTTTAAGGCATGCTTTCTCGGTCTCCTTCTACTCTTTTTTATTTATTTTTTATTTTTTTGGTTTTTTTGAGACAGGGTTTCTCTGTAGCTTTGGTTCCTATCCTGGAACTAGCTCTTGTAGACCAGGCTTGCCTCGAACTCACAGGTTCGCCTGCCTCTGCCTTCCAAGTGCTGGGATTAAAGGCGTGTACCACCACTGCCACTGCCACCACCCCACCAGCCGGCTTTTTTTTTTTAAAATTAAAGATTGACTTATTGTGTGTGTAGTATTCTGCCTGCATACATGCCTACAGGCCAAATCTCATTACAGATGGTTGTGAGCCACCATGTGGTTGCTGGGAATTGAACTTAGGACCTTTAGAAAAGCAGACAGTGCTCTTAACCACCGAACCATCTCTCCAGCCCTCTCTCTTTCTACTCTACACGTAAACAAGCACTGATGGTAATTACTCATTTGATATTCACGTATTGCTTAGCCTTGCTGTGTGGTCCAGGCGATTACAGAGGAGAGTAAGACAAACCAAAGGCCCCAATGGAGCTCTATACATACCTTCTGCAATGATGAAGTTTCTGAGCCGTCCTTGTCTTGACCTTTAAGACCTTTGTTATGGAACTTAATACTAGTTTATATGTTAGACTCTGTAGCTTGACCATTTTTGTGAATATGTATAGAATGTGTATTTAGGGTTAGAATCTTAGGGTAGGGCAATGGAACAGATTAGAGGTGATTGGTTTATATGTGAATTCACATAATTTTACAGTGGTAACTACATTATTTTATTTGAAATGTCTGTAATGCAATAATATAAGAAAGCGGTGGTTTGGGAGCAAGACTCAAGGATCATTTAAATAAATTTGCGTGAATGTATAGATATATTTTCCTTTTCTTCTGACTTGTGTGTTAATGAATCCATGTATCCATGTTGTTTCTCTTTGACTATTTAATTATAGCTCTTTGAAGATTATTTTATTAATTGACAAATTAATTTAAAAGATTACATTTAGCTGTAATAGCTTTTGTTAAAGGTTTGGGTAGTTTGTTAGTAATGCTTTTGTGTGTTGATGTTTTCTTTTAAAATTCATCATATGTAAAATATATAATATTTCTGCAAAAATAGTTGGCAGAATTTTGCTCTCCATTATTTTGTTTCAGAACATAGCAGTTAAACATGTAACTTTTCACATTGGATTTTGTTAGATTCTGATCATCAATCCAGTTTGTATTCACAGATTTAAGTGAGTGGTACTGCAGGAAGTCCATTCTGGCGCTTGTGGATGGACAGCCGTGGGACATGTATAAGCCTTTGACCAAGTCCTGTGAGATTAAATTTCTTACTTTCAAAGACCCTGACCCAAGAGAAGTGAATAAGGTATTTTCTTGCCTCCTCCAGCTTTTTTTTCTCTTCCTTTTAAATTAAACCCATGTTCTATGAAGTATAAAATCTAAAAATCAGACCAAATGCCCATGTGGTATTCTACTAGTGTTTTACCGATCAGCTTAAGTATTTTTGTAGCTCAAAATACTAGTGGTATCAACTTGTTTGTATTTCGGATTGATAAGACTATAGGGCATGTCATTTATGCTCATATCCTTTAGTAACCCTCTATGTATTTGGGAGTTCCACTTCTACTGATATAACTTGAATTTGGTCTGAAATCAAACCATTGACTGTGGATGATTTTAGTAACTTTCTGACTCTGTCCCACCCCAACTACCTCTTAGAACATCATCCTTTGCAGTTCTGTTACATTTTATCAGTGACTTTCTGGGGGTCTTGTCATTGATCCCTGAAGAACTTGTGTGCATGGTAAAGTGGACGTAGCTTTCTGGGGGTTTGCATGCTGTGCCTCCAGCCTGCTGTTTTAGTCTTGCCCTCTATTGGCTCTCCACCCCCCGCCCCTTTCGTGCTCTGACCACATGAGAGGACTTGGTGGTGAATGATTTACACTTATTACTCCTCCCTGCTTTTGTCGTGCTCTTCCTTCAGAGCAGATCACCGTCTTCCCCTTTAGTGCTCTGTTTATGTGTTATGGTTCAGTTAGGATGCCATTTGTGCTGTGGAACCTACTAGGTTTCATCTTATCAAAATTCTTTAGGCTCTAGCAACACTTGGCTAGAGACGCTAAATACAGTATTTTTATTCTTATTTATTCTTAATGCTGGGTGCATTAGACTCCTTCTGTGAATACAGAGATAGTTTCCTTTTTAGATCTAGTCTTTCACTTCAGGAAATGTTCGTAAACATCTATTGAAATAACATACTTAGACAGGAAGATGTTAAGAGCCTTTAGGAGTAGTAACACTGAGGTACTGGTTTAAGTAATTGACAGATGTTCATTTGATCTCATATAAACTCTAGAGAGTAGGTGATTTTCTTCCTATTTTCCATAAATAAATGATAAAGAGAACTTCTACACCTTGACTAAGGTTACTAGTTACAAAGTAGTAAGGTCTGGATGTGAACCTGGGTATTTTGACAAAAGCGTAATAGATTTTTGATTGTATTAATTGCATAATTGCCCTGGATGAGTGGGCAGGTATTGGAAAAATATGTACTAAGCCAAGAGTTGCTTTAAGTTTTAATGCTGTAGAAACTTTAGTGAATCTTAGTGTGTTACATTTATGTGTGTATTTCTTTCTTTAGGCCTACTGGCGTTCTTGTGCCATGATCATGGGCTGTGTAGTAGAAAGGGCCTTCAAAGACGATTATGCGGTCAGCTTGGTGAGAGCACCAGAAGTTCCTGGTAATATATATATCAATATTTATGCTTTTAAGGTCTGGGAATGTTTTGGTATTGATTTTTGATTTTATTTAGTATAAGAATAGGCATGTGCTTCATGTATTGTAGGTAATACAGATACTATGTTAGGAAGAAATGTGAAGTAATCAGACGTCAGTAATTAACACGATGAAATTAGTTACTCTTGCATACAAATGTTATGGAAATCACTATTATACAGTTTAGTCCATTTGAGGACTAAACTGAATTTGTGGGAGGATGTGAGAATGGGCAGATGGGTAGGCTGCTGAAAAGAGCTGTGCTTTGGGGGGTTCTTCAGAAGCAGACCAGACCAGAAGGGCAGCTTGGTGATGAGGTACAAGGGTAAGAGTCTTTAACTTTGTTAACCCCAGAAGTTCTCATCGTTAGGTATAGCAGCAATGTGTGAAATTAATATGTGTGTGTGTGTGTGTGAGAGAGAGAGAGAGAGAGAGAGGGAGGAAGGGAGAGAGGGAGAGAGAAAATGAATGAAAGAAGCTCAGATGAGTCTAAGAACAAAAAATTAAAAAATGAATTCTAAGAGATAAGAATTTGGGCATTTCCTGTAGAGTTATATTTGTATCCATTTGTAGAGTTGGGGTAATTGCTAACTTTTCTTTCTGTGATCTAACTTTGTTGTTACAGATTAGAAACTTCTTGCTCTAACAGATTTGGCTTGCTTTTTTTTTTTTTTTTTTTTTTTTTGCTTGCTGTTGGATTCATAGTAATTGCTGGGGCCTTCTGCTATGATGTAGTTTTGGATAAGAGGCTGGATGAATGGATGCCAACAAAAGTAAGTCTACTTTTTGGAGTATTCTTTTCTGAGTGTGTTATACTCTGCTAAAATGGTGCTGTCAGTACTGCTGAATGGTTCTGCACATTGAGGACAGTTAGAAAATCTCTCTCCAAGAGTAATATCTCCCTGTTATTTGTGTGGCTGTCAGTCACTAATCTCTCATCCACCCATTCATCTTTTTTCTATCACTATATTGTAAACACATCTGTTGGTGATTTTTCAGCTTATTTGTATATTTATTTGGATTAGGATATTTTCTGTCTTGTGCTTGACTTTCTCTTTCTTGTTTGTCTATTCTTTTCTTTGTTTTTGCACGAGATGAGAGTCTTACAGTATAGCTCTGGCTTCCGTGGGACTAACTTACAAAGTTACTTGACCTCAGATTCACAGAGGTATGCCTGCCTTTTCCTCCTGAGTGCTGGGGTTAAAGGTGTGTACCAACACACCTAGCCTTTGAGGTGCCTTTCTTAAGGTAGTAGTTTTAGGACATCCAGAGTATAAGATACAGGAGCTGGACTGGAGAGGTGGCTCAGTAAGAAACTTGCTGGGTGCTGTCTAGCTTTTTGTTAACTTGATAGAGGCTAGAGTCATAGGGGAAGAATGACTTCAGCTGAGAAGTGTTCCTATCAGATTGGCCTGTGGACAACTCTATAGAGTTTTCCTAGTTAGTGGTTGATGTAGGAGGGCCCAGTCCATTGTGGGTAGTGCTATCCCTGGGCTGATGCGCTTGGATGCTGTAAGAAGGCAGGTGGAACAAGCAATGGGAGCAGACTATTAAGCAGTACTACTCGATGGCTCCTGCTTTTGGTTCCTGCCCTGCTCTCCATTGATGATGGGTTGTGATGTGGAGGTGAGTGGAGTAAACTCTCCTCCATGACTGTGCTTGTGGTCATGGTGTTTTCACAGCAGTAAAAATCCTCAGATGCTGTGACAGCATGCGGTTCTCAGTGCAGATCTCCAGTATCCCTGTAAAAGGCTGAGTGGGACGGCACCTACTTGTCGCCCTTGTACTGTTGGGGGTGCTGGAGCAGAGATGAGGGGATCACGGGGGGCTTGCAGAGCATCAGCCTGGCTTCAGGTCCTGTGACCGACACTGATGGGAATATGGTAAAGAATGACAGAGCAGGACACATGATACCTGATGTTCTGTTATGGCCTTAGCATGTATCCCTCACCCCAGCAGGTTCACATATACCACCCACTACTCAGACCTGCATGTACATATATGAATACATATATATCATACACATACACACACACACCCCATATACATATGCATGTGTATGCATGAGCTTATCTTGTTGGTTAATGTTGTGTTAGGGGACCTGGAACCATACTTACTTGGGTCCCCAGAGTAGAGTGTGCAAACTGCCACCTTACACTGTTTTAGCATTGTGCATACAGTGAGCGTTCTGTATATGCAGGAGTCATACATAGCAAGAGCCAGATGAGGCTGCAGAGATGACTCGGCAATGAGAAGAGCACTTGCTGTATTGACTGAGGTCCTGGGTTCTGTTCCTGCCACCTACATCAGGCAGCTCACGACTGTCTGTAACTCCAGTTCCAGTCGATCGGACACCCTCTCCTGGCTTCTGTGGGCACTTACGCGCGCGCGCGCGCGCGCACACACACACACACACACACAGACAAATAAAATAAATAAACTTTTTTTTAAAAAGGAGTGAGTTTAACTAAGATTCAGACATGAAAAACTACCCCAAATAGCAATGACATATGTAACAAAAACCTTAACTAATTGTGTATTTTCTGCCTCATTAAAAAATGGCAGCCCTGACTGATCTGGGATGTACTAACATTACATGACCAGCGAAACTGAGGGATGAAAACAGTGATATTTTTCTCCTGTATATATTTATTATTTATTTTATTGAGCTATACATTTTTCTTTGCTCCTCTTCCTTCCGCTCCCTTCCCCACCCCTCCCCTTCAATCCTCTCCCATGGTCCCTATGCTCCTAATTTACTCAGGGGATCTTGTCTTTTTCTACTTCCCATGTAGATTAGATCCATGTATGTCTCATCTCTCTTAGGGTCCTCATTGTTAATTGTAGGCTTGTATTTTTGTTTTTCTTTTGCCTTATGCCTAAAAGCCACTAATGAGTGAGTGCATATGATATTTGTCTTTCTGAGTTTGGGTTACCTCACTCAGTGTGATGTTTTCTAGATCAATCCGTTTGCCTCCAAATTTCAAGATGTCATTATTTTTTTCTGCTGTGTAGTACTTCGTAGTGTAAATGTACATATTTTCCTTATCCATTCTTCGGTCAAGGGGCATTTAGGTTGTTTCCAGGTTCTGGCTATGACAAACAAAGATGCTGTGAACATAATTGAGCACATGTCCTTGTGGTATGATTGAGCATCCTTTGGATACATACCCAAAAGTGGTAGTGCTGGGTCTTGAGAAAGATTGTTTCCTAATTTTCTGAGAAATCACCATACTGACATCCAAAGGAGCTGTACCAGTTTGCATTCCCACCAGCAATGCAGAAGTGTTTCCTTTCCCCCACAGCCTCTCCAGCATAAGTTGTCATCAGTGTTTTTGGTCTTGGCCATTCTTACAGGTGTAAGATGGAATCTCAGCATTGTTTCCTGCATTTATTGAACATAGTTTTAGTCATGTGTACACAGTATGCAGTCTTCTATGCCTCACTGCTTATTAATGTTTCTACTTGTGTTATAATTTTAGTAAACATATTTATTTAGTAAACATTTATTTGTATGTTTTGGGCAAAATGTTCAGATTTTCTCTTCAGATTTATCTTTAACAGTACAATATTTTTAGTTTGTAAAATTGAAAAGATTGAAAAAATATTATGAATGAAAAGTATCCTAATAAATGAGTTTTTCCTTCTTTTAAACTAAGATCTGCAGCACTAAGTATGTGGTTTCGTCTTTCTGTCTTATGGAGAAATGATTTTGGGTGAATGGTTTCTAGCACTTTGTTTTTTTCCCCAGGAGAACCTGCGTTCTTTCACAAAAGATGCCCATGCTTTAATATTTCGGGACCTTCCCTTTGAAACTCTGGAAGTTGATGCAAAAGTAGCCTTAGAAATCTTTCAACATAACAAGTAAGTGTTGGCTGCATTCGCATTCTTTTAAGAATAGATATAATGATGAAAACTCAGCTTTTAAGTAGTTTTGTCTTTTTATTTTAGTTAGTATATATATTTTTCAAGTACTGCTGGTTGAGCCTTGGGTCTTGTGCACATTAGCAAGCCTTCTGCTGTTGAGTGTGAGACCCAGTGTCAGTAAAGCTGTGCAGGCCTCATCCTCCTGTCCTAGTGTGGGAACCTGGGGCTGTGGGGCCCTTACACCTCCACACAGCAGGAATTTTTATCTTTGGTTTACGTAAGACATCATTTTAATTTTTTTGCCCTAAGATTTATTCTTTTTTTTTTTTTAATCACATTTCTCTTTCTGTGTTGTCTGTGTTCATCTCATTGCTGATTTCCTGAGGAAAGTGGTGTCTATTCCCTCAATAATTTCCTCACTGGGTTTTAGTGTCTGTTTTTAGGCCAGCCCTCCGTTTTTATCAGGATAGTGTGTTCCCTTGTTTCCACTCTGAAGTGCTGACCTGTGTTTACAGACGCTGTTCTTTTGTGCACACAGCAGCCTTTCCCTCATGGTCTTCCAGGCCCAGTGGAAAGGTTAAGACTGAAAATACACATAGTTTGGACAGTGTTTATGCATTAGGTCATACGTTTCTCTCTGTGAAGTAGCCATATGATGGGTTTGCCAACATTTCAAATCCTGCTTGGCTTCTCTAGTCTCTTTTTCCCTTAAAATTTATAGTTTCCCTTCTACTTGTGTTGTTAAGAGCACACTGAATTTGAGAATTCATGTACTAGAAAACATTACAGAGACTTTAAAGGGAGATCTGTGCTGAAAACAGAAAACATTGTGGCCTAAAGCCACAGTGTACACCTTGGAATTAGTGAAGAGTGTGGATGAGAATTTCCTTAGGTACGTAGCCATGAACTCAGACTCTTATAGAAATATTTTGTCATAAATGTATCAAGAGGTTTCTCAACTTATTGTCTGGGTTGGCGTCTTAGAAAGCAGTATACCTCCAGAGACATTGATGCTGAAGTGTTAAGCCCACACTTAGCCTACTTGCAAAGCAAGGCCTCCCGAGGGGTAGAAGACAGCGTTCTCTAAAGGACTGACTGGGAAGCCCTTTGCTGTGAAGTGTTTACACTTTGCACTAAAGTATGTTTAACTGAACTAGATAGTACCTAATGTCATAGGTCAAACCATCCTGTAGCATTGATGCCGTAAGACAATTCCTGGGTTATCAGAGCTCATCAGCTTTCTTTCTGACAAAAGTCAAGGCATACATATAGGAATATGATTAAACCATTTACCTAATTTTATTAAATTTTCTTGTGGCTATATAAAAATGTTAAGAGAAAATCTGTGGTACTAAAATGTTAATTTAATATATTATCAGTATCAAAGCTGCTAAGTATTTATATCCTCTCCATTCTGAGGTGTTCAGAGTCCAGTGTCCAGGGCATATCCAAGGGAACTGACCCTCCATCTGCCTTGGGTGTAAATCGGTGCATCCCACTGCATCCACAGTTCACGACCTCATGTTCATGCCCACTGGATATCTACTTGGGGCTTGAGGATAAACGAACAAGTTCTTAGTAATCGTTTATCTGGGCTCCACGTTCTGCATGTGTACTAATTAGTTATAGTGACGGCTGGGTAAACTCAGGGACTTCAGGCACTGAAATTGGCAGGACTTGGTGGTAGTGATACGGGGTGTGGCATTAGAAGAATCAAAGAAATCTCTGGTTTTTCACTGAGACACACGAACAGTTTTGTTACCATATTAAGATAGGAAATTCATGAGAAAAGGGGGAGACATTTTTGTTGTTCCATTTGGTGACTGGTGAGTTAAAGTGTTTGTGGGATATCAGGAAGTTTTGGATCTCTAGCACGGAGGAGAGACATGGTTGGGGCAGGGTGTGGGAGAGCTAACTGTGTCAGTGGAAGCTAACACTTGTAAGTCAAGAAGTGACTTTAAGGCAGATGCTTAAGTGAAAATGAGGGTCTAGGATAGACTGGCCTTAAAAGGAAGGGAAGTGAAGGGTGGCTAAGGAGCTGGGTTAGCAGGCAGCTGGCATGTCACTGAGGCCAGCAGAAAGGATGCTGCAAGAAGTGGAGAGAAGCAGAGTGTCCTCTCGAAGCTGGGTGGTGGTGCACACCTTTAATTCCAGCACTTGGGAGGCAGAGGCAGAAGCAGGTGGGTCTCTGTGAGTTCAAGGCCAGCCTGGTCTACAAGAGCTAGTTCCAGGACAGGCTCTAGAGCTACAGAGAAAACCTGTCTTGAAAATACCACACACACACAAAAAGTGTCCACTCGGTTGACAACCATCGTGCTGTGAATTTAGTGAGAGGCGTTTAGTGGTGCTGTGGGACCGGAGCCTGAGAAGAGGGAAGTGAGGATTAGGAAGCTGCAGTTGAAGCAACTGCTGCAGCTGAAGTGAAAACGGCATCTTTAGGTGTTTCTGGATAGTTGGAGTTTGATCTTTTTTTTCTCTTTTTTGGTGCTGCTTTTCAGGTATAAGGTGGACTTCATAGAGGAGAAGGCATCTCAGAATCCTGAAAGAATAGTCAAGTTACACAGGTAAGTGTCTGAAATTGGGTGGCTATGCTATAGGAAGCCTGGCTGTGTTCCCCCAGTGCAGTAGATGCGTGTGTACAGTATTGTGCTGTCACTACCTTCCTCTGTTGCTTTGTTAGTGTTTATGTGGCAACTGGGAGTTTCACATGATCTCTAGGGACAATTGTGTTTTTCGTTTTTCATTTTATGTATTTTCTACCTTTCTGTGTTTGTTTGAGACAGGGCTTCTTATAAACTGGCCGCAAATATGTGATGCTCCTGCTTTCAGCTTCCTGAGTGTTGAGATTACATGAATGTGTAGGCGGAAGTTTCCTGTCTCAGAGTTGCTCAGTCCCAAATACCTGGCAGTTGCTTCCCAAATTACCACACAGAGGCTTATAAATGCTTGACTAATAGCTCAGGCTTATTACTAACTAACACTTTCATTTTAAGTTAACCCATATTCCTTATTTACACTCTGCCACATGACAGTACCTTTTCTCAGTATGGTATGCCCATCTTGCTTTCTCCGTGTCTGGCAGACATCTCCTGACTCTGCCCTTTTCCTTCCCATCATCCTTAATTTGGTTGCCCAGCCTGTACTTCCTGCCTGGCTAATCGGTGTTTTATTAAACCAATTGTAACAATGTACAAAAGGATTATTCCACAGCATTTATAGGCATGTGTTACCACATGCGATCTTATGAT
Source organism: Myodes glareolus (assembly GCF_982192425.1). Lineage (NCBI taxonomy): Eukaryota > Metazoa > Chordata > Mammalia > Rodentia > Cricetidae > Myodes > Myodes glareolus. The sequence goes on from NC_142027.1 coordinate 16,050,732, forward strand.
TTATTTTTATTCAGTTGAAGATTTTAGAATGTTAAAAATGAAATTTTTGAAAATTGATTCTGAAATTGGGCAAAACATTTAGTTAGGAATTGGACATGGTAGTATAGAACCATGTGTGTTAATTTGTTATTTATGATTCATGTAAATTAATTGGAATGTACTCTCTGTAAAATGGAGAAAATCCACTGCTATGTTGATGCTTTCCCATGGAGAGCAGTTTCCAGGTATGGGGGTTGGGGGGGGGGGGAAAGGAGGGAAAAGAGAGAGAAGAGCTCATGAGCTCATACTCTCTCAGAGGCGGATACTGAGGATCCTCTGTTGCTCTCTGCCTTATCCCTTGAGAAAAGGCTCTCACTAAGCAGGAAACTCATAGCATCAGCTACACTGGCTAGTCAGTGAAGTTCTGGGACTTATCTGTCCCTGCCTTTCATGTAATAGCGGTTATAGGCATACATAGCTGTGCTTGGCTTTTTTTTTTTTTCAGTTAGACTTGTTTATTCAAGTATCCGAAAACACTCTTTCCACTTCCTCCCCTCCTCCCAATACCCTCCCGCTCCCCCCACTCCCTCTCCTCCTCCCTCACCATTCCCAAGAGCAGTCAGGGTTTCCTGCCCTGTGGGAAATCCAAGTTCCTCCCCCCTCCCTCCAGGTCCAGGAAGGTGAGCAACCAAACAGGCCAGGATTCCAAAAAGCCAGTCCATGCAGACAAAACAAGACTCAGTGCCATTGTCAATGGCTACTTAGTCTTCATTTGGACCTTGGGGGCTCAGTCAGCCCCCCATGGCAGCCACATTCAGAGAATCCGGTTTGATCACATGCTCGTTCAGTCCCAGTCCAGCTGGCCTTGGTGAGCTCTCATTTGATCAGTCCCCTTGTATCAGTGGGTGAACGCACCCTTCGCGGTCCTGACTTCCAGTGCTCCACGGTGGGTCTGCATCTCTATCTCCATCCATCGTCGGAGCAAGGCCACCTATGATTTTGCTTTCCTTGCTCACGATCTCCCTCCCTCTGCTTCTCATTTGTACCTAGGGAGTTAAGTCCAGTGTTCCAATATGTGTCTCTGTCTCTATCTCCATCCATCGCCAGATGAAGGTTCTTGTGGTGACATGCAAAATATTCATCAGTATGGTTATGGGCCAAGGCCAGTTCAGGCACCCTCTCCTCTGCTGCCCAGAGTACAATCTGGGGACCTCTCCTTGGGCCTGGGAACCCCTCAAGAATCAAGTCTCTTGCAAACCCTAAAATGGCTCCCTTAGTTGAGATATAAACTTCCCTGCTCCCATAACCATCCTTCCTCCCTCCCCCCCTCCCATTCCCCCAAGCCATCATCAATCCTCCCCCTCTCCCCTCTCCCTAACCATCTCTCCTTACTTCCGCCTCCCCACCCCCCCGTGCACCCAAGTTTGTCTGGCAATCTTGACTACTTCTAATATCCAGGAGGATAACTATATGATTTCTTCAGGTTCACCTTCTTATTTAGCTTCTCGAGGATCGCAAATTATAGACTCAAAGACCTTTAACTATGGCTAGAATCCACTTATGAGTGAGTACATACCATATTCCTCTTTTTGGGTCTGGGTTACCTCACTCAGTAAAGCGTTTTCTATTTCCATCCATTTGCATGCAAAATTCAAGATGTCATTGTTTTTTACCGCTGAGTAAAACTCTAATGTGTATATGTTCCACACCTTTTTAACCATTCTTCTATTGAGGGGCACCTAGGTTGTTTCCATGTTCTGGCTATTACAAATAGTGCAGCTATGAACATAGTTGAACAAATACTTTTGTAGTATGATAGAGCATCTCTTGGGTATATTCCCAAGAGTGGAATTGCTGGGTCCTGAGGGAGGTTGACTCCCATTTTCCTGAGAAACCGCCACACTGATTTCCACAGTGGCTGCACAAGTTTGCATTCCCACCAACAATGGATGAGTGTTCCCCTCACTCCACATCCTCTCCAGCATAGGCTATCATTGGTGTTTTTGACTTTAGCTATTCTGACAGGTGTAAGATGGTATCTCAAAGTGGTTTTGATTTGCATTTCCCTGATCGCTAAGGAGGTTGAGCATGACCTTAAGTGTCTTCTGGCCATTCGAAGTTCATCTGTTGTGAATTCTCTGTTCAGTTCAGTACCCCATTTTTTAATTGGGTTATTTAGAGTTTTAGTGTCTAGTTTCTTGAGTTCTTTGTATATTTTGGAGATCAGGCCTTTGTCTGATGAGGGGTTGGTGAAGATCTTCTCCCAGTCAGAAGACAGCCTTTTTGTCTTACTGACAGTGTCCTTTGCTTTACAGAAGCTTCTCAGTTTCAGTAGGTCCCATTTATTCATTGTTTCTCTTATTGTCTGTGCTACTGGGGTCCTACTTAGGAAGTGGTCTCCTGTGCCTATATCTTGTAGACTACTTCCCACTTTCTCTTTTATCAGGTTCAAAGTGGACAGATTAATGTTGATGTCTTTAATCCATTTGGACTTGATTTTTGTGCATGGTGATAGATATGGATCTACTTTCATTCTTCTACAGGTTGACATCCAGTTATGCCAGCACCATTTGTTAAAGATGTTTTCCTTCTTCCATTGTATACCTTTAGCTCCCTTGTCGAAAATTGGGTATTCATAGGTTTGTGGGTTAATATCCGGGTCTTCTATCTGATTCCATAGGTCGACTTCTCTGTTCTTATGCCAATACAATGCTGTTTTCAATACTGTAGCTCTGTAATAGAGTTTGAAGTCAGGGATGGTAATGCCTCCAGAAGTTCCTTTATTGTATAAGATTGTTTTGGCTATCCTGGGTTTTTTGTTTTGCCATATAAACTTGATTATTGTTCTCTCAAGGTCTGTGAAGAAGTTTGATGGGATTTTGATGGGGATTGCATTGAATCTATAGATTGCTTTTGGTAGAATTGCCATTTTTACTATGTTGATTCTCCCAATCCAAGAGCAGGGGCAGTCTTTCCATTTTCTGGTATCCTCCTCAATTTCTTTCTTCAAAGACTGAAAGTTCTTGTCAAATAGGTCTTTCACTTCCTTGCTTAGAGTAACCCCAAGATATTTTATGCTTTTTGTGGCTATCGTGAAAGGTGATATTTCTCTGATTTCCTTCTCTGCTTCTTTATCCTTTGTGTATAGGAGGGCTACCGATTTTTTGGAGTTGATCTTGTATCCTGCCACATTACTAAAGGTGTTTATCAGCTGTAGGAGTTCTTTGGTAGAGTTTTTGGGGTCGCTTATGTACACTATCATATCATCAGCAAATAACGAAAGTTTAACTTCATCCTTTCCAATTCGAATCTCCTTGATCCCCTTATGTTGTCTTATTGCTATTGCTAGAACTTCAAGCACTATATTGAAGAGGTATGGAGAGAGTGGACAGCCTTGTCGTGTTCCTGATTTTAGTGGAAAGGCTTTGAGTTTCTCTCCATTCAATTTGATGTTAGCTGTCGGCTTGCTGTATATTACTTTTATTATATTTAGGTATGATCCTTGTATCCCCAATCTCTCCAACACCTTTATCATAAATGGGTGTTGAATTTTTGTCAAATGCTTTTTCAGCATCCAATGAAATGATCATATGGTTTTTTCTTTCAGTTTATTTATATGATGGATTACATTGATAGATTTGCATATGTTGAACCAGCCCTGCATCTCTGGAATGAAGCCTACTTGATCATAATGGATAATTTTTCTAATGTGTTCTTGGATTCAGTTTGCCAGTATTTTATTGAGAATTTTCGCGTTGATGTTCATGAGTGAGATTGGCCTGTAATTCTCTTTCTTGGTTGTGTCTTTGTGTGGTTTTGGTATTAGGGTAATTGTAGCTTCATAAAAGGAGTTTGGCAATGACTCTTCTGTTTCTATATTATGGAATACATTAAGGAGTATAGGTATTAGTTCTTCCTGGAAGTTCCGGTAGAATTCTGCATTGAAACCATCTGGTCCTGGGCTTTTTTTGGTAGGGAGATTTTTGATAACAGCTTCTAATTCTTCACGACTAACAGGTCTATTTAGATTGTTCACCTGGTCTTGGTTCAACTTTGGTATATGGTACTTATCTAAAAAAGATGTCCATTTCTTTTACATTTTCCAACTTTATGGCATATAAACTTTCGTAGTAAGATCTAATGATTCTCTGAATTTCCTCTGTGTCTGTGGTTATGTCCCCCTTTTCATTTCTCATCCTATTAAATTGCATGTTCTCTCTCTGCCGTTTGATTAGTTTGGCTAGGGGTTTGTCCATCTTGTTGATTTTCTCCAAGAACCAGCTTTTTGTTTCATTGATTCTTTGGATTGTTTTCTGTGTTTCTATTTTGTTGATTTCAGCCCTCAGTTTGATTATTTCCAGTCTTCTACTCCTCCTGGGTGAATCAGCTTCTTTTTTTTCTAGAGCTTTCAAGTGTGCTGTTAAGCCTCCAATGTGTGCTTTCTCCGTTTTCTTTAATTGGGCACTTAGTGCTATGAACTTTCCTCTTAGCACTGCTTTCATAGTGTCCCATAGGTTTGAGTACGTTGTGTCTTTGTTTTCATTAAATTCAAGGAAGACTTTAATTTCTTTCTTCATTTCTTCTTTGACCCAGGGATGATTTAGTAGTTGACTGTTCAACTTCCATGAGTTTGTTGGCTTCCTGGGGGTAGCATTGTTGTTGAATTCTAATTTTAATCCATGGTGATCTGACAAGGCACAGGTGGTTACTAATATTTTTTTGTATCTGTGGAAGTTTGTTTTGTTACCGAGTATGTGGTCAATTTTCGAGAAGGTTCCATGAGCTGCAGATAAGAAGGTATATTCTTTCCTATTTGGGTGGAGTGTTCTATAGATGTCTGTTAAGTCCATTTGATTCAATACCTCCAATAATTCTCTTATTTCTCTGTTAGGTTTCTGTCTGATTGACCTGTCCATTGGTGAGAGAGGAGTGTTGAAGTCTCCTACTATTAGTGTGTGTGGTTTGATGACTGCCTTGAGTTCTAGAAGAGTTTCTTTTACATATGTGGGTGCCTTTATATTAGGGGCATAGATATTCAGGATTGAGACTTCTTCCTGATGAACTGTTCCTGTTATGAGTATGAAATGTCCATCTCCATCTCTTCTGATTGATTTTAGTTTGAAGTTGATTTTGTTAGATATTAGAATGGCCACACCCGCTTGTTTCTTAGGTCCATTTGCTTGGAAAACCTTTTCCCAACCCTTTACTCTGAGTAGGTGTCTGTCTTTGTGGTTGAGGTGTGTTTCTTGTAAACAGCAGAATGTTGGATCCTGTTTTCGTATCCAATCTCTAAGTCTGTGCCTCTTTATAGGTGAATTGAGTCCATTGATATTAAGTGATATTAATGACCAGTGGTTGTTGACTCCGATCATTTTTTTGGGTAGTAGAGTGTATGTGTTTTCCTTCTTTGAGTTGTGCTTGTGAAGGGTCGCTAGATGTCTGAGTTATTGTAGGCAGTGTTGGGAATGTTGGATTCCTTGGGTTGTGATTTTCCTTCTAATATTCTCTGTAAGGCTGGATTAGTAGCTACGTATTGTTTAAATTTGTTTTTATCCTGGAATATTTTGTTTTCTCTGTTGATAGTGAACAATAGCTTGGCTGGGTATAGTAGTCTGGGCTTGCATCCATGGTCTCTTAGTTTCTGCAGTACCTCTATCCAGGACCTTCTGGCTTTCATGGTTTCCATAGAAAAGTCTGGTGTAAGTCTGATAGGTTTACCTTTATAGGTTACTTGACCTTTTTCCTTTGCAGCTCTTAATATCCTTTCTTTAATCTGAATGCTTTGTGTTTTGATTATTATATGGCGAGGGGATGTTTTTTTCTGATCCAGTCTATTCGGTGTTCTGTATGCTTCTTGAACCTTCATTGGAATATTGTTCTTTAGGTTGGGAAAGTTTTCTTCTATAATTTTGTTGAATATATTTTCTGGACCTTTGATCTGCAATTCTTATCCTTCTTCTACTCCTATTATTCTTAGATTTGTTTTTTTTTTTTATTATGTCCCATGTTTCCTGAATGTTTTGTGATGAGAATTTGTTGGATTTGCTGTTTTCTTTGGTCAGAGCGTTTATTTTCTCTATGGTGTCTTCATAATCTGAGATTTGTTCTTCTATCTCTTGTATTCTATTGGTTATGCTTGTTCCTGAAGTCTCTGATTGTTTACCTAGATTTTCCATATCCAGCCGGCCCTCGGTTTATGTTTTCTTCTTTGCCTCCATTTCAGTTTTCAATTCTTGAACTGATTCCATTACCTGTTTGATTGTTTTTTCTTGGTTTCCCAGGGTATCATTTACAAATTTACTCATTTCTTCAAACCTTTTGTTATATTTCTCTTCCATTTCTTTACTCATTTCTTCAATCTTTTTGTTATATTTCTCTTCTATTTCTTTCAGTGAGTTATTCATACCCTGTTTAAGAGACTCTATTGCTTTCATAATGACACTGTTTTCCACTTCTTCCGGAATAGGGTGTTCAAGTCCTTCTGTCGTAGATCGCTGGGATCTGGTGTTTTCATGTTGTTTTTCAGATTGTTGGAGGAATTCTTGCCTTGGCACCTGCCCATCTTTTCCTTCAGATGCTCTCCAATGGCTCTTCCCTCCGCTGGGTCTTCTGCTACAGGATTATTGCCCCTTGCTATCCAGGAATCTCTTTGCCTGCAGTCCTACCTTGCTGCAGGCAGGCTATTAAAACAAAGGAACTCCCTCCCGTTTGCACTCACCGCCCTGACCTGGCAGCGCCCACACAGGCTGAGTTGAAGGATTTTAAGCCCCAAAAAAGGGAGAGAGGAAGGGTAGGGGTTCCAGGCAGAAAGCCGGGATGGGGTAGGAGGAGAGAGGGTTTAGCTGGGGGAAGCCACCCCTTTGGAGTAGCCAGGGAGATAAGGATGGCAGGAAGATTGTGTGTTCCCTTACCGGACTTGTGTGGCGGTCAGGAACACACTTACCCCTCCATTGTATCTTCTGCTTCAGGATCAGTGCCACTCGCTGGTCAGTAGTCTCCCTGCCTCTGTGCTTGGCTTTTGTGTGGTTGCTGAGCATCAAACTCAGGTCTTCATGCTTATACATCAAGTCCTCATATAACTCTGAGTTTTTCCCAGCTCCAAAGTTCCAGGGTGTTTTCTTGTAGAAACAGTTCTTTTATTCTGCGTACCAAATTGAAGACTTGGCTACTTTGAGTTGTTGCAAGGTTGTAAGTTGTCAGTTGTAGACAAATTGGATGTGTTTGATAACATGATGGGTCCCATGACTCTCAAAATCCTTTATAGTTATATGAATCCTAATTTAAAAAATGAGTTATCTTACAATTTCCAGGTTATTCTCTTGGCATTGTATGTCAGGGTTGTTATAGGTGGATTGGGTGGATTATTCTTGGCATTGTATATCATGGTTGTTACAGGTGGATTGGGTGGATTATTCTTGGTATTGTGTGTCAGGGTTGTCACAGGTGGATTGGGTGGATTATTCTTGTCATTGTATGTCAGGGTTGTTACAGGTGGATTGTTCTCTGGGCATTGTATATCAGGCTTATTAAAGGCAATTGGGCAGGTTATTTTTGCCTTGAGATCTAGCAGAAAGAAGTCATTTTTTTCACACTACTGTGATTTGATATTAATGTTTTCTTTGCTTATTTTTTAACATCAAACCAGAATTGGTGACTTCATCGATGTGAGTGAAGGCCCTCTTATCCCAAGAACAAGCATTTGTTTCCAGTACGAAGTGTCAGCAGTCCACAATCTCCACTCCACTCAGGCGAGCCTCACAAGGAGATTTCAGGGCCTGTCTTTACCCACCCACTTGAGAGTAAGTAAAAGCGAAGCTCCACAGCTTCTAGTGCGGGGATGGACTGATTCTAGACTTGACTTTATAGAAATTGGAAGAACAAGCATTTTTATTTCCTCAGGATCCACTAATAATTTTGCAAGCTCTTTCATAATGTAAAACAGAAGGTTCATTCAAGGAATCAAATTGAGATAGTGTTTTTAATTTTCCGAAGTAGCGTAGGAGAAACAGGTAATGACGAATTGAGGGACCCTGGGGTGGTTGCTAGTGAGTGAGGCCTCTGGAACGCCCTGGGCCTTGGGAGTCGCCCTCTCCCCTACCGTTAGGATTGTTTCCCACATCGCCCCCACCTCTTACTAATGCTCTTCCTTTCACTTCTTTTTTAAACATTGGTTTTCGTGGTAATTATAGTTATAAGAGATAATACGTGTCATGCAGACACAGAAGAAACCCGTGTCTGGTTTCTTCAGTGGTAATGTCTTAGAAAACAAATACAGTGTGGCTGTCAGGGTATGGACACGGTGATAGGAAAAATCGGGTGGGTGGGACGGCTTCTGGGTTTCAGTTCTGTTCCATCGGTCACCTTCTCTCTACCATACCCACAGTGTTAATTACTGTGGCTATAAATAGGGCACTGAATAGGGTAAATAATTTATTCCATTTTATTGTTCTTTGTCAAAATTACATTTTTATTTTTATTTTTTCAATATATTTGTTTGAGACAGGGTCTCTCTACATACCCTTAGATATCCTGGGGCTCTCTATGTAGACCAGATTGGCCTTGATCTCACAGGTATCCACCCACTTCTGCCTCCAAAGTGCTGGTATTAAAGGCATGTACCATGATGCCTGGCCAATATGTTTTTATTAATTAATTTTAGTAATTGAACAGTTCATGTATACAGTGTATCTTAGTCATATTTACTCCCTTCTCCCCTAACTCCTCTCAGATCTATTATTTTCTCCTCCTTTCTAAGTTTGTGTCATCCTTTTTTATATTTCCACGGAGTCCAGTTTGTGGTGCTTATGCACTCATGGGTGTGAGGGCATCCACTAGAGTGTGGTGGAAGTGCCAGAGGCCCCACCCTAAAGAAAATGGACTCTCCCTCCCCTTCAGCTGTCAGTTCTCAGCTAGGAGTGGGGGCAGGGGTGGGAGAGGAAGCAAGATCTTAAAGGAACAGGGATTGTAAACACGTGATAGGAAGGAGGAGGGGATAATGGGAAGGGTGGGTCAAGTGGGGAGAGGAATGGGAGTGCAGGGTGCAGGAGGAACAGCTCAACTATGGACATCTGGAAGAGCCGCATGGAATTGTTTTATAAACTTCCTATGTATATATATTGTATCCGTAGGAAAAGTTAACTACTCTAATTCCTTTGTGCTTCATTTTTTTTCCTGTTTTATTTTATTTTTTTTATTGATATTTATTTTAGCTCTATATTTTTCTCTACTCCCCTCCCTGCCTCTCCCCTCCCCCTTTAGCCCTCCCCCAAGGTCCACATGCACCCAGTTTACTCAGGATATCTTGTGTTTTTCTACTTTCTACTTCTCATGTAGATTAGATCTATGTAAGTCTCTCTTAGTGTCCTTATTGTTGTCTAAGTTCTCTGGGATTGTGGTTTGTAGGCTGGCTTTCTTTGCTTTATGTTTAAAGACCACCTATGAGTGAGTACATGTGATAATTGTTCTGTGTCTGGGTTATCCCACTCAAAATAATGTTTTCTAGTTCCATCCATTTTCCTGCAAAATTCAAGCTGTTGTTATTTTTTTTCTGCTGTGTAGTACTCCATTGTGTAAATGTACCACATTTTCCTTGTCCATTCTTCAGTCGTGGGGCATTTAGGTTGTTTCCAGGTTCTGGCTGTGACAAACAAAGATGCTATGAACATGGTTGAGCACATGTCCTTGTGGCACGATTGAGCATCCTTTGGATATATACCCAAAAGTGGTATTGTTGGGTCTTGAGGAAGGTTGTTTCCTTAATTTTCTGAGAAATCGCCACACTGACATCCAAAAGGGTTGTACCAGCTTACGTTTCCACCAGCAATGCAGAAGTGTTCCCTTTTGCTCACAACCTCTCCAGCATAAGTTGTCATCAGTGTTTTTGATCTTGGCCATTCTTACAGGAGTAAGATGGAATTTCAGAGTTGTTTTGGTTTGCATTTCTCTGATGACTAAGGATGTTGAACATTTCCTTAAGTGTCTTTCAGCCATTTTAGATTCCTCTGTTGAGAGTTCTCTGTTTAGGTCTGTCCTCCATTTTTTTTTTATTGGATTATGTGATCTTTTGGTGTCCAATTTCTTGAGTTCTTTCTGTATTTTGGAGATCAGACCTCTGTCTGATGTGGGGTTGGTGAAGATCTTTTCCCATTCTGTAGGCTGTCATTTTGTCTTGTTGACCATGTCCTTTGCTTTACAGAAGCTTTTCAGTTTCAGGAGGTCCCATTTATTGTTTCTCTCAGTGTCTGTGCTACTGGGGTTATATTTAGGAAGCGGTTCTCTGTGCCAATGCGTTCAAGTGTACTTCCCACTTTCTCTTCTATAAGGTTCAGAGTGGCTGGCCAGAGTTTGGTTCATGGCACCCACAACTCCAGCTTCAGTGTGTCTGAGGCATCTAGCCTTCTTGGACACCGTCCACATGCTCACGCGTCCGTACAGATAGACACATAAATGTGATTTCAAATGGATACCTTCCACATGCACACGCCTGCATACAGATAGACACATAGATATGATTTTAAAAAGCTATGTGTAAAGATTTGGACTTTAACAAACCTTTCTTGGCTGGGGGGTGTGGGGAGTGCCTGGAAAGATGACTCAGTGGGTAAGAGCACTTGTTCTTGCAGAGGACCTGGGTTCAACTCAGAGCACCCATAAGATGGCTCCTAACAAACCCTTAACTTTATCTACTTCCTGGGATTTGATGGCCCTCTGAGAGCTCCGCAGGCACCAGGCACAGATGTGGTGCACGTACATACATGCAGGGGAAGCACTTACACACATAAAATAAATCTAAAAGCTCCAGCTTCCTCCCGTATGCATTCATAGCAGGTGTTCTCCTTTCAGGCGCACTTCACAATATGGGACAAGCTGTTGGAAAGATCACGGAAAATGGTAAGTTTTCACTGCAGAAATGTTCTGCTGTGAAGGGATGTCTTAGAAATTAAAACAACCAAAAACCAAACAAAAATAAAAAAAAAACAAAACCCCAAAAAACAAACAAACAAAAAAACCCCAACAAAATAGAGGTAGTGGCCTTGGAGAGAAGCAAAATAAAAACAGTACTAATTTTTCTTATTAGTAGTGACTGTTCACTGATGGTCTTTTGGCAAGAATAAAGCTGTAATTTGCCTTTTAAATTTGTTAACATAATTAAAATGATAGCATAGAACTGAAAGAGAAGGAATGTGATTGTAATTGTTCTTAGTAGCTGTGTTAGTCCTTTTAAAAAATTTTGTGACCTTAATGAACATTTGAAAAATTAAGGCTTATGAGGTTTAAGTAAGAGTGTCACATTTTCTGACCCCAGCACCATGTTGTCAACCATGTTGTCAGAGCCGCCTGAGACTTCCTCAGCTCTCTGACTTACTCAGTCACTCTGTGAACAATAAATTAAGGCTAACCAGCAAACTTATTAAATACATGACCAGTTTATTTTCAAGTTGCTAATTTCTTCATGACAGCCTGTCCATAGAATGGGACCACGGACTGTGCTGGTACCTCTTTGCACTAGGTCTGTAACGCAGTCTGGTGCAAACACAACTGTGCCCACACAAGATACCTTGTGTTTCATAGCTGGTGATTTTTCCTATGGTAATGCTTTTGTTCTATAGATAGAATAAGGTGAGAAACTTGGGAAGTCTACATGTAATATGCTTCTGATTATGTAGTTTTAAATGGGATACATTTGGGGATCTATATTAGTAACTTGTTTTTTAAGTCTTTGTTCTTGTTTAGCTTTCCGTAATAATCACTGAGGGAAAGTGGGACAGGTTTTCACAGGAGGAGTGGAGGGTTGGACTGTGGGTTAGGGTGAATTTTGAAAGGTCTGTTTGAGAAGTAAAGCTGTTGGTGTCTTTACAGGTGACTGAAGATGAAATCAGACAGACAGAGAACACTGTATCTACCCAGTAACCTTCTAAAATTTAAGTATGTATAGTAAGTTAAAATAAAAGCCTTTAATATGTATTTGCTTTAGCTCTGGCTACGTCAGCGAAGTCCATGCCCCACAACCTCCATTTATAAACATGTGGAAATACTCTGTATGTGTTGCCATCTCTTGCTTTGTTACACAGTGGTGTGGTAAACATCCTTGTCTAAAATCATGCGTTTGCAGTTAGAAGACGCTGCGAACTGTGTAGTTACTTTGTGCCAACATGGTAAGACCGCCACAGAAAGTTTTTCTGTGTTTTTGTCTGAGACAGGGTCTCAGTATTAGTCAGGCCTGGCCTGGAACTTGCTATGCCGTCCTCCTGCCTCAGCCTCCAGAGTGCTGGAATTAGGGTGTGAACCTTTTAGTTAATTGTCACAGTTCGTTCAGACATTTCATAAGCGAGGAAACAGAGTTTGAATGCAGGTCCGCTACTTTGTGCTGCCTCTTGTAGGAAAACCTGCATAGGGTTGCAGTTCCGGTAGTGAAGCTACTGCTAGATGCTGCAGATGCTAGCCCCCAATGGGCTTGGTTTTTGTATTTTTTAAGAATATATAAAACTTTTTTTATATATTTAAATATTAAACTTTTAGTAAACTTTATTATAAAATTTGCAAATAAAAAAAAATTGAACACCAAAATTAACTAGACCCAAACTCTGTACACATACTCAGTGAACTTCCACGCAGTTAGAATAGCCATTTGGGATGGAGGGCGTGGAGTATCACATCGGATTTTCATACTTTAACTATTGACTGTATTTGTATGCACTTAGCCATCACCAGCTGTGAAAGACCCATGACAGTGTTTTAGCTGGAAAAGAAATTAGCTTTATATCCCATTTCCTCTCTCATGTCCTTTACTTGCATTCAGGTTTTGACAAGGGATACTCCACAGTGTTTGAAAATACCTGCTTCATCTCACCTTTGAGCAGACTTTGATTACTGGATTTTCCTTTTTGGAAGCCTTTGCCAAAACTGTTTTTTCTTTTCCAGTCTGAATACTTCTGAACTGGTGCCCAGGCTTTGTCTGAAGCTATTATTTCCTGTGTAATATATATTTCCCCTCTCCAGTTTATTGTCTATTTCTTGCCCAATTCTTATTTTCCTGGAGTTGATCTTTCCGATCCTTCGTACAGGAAAAGGGAAGGTGAACTGGGTTCCTAACTGGCTTTTCTCTGTGCTTGCTTCTGCTAGCTCTCTGGCTAGATGCCGAAGTCTTCTTTGAAATTCCCTGTCAGCCTTTAGAAATAGTTCAGTTGGCATCTAGCCAGTGATGCTGTTAATAAGTTCTGAAGCTGTGCACATCCTCAGACCCAGCACACTGTGGTCACTCTGGGCCTTCCTTTGCTGTTAGAGGACAGCTCTCTATAGCTGTGCCCGTCTCAGGCAGTCACTTTTCTTGGTACTTAGTGAGTCTGCTTCAAAAATTTTAAATGTATTTTTAATTTTATATGAATGCATATTTTTCCTGCATGCATTTTTCTTCAAGTTCCCATTTCTCTTAGTTTCCCCATTGTTTCTGGTACTGGCCATTTATTTTCAGAAAATTTCTTGTACGCCACTTTCTCTGCTCCAGTCTCCCAACTCCCTGTCCCAACCCTCTCTGCTAGTTTGTAGTTGTTGATAAAGTGTTGCAAAAAAAAAAAAAAACCATACACCAAAATTCTAGTTTAGTTTAGTTTTGAGCTCAGCATGTGTCTGGGGGAGTGTGCGAGTGCTCAGCGAATTCTCTTTGTGTCCTGTGTCATTCAGTCTTCTGGGTACAAAACCAGGATTGCTGTTTCCTTCCTTAACCCCATAAACCTGCCCTTCGTGTAAATCAGTCCCAGCCAAGGTAGCGCACTGCCACTTCCTCATGACTCCCTTCCACCCCAAACACACCCAGTCTTACTCAGGCTCCAAGAACTTTTGGAATGGCTGGAAATACTGGTCCAGAATAATTCCGTCTGTGATGAAGAGATCAACAAATAGAAGCCCAGGAGAGTTGGGCATCAGAAGACCCGACCTTTGGGCCACATCTGGGTCATGGCTGGAGAGCTAGAGTGTTAGGGACACCTGCTACCGTAGATGTCTTGGTTTAGGTGATGGAAATGGAAATGCTCAAGGTTTGTGTTTTCACAGTGCTGGTATTGACAGAGCCATTGTGCTTCTATCCTGTGCATTTCATCTTAGCCTGCCATCCTTAAGAACAGACAAGTCATAGAGATGCATGCACTGGTGAGGAAACTGAGGCTGGATCAAGTAATTTGCCTAGGCATGCAGTATAGCCCAGAGCTCGTCACAACAGGCATCAGAGCTCATAGCTTTTGACTAGAACCGCAGGACGGGAATGTAGAAAACCTAGTTGTTATTGACGTGCTCTGACGTTGTGGCTGTAGCAGCAAAAGGATTGTGAAGAATTGAGACTGAAAACAAGGAGTCCTGAAGCTGGACTGTGGCCAGGGAAGCAGCAGTCCAGAGAAACACCTTGGCGTGATCATTTCCACAGAACCTCTGTGGAACCACAGGATCCGTCCAAGGGTTGACAAGAGGAGTTTGTCTTGGCAGCACACACAGCAGAAAGCGTGGGGGCCATGGGATGGGGGTGGGGTGCCCTTCCAGGGGAATACTGTGTCCTAGCAGGCGGGAACGTTCCCCTCACTGTCCTTATAACTCTTTTCCATTGTCGTCTTCTTGTGTAAATAGCTTCAGAAATTACACTCTGTACTTTGCAAAAGAAAAAGGAGATACACACACACACACACAATTTTCTAAGCCAGCTGAAGACTCATGAAATTTATTTGTCTATAGTGAAAAAGGTGCTTGACAAAATGTTCAGGAAAACTGTCAGAACAGGTATACATTAAATATAATGACAATACAACTGTCTGAATATAGTTTATAAGTAATGGAGAGAATGACATAGAAATTCAAACATTAAACATTGGTTCTGCAAATCAAATTATTCATTATAACAAAGCAGCAGGTAGCGCTGTGAATTAACTTTGAGAGAACATTAATGTGGCACTTTCCTATTTTATGAATAGTTCTGTATCTCCACGAAGTCACACACTACCTTGAAATTGTCATCCTATTCAGTGCATGAAGAAACAGAGAAGCTTCACTGTGGGGCTCAGCTATTGAACTTGAACCTAGATATGGGGTTTCATTTCAAATCAGAATTTTTCTAAGTTAAATTTTTGTGCCTTGTGAGGAAATATTATGTGTGTGTGTGTATGTTTTTTGAGATGGGTTTTTTTATGCGTAGCCCTGGTTGTCCTGGAACTCGCTCTATAGACCAGGCTGGCCTCCAACTCAGAGATTTGCTTGCCTTTGTCTTCTGAGTGCTCAGATTAAAGGTGTGTGCCACCACCTGGATAATACATTTTAAAAATCATTCAGTGTTGTCTCAGTTATCCCTTAAAATAAAATACAAATTGAGACTTAAGAACTTTAATCAAAGCTGACTAAGTAAGACACCATAACAGGGGGAAAATGCTAATTCCAAGTCTTATAAGAGGTACTTCCAGATAGTCCTTGATGTTAGTGGAGAATGGCAGCCCTGAACTTTTAACTACAGAGATATTGTAGTTATGTTTTATATATGTATATTTGGCCTGTATTCTGGTTGAATCATCGAAAGTGCTTATAAGCATCATTTTGGATTATAAATGATACAAGTTTCATTTTCCATTAAAGATAAAAATAAACATGCTGTGGGCTTGAAGTTGAAATGTTGTTTGGGATACTGCTGATAAATCTTTTAAATGACATTTATCTTAACACTTACAGTGGAACATCCTAGTAACCAGATTATGATTAGCCCATTAAGAATGATAGAGTCTGAAGTCTGTGCTCATGCAGCAGAGTGACTAACGGTCCTGTCATCCTCCCACGGCAGACATTTGTTCCGTGTGAGCGCTAGTAACAGGCACCGTATCCTGTTAATGCTAACATGTAGGAGTCAGTCAGAGGCAAAACCCCTATCACGATTAGCATTAACAGCATACAGCCTCCAGCGGGCCTCCAGCGAGCCTTCGGCTTCCAGAGGATGAGGCGCCAGCAACTTAAACCACAGGCTCCCCTTCCTGGTTCTCACCACCTGCAGAGAGAGAAAAAGAAATAGTTCTGTGTGCATGTGCAGTGATAAAGACAGAGTGACTGACTATACATCTGAAGATGGATTTCAGCTTTGAAAGCAAAGAGCTGGCTAAATGCTAATAATTTTTGGAAAAATTTTTGAAAGATTTACATTTAATAGGCTAATTTTAAAATTACATTTTAAATTCTGTGGGTGAGAATAATTTGTACACATGTGTCATCTTTAAAATAAAACCACTGTTGACAGTTCCAAAATGCTGAAGTTCAAAGGACATAGCTTCAGTTCCAGTCTAGTTAGACGCTGATTTGTAACCTACGGGTCCCTAGACAAGTCAAGAAAACAACCCCGGTATTTAGAGTGGCGCTTTCTGACTTATGAAACTTAAACTCAATGAACTCATTTTCATTTTGTAATGAGTAGTTGAGGTTTCCCCTTCATCTTTTTTTCCAAGTAGTGCGATGCAGGCAGTACAGGTCTGCTCTGAAAATGTATCTGAAACGTTCCCACTGCGCTGGAGGGATTCCTTTGGGGAAAGCACAGGCCAGTGGCTTCAGTTTCATCTCTGTAAAGGAAGTGTGACTTAAAGAGCTCTGGCTCCCGGGACTTGGTCTCCAGCAGAGCGTCGAGTAGAAAAAGAAAAAGATGAATTTGCTGCTTCCTGTTAGAGTTTGATTTTACTCTCTCAGATAAAGTGACATTTCTCCCACAAGTTTCTGGTTTCGGTGTTACTGTAGGCGAACCTAGAAGTTAGACCATCATTCAAGGCTGTGGTTCCCTTCAGGACCAGAGGGGAACCACCTTCTCTTTTATTTAATAATGAAACCAGCTAGATGTAAAAATGTGATTCAGTTCAAAAGAAATGCATCAAGTGAAAAATTCCCCAGTGAATATATTTTGACAGGGCAGAATATCGTGGCTTGGAAATTTCCAAACCAAGGAAATCTATCATACTTACTGATAGTATTGTTTTAAACTTGGCTGTTTTCTCAGATGAGTTGGTTTCATGATGAAAATCTTTGAATTAAACACTCTCAATCCAGGATTTTATTTTATAGACTTTCAGCCAAAACAAGATACTTTTCCTCCTTCGTAGTGCATTGGGTGCAGTAAATGCTCAGTAATTCCATTAACATTCTATTGTTTATTCTGCTTCAGACAACATTGTTTGATCCATTTTAGGGAGAATACACACGTGTGCATGTACACGCATGCATGAACACACAGTTCCATTAACTGAATAGGTTTGGTATCTGTAAATCTTATTTTGTAAAGACATCATCTGAATAAAGGAATTCACAAGGCTGCCTATGTAACCCAGGTTGGTCTTGAACTCATGACCTTACACTTACAGCTGGGATTATATTTGTACAACACTACACCTGGCATATTTTATCTGTAAAAAAATACATGAAACTTGAGGTTCAGTCCTCAATTAACACATACACTGGACACTGGTGCAGGCCTAGGATTCCAGGACTTGACAGATGGACTCAGGAGGATCATTAGGTCAAGACTGTTATCAACTACTCAGCACCTCTGAGCAGCTCAGCTTGGGTTACCTGAGCTCCTGTCTCAACAAATGACAAAACATAACACTTGGAATTGCTACTCACCATTACTGAAAATAATTCTTGACCTTGGGTAGATATCTAGTGCAGTGGTAAGCACTATATAGTTAAGACAAACTCTAATACCAGGTAGTACTCACTGAATGGCAAATTACTCTTTCCCTGTACTATGATCTAAGCCTAAGGGACACTCCAGGACATTTTAATTAGGTTTTTCTGCCTGATAATTATTTGAGGTATGAGGGAGATACAGGATTTCACAATCTTTCTAATCTTACCTTATTGATTTGCTAGGGATGATGTTATCAGCTTATTTATTCAGAGAAGACTATGTCCCAGGCTTGATCTTTTTTATTTTCAGTAATTTCTTTGTGGTGAAACATATATACACAGTTTGCTATTGTAACCAGCTTTAAGTTTATGATGGAGTTATCCAACTCATTTGTAAATGCTCTGCATCCATCCCTACCGTTCTTTTCAAATAGCTCCATTCATCTTCTCTCATTTTATAAAAAGTCAGGAGGCAGAGGCAGGCAGTTCTCCAGGAGTTCCAGGCTACTCTAGTTTATATTGGGAGAGACTTTTTTTCAGACAAACAAGCAAACAAACAAGAAAATCATGAGTTCTAACTCCCCACAATTATATATATCTTTATATTTTTGTTTTGCTGTTTATTCTTAGCATCAACCATTTAATTGTTATTACCAAAGAAACTCGATGTTTAAAAAATTTCTTTATAGGAAGCCAGTGGTTGCATTTCTGACCAGCATCATCATGGGATAGCCCTAGCTGTTCTCTCTGACATACAGATATTTAGAAACTGACTTCGATGTCCTGAAGTGAATCCACTCTATGGAAAGCCATGGTTGTGTGTTGGTAGGGCAACACAAATTTAAGTTCTAAAGCCCCTAGGTGAAAATAAAGTCATGTTTAAATTAAAATGATTTAGTTCAGATGACCTCATCTAATTTCTCATGCTTCTATTTATTTATTTGTTTATTTATTAATTACCTTTAAAATATAACGATAAAGATAGAATTCAGAGTTGAGTCCTGTATGGATTTACTTACTAAAATCAATTGCAAATAGTTTCATCTGTGGAGCATCTGGCTTTCCCACCAGAGTTTATCCTGAGCCTAAGTATTCTGAAGCTGCAGTTCTGGGTTAGACTAGGGAAGTAGGAAGTAAAGGTTAAGGAGGATGTGTAGATGAAAGCTGAAGATGACAGAACATGATGCCCTAAGTTCTTGCACCCTACAGCTCTTCGTCTGCTCTGGGGCCTGGTTTCCATTCTCAGCCCGCGTCTCCAGCTGTCAGAACCATTCCTTCAGAGAGGGAGAAGTAGGGCTGAAAGGCTTCAGGAAGTTCCTAAAGTGCATGGAGGGGAGTTGGGGTGGGGTTTAAGTCCTCAGTAACTTGCACTAACTGGACTAATTAACTAGTCGTGATGCAAAGCAGAGGCTAGGGAGAAAGGACCCACATATTGGTAGTTAGACTTTAACTGGAATAAAGAATGACTTGGACCAAAGTGATTGCTTATCTCAAAGACTTTTATGTTTGACATTAGAGTCACGCTTTTGAATGGCATTAGCTAAGCTTTGGTCTTTGTATTTTAAACATCATTAGAATGTATTTCAATAATGCTTCATATAAAGACTATTTTCTTGGTCTCAAGGAATATTTCAGTTTCTGCTGTTCTAAAGTGTGTTTATGCAAAGTATGTTTGTTTTCTGTAGAACATTATTTTTCTGTAACACATCTCAGTCACTTATTTTAAGGACAAATCTCCTTCTCTGCTATCAGGAAATGGAATAAATAATATTCTACTTCCTCCTGAGTCCACGAGTTCCATCATTAGAGAGGCATGTGTGGTGTGACCTGCTACTGGCTGCTTCTAAAGCAAAAATGCGTCTTCTAAAGGTAAAATGATTGCTTTGTGGTGATAGCCTGTATCCTGAACTCAGAGTGAATTACAAAAGATTACATTTCATATATATTTCTTATTTATGAGAAAAAAATCTCTATAAGCTATTTTTGCAATTATTAATTCTTTATTTCATAATATTTTCTTTCATAAAACCCTTAATTCCTTCTTTGCTCTTATTTCTAATTAAGAACTCTTTATTAAAAGTCCATAACATTTCTAAATTATGAGTTCCTTATTAAAAGAAGCCCAAGGATACTGAATAACTTATACACATGTTTATGTATTTGAGAATTTGCCAGTAAGATTAATATATGCAAGCAAAAATATGGCATACTTTTGAACTGTCTCAGAAGAATGCCAGTGTGCTATCTTGGGATCACTATGGAAATATAATTCTGAGAGAACATTTAATTATGAATGCAGAAAAGAGAATTAATATTGGTCTTAGAAGAGTCTGTCTTTCCCAGTTTTACAACTAGAATATTTTTACAAAATGACCTGTGGAACTGAAGTAACCATCCCAATAGTTTTATTGTGGGCTGTGATTAATGTCTTCACTCATTAGATAAGTATGTGGAAAAAAACAGGTTAGGCTCTTTTCCCCCAGAGTCTGGGAGTGGAGTAAGTAGCTAATGCTGAGTGGGGTTAGCCTGAGTCCAGCTTTCTCCCCATATCAGTGCATCACAGGGAGGGACCAACTTCCTTACTTTAGTGACCTCACTGGCTTAGTGAAGGCCCGAAACTCCGCAAAAATATTCTGAAATAAACATGGAAAAAACAAGAGACAGGAAGGGGAAAGCTCATTGGTGAGATGTGATCTGTGAATTTATTCCTAATTTCATATTTATGCAAAGGTTTGTCATGTACTGGGCAGACTTTGTAATGCCATAACTCCAATAAGATTTTAATAACTATTTTCTTTTTTCACTAATAATTTATTTTGATAACCTTACCTTTTTCTCCATCTTGGGAGAGAAATGTATAGCAGTTACTAATTCTATAGTATTTTATCACTCTTTAAGAGTCCCCTCTTCATGAATTTTCTCTGTATATTTGGGTTCATGTATTAATTGGCAACAATTAATTTTAATAAAATTCCCCCTTGAAACTTATGTGCTCTCTATTAGTTAACAGCCACATGATTAAAACACCTTGAAAAGCAACAGTTCATGTCTTTCCTCTTCCCATACACTATAATGACTCCAAGTGTGCAAGGATTTATGTAACAAGAATTATGTTAAGTTCTACAATAGAAGGATTTGCTTTTGTCTTGTTAAAAAGGAGTTGTGTGAGATACAAGTGGGCGATTACTCTGAACAAAGTAAGTCCATACCATTTACTTTATACACCCATAGCATTTGCCAGTGCTTAACGAACCAAATGAGGATTACAGTTTTGCTCTTCCAGATGTCACTATAAGACAGCACACCCTCAGGCAGTCAGCGTATGTGCTCCACAGGCTCAAGTATGGACTTTCTCACCTTGCCTTTCCCCACGGTCTCAAGTAGGACATTCCCAGAGGATCGGGAATGCTTGCTGCTTGAAGTGACTATCCTGCCTTTCCCCAGGTGGTCCGTTCTCTCTTGCCCCTCTATCACATTGCATGGTAATTGGTGTCTGCATTTCTGCTACCGACCTAGTTTGTATATGAGGGCAGAAACTGGGTCTCAGTGCTTGGTCCAGAGCACTTAGTCCAGAGTAAGAATGAGGCACTCTAAAGACCTTTCCTCATGCGCAGTGGGCTTAGATTGACGCTGGAACATTTTGGTGGGGTTGAAGTAATAGGCACATTCTTGAATTAGAGTGGTAGAAGGTTGTGACGTGGAAATATATTAATAAATTTGTTGGCATTCTGTATTGGGATGTCATTGTGCGGTTTAAGTGACACTAGTGTCAGTCTTCCAGCCAGGGTTCAAAGGCTATCAGCTGCTGTGTCGTCATCATCTGAGCTGACATCAACTCTCTGAGTGTTAATCTCATGCTAACATTGCCCTTTCATTTTATATGGAGCTGGGGATTGAACCTGTGCTTCATGCTTTCTAGCACTCGACATCCAAGTTATCCCTGAGATCTTAGAGATCTTTAACCCTGCCATTTTTAAATGTACAAATGCAAATATATTTACCACTGGATAGCTGAGTCCTTATACCAGCTGTAGGTTACACAAAAACCTATATAAACAAATTAATTTGTTTTGCTTTTCTTGACCTCTTTTAGAGTAGTTGCTAAAAGATCAAAATGCAGCAGAAGAGGTTTTCTCAACTCTTTTATTAGTTTTTTTGGTTAAGGAGATGAATGAATTTGCCAACTGTTAAAACACTTAGTAATTTTTTTTACCATGGCAAGAATTTTTAGAGGTTTCTTTGTGCCTTTATTCATTACACCTTCAGACTTCATTTGCATCTTGCTTTCCAAATTGGTTTGTTGAAATGTACAAGCTCATCCATTTATACATAATAAGAGCAAGCACTCACAACTGCCTGTGTGGCAAGTACAGTTCTGATTGGCTGCTTTACTGCTCACAACCTTGGGAATGAGCACTAGCCATGTATATGCAGGAGAATGAGCACAGGCAGCCAATGTGATTGACTTCATGTCAAACAGTGGGAGAGGAAGGACACAGTCATGATATGCACCTGGACAATCACACACAGCAGTTCACATGCTCTGATCCACTCATGGCCCATCTGATGATGCATGGGCGAATAAAGGACCATATCTCTGGGTTAGGACACTCAGGAAACATCACTTTATACAGAACATCCTTATTGAAGGAGAAGGGGCAGACATCCTATCCAAACGCCAGCTTCTCAGTTTCTTAACAGTTTTTTATTCTTCACACATCTGC
Source organism: Myodes glareolus (assembly GCF_982192425.1). Lineage (NCBI taxonomy): Eukaryota > Metazoa > Chordata > Mammalia > Rodentia > Cricetidae > Myodes > Myodes glareolus. Next base: position 16,073,063 of record NC_142027.1, read on the forward strand.
TGTGCCAGTGTCTCAACCTTGTCTTTCTACGTGGTTCTCTGTTTATCAGGGCCAGCATAAACAGTTACAATCTATGCTAAGCTATGGCTACTTAATAAAGGCCAAATCTCATTTTCTGGTGAGTGTGCTGTTGTGTTCATGGATGGTAATTTAGGAATCAAGTGTTCTTTCATATGACCAAGAGCCTTGGGGTTGCAAGCGTGTTGTTGGCTATGACATATGTGCTAATTTAACAGTAATGTTCTTTTGAGGTGGTTTTGTTTAAGGTCTTGGATACTGTAAGTCCAAAGCCATTGATGGACAGGTCTTAAGGGTTTCATTATAGGTAAGAATTATAGAGCAGATATCAAATTAAAAGCATTGCTTTCTTAAGAGTTTTAGTGAGAAGGGGTGTGTGTGTGTGTGTGTATGCTATACATTTTATCTGTAATTTATTTCTCTCTCTAATATATATATATATATATATTCTTATATAGCTGCACACGTATATATGGAAGTTGTAGCCAGTGTATTGAAGATAAAAGGGGACTTAAAAGAGGCTTTTGGAGTTATAATGTTTTTGAAAAATGTCTGCTAGTTTAGAGCCCTAGGACCTGGAAAAAGACAAAGACACATTCAATAATGGCTTCCAGTAGTGCCCACTAGAACTTTCTTTGAACATAAAGGATACGAACATACTGAGGCTAGCTGTGTCTACACACGTTAGAGCTTGATGGTCTCTGTGGATAACAGAATATCACCAGGTTAAGAGCGTTTAGAACCAACCCAGCCGCAGCCACTTGTCTAAGGCACAGGACTGTTGCATACAGGTGGCTCTGAGAACATTGGCAGACCCTAGGCTCTTTCTGGAAGTTGAGGGCTAATGCCCAAACAATAAAGCTATTAAAATCAGTATCTTTAGCTAAGCAATCGTTCAGGGCTCAAGAAACAGAAAGCCAAGACCGAGGTGCCTAGTCACAGTGAAGAATCCACAAGCTACTCTCCTCTGCTCAAGCTCTTTCGTCCTCCTAAATTCAAAATAGGAGTGTGTAAATGGACCACCCACAGGGATCGCGGCTGAGCACGAAAGTGCTGAATTGTGTGGGGAACTGCCCACCCCTGTAATCTCTGGAAAACAGCCTATACAATTTCCATCAGAATCAAAAGATGTACAAAAGTGGGGGGGCTTAAGGAAAAAGACTTATTTAAATTGATCATTACATCTTGGTTATAACACACAGAACTGATGAGAAAACTCCAGAGGATAAAACTTCGATCCTTTTTAAAGTGAACTTATTATTTAGAGGACTCATTTGTTGACATATGAGGACAAACATTACAGATTTATCACACTGACACATGGAAAGTAAAGAATGTCAAAATTCTTGGTACACTATAATTAGTTTGGCGGTTTAAGGTTACCACGGTTGAAATCATATCAAATAGCACATCAGCATCCTGTTAGCCTCTTTTCCCACTTTCTGTCCATGAGGGTGATGCTGTGCCTATCTGTATCATTAAGTAGTGCTGTGTCCCACACTGCACAATGTGAAAATGGTCATCCCAGAAAGAGAACATGGCACTTAGGAATTTTACGAGGGGTGAAGATGAATACATTATTATGGTTAGTACATGTTGAAGCTAAACCAACAGTAGGTGTTTGGGCAAAGACCATTGTTCTGCCTTGTATCTCTCAGATACTCTGCTTGTATCTCTCAGAAGTGTCACCCAGGGCTGATACTTTTCTCTCAACCTGTGTGGTCAGGAAGCTAGGTCCTGTGGCCATGGCCAACTGACCTACTCTGCAAGGAAACTCATTTCTTATAATCCTCTTGAGGAACAGCCCTTGCAGCAAAAGTACTTAAAATGTGCTTTGGCCCCTTGGCAACAAGCTACCATGAAACCAAGCCTACCTGAGAATCGGTAGCAGGCTGCCTGCCTCCCAAGTCACTCTATCCATCCCATGTTCGACTCAGCTGTAGGCTCTACTCTAAGGAATCTTTACTAGACTTTACTAGAGACAATTCAAGTTCCCAGCCCCCATTGTCAAAAATGAGATATCACTAGCTACTCTGCCAGTTCCCAGTCACTGTCACTGCCCAATTGGGAGTTTCTCTGAAAATTAAATAGCATATATTACTGTTCACTCACAAGCAATGAGCTACTTTACACACACCTACTTTGAAAGACGAATCCCATGATCATTACAAGTTTGGTCGTCCTGATACTTGGAATATACACTGTATTAAAGAAAAGAGGTGGTACTTCTAAAGATGTAAACTGAGGTAATGAACAGTAACTTTTTCTTAGGAATACATATATAATTTGCACTTCCCCATATCCACTTGACACAAAATGTAAGTTATGATCATCCTTGGGTGCCTCTGGGCTCTTCAAATCACAGCTTGTCCTAGATCTGCTGTGTGATGTTGGAGAAATAACTTCATTTGTCTGGTCCTCTGCATCCCATTTTTAAAGTAGTCTGGACTTCATTTTTGTCAACCTTGGGATTTACAACGTATGTTGTATTATTAATATCTCTGATTTAGATGGCACAAGATCCAAAAGATCTGGTCCATTCTTGAAAGTTGAAAACGTGATCTACACCTATTTCTGAGATTTCTGAGAAAAAAAAAAAAGATAACTAAGGTGCCTCAGGAAAACCTTTCCTCCGCACAACAGGAGGAGTAGGTACAGCTCAATGGTCGGCCAGGCTTCATTGGGTCAAAAACTATTGGACCCTAACTTCGTTATGTTCGGATGGATTATTAGCTGAAGCCAATTCCTTCCGACCCTTCAGTTGACATACTTGCTGGCCTCGCTGAACCGTCCAGTGCCATCTCACAGGTGGCTCCTCTGTCCCCAAGGGCACCGCAGAGCTCTGCTCCATCAGGTTTCCTTCTCCTCCTCGGCCACCCGACCTGTGTCCGCCCAGGTCCCCGGCCACGTGCGCCGCTGACTCCCGCTGGCACCCCGCCCGCCCGGCCGACCGCACCCGCGTCCCGGGCCGCCATACCTGCGCAGCTGTCCCGGGCCTCCGCTGCCTGGCGCTCCCCGTCCCCAGACGCTCGCCCTGCCGCCCGCCCGCCCGCGGCGGTCGCACACAGGAAGCCCGCGCTGCGAACCGGCGACCCTTTTATAACCCGCTCGTGACTCATAACCGACCAGCGCCGGCTGCAAAAGCCCCCGCCTCGCCCCCCTCCCGCCTGTTCTTGGAACCTACTGCTCGAAAAAGTTTTTTTCGTTTTAAAGGAAAAGTCGAAAAAAGTCCAGCGCTGCTGGGACCGGTGTTTCCCCTTTTCCCTTCCTCGGGGGGCGGGGGGGGGGGTGTCACTGCGTGTTTTCTCTGACACGCTCCGTGTACTTTCCTGACCTGCTCCGCGGTGCTTTATTCTTAAAGGAAACGCATTCAAATGACGGCCAGACGTGGCCCAGCCGGCTGGAGGGGAAGTTGCTAACTTGTGGCGGCGGGGTGGCAGGTCCTAACTCCAGACCCAGGTGGTAGGCTCCCCCAGCTCAGCTATCATGAGGACAGACAGGGCTTCAGGGAATCCTGGCTCTGGCCCCTCTCCCCTCGTGATCCCTCCAGACCCCAGATTCAGAAGACGCAACAGGTCTGAGAAACTCTGTGCTTTACTATTACTTGCATTTACACGTGGGAACCCAGAGACACAACTTCGATGTTCTTTAATTTTGACCCCACCAACGTTACCTTCCTCCCTTCACTCCCTCGCGCCGCCCCCCCCCCCCCCGGACTTTGTTCCTTACCTTCACCCTCCTTCCCTCTAACAAAAGAAGGCATTTTCTTAGAGCAGGCCACTTGATAGGGCCAGTGGAAATGAACAAAATTCTTCCCGGCTAGGTTATACTTCAAGCAAGCGAACCGCCATTCAACTTAATTCAACTTAGGGGAAGAAGAAACAGAAGGGGAGCAGACGATGGAAACAGAGCGAACCTCAGCAGCATGGACCCATATAAATATATGTAGATATGTACGTGTGTGTGTGTGTGTGTGTGTACACGCACATAAATACATATAGGTACACACATACACATATACACCATATCTCTATGTATGTATGTATGTATATATGTATGTATGTATCTATCTATCTATCTAATATTTATCTATCATTTATCTATCTCTGTCTATCTATCTATCTAGTTGGTCACTGCATTCCAGGACGACTGTCCAACATTTGGACCTTCCACCCCAAGGTCAGAAGACATGTTAGAATAGTTCATATGTAATTGATGTGAGAGCTTTAGTTTCTAAACTCCCGAATGAGTGCAGAGTTGGAAATTACAGTTAATTTACAGACTGCCCAGACTGATTAAGGAACTTGTGAGCATTTTAAAAGCCTCTAATTTTAAGGCATAAAATTTCCCTCTTGTATATTTCAAAGAGTGACCATGTTGGTTATAACTCATATTTATAAAGCATTTGACATAAGTCAGGCCTTCCCCTAAAACTCCACGCATGTGTTTGCTCTTTCGGTCCTCAGGATATTCTGAGGGAAAGAAAATGAGGCCCAGAGATATTAAAAAACAATTTCCACTAGCTTGTATAGGCTGAGAAGCCCAGCTGCAGCCCAGGTAGTCTGGCTATACAGTCGAGTCTCTCCAGGTCGCTGTGGCATCTGCAGGCCGGGGAAGAACCAGGCAGCAGGAGCAAGTAGCTCGGGCAAGCAGCCAGGAAGACTAGACTCCACTCAGGCAGGGTAGAGACACTTGTGAGGCCTGCCAAAAACTCCTGTTTCTCCACCTCTCAGATAACAAGTTCATATAACCCTTTGCAGCAGAGGCAGGGTTTCTATTTCTTAGTTCTCCATCCCGCAGGGAAAGAAGTGTCATCAGCTGCAATTTCACCCTTCATCCTTCAATTCCTAATGGGTCCTCCCCTCTTAGTGGACAGAGAAATGGACTTCTGGGGTCAAGGTCACTTGGATTTCACACTAGTTCTGGTTATAGAAATTTGCTGCGGAAGCGCCTTCCGCTCCTTCAGCCAATAGCCGCTGAAATACCAGTCCACTGGGGGTGTGGTCTATTTCTCTTTAAAAAAGAGCAGCAGTCCTCTGCTTCCTCTCTTGGTTCTGGCTCTTGCTCCAGCGACTAGACTGTCGGTGTTCTGGTGTTCTGTAAGTTTCTCCCCCTAAAATAAATACCCCATGTGAATCCAAACTGGTGTAGGATTGTTTCGCGCATTAGAAACTGAGAGTTAATCTTGTTGCATTGTCTGTATCCTCATCTGTAAGGAGGACAATGGATGGTTATGAACAGAATCGACTAATCCGAAAACATGAACCCTGAAGGCTTCCTCTTAACACTCAAAAGTACTCTGTTTGAATGTGGGGCCAGTAAGTACAAGGTTAAATAAATCATGTCCTAACAGTGGATCTCAAAACAGATTGGCATAGTGAAGCCAAAGGAGGGAGGGGAAGCAGATTTATTTCTCTCTCCTTCCTGCTCCTTCCCCTCTCTACAAAGTAGATGCCATTTGTGTGACATGGTTGTTGTTTATAAGCCAAGAAGTGAGTCCTCCGCAGAAACCCCACTTGCTGGACCACGATCTTAGACTTTCTAGTCTCCAAAAAATCTAGGTTCTTTAATTTGAGTTGCCCAGCATATCAATATTGTTATACTAATACTAGCTGACCAAGAGAAGAATAATAAGATTATTGAATTCATCTTCATTAATACAGAATAATTGTTCCAAATGGTGGTTGAAGAAAGTAATGGCCACCTCCTTGTTGTAACATATTTATCCCATGGATATGACTTTGGCCAGAAACCTCATCCATGTTAAAACCCCAGATCTTATACCTTATTTGGGAATAAGATCTTAGTGGTATAATTAGTTAAAGTTAGATCATTGAGGTAGAGTGTGCTCTGCATCCCATACACCTGGTGTCCTTGTAAAGAGAACATGGCATGAACAGAAAGTTCCAGAAGGAAGGTGAAGATGATGAGAAGAGATGTACAGATCTTTCCTCCACAGCCGTGAGCTTGCACTTGCAGCTCTGAGAACAGTCATGTATTTGTGATGTGATCCACATCCGGTCTGTGGTCCTGTGTCCTAGTGACCCTAGCAAAGCGATAGTGGCTCAAATGTGTGCCTGGGGCTCATTTGGCTTTGGTTCTTCCCTTTCCTCACGACTACTCAATGCCACCAGTAGCCTCCCAGATAAAAGTGGTGATTGTTGATATTGCTTATTAGAGATTGGATGAACCGATTATAGATTATGACAACTGGCCAACTATATAACAGTGAAGATTCTTGCTAGAAAAGAAATATTATAGCAAGTCCATGAAGTTCTACAGAATTCATGATTATCATAGGGAACAATTAGAAACCAGCCTCTTGTCTCCCTCTTCTGAAAATAAATGGTGGAAAAAAATAATCTTTTAAGGTTAACCGAGTGCTGAAATTCAGGCCTGGTGATTACCAAACACAACTTGCAACTTGGCTCTTTGGAAGAATATGAGAGGGATATTTCTCAGCGTGTACAATACATCTTCGACAGTGGGAGGAGAAACAGACCCGGGTGTCAGGCTTGGCCAGTTTGTTTAACGAAGCCGAAGGTTTCAGGTCACTGTTAACTCGATTGGACAATAACATGGATATTATTAATTATTCTGTGAACTTGTAGATGCTCTCTGTCCCCCAGGATGAAGCAGGCTGAATCGGTTTCCTCTAGACTCCATCAGTGGAGCAACCATAATTGATGCCTGAAGCTAAAAATGTGGCCTTCATAAGATGTTCAGACTTAATGGTGTTCATTTTATTTGCCACAAACAAAGCATCGTGTTTATTTTCCTATCATAATTTAATTTTTCTTGCTTTCACTGTTTATAACATTTTGGATGCCCAAGTCTGAAGTCTACAGTTTTATGTTTTGCACCCACATTTCCTCTGTAGTCTGTGGCCCTCTTAGATTCTGGGGTACCTTCAGAGGATAAAGGGGTGGTCTTCTCTCTGCCCGCTCACTTGTAGATGCTATCTGTCTACCCAGTAGTTGAAGTTCACAGATTAGAAAGCATTAAGCTTTCAGCCTTCTCTTTTCCATTCTCTTCAAACAACAGTGGAATGAAGTCCGACTTCTACCTTGGAGACAGTGTTTATAATGATGGGTTAGTTATTGAGCCAAGGTCTCTTAAGATTCTCATGTGCATACACAACTCTGTAGATAATTTCTTTCTTTCTTTCTTTCTTTCTTTCTTTCTTTCTTTCTTTCTTTCTTTCTTTCTTTCTTCCTTCCTTCCTTCCTTCCTTCCTTCCTTCCTTCCTTCCTTCCTTCCTTCTTTTCTTTCTTTTATTTTGAGACAGGGTTTCTCTGTAGCTTTGGAGCCTGTCTTGGAACTAGCTCTTGTAGACCAGGCTAGCCTCAAACTCACAGAGATCCACCTGCCTCTGCCTCCCAAGTGCTGGAATTAAAGGTGTGCACCTCCACCACCCTGCTTCTTTTTTATACTTTATGTTTCAACTTTTTGGGATTCAGAGTTTTCACGTTTGACTCATTTCATCTAAAGCCTTGGGAAGCCAGGTTGTCACAGTGTTATGGAGATTTTCCCACAGCGAAGGAAGAGTGGGGCTCTGGGGCCCAGACTGAAAATTTCAGAGCATTTTGGTTCATGTGTATCACGGAAAGGGAAATGTTCTTGCCTTAGACTCCATCATTACCACATACAGAGCGAATTCCTCTGCTTGCTCCCTCCACACAGCACTCAAATTCAGTAACTCACCCCAGTCACACTCTTATCTCAACTGACCTGGTCCAGTGTTCTCAGCTGTGCTTGGCGAATGATGAGTCATTTGTAATAAGCCACTCTCCACTGCCTTTTTTCCTTCCCTCCATGAAATAGTGGGAAGACTTCGCTAAGCACCGGCAATGTCTATTCTGGATTTTGTTTCTGCCTGAAGACCAGCATCTCGTGAACCATTCCCTAGAACCTCCCCAGAACTCAGCGGTCGCTCACTCTATCGCTCTTCCTGTTCTAATAATGCCACTAATTTTATTGAGTAAGGACCTCACCTTTATTACCTTATTAACCACATCCTAATAGTTTTATATATAAATATATTTACATTGAGGTTAGGGCTTCGATATAGGAATTTAGGGAGACCTTAGTTCTAATCACAGTATTTTGTGCCCTCCCTGGATTGCATGCCCTTTTCTCGTGGGATATATCATGGCCAGCAGTCTCCAGTGTCTTTGCTCATTCCAGCATCAACTTTGCAGTGCGCGCTCTTGTCTGAATACCTTCTAAACCAGATGCAGAGAGACTAATTTTCTTCTCTGGCTGTGAACTCCTGAAACCAGATAAGCTATTTGATTCTAAAATGTAATGGTGGAATAGGACAAATATTCTTATTCAAAACTGAAAAGAGAACAGGGAAGAAAGAGGAGGTGGCCGATTGCCAGGTGTTCAAAGACTGGCAAGTCATGTTTCGGTTGGTTGTAACACTTGCCAATAATCTGTTGTTCAGTGCTCTGCCTTTCCGACCTACCGGTGGCAGAGTACTCTGAATGCTCTGGTGTCTTAGGGCCAAGGAGTTGGATAGCCTTCCTTTATTCTATCTTTACTCTGTCCATTTCAATTCAAACTGAAAATGTTTTGCTTATCTAATTGAACAGGACCCTTACTGAGCTGAGTTACAGTCCAGCGACACCTCTAGTGTCCTCTTCTTGTTTTTGTCATAGACTGGCAGTTTTCCAAGTCTTATTGTTCCTTTTGGCTGACAATTCCTTCCTTGCTCATGTTTCCCACTCTGCTGTAATCCAGCCACTCTCTCAACACTCTGCCTAGATAAATCTTCAGCTAAGCAGCCAATTTCATCCCTCTCAAGTTCTATGTTATTGTTGCTGTTTGTTTCGCCCTTTAAGACTCTGTACCATGGGCACACTTGAGGCAAGTTCTCTGGCACTTTGTAACAAGGATGGGTTTTCCTCAAGTTTTTGACAGCCTAACTCATATTCCTCTAGGAGACCTCACTGCAATACCCTTTAGCAGACATATTTCTACCAAGAGTTTCTTCACCAACAAGGTACAGTCTTTCTCTCTGGCTCACTTCTCTCCATTTTATACACCACTAGAATCACTTTTATGCTGTGGGAGCTCCTTCCGCTCCTTCAGCCAATAGCCGCTGAAATACCAGCCCATTGGGGCGTGGTTTCTCTCTCTTTGAAAAAGCAGTGGCTGTCCTCCATTCTCTCTCTGGCTTCCTGCTCCGCTTCTGGCTCCTAGACTCCTTTCCTGTTCCTGCAGAGGGGCTCTTGTCTGGGACGGTGATCTGTAAGTTTTTCCCCTTTGAATAAATAACCATTCTATTAATCATAATTCCAAACTGGTGTGGGATTGTTTGTGACTTACGCCTTCACTTTTGGCCCCTGTGTTTTTAGAAGGCATATTGAAAATGTTTCAGGCTCTGTATAGAACCCAGTTCCAAAACCTCCTCCTGTGTTTAACGCTACGTCTTAACACCAAAGTCGCTACTCTTGCTACGGTTACTCTAACAAACTACAGGAGGCAAAGTTTTAGCTAAGCTGGCAGAATTTTATTTCTCACAATTCGAGACCTAGGAAGTCTAATCTCAGCTGTGAGACCTATTAGATGCCTTGAGGGTGCTCTTTCCCTGGCTTGCAGAGGGCCTTCTCACTGTGGCCGCACCGCTCTCCATCCTGAGTGCATGCAGAGAGAGATTTCTTTCTGCCTCTTCACACCAGGGCACCTGTTCTACTGGATTTGAACACCACCTTTATGACTTTATGTAACCTTTAATTATCTCTCAAAGTCCTATCTAAAAATAAAATCAGGGGTATAGTTCAATCTACCACACTCACTGGGGTAGGGTGTTTGGTTTTCTCCCTTGCTTTGTGCAAATGAAATCCTACCAGTTTTTCTCTACAAAATCATTTGGACTTTCCTTAGCATCTTCAGATCTTCATTTTTCTATTGTTCATTCTATTGCGTACAACCAAGAATGACCCCAGCGACTTTAGAGTGTGGGAAAAAATGTATGTTAAGGACTAGCATGAGGAGTGGCAGTGCCCTAGAGGACGGAGCTGGGCTGGGGCTGCACGGTGATCATTGGTGTAGAAAAAGTGCTTTCTAACCAGAAACATACGCATCCAAGTATGCTCCCGGCTCAGTTATCTTTGATAGAGCAAGATAGCTTCTGTTACACACAAGGTGACCTCATTTTACTGTAGTTTCAAAGAAGCCTGGAAAGGAGTGTGTAGTTAAAACTCTCTGTAGAAGTGGCTGATGTCTTTCACGTCTTTAGGTTTCTATTCTGTTCCCTATGCTGCATTGCAAACAGTGCTTTGTTGGTGTTCTATATGTTTATTCTTCCAAAACTTTCTCTGAGATTTCTAGTCTCCAAAGCCAAACTTTCTCTTCAACCTTCCATGACTCTAATTTGTCCTATTATTATTGTTGTTGCTTAATTTTCATGGTTCTGGGGACTGAATCCAGGCTCTTGCACATTCTAGGCAAATGCTCGATCACTGAGTCATATCCTCAGCTCCATGTTTTCCTATTATTAAGCTTTGCACTTAATAATTATCTTGATTTCATCATATATCTGCATTATCAGTATTTGGTTGTTAATAAATAATATTTCTAGGAAACAGAAGGTCAACAAAAGAGCAATAGGTAGTTTTGTTCCAAGATGTAGCAGGAATTCCTCACACCTGGAACCTCAGCACTTGAGAGGCTGGGGCAGAAGGACTGCCATACATTTGAGGCCAGTCAGCGCTGTGGAGCTAGATCTTGTCCCAAAAGCAATTACATAAAAACCAAACTCAAGGTTGTCTAAATAGGGGTGCAATTTTGATATAACAGATTAAAGATCTGTTAATGCAGATACGATAGTTAGCATCTACTAGAATCTTTAGTATGCTTTGATATGAACCCCTTCCTTAAAGAATAATGTAAATTGAATTTTAAGTTGGCAGTTGCCATAACTCTTACTTTAAGAAATAATACTTACTCCTCTCTGGCCTTGGCCATCTGAGTAATTGGTTCCACTGTCTATTTCATTGAACACCTCTGATTTCTTCCTTTCTCTTACTGCACATGTCCAATTCATTAAGAATTCTATAGAAACTACCATAAAATCATATCCTAACACCATCCACTTCTGCCCACATCTATTTTGCTATTATAATAAAGTCACTAATCCTCTTGGGTGAACTGTCTCCCACACCATATATAGCCAAAGTAGTGTGTCTCTTTACTTCCACTTTTTATTTTTATTTTTTTTGGGGGGGAGTCTTACCATTTAACTCTGGCTAGCTTGGAACTCACTGTGTAGTTAAGGATGGCATTGAACTCAAAGAGCATTGTCTGCTTTGTGCTGTGGGACAATGCTCTTGTACACTGTAAAAATTTGTCACTCATATTGGTTTAATAAAATTCATGTTCTGCCTGGTAGGGAATTCTTCTGGAATCTTGCTAGTTGTGGTCACTGGAGTATTCCAGGTAAAACATATTTCTAGATATTGGGGGCTGTCACTTAGGGATGGGGATGGGATAGGATGAGGAGTGTTGAGGGAGTCTACAGGAGAGAAGAAAATTGGGTGTTCCAGCCTGATCTCTTTAGTCCCCTGAGGATTGGGACAGAGAGTATGGAGAGGCCACAACAGGTAGTTTGCTCTAGAGTTAAGAATGTGACTAGGGAATTTGATGAGAAGAAGAGGAGGAAAAATGTGATCTGAAGCTCACCTACCTGCTTTGTTTGCCTACTTGTTTCTCAGGTTCCCAGGGAATGCCTTCTGGGGTTGGACTGAGACAGCAGGATGAGTGTGAAGGGATGGTGACAGAGGTATGTGTGAGCCACTAGAATTGGGGGCAAAGAGGAAGGGGAGGCTGTGACAGGTAGTTTGCTACAGAGTTGGGGGTGAGACTGAGGGAATGGATTTAGTGGAGAGGAGGGAACAGTAAAGGTCCTTTGTTAGGCTACCCGTTCCACTGGCTTAAGTTCCCTGCATATGTCCAGGGAATGCCTGCCAGAGGTGGGGACTGGTGTAAAATGATGACTGGAGGAAGGCAATAAGCAAGGGGATATCTGTGTGATCCCCTGGAGAGGAGGAGAAGGGGGACAGGAAGGAGAGAGCCTGTAGCAGGCGGTCTGAGCAGAAGAGGCTGGATAACACAGGAGAATGGATTTGGAGGAAAGGAGGACGAGGTGAAGGTCAGCAGTTAGCTTTCCTGGCCCTAAATATGTTTCTATATGTATATGTGCACACATACTGCTTCAAAGCACAATGCAACATCACAAAGCACCTTTTAATAAGACACGGCTCCCCATTTGGTAAGACTTGACCTTAGTTTGACCTTTTTTGTGCCACTGCCTTCTGTAAATATCCTATTAGTATGATGTTGACATACGATGGGGAGATCATCAAAGATCATTCCAACCAGAAAGGAAAGTCAACCTTCTTATAAGCACAAATGCACCCAGCAGGCCCTCTCCCATCACTACCATGGGAACCTACCAAAGGCAATCAGGAATGCTGTAGTTTAACCTGAACATCTTAATTGGCATTAAAAAAGAATAGTATTATACAATCCTGCCACTACCTCAAAAAATGTGTTCAGGAAACTGAATCGTTTAGATACCAACTTCTAGGAAAGGTTCACCTTCTAGGAAAGGTTAAGAAGAAGTAAAAACTATCTTCTGTAAGCAGAAATGTAATTTCTATATCAAGCTACACATATCATAGGACTTCATATCCTGAACTCAGTGTGCAATGTATGAGTAGTCGGCTAGCAGGTGAAAAAGCACTGGCTGGGCAGCTGGGTATCAGCACCATGGGTGTGTACTCATTCTGCTTTGAGAAAGAAATGTGAGGTAGGACAAGAGTCCGGACAATCTCTTTCAGATAGATCAGTACCATTTGTTGAATATGGGAAACAAAACCTTCTACAATAGCCTGAAATAATATAAAATAACTTTGGGGGGAACTCTAGCCAAGTAAATGAAAGAATTGTGTGATAGAGGGTTAATATTCAAAATATATAAAGAACTCAAAACAAGCAACCCAATTAAAATATGGGGTAGAGATCTAATCAAAGATTTTTTTTTTTTTTGGTAACAGCTCTAACTGCCCTGAAACTAGCTCTGTAGTAGACCAGGCTGACGTCAAACTCAAAGAGGTCCACCTATATCTGCCTCCTGAGGGCTGAGATTAAAGGTGTATACCACCACTGCCCGGCCATCAAAGACTTTTTAATAGAGGAAACTCAAATGACCAGGGATGACTTAAAGAAATCAGGGACATGCAAATCAAAACTACACTGAGATTTCATCTTACACCTCTCACGATAGCCAAGATCAGAGGAATAGTATGTAAACCTAATACAGTAGAAGTTCTGTAAAGTATATACATATGATAAGGGGATCAAAATAAAATCACCGAATGATGGAAGAGACAGAGTCACATTTTTTTTTTTCACTAAATGAAGCATCCAGTATTGCAATTGGATTACATCTAATTGAGTCATTGACCAAAGGGGCCCCAGGGGAACCTCCAAACATCCCAGGTTGTTGCCAAGACTATATAGGTTGTTCTCTATAAACTGGTGGCAAGGCAACTCAGTGAACTTAAAGAAACTGACTGATGTCTACATAGAACCCTCACCCCTATGTCCTAGTGCCTTTGGTACAGGAAGGTACTCTGTGTGCTATCAAAAAAAGAAAGAAAGAAAGAAAGAAAGAAAGAAAGAAAGAAAGAAAGAAAGGTAAATACCAACCTATCCACAACCCTTTGAGCTACAATGATGCCCTGCCTGCAAGACATGCTAGGAAAATGGTGGCACATAGCTGTAGGGATAATCCATGTCTGATTTGACTTAAAGCCTATTCCATGTGATGGAAATTAGACCAGCACTGTTTGGGTGACCCAATGCCTGAGACTAGATAGCCCAGGATCTAGGACAAAACCAAATACTATTATTCTGAAAAACAAAAACAAAAAAATCCCAAAAACACAGAGAGAGAGGGTGGGGGAAAGGTGTGGGACAATTGTCTGTATTCTGTCAATTATAATTTAAATAAACGCTGATTAGTAGCCAGGCAGGAAGTATAGGCAGAACAACCAGGCAAGAAGTATAGGCAGGGCGAAAAGAACAGGAGAATTCTGGGAAGAGGATTCTGCTTTTTGCAGTCTTGACCCAGCCACAGACGAAGCAAGATGTGACTGCCCCGCTGAATAAGGTACCAAGTCACGTGGCTAACACAGATAAGAATAATGGGCTAATATAAGTTGTAATAGTTAATAAGGAGCCTGAGCTAATGTGCCAATCAGTTTATAATTAATGTAGACCTCTGTGTGATTTCTTTGGGACTTAACGATTGTGGGAACCGGGCAGGACAGAAACCTCAGACAACCAGAGAAAGAGAGAGAGAGAGAGAGAGAGAGAGAGAGAGAGAGAGAGAGAGAATCCTAGTGGCATTCTGCTATGCTCATTGATTGGTGACGTGTTCAGCCATCATTAGAGAAGCTTCCTCCTACAGAAGATGGGAACAAATACAGAGACCCTCAGCCATTCTACAGAGAATGAGAGATCTCAAACACTTAGTCCTATATGGGATCTTTTCCCACAGGGCTCAGGAAACTTTGCTGAAAAGGAGATGCAAAGAGTGTAAGAGCCAGAGGAGATTAAGGACACCATGATCACAAGGCTCTCTAAACAGGATTGATGCTCATTTGAACTCACAGAGACTGAGGAGTGTGCACAGGGGCTGCAGAGGTCTACACGAGAGAGCGGCCTAGAATGAGAGGAGAAGTAGACACATGGCCTCACGACTAAGTTGCCTTTCCCAGATATTCCTTTGCAGTGATGAGAGAAGTGACTACTACATCTTCTGTTTCCAGAAGATTTGGATTCTAGTATTTCCTAAATTTCCCTGGGGTAAGTCTTGATCCTCAGCTTGGTGATAGTTGGGGGTGGAAGGAGGTGTGTCTTACTGTTGAGGTTATGGGGAGAGAAATGTTCTGGAAGGTAGTTGTGGGACAAAGCCCTTCCTCTTCTCTCCCACTTTCTGACCGTTAAGTGAACTATTATGGTCTGCCATAATATCGTATTGTACTAACTTACCCCCAGCCCAAAACAACAATTGATCATGGGCTGGAACTTCCAAAAGTGGCACACAAGACAGATCTTCTATCTTTGTAAGTTGATTGTCTCAGTATTTGTCATAATGACAGGAAACTAACACACATTTCCAGTAACTTCCTCTTTAATAATGCTTTATAAATGCTTATTCAATTGCTTGTATTTCAACTAGATTTTAAGTCATGTAGAGACTAAAGTAGATTATATTTTTTAAAAACATAATGTGTCTATTTTATCACAGCAGATGGAATAGAAGAGTTAAGGGGTGAGCATATTTGTTGATTAAGGGATGAGTATATTTGTTGATTGGATACATGAGTTTTATTCTTCCCTAAAATGTCAAAGCAACTATGAATAGAACTTTTAAATATGAAAAATTTTCTGGTTAACACTAGCAAAGATAACTAAAACATCATAAAAATAAGTAAAAAATTGTTTAAAACAGCACTAATAGTTACAATTAATATGGAATTATACTAGTTATATCAGACAATTCTGTTACAATTTTTGTTAAAAGAACAATTTCATGTAGTATTTTAAAACGAAATAATGTTAAAAAGAAGCTATTTGGCAAAATCATCTGTTGTCTTTGAGGCACACTCCAAGAGAGGGAATCTATGTCTTCTACTGGGAATCTACTGTAAATGTGGGAAAAAACAAAAACCCAAACCACAAAATAAAAAAACAAAAACAAAAACAAACAGCCAAAAAACCCACATACCAGGGAGAGCATAGGTACCAGAGGTGAACTGAATACTGTGGTTTATAAAATCAACAATATCAAACTGCCTTCTAAATATTTATATTTATACCCATAGATGCATGCCATAGACACAAACCATTCTTAGCCTTAATCAGAGAAGTCTCTAAACGCAGAGTCATGGCTGCTCAAGGTGCTGAGAGTAAGTGATTAAACAAGACATTTAGTTTCCTAAATGTCTAAGACTCAGAAAACACCAAGGAAGAGGGGCCAGGAGGAATGTAAGAGCCAGAAGATAGGGAATGTTTCCTCTTGGGCAAGACACAGCCATTGCAGTCACAACTCACAGCAGCTATGGATGCCGGCACTGGTCCCATCAACATTCAGGCACAGACGGAGAACGGACTCAGGGATCCCTACCCTACACTGCTGGACTATTCGCTACTGAGAGAGTCAGGGAGGGGGAGCCATTGCCTTCAGTTGTGTACCCACTGATAGCCTCACTGGTATTTGGCTTTCACCACAAGGAATCTTCATACACTGTCCATGAAGATTATGCGAACAAATGTATGAAGATTTGTTATATGAAGTATGAATTATTTGTAATAATTCCTTGCCAAGTTATTTATCCTATGCTATACTTCAATTAAAATACTAAACATTTGAGAAGCAAGAAGACGTGACAAAATATTTCTATAAAAACTAATGCTTTTAAGGTTGAACTAATCAAAACAGCATTTTTTTAAAAAAGCATGCTGATATGAAAAATATGTTTTAAAGAGTTTGGAAATGATAAACACAAAGTTAGAGATAAGCTATCTCTGGCATGGAGGAAGATGTGTAGCTGGTGTTCTTGTGTTCTGCTGTTAAATCATTAACACATGCCAAGCAAGCTTATACTGAAAGATATGCCAATTCCAGGAATTATGATTGACTAAGAATTTCAATGAATCCAATTTAATGTACCCAGGTCTCTTATGAAAAAGCAATGAATGAGAGTGGATAGTGGAAAACTTAAGTAGAAGAATTGTGTGGGTTTGTAGGGGGGTAGTTAGGGACATTTTTTAAGGAATTGAGTTGGTGTCTTGTACTAGTGACATGGCTCAGCAGGTAAAGCAGCTTTGTCACCGAGGTTTATTATCTGAGTCCAATCTCTGGTTCCATGTGGTTGAAGGAGAGAAAGGTCTCCAGCAAAGCCACGGCGGCTTGCACTGCATGTTCACATGCATTAAATGAATAAATGAATGAATACTTAGATAAACAGTTTTTAAAAAGCTTGTTTCTTCATAGTAAAGTATAGTATAAAAATGAAAATAAAAATGCTCACAGAAGCAATAGGAAATTCAGAAATTGGTGTATGTTATCATAAGTGACATAGCAAAAATCATTTAGAGTGGCAAATTTCTTCCCTGGTTTTCTAGGAATTTTATTATTTTCATTTTTATTAACCTAATCTTTCACTAAAATATTATTTTGAGGGTGCCTGTACTCTGTTCTCGGGGCAAAAGTTTGGAGCATGGGGGTGGGGGCGGGGTGGGGGAAGGTGAGATGGGGAGAGAGAAGGGAGAAGGAGAGGATTGGGGAGAGCTTGGGGGAGTGAGGGGGTCGAAATGGAGGAAGGGCGGATATAGGAGCAGGGAAGAAGATATCTTCATTAAGGGGACCATTTTAGGGTTGGCAAGAGACTTGGCTCTAGAGGGGATCCCAGGTATCCATGGGGATGTCCCCTGCTAGGTCCTTGGACAGCAGAGGAGAAGGTGCCTGAACTGGCCTTGTCCCATAGCCACACTGATGAATATCTTGAATATCAGCATACAACCTTCATCCGGCAATGGATAGAGATAGAGACAGAGACCCACATTGGAGCACTGGACTGAGCTCCCAAAGTCCAGTTGAAGAGCAGAAGGAGGGAGAAGATGAGCAAGGAAGTCAGGACCTCGAGGGGTTGGTCCACCCACTGAGACAGTGTGCCTGATCTAATGGGAGCTCACCAAATCCAGCTGGACTGGGACTGAACGAGCATGAGATCAAACCAGACTCTCTGAATGTGACTGACAATGGGGGCTGACTGAGAAGCCATTAATAATGACACTGGGACTTGTTTTTACAGCATGTTCTGGCTTTTTGGGACCCTAGTCTATTTGGATGCACAATTTCTTAGGCCTGGATGGAGGGGGGTGCTTGGACTTCCCACAGGGCAGGGTACCCTGTCACCTCTTAAGACTGGAGGGAGAGGGAGGAGGGGAGGAAGTGTAAATTTTTGAATGGAAAAATGAAAATATATATAAAAAAAGAAGAAAAAAGATTATTTTGAGACAATTTTTATACTCTTCTTCTCTCCCACAAGCCTACGTACATTTTTTAAACAGACTGTGACCAATTTAGAGGTCTTTTTCATCTGGATTTGTCTTTATTATATATTTATAATTATTTTCTGACCAGGTCTGCTTTTTTAAATGCTAAGTGCTTCTTTAAAACCTAAGCTGTGGCATTGCTAGGGGAAATATGGCACTACCTGCTTGCCCCATCCAGTCCAGCATGGTGGAGCTGTTCGCTGCCTCAGAGAGCCATGTATATTACCTCATCTTTGAGCACACAGAGAGTTGATGTTGTCATTAAGCGCAAGTTGTAGTGCTTTGCTCACTAAACCCATTCAAATGCTTCATAGCCAGACAGACCTCATCAGAGTTCTACTGGAAGCATGGCCCAAAAAACTGCCATTTCAAAATGGCGTGGTTTTTTTTCTGCTACCACTGAATTAGGAAAACCTCTTTTAAAGGAGCCATGCTCCTTTCATGCACCCAAGAAAATGCCACTACCAAACCATGCTTAACTCTTGGGGCCAATTTGTTGGCAGGAAGTCGCTTGTTGGTTCCTGGCAGCTCAGACCTGAAATAATCACACAAACTATATTAATTAAATCATTGCTTGGCCTATTAGCTCTAATATCTTATTGGCTAGCTTTTACATATTAATTTAACCCATTTCTATTAATCTGCTTATCTCCATGTGGTTGTGGCTTACTGGTAAGGTTTGGCATCTATCATTTACATTTAAAGGGGAATATGCTATAGAGATGAATACTATGTATTCGTATGGATCATGGTTTATTAAGGTCAATTTTGTTATATGCATAGGTCTGCTCTTGATTAAGGTATTGTGCATGTGCAGCTCATTTAAAAATGTATAATTAAGAAATACAGGTTAATAGATAGTCATCTATAACAGTCAAACTTGTAGTCATGTTAATTAGTTTTTTTCATATGTACAGATATATATTTTAGATGGATAGATATTCTTCAAATCTTTCAAAGACAAATAAAATATGGCATTTAAAATGTTTTAAGAACGTAGGACTTTTCATAATAATGAGACATATCTGCTTCTGGCAGCACCAAGCTACTTCAAGAGGAAGATGGGCATAGAAGAGACTCCTTATGGAGTTTCCTAGCCATTTGGGCAAGAAACTGTTCTTGCCTGGACTGCTTGATGTTATGGTGTATGAATTGGACATGCAGGAACCACAGAAGAGTGACTTCTGAACTTTCCTAAAGGTGAGATAGTCCTTCAGGGTTCCTGCTTCATGAAAGAATCTGCCAGACATTCTGCAGAGTGCAGAATAAAGTAACTGACATACAGCCAATAGAGGCGAAAGCCTTTCAAATTTCCTGCTTAATGGAAAAGTCTGCCAGATACTATGGTCCTGTAGGCTGAAGATGGGTGCCCCAATGTTAAAAGAGAACATTGGGTGACTGTCCGGGCAGTGAGATGTCTCTGTCCACTCTAAAGTTTTGGAGGTTGCTTACACTGCACTTCATGTTTACTTAGGTAATATTATGTCCTTCTGGAGTCTTTGATAGAATTGAAGAAAGATAGTTATAATTATAAAAGATAGATTAGATATAAAACTTTAGACTCACAAAGATAGAATAGATGAGTTTTTTCCTTAATTTGCCAAATGTAAATGGACTAAATATTGTAACTATAAGTTTTGCTTGATAACTGTTTTGTTATATGTATTTTGCTATGTTAAAGTTAAAATCTTCCTTTTTATTTTGACAGAAAAGAGAAAATGGTGTGGGAAGTCCTTCTGTATATGTGTTGCTTTTATTGGTTAATGAATAAAGCTGCTTTGGCCTATGGCAGGGCAGAATAGAGTAAGATGGGAATTCCAAGCAGATAGAGGAGGAAAGAAGGCAGAGTCAGGGAGATGCCATGTATCTGCTGAAGGAGACAGATGCCCACCAGAACCTTACTGATAAACCATGAGTCTCGTGGTAAATATAAAATAATAGAAATGGGCTAATTTAAAGTGTAGGAGCTAGCAAGAAATATGTTTAAACTATTGGCCAAAACAGTCTTATAACTAATATAGTTTCTGTGTGATTGTTTTGGGTCTGGGAAGCTGGAAAATGAACAAGCAACCTTCATCTATACCTCACCTCATAGATGCCTCTTCCCACCAGCCAGGCTAAGTTCCAAGTGACATTTTCTGATATGCATTCTCTGTGGACTGTTAATAACTGCAATTTTCAATTCTAGGCACAACTCACTTTGTCTCTAACCCATTGATTTCTTCCTGATGTTGAAGGTTACATGGGGAAAGTGTAGAATTTGTGTCAGTGGGTGATTATAATGAACCCCCTGTTTCAGCAGTGATGGCAGACATCACCTTCTGCTTGGTGCTCAATAGCAGTTAGTCACTGCTTTTCAAACTGCAAGACTGGTTCATACATCACTTTATTCCTCAGTTAGCTTCAGCATAGGGAGTTACAGATTTGGAAGATGCTCATTATTATGTCATTATTTAAGTGAGCAAAGGGTTTAGAATCAAAGGCACTGCATCTATTTTCCTCTACAGGAAAGTTAGCATAGAAAAATAATCTTAAAGAAAAAAAGAAATGCCAGGCAAGCCATCAGTCGTGGGAACAGTGAACAATCTTTCAGCTTACACTTGCGTTCATAAAAATGTACCAAGCGTCTCATGCAAAAAAGTCACCAAGCTTATGGACTACACTTCTGAGAGAATCTCAAAGGCATAGAGATAGTTTGTTAACATAAGTAAAACGTTTTATTTAACTCTATTCGAAGTCTTGGATTTGCAGTAAATGAGAAAAATGCCCAACAGCACTGTGATGAGGCCAGCTTTCTGAGACAGCAACATGAGCAATTGGGGTCTATTCTGTTCAGTAAAGTTATTGCTCATTTCTTTAGCACTTTTAGTTTAAGTTAAAAATTCAAATTCTTACATACTAAAATTAAATAAAAATATTCTCTTACTAAATAATCCACTTTCAAAGTTCTTTAAAAATGTGAAATATCTCAGTGAAAAGCAGGGAGTGATAAAGGTAATAAAATAATATGTACTTTCAGTTTTGGAAAAAACCTCTATTTTTAGAAAATTTATTTTATTGTTGTGCTGTTGTGAATGTGTCGTGTGTGTGTGTGTGTGTGTGTGTCTGTGTGTGTGTCTGTGTGCATGCAGATGGCATGCATGTGGAAGTCAGAGAACTTTCAGAAATAAGTTCTTTCTTTCAATGTGTGAAGCAAGGGATCAAACTCAGGCTATCGGGTTTACATGACAAGCACTTCCTCCACTAAGCCCTCTCACCAGCCCCCCAGATTTCTAGTTTTTGATTTGTCATACTATCTGTAGAAACAACGTGTACATCTAACTAAGTATACATTTAAAAAAAGAAAACAGATTTGGTTTTATTTCTTTAGAATTTGATCTGAAATATAAAAAATACCACTGTAAAAAGCAGTGTCTCCTCTACTAGCAGAATGGCAAGATCTACTCAAATTGCTGATATTTGAAAAACAGTGCAAGCAGGGCACTGAGGGGGGGACTTTTCTTTCACACTGTGTCACAGTAACGAGAAGAATCTTGATCACATTTCCTGTAATGTCCCAAGATTGAATGTGACATATTTGGCTTTAGAGACAGGGCAAGCCGAGACATAGAAACCAACATGTTTTCTGGTGCTGAGGAATGGGAGGGCTGGTTTGGACTTTGAGACATGCTTCAGAGAACAGTGTGGGCGGGGAGTTTTTTCTACAAAGGGTTATCCACTTACAACATGCTCAGAATTTTTTTTTTTTTAAACTTAGACAGTCCCTTGATTTTAGTAACACATGGGATTTCACACTTTCTCTGAGCAATTCAAAGTTTCTACTCAGTATCTCTTTGTTCTTTAGTCTGATACATAAACTGAAGCATTTATGGGCACAAATATAAAATAACTCTTAAAAATACAGGAGAAAAGTTCCTTTGGTAATAAACCCTTTCGGTAAAATTTGAAGAATGATATTCCCTGTAGTTCTCATAGTAGGAAAAGACTTCCTAAGTAAATAAACTAGACCCCCTGTTGAGTACCTGTGTTTGTGAACATTTGGGACCATGCATTAAAGCCCTCTATATTAGAAGATGAATAACTAGAGCCTGGAGTTTGACATTAACTAGCTGAGGGCTGGCCAGATGTCTCAGTGGGTAAAGGCACATGCCACACAGGCTTGGTTACCTGAGTTTGATCCCTGGCACCCACATAAATGTGAAAGGAGACAACTGATTGTACTAAGTTGTCCTCTGAGTGCCACACGTGGGCTGTGGCATGCCTGCCCTCTTTTGTAGATAATAAATACAAAAGAAATTAACTAACTGAAATGACTTTTCTTTAGGTAATTTAAAATTGAAGTATAGAAAACTGTATTCACTTTGGTGAGTATTTAGGAAGCAGCACAGAAGACAAGAGTCGTGAAAGAAATAATTGGATAAAAATAATGCATTGTTTCATGTCAGTCCCCAAATCAGGCACAGCCACCCAAAAATGGATCTTAATTTTAGATCCTTTTCATAGCTTGTTGATTTGAAAAACAGATCTAAATCTTGATTCTCTTCTAAACAACCCTTTGAGATATATTTAGTCTAAGTATTGTTAGATAAAAATGTGTCAGTTTATGAGCCCTGTTGTTTTAACTGAGATAATCAGATAGGTAAGCAATCGTTTCATACTTGCTATGTTTTTTTCCTAAAACACCAGACAAAAAATGCTTTTGTTCATAATAGGAACTATTTCTTCACTTGAAATACTTACTTTATAAAAGGTCAGTTGAATCTACTCATAAGTGGAATTTTAAAATGTACTGTCTTATTAACGAGCATGAGTCAACATGGGTTTTTACAAATTCTGTAGTTTGAATTGACTTTTCACAAACTGAAACACACATGGTTATAGATGTACCCCATTCCCCACTTAAAAAACCAAACCCAGAAAATAAAACAGTAGCCCTGTCTAGACATAGTTACTATCTATTTGATGTTTTAATTCCAGGAATATAATCTACCATTCTGTTGGACAACTGCTTTAAGCCAGACACACTGCCAGGAACATTTTTTTAACTTTCTATTTAAGTCTCATAAAGAAAGACAAAGAAGAGAAGGACCGCCACCCTCACATTCTAGGTAGAGAAAAATGAGTTCCCCAAAGGAGGGCGAGTGCTGCTTCGGTGTCACATCTCATATTGAGAGAGTGGCCGAAACAGTTCTGGAATAGACAGAGCTGTCTTTTTCTGAGGCCAGGTTCTGTCTCAGCACTGGCTGTCTGTGTATGGCTGAGATAACTCCAGCTTCAGGTTGGCTGTCTCAGCACTGGCTGTCTGTGTATGGCTAAGATAACTCCAGCTTCAGGTTGGCTGTCTGTCTGTCTGTTTCAGTTTTTACAGGAGAGGGGATTCTTGAAATGCAGAGCTTTCCGCGCTGACCTGAAACAGTCCTGGCGAGCCCACACTGGTTGATCATTTTGCCTGTGTGTGGTTCATTCAGAAGCTTCTGCTCCAACTACACCCTCTGCATTGGTGAGGTTTTGTTCTTACCAGGGAGGCAAAGCGAAGTTCAGCACTTTGTCTGGAGGGTTCTTGCTGTCACTCTCTGGAGATATAGGGCTTTGAACTGGCCATCTACAAATCTATTCTGATGTTCAGCATAACTTTAGAACACTTAAATCAACATTTTTCACATTACAGGATTGGTATCATATTTAAAAGACTATAATGTAAGATTTAGGTACATACTTTGTGTCCACCAGCACCCAGTGCTCTCCAGTTAGGAGATTTCTCTTATTAATATAGCCTGTCACTTTTATGTTTAGTCTTACTTCTATTGCTTAATGAGGCTCTTCACATTCTTTTCACCCTCGCCCCCCAAAACTTTAAAAAGTAGAATTATAAGATTCTTGATAGATATATCTGCCTTTAGGTAATCATGAAAGGTAAGATCATGGGCCATTAATTTCTAGGTAGTTTTGCTCTGAGCAAAAATATTTAATTTCTCTTTAACTGGTTATCTAGAGAAAAAGGACAATAATATTTCTCACATTTCAAAGTTATTGCAGGTATGAACACCTGGCTCAAAGAAAGTTCTAGGAGCCAGATGTGGTGGTACAAACTTCTAATCCCAGCAGTATGGAAGCTAAGTAGGGAATATTACCAATTCAAAGGCAACCTGTGATGTCAAAATAACCATAAGGATGCTGTGGTGACACTCATAGTGTATTGTAGTAGCCAATAGCACTCTAACTTAGCTAAGACCTACTCTATAAGACAAAAACAATGTTGTAGGAAGACCACTTGCCTTTTCTGGCTGCTCGGCAGCTCAGACCCAAAATAACCACACAGAAACTGTATTAATTAAATCACTGCTTAGTCCATTAGCTCTAGCTTCTATTGGCTAACTCTTACATATTAATTTAACCCATATCTGGTAATCTGTGTAGTATCATGAGGCTGTGGCTTACCAGGTAAAGTTCCAGCATCTGTCTCCAGTGGGGCTACATGGCTCTTGCTCTGCCTCCTTTCCCCCAGCATTTAGTTTAGTTTTTCCCACTTATCTCTGCTCTACCCTATCACAGGCCCCAAACACTTCTTTATTAACCAATGGTATTCACAGCATACAGAGGGGAATCCCACATCATGTCACCTTTTCTGCTTAAATAAATAGGAAGGTTTTAACTTTAACATAGTAAAATTGCTTAAAACAGTTATCAAGTAGGAATTACAGTTACAAGATTTCTATCTATTTTATCTTTTATCATAACTAAGGAAATCTATAACTATAAATTCTTCAACTCCATCGAAGACTCCAGAAGCTTAGAATACTACCTAAGTTAACAGGAAGTGCATTATAAACAACTTCTAAAACTCTCGAAATGACAGAGACATTTCACTGCTTGGACAGTCACCCAAAGTTCTTCTGTAATGTTGGGGCATCTATCTTCAGCTTAAAGGCCCATAGTATCTAGCAGACTTTTCAAAAATCAGGAAATTTCAAAGACAATTTTGCCTATATTGGCAGTTTCTCAGTCACTTTCTTCTATGTCCTGCAGAAAGTCTGGCAGACTCTTTCATGATGCAGGAACCCCAAAGGATCATCTCATCTTTAGACAAGTTCAGCAGCCATTTCTCTGTGGGTCTTGCTTGTCCAGTTCATACAGCATACTATCAAGCAGTCCAGTAAGAGCAGTTTCTTTCCCAAATTGTTAACCAATGCCATAAGGAGCCTCTTTGGTGACCATCATTATCTTGAAGTAGCTTGGTGCTGCCAGGAGCAGATATGTCTCACAGTCATGAAAGATCCTAAGTTCTTAAAACATTTTAAATGCCATATTCTGTAGTCTTTTAAAGGTATGAAGAATACCTACCCATCTGAAATACATCTCTGTGCATCTAGAAAAACTAACTAACATAACTACAAGCTTGACTATTATAGATAATTATCTATTAACCTATATTTCTTAATTATACATTACATTTTTAAATGCGCTGCATAAACACAATACCTCAATTAAGAGCAGATATATATATACATATATATATATATATCGCAAAATTGATTTCAAATTTGTTTCAGTAGACCAAGATCCAATGCACAGTATTCATATCTATAGCATATCCCCTTTAAATGTAAATGAACATTTATAAACAATCATTTAGGTATATGAGCATAATTATCTCCAAACTGCTTCCTGCTTTGTGTTGGGTGAAGTATTTTGGGGAGTATTCATGATGAACTTTTGGGGTGTCTTGGTCTATCAAACCACATTAGTCTAAAAGCAATCCACAGGTTCTCATCTTTTGTGGAAACTACAGAAGAACTTCTTTTTCAAAAGCAACTTATCCTTACCCTCAAATTTTGAAGTCAAGAAATCTTTAAAATGTCTATGCTGATTTAGCTTAGCAGCCCATAGGTCTCTCTTTTCTTAGGTCTTTCACAGATAAAAAATTCAAAGAAAACACAATAATATACACAATCCAGACTCTCTGTGTATATACCATCTTTACGTGGCTTATTTGTTTTTATTCTATTACCTTTCCTATATGTTTATTCTGTCTCTTTAAAGACTTTGTTTTGTTTTTTAAAAACCATCATTTTCTTCTTTTTATAACTCTCTGTATTCTTTTTCTTCTCTCTCCCAAGCCTACATACATTTGTCAAACACTGTGACTCATTTTAGAGTTCTTTTATGTCTGAATTTATCCTATTGTGTATCTATAATTCTTTTCTGTCCAAGAGTGTTTCTTAAATGTTAAGCTCTTCTAAGGCTGCTTTGCCTTTTGGTTCTACCCAGTCCAACATGGTGGGACAGAGGTTTGTTTAGTGCAAGCTATGGTCACAGCCCCATTATCAGGTCCACAGCCAGTCTATGTTGCCATTAAGCAAGTTAGAGCACTCTGCTCACAAACCCCATTTAAATGCTGGGCCTTCTGAAAGAGCCAGAGTTCACACTGGCAGCAAGGTCCAGAAAGCCAATTTCAAAACCAGTGGCTTTTTTCCCCTGCTACTGCTTAATCAGGAAAACCTCTCTTAAGGGAGCTGCTGCACGCTGCTAGCCCCCCCCCCGCCACAGCTAAACTTTGTTTTTATGTATCTAGAATTTTTTTCCAAGCTTTCTCAGGTTTTATGTGGATTTTAGTTGGCCACATTGGTGCCAATTTGTTGTAGGAAGGCCACTTGCTTGTTCCAGCAGCTCAGCAGCTCAGACCTGAAATAACCACACAGAAACTGTTTTAATTAAATCACTGCTTAGCCCATTAGCTCTAGTTTCTTATTGGCTAACTCTTACATATTAATTTAATCCATATCTGCTAATCTGTGTATCACCGTGAGGTTGTGGCTTACCAGTTAAAGTTCCAGCGTCTGTCTCCAGTGGGGCTACATGGCTTCTCTCTCACTCCACCTCCTTTCTCCTAGCATCCAGTTTAGTTTTTCCTACTTATCTCTGCTCTACCCTATCACAGGTCCCAAACAGCTTCTTTATTAACCAATGGTATTCATGGCATACAGAGGGGAATTCCACATCAAAACAATGCCTCATATTGGAATCCTAGTCACCTTCACTACCAGAGTAAGTGAAGTCATAGATCTTCAAGGAGTATGACAAACACAACTTTACTAAATTAGGTCAATTCCTAACTACATTCTGAATGTTTGTCCTCATACTCACAGATAAATGTTCTCTCCCCTCAGCAAGAAAACTTCTCTTTGCAATAGGTGGAGATCATTACAGAAAACCACAACCAATCAAAATACAAAGTTATGGAGCCTAGACCTAATGGATCCATATACAGTATAACTCCTGCACACATGGCTCAGGGATCATTGCAGAACATGGGGTGGAAAGATTGTTAAGAGCCAGAGAAACAGGAACATGTTGTGAGAGGAATTTTTGGGAATATTAGAAGCTACACTGATGTGGGATTCCGCTCTGCATGCTATGAATATGTTTTATTGCCTTTGATTATTAAAACATCTACTTTCAGCCAGTGGCTTAAAAGAATATAGTCAGGCTGGAAAACATATATATAGAGAGAGTAGGCAGAGTCAGTGAGAAGCCATGTAATTAATTGCCCATAGGAGACATATGCACTAGAACCTTGTTGGTAAGCAACAGCCATGTGGAGATACACAGATTAATAGAAATGGGTTAGTTTAGGATATAAGAGCTAGCTAGAAAATACAGTTAATATTGACCTAGCAGTATTGTAATTAAGACAAATTTCTGTGTGATTATTTCAGGAGTCTGAGTGGTTGAGAAATGAACAAACAGCCTCCAACTACAAATTGGCATGCCAACATGTGCTAGCTAAATCCATTTAAAAACCTGAGAGAGTTTGGAGAGGAATTTTAGACACAAGAAAGCAAAGTTTAGCCACATTTTTTTTTGGATGGGTTCTTTTTGCTGGTGGCATGCAGCAGCTCCTTTAGGAGAGGTCTTCCTGATTCATCAGTAGCAAAAAAACAAGCAAGCAAGCAAACAAACAAAAAAACCCATGCAGTTTCAAAATGGCAGCTTCCTGGTCTGTGCAGACAGCATGAACTCTGGCTCTTGCAGGAGGCTGAACATTTAAATGGGATTTGTGAGCAGCCTGTTACAAGACCACTGTATACCTGGAACTGGGGTGAACGTGCCTCCGCCATGTTGGACTGGGTGGAGCCAAAAGGCAAAGCAGCCTTAGTCCTAGTCGTGCTGCTTAGCATTTTCAGAAGTTGCCCTTTTCAGAAAAGTATTACAAATACACAATAAAGGCAAATTCAGCTGAAAAAGACCTCTCGATGGGTCACAGTGTATTTAAAAATGTAAGTAGACTAGGGAGAGAGATGAAAAAGAGTATAGAAAGTTATAATAAGAAGTAAATGGTTTTTTTTTAAAAAAAATAAAAGAAAGTCTTTAAAGAGACAGAGTAGACTTGTAGAAAAAGTAATAGAGTATGAAAAATAAGCCATGTAAAGATGGAAAATAAACATAGAGTCTGGATTATCTATGTTATTGGGTTTTCTTTGAATTTTTTGACTGTAAATGAGTAAAGTGCAGAGAGAAATTCACACAAAAAATGACTGATGAAGCTACCTAAAAATGGTGAGACAGTCCTTTGGGGGTACCCGCTTCATGAAAGAGTCTGCTAGATATTCTGCAAGACACAGAAGAAAGTGACTGACAAACTGCCAATATAGGTGGAACTGTCTTTGAAATTTCCTTCTTCAAGGAAAAGTCTGCCCAATTCTGTGGGCCACCAGGCTGAAGATGGGTGCCCACAACATTATAGAAGAACTTTGGGTAACTGTCCAGGCAGCAAGATGTCTCTGTCATTTCTCAAGTTTTGGAATTTGCTTACAATGCACTTCCTGTTTACTTAGGTAATATTATATCCTTCTGTTGTCTTTTGTGGAGTTGAAGAATAGATAGTTATAATTATAGCTTTCCTTAGTTGTGATAAAAGATAAAGTATATATAAATATTGTAAGTGTAATTCTTGTTTGATACCTGTTTTGTTTTATGCAATTTTACTATGCTTAAGTTAAAACCTTCCTTTTTATTTAGACAGAAAAGGGAAGGTAACATGGGATTCCCCTCTGCATGCTGTGAATATGTTTATTACCATTGTTTAGTAAAGAATCTGCTTTCAGCCAATGGCTTAACAGAGTTTATCTAGGCTGCAAAAGATATAAATAGAGAGAAGACAGAGTCAATGAGAAACCTTGTAGCCAACCACAGGAGACAGACACACTGGAACCTTGCCGGTAAGCCACAGCCACATGGTGATACACAGATTAATAGAAATGGGCTGGTTTAGTATATAAGAACTAGCTAGAAAGTGTTTCAGCGATTGGCCAAGCAGTGATTTAAATAATATAGTTTCTGTGTGATTATTTCAACTCAGGGCAGTTGGAAAATGAACTAGTGACCTCTGCCAGCACTACACTCATGAAATCTCACCAACATGGCTGCCTAAACATGATCTGAACAAGGACAACAGCAGTAGACATGCTAATGTAGATGGGGAAAACTCATAAGGGCACAGCCCTACACAAAGAGCTAAGGAATGCTGGGAGCAGGAGAAATAGTTTTTCTCGGGAAGAGCACACAAATTGGTTATCTAATACCAAATGGTTAGTGCTAAAATATACATACGAGTAACATTATACAGACTAAACAGGTTTTATTTAAATATTTAGGAAGATTATATATATCATAACAACAATTATACATATCATTATAACATGATATACAACATATACATATACATATCAACATATACATATACTTAACAACATATACATATCAACAATTATGAAAAAAGAGGCCAGGAATTTGAGGGGGGGTAAATAGGAGGGTTTGAAGGAATGAATGAAAGGGAAAGGGTAATGATTTAATTGTTTTATAATTTTAAAAACTAAAATAAAAGTGAAATATAAACAAACAATGATTTGAAAAAAAGGAGGTGCTAGCAATGTCATCTGTTGGCCATTCCTGATCTTGGACAGTGTGGTGCTCTTTTACCTACAGGACACTCAGAGTTGTAACTGATAACATGGCTATGACTCAGGAGTACTGGCAGAAGATGGCATTGCTGTGACTCAGGAATGCTTGCTTTCCACTGAGTGCTGAAGATGTCAAATACTTTTCCTAAGAGGCAGACATTTGTTCATGTCCTGATTTTGACTCACAGGTTTGGTAGTTTTCCATCTCTATGGCTAAGATGCTTGAGGTGAGTGACTTAAAAGAGGAAAGGAATATCTTGGCATATGATTTCAAGGCGATAAATTCCTGGTGCTTAGCCTCTTACTACCATACATCATGGCAGGAAGCTCCTGGCAGAGAGAGGCTTTTGCTTCATGGAAACCAGGCAGCAGAAAGATGGAGAGGAAACAGCTGAGTCCTCATACCTATATCAAGAGCTCCCTCTTATAACCATTGAGCCATCTCTCCAGTTACTTTTTTGTTTGTTTGTTTGTTTTGAGACAAGGTTTCTCTGTAGCTTTGTTGCCTGTGCTGGAACTAGCTCTTGTAGACCAGGCTGGCCTTGAACTCACAGAGATCCACCTGCCTCTGTCTCCTGAGTGCTGGGATTAAAGGCATGCACCACTACTGCCTGGCCAAGGGCTCCCTATACTCCTGCAATGACCTAATTGATTCATATTTAGTGGGTTCCATATCCTTAGAAGTCGCAAGTAGTGCCACAGGTCCATGATTTAGGTCATGATTTTGGGAAAGTCAGGGAGGCAGGAACTTGGAGAAGATGGTCACACTCTCAGTCCAGAGCAGAGAGAAGTTCGAAATATAAATGCTGTGTCCATCTATACATCTATGTAGAATATATATAGTCTAGGACCCAATCACAGGGAAAATGGTACCAACAATATTTAGGCTGGGTCTTCCCACATTAATTAACATAACCTAGATACCCTCCTCCCTACACATACACCCACAGGCCAACCAGATCTAGGCAATCTCTTTTCGAGACTCTCTTGCCAAGTGATTGTAGATTGTGTCAAGTTGACAGCTAAAACTGACTGTCTCATTCACAAAATGTACTTGTCAGCCTTGGTGGATTAGAGAGTTGCTCTCTGCACTCAGAAGGTAAAGGCATTGAACTTGAAGCTGGAATGCCTTTCTAGCTACAGAAAAGGAGGAAAAGTATGGTTTTTTTTTTTTGGTGGTTTGTTTGCTGCTTCTAGAAATTCTTAACAATACAAAATATTGAAAGTAGCTTTGTTCCAAAGAGGCGTCTGCCTGCTGATTTAAAGTCTACTTAGGTCTTCACATTTATATGCCTTTAATCTAGCGGACTTGGATCTTGGAAGTAGCATGAGATTGCAAAGTAATGAGCCATGGTGGTAGCCTGAAAAGATTTACCTATCTCATAAAAGTGCTTCCATTATAATGTGAATTTTGAGTGAGAGAAACTGTCTTTGTAATTTTGCTGTCTATTACTAGCACACTATTTAGGATACAGGCATTTTAAAGAGTGCCTGATTTTTAAATCTCACAGCAGCAGCCTGCCTTGCTCATTGTTTTGTGTCCATGACTCAGAATATGTACTCATATGGTGAAGTGGCTGACCCTTGGTTAAATGCTGAGGTTGATTTCAGAAGGCATGGCATGGCAGGATTTACAGAAAGCATCTGGTTTTCAGTTGCAGTGGAAAAGTGTAAATTTCAAAACAGGACACAGGGGACCAGAGAGACAATGGCTCAGCAGGTGAAAGTGCTTACCAAACAAGCCGGACAACCTGAGGTCCATCCCCAGAGCCCACTTAGTGGAAGGAAAGAACACATTTCTGAAAGTAGTCCCCCTATTTCCACGAGAAAGTTGTGACACTCACACACACCACACACAGAGACACAGATTTGGAGTAGTCTGCATGACTTCTTTTCTCTTTATAAAGTTCTCAAATATAAAAGTATTAATAATTACCAAATTGTATTGAATACCAAATCTTGTAAATAAATTAATAATATTTTTATTTATTTGGGTCCAAAGGTTGTGTTCAAGTTTATAAAATGCATTAAAATGTAAAATACTGACAAATTTTTAAAACTTATGTTGGTTATTTGATAGGATCTTTTTCCCAACATAAAACAATCCTTCATTATTACACGAAAGCATTGCTTGGGTGTATGTGTGTGGTATGTGTTTGTGCACATGTGTGTGCAGCTTGCCTGTATATGAATATGTGTGTATAGGTTGATATTGACTGTCTTCTACCACTTCTTCAACTTGTTTATTTTGGGATAGGTTCTCTCACTGAACCCGAAGCTCACCATTTCACCTAAACTCATGGACCAGAAATCCTTGGGGATCAGTTTGCCTTTACTCCTCAGTGATGGGGTCACAGATGTGCTACTATAGTGTCTGGCTTTTGTGTGGGTGCTGGGGGTTCCAACTCAGGTCCTCATGCTTGCACTGCGAGCATTTTATCCACAGAGCCAGCTTCCTAGTCCCACATAAAGGTGTTTCCATGGCAAACTATTATAATGGGAATATCAATCAATTTTTGCTCAAAATAACAACTTCACCTAATGTTATTAAGGCTTCTGAGCCTCTTAAACTAGTTTCTGGATATCTCCTAGGTCATCACATTAAATGCAATATAGTCATCTTGGGATATGGAGGAATTATGTCAATAATATAGACATTAGTGTATTTGGGGTCAGTGTCACTGGCTTAATTGCCCATCCCTGACTTTAGTGGTGAAGGCACCCCTAAGAGAACATTAAGCAAGTATTCTTCTGAGATGTTTATGAATAATATCATGGTTCAGAGCCGATTCGATGCAAACGTTCACTCTCCTTCCCTGCTTACCTTAAATTCTGTTTTTAAGCATTGCTTTTTGGTGCTTTGTTATCCATTTATTTCACGAGTGAGAGAGAACAAATAACTATGGGAGTAAATTGAGAATTTAGTGCCACTTAAGTCAGGTTTTAATAATTCACATCCTACATGATTTTAGTATACATTGTTAGTGATACACAAATTTGTATCTCTTAACAGGGATTGGTGAAGGCATCCAGTAAGTCCCATATGAGTCATGACTGAAATGTTTCTAGAGTAAAATAGCCATTTTGCAATCATAACGATGTTAGTATTTTTTTCCATCTAACACTGGACTTTTCATACATGTATACAATACACATCATTGTCCTGTCTTATTGGCTTCCCACTCCAACAGACATCTTACTTTTTCCTGTCTGCATGCCTTCTACTTTCTACCCTTATTTTTTTTTACCCCGTGTGAATCCTTTTAGTGACACGTCTATGAAGGGAACATTGTTTGCGCAGCCGCCCATGGAGTGCTCTAAGCTTCACTGGGGGCTCATATATACCAAGCCCTTTTGCAGCCAACTTCTCCTGGGCAGTTTCTACTTTCTAATGTCTATCATTTAGAAGTCTTAGTTCACTGTAACCATACCCATGCTACATTTGGGAGCCATGTCAAACAGCAACATCTCAGGTCTTCACACGCATATCTTTTTCAGGCAGTGATGAGTGCTAGAGATTCTGTGTGTGTGTGTGTGGGAACACATACACAAACACATATAAAGTGATTTCTTAATAAAAAATTCTCTACATATGTGGAAATTATGCAATGAAGTTGTAGTCCTAGTGCTGCTTGAAGCTGGAAGTTCAGTTCACATTCAGGAACAAAATGTAACAACAGAATTTATTCCCTGCACCTGTAAGAGGAATTTGTTTCCCTGGTCCATCAAGGTCCTGTCTGTCATCTTCCCGGGAGCCACCTTAGCAGAAGATTCCTTTTGGATTCTGAAATGTTAGATAAAAATGCGAGGATGAATGTCAGAAAGGTCAATAACCTTGAAGGAAAGTAGGAAGAAAAGTGTTTGATTCTCTGATATGGGATGTCCTTCTGTATATGTGTTGCTTTTATTGGCTAATGAATAAACCTGCTTTGGCCCATGACAGGGCAGAATAGAGCCAGGCTGGAAGAAATACACACACACACACACACACACACACACACACACACACACACACACATTCAGAGAGAGAAAGAGAGAGAGAGAGAGAGAGAGAGAAACAGAGAGAGACACAGAGAGAGAGACAGAGAGAGAGAGAGAAGGCAGTGTCAGAGAAACACCATGTAGCTGCCAAAGGAGGCAGATGTCATGTAGCTGCCTAAGAAGCAAGAGGTAACAAACCACAAACCTCATAGTAAAATACAAAATAATAGAAATGGGTTAGTTTACGATGTAAAAGTTAGCCAGAGATATTCTTGAGTTATTGGACAAAGAGTTCTGCAATTAACATAGTTTCTGTGTGATTATTCAGGTCTGGGTGGCCGGGAAAGGAACGAGCAGTCTCTGCATCTACAAATGGCACAGCAACGAGGGGCAGCACATAAAACCTGAGAGACTTTGGGAAGGAATTCTAAACACAAAAGAACAGCGTTAAGCTCTGCTTCTTGGTAGTTACATTTTTTTTTCTTCCAGCTAGGCTCTGTTTGCTTGCTACAAACAGAGGCACGACTCTTTAAGAAATGGCTTTCTTGTTCTGCTGGCACGAATGGGCCTGACTCTTTGGGAGGTCCAGCTACAGAGCACTTAGGGTTTGTGAGCAGAGTGCTTCAAGTTCCTTAATAGCAACATAGACCTGCTACGTCCCTGGAGCTGGGGTGGTAAGCATGGCTCGCAGAGGTGGTGAATATGCCTCTAACCATGTTGGACTGGGTGGAGCGAGCAGGCAGGGCTACGGAATCTGTCCTAGCCATGCCCACTTATCATTTAAAAAAGAAAAACACTCCTGGTCAGAAAATGATTGCAGATATGCAGACAGATTCAGAAAAAATATAAACCTCTGAATGGGTTACAGTGTGTTTAAAAAAAAAATGTACTTAGGCTTGGGAGAGAGAGGAAAAAGAGTATGAAGAGTTATAGAACAGTGAAAGTAATGTAAAGGGTACACACAGTCATAGATTAAAAGAGTAAAGAAAATAAGCCACATAAAGATAAAATATACACAGAGAGTCTGGATTATTTATATTAGTGGATTTTCTTTGAATATTTTGACTGCAGAGAGACATTTGATTATGGGGGCTGCTAAGTTAAACCAACATAAACGTATCTTGACTTCAAAATTTGAGTCTAAGGCTATGTTACTTTGGAAAAGGGGTTCTGCTTTTTTTCTACAGAAGATGAGAACCTGTGGATTTCTTTCAGACTAATGTGGTTTGATGGAATAAGATCCCTCCCCCCCGCCAAAGGTCTCCGTGAACCCTAAAAATACTTTGCCCAACAAATAGGAAGAAGCAGTTGGGGAAAACTATGCCCAAATTTCCCAAATGATTGTTTATATACTTTTTTTTATTTAAAGGGTGGTTGATTATAGGTGATTAATGGTCACAATCAATTTCTAAAAAAAAAAAAAACCAAAAAAAACCCATGATGAGAGATGAATACTTTGCATTGGTATTGATCTTGGTTTATTGATACACATTTAAGTTTGATTTTGTTTTATAGTTTGTATGTATTTATGTTCTTGTTTAAGATATTGTATTTGTGCCACTCATTTAAAAATGTAATGTGTAAGAAATACAGATTAATAGATAGTCATCTATAATGTATGATATTATATATCTATAAACATATTAATTATGTTTTCTAAATGTATAGGTGTACAGAGATATATTTAGGATGGATAGGTATCCTTTAAATCTTTCAAAGACTTACAGAATATAACATTTAAAATGTTTTAAGAACTTAGACTTTTCTTGACAGTGAGACATGCCTGCCTCTGGCAGCACTAATTACTTCAAAGAGGTTGATGGGCATAGAAGAAACTTATTATGGAATTTGCCTTCAACATGACAAGGCTAGGCATTTGGGCAATAAAGTGTTCTTGTCTGAACTGCTTTATGGTATGCTGTATGAATTGGACATGCAGGACCCACCCACAAAAAAGTAACTGCTGAACATTCTAAAATACAGGACGGTCTTTCAAGGTTCCTGCTTTACAGAAGAAACTGCCAGACATTATGCAGGATACAGAAAAAAGTAACTGACAAACTGACAAGATAGGTGAAATAGCCTTTCAAGTTTCTTGCTTCATGGGAAAGTCTGCCAGATACTATGGACCTTTAGGCTGAAGGTGAATGCCCAAATGTTACAGAAGAATTTTGGATGACTTTCCGGGCAGTGAGATGTCTCTGTCAATTCTAGGGTTTTAGAAGTTGCTTATAATGCACTTCCTGTTTATTTAGGTGGTATTATATCCTTCTGGTATCTTTGAGGAGTTAAGACAGTCATAGTTTTCCTTAGTTATGATAAAAGATAAATTAGATATAAATATTTTATCTGTAATTTTTGCTTGATACCTATTTTGGTATATACGATTTTACTATGTTAAAGTTAAAAACCTTCCTTTTTAATTTAGACAGAAAAAGGTAGATGATGCAGGATGTCCTTCTGTATATGTGTTGCTTTTATTGGCTAATGAGTAAAGCTGCTTTGACCTATGACAGGGCATGGTGTGGGGTTTTCCTCTGTATTCTCTAAATATATTTTATTGCCATTGGTTAGTAAAGAAGCTGCTTTTGGCCAATGCCTTAATAGAATATATACAGGCCATGAAAGATATATAGAGAGTAGGCAGAGTCAGAGTGAAATCATATAGCTTCCAGAAAAAAACGATGTGAGCTGCCAGTCAGAACCTTGCTGATAGATCATGAGCCATGTAGTAAAATATAAAATAATAGGAATGGGTTAATTTAAGATGTAAGATCTTGCTAAGAATATGCTCGAATTTTCCAACCAGTGTTGCAATTAATACAGTTTCTGTGTGAATATTTTGGGTTAGGGCAGCTGGGAATGAAAGAGTCACCTCTGACTACAGAATGGCATGCCAACATGGGGCTGACTACATCCACATAAAACCTGAGAAAGCTTGGAAAGGAATTCTAGACACAAAAGAACAGAGTTAAATATGACTTATTGGTTCCCAGCCCCCCTTTTTTTTGAATGGACTCTGTTTGATGATTGCCATCAGGAGCACCATGGCTTCTTTAAGAATGCTTACTGACTCAGCATAAGAAATGGTGGCTTCCTGGTTCTTGCTGCCAGCATGAACTCTGGCCCTTTCAGAAGGCCGAGGATTTAAATGTGGTCTGTGAACAGTGTGTTACAAATTGCTTAATGGTGACATAAACCCACTACAACCCTGGAGCTGGGGTAGGGTGCATTGTTATGGGAGGCTGCTTGTTCATTTCCCAGCCCCCTGGCAGCTCAGACCTAAAATAATCACACAGAAACTATATTATTTAAAACACTGCCTGGCCCATTAGCTCTAGCTTCTTATTGGCTAACACTTATATCTTAATTTAACCCATCTCCATCAATCTGTACATCACCACAAGGTCGTGGCCTACTAGCAACGTTTTAGCACATCTGTTTCCAGTGGTGGCTCCATGGCTTTTTTCCTGACTCCACCTCCTTTCTCCCAGCATTCAGTTTAGTTTTCCCTGCCTACCTCTATTTCCTGTGCAGGCCCCAAACAGTTTCTTTATTAACCAATGGTATTCATAGCATACAGAGGGGAATCCCACATCAGTGCATGGTTCTCAGAGGCAGTGAACATGCTTCTGCCATGTTGGTCTGGGTTGAGCCAACAAGCAGGACCAGGGAGTTGGTTCTAGCCATGTCCACTTAGTATTAAAAAAAAAAGAAAAGAAAGCACTCCTGGTCAGAAATTAATTACAGATATTCAACAAAGACAAATTCATATAGAAATAAACCTCTGAACAAGTCACAATGTGTTTAAAAGATTAACATAGTCTTGAGAGAGAGAGAGAAAGTATAGAAAAATAAAACAAACTCTTTAAAGAGACAGAGTACAGATGATCATAGAATACAGGAGTAAAGAAAAATAAGCCATGTAAAGATGGAATATACACAGAGAGTCTGGATCATGTGTATTATTGTGATTTCTTTGAAGTTTTTGACTATGAATGAGTTAAGTACAAAGAGACATTTCATTGTATGGGCTGCTAAGCTAAACCAACATATATATTTTAACAGTATTTTGACTTCAAAATTTGGGTCTAAGGATATGTTCCTTTGGAAAAGAGGTTCTACTTTTGTTTCCACAGAGGATGAGAACCTGTGGATTCCTTCCTGACTAATGTGGTTTGATCAAACAAGACCCTTTGAAAATAGCCCACATGGTCCAAAATTCATAACAACTTCAGGACTGCTGGCTGAGATGGATTTATCACATAGGATACTTCAAAAATGATCTGATTAGCAGATCAATCAGTAAAAAGTAGTTTAAAAAACTATGCCCAAATTCCCAAATATTGTTTATAAATGTTTCTTTACATTTAAAGGGGGATATACTATATGAATCTTGGTTTATTGATACAAATTTAAGGTCAATTTTGTTTGTATATATATACACACACTCTTGATTAAGGTATTGTGTTTGTGCAGCTATTTAAAAATGTAATATATAATTAAAAATACAGATTTAATTATTAATAGATAGTCATCTATAATAGTCAAGCTTGTAGTCATGTTAGTTGAGTTTTCTAGATACACAGAGATATATTTCAGATGGATAGATAATCTTCAACACTTTCAAAGACCTACAGAATATAGTATTTAAAGTGTTTTAGAAACTTAGGACTTTTTATGACAATGATACACATCTGCTCCTGGCAGAACCAATGAATTTCAAGAGGATAATTGACATTGAAGAGTCTTTTTATGGAGTTGGTTAACCATTTTTTGCCAGAAACTGCTTTCGCCTGGACTGCTTGATGTTATGCCATTTAAACTGTACCTGAAGGACCTACAGAAAAATGACTGCTGAACTTGCCTAAAGGTGAGATGGTCCTTCGGGGTTCCTTCTTTATGCAAGAGTCTTCCAGATATTCTGCAGGACACAGAAGAAAGTGACTGACAAACTGTCAATATTGGCAGAAATGTCTGTGAGATTTCCTGCTTTGTGGAAAAGTCTCTTGGATACTATGGACCTGTAGGCTGAAGATGGGTGCCCCAATGTTACAGAAGAACTTTGGGTGACTGTCTGGGCAGCGAGATGTCTCTGTTAATTCTAGAGTTTTGAAGGTTGCTTACTGTTAAATGAGGCTGTTTGTTTGTTCCTGGCTAGCCAGGCTACGAAATAATCACTCAGAATCTATATTATTTGCAATACTGTTTGGCCAATAGCTTAAGCGTATTTCAGGTTCTTATATCCATCTCCATTCATCTATGTATCGCCATGTGGCTGTGGCTTATTGGGTAAAGTTCTATCCTCTGTGCCTGTCTCTGGCAGGGCTACAAGGCTTCTTAGTGAATCTGCCTTCTTTCTCTCAGCATTCAGTTTAGTTTTCCCTATTAGCTCTATTCTGCCCTATCATAGGCCAAAACAACTTCTTTATTCATTATCCAATAAAAGCAACACATATACAGAGGGACTTCCTATACCACCTTACAATACACTTCCTATTTACTTAGGTAATATTATATTCTTCTTGAGTCTTTGATGGAATTGAAGAATAGATAGTTATAATTATAGTTTTCTTTAGTTATGATGAAAGATAAAATAGATATAAATATTGTAATTGTAATTCTTGTTTGATACCTATTTTGTTATATGTAATTTTGCTATGTTAAAGTTAAAACCTTCCTTTTTACTTGGACAGATAAGGGGAGGTGATGTGGGATTCTCCTCTGTATCCTGTAAATACATTTTATTGCCATTGATTGACTAAAAATCTGCTTTCAGTCAGTGACTTACCAGAATATAGCCAAACTGGAAAAAATATATAAAAAGAGTCGGCAGAATCAGAGTGAAACCGTGTAACTGCCAGAATAGAAAGACGCAAGCCACCAGCTGGAACTTTGCCTGCAGGCCACAAGCCATGTGGCAAAATATCAAATAATAGTAATTGGTCAATTTAAGATGTCAGAGCTTGGTAGAAACACGCTAGAGTCATTGGCTAAGCAGTATTGTAATTAATACAATTTCTGTGTGAATATTTTGGGTCAGGGCAGCTGGAAATGAACGAACAGCCTCTGCCTATAAGGGGAGAATATAAACAGACCGGAAGAGATATATATATAGAGAGAGTAGGCACAGTCAGAGAAACAGTTTGTGGCTGCTAAAAGAGGCAAAAACCATGTATCTGCCCAAGAAGCAAGAGGTAACAAACCACGAACCTCATGGTAAAATATAAATAGAAATGGGTTAATTTAAGATATAATAGTTAGCCAGAAATGTTCTTGAGTCATTGGCCAAACAGTGTTGTAATTAATATAGTTTCTGTGTGATTATTCAGATTTGGGTGGCTGGGAAACAAATGAGCATTCTCAGTTTACAAATCTCCATCTACAATTCTCTGCCATGTTCCAGGTAAATATGTACAAAGAGGTGTGAAAGCAGGTGTATCATGTGAAGAGAAGTGGGATTAAGATCCAAAAGGAGCATGCGAAACAGGCAATGTTATCTAGATTTTGGCACGGCATCTACAACATTACTTTAGCATCAAGATTAGAAATCAAATTTCTTTAATGTCCCCAGCTCACTTGCATTCATTAGTTATGTGGGTATGATTTTGGCCAGTAGGAAGAGAGCTAAAGTATATTGAGAAGTACATTTCTAAATTAAACTTTGCTAGCAGGATTTTTTTTTAATTTATCATTTTACTTTTGATATGTCTCAACCACAGTTTCCCCTTTCTCCCAACCCCTCTCCCATCTCTCCTGTCTCCCAGATACATTCCTCCTCTGTTTTCTCTTCAGAAAAGAACAGGCTTCCCAGGAATATCCACTGAATAAGGCATAATAAGATAAAATAAAACTAGGCACAGACTCTTATATCAAGGCTTGGTGAGACAATCCAGTAGGAGGAAAATGGTCCCAAGAGCAGATGAAAGAGTCAGAGACACCCCCACTCACACTGTTAGGAGTCCCACAAAAACACCAAGCCAACAGCCATAGCATACATATCTACAGAGGACTTAGTGCAGACCTGTGCAGACTCCATGATTAGTGCTTCAGTCTCTGTGAACTCCTATAAGCCCTGTTTAGTTGATTCTCCTTGGTGCCTCTGGCTCCTATAATTCTTCATCCCCACCTTCCACGGGGTTCCTCAACTTCCAAGGGGGAGGAACTGATGGATATCTCTAATTTAGGATTTCTTCAGGAGGAAGTTTTTGATCATCTCCTCTGCCCTTTTAAAAGAGATTTGTTTGTTTTATTTTGTGTATATGAGTTTTTCGGCACATGTATCTGTGTGCTATAGTGAATGCAGTGCCTGTGATATCCAGACCAGGGCATCAGATGCCTCTTTTTTTAAGTTACAGACAGTTGTGAGCCAACATGTGGTGCCGGACCTGAACCCAGGTCCTCTGCAAGAGCAGCAAGTGCCTTTACCTGCTGAGCCATTTTTCCAGTCCTGATCCTTCTGCTTTTTATTTGTCTGGTATATTTTGGAAGCATGATGATAAAAAGTCACATGCAAAGAATGGCAACATATGGATACAGAAGCAGAAACCTGTCTTCATTATCGATGGGGTATGTGGAGTGAAAAAACCACAGCAAGCAAAACTGATACATCACACAGGGGTCTGGAAGGGGTCAGCCCAAAGGATATTCAGGGTTTTTACAGAGAAATACAGTCAATAGGAGATTTCTAAAATTGTTTATTTTTTTTTTTAAGTTGACCCACAGAATTGCAGAGTTTGGAAAATCCAAAATTTGCCACATTGATGTTCTAGTCCCTACTATGGGGTTAAGTAAAGCTGATGTCTTAATTTGAAGGCTCTCACACAGGGAAATTTTTTCCTGCTTGGGAGTGGGGAAGTTAGTATTTTGTGGAGACCCACCTACATCCTGGACATTGTTTGCTTTGCTCGTTCTGTGATTTGAATGTTAGTTTCATTCAGAAACATCTTCATAGAGCATTCCAAATCATGTTTCACTAAGTATCTCAGTGTCTTTTGGCCTGGGTTGTTTGTTGGTGCCTACATTTAGCTATCATTGAAACCAGCAAGAGACCTCCAGGAACTAGAAATGGTGGGAAATTTAAAGGTGTAAGTAAGGCAATAGTGTTCAATGGAGCTGTCAGGTGCTGGAACTATAGAAGGGAAGTGGCCTTACATGACGTGTGACTTTAAAACAAGGCCACCTCAAGACCTACAGCTAAACAAGTGGGGGTGGTGAGTACCCAGTGAGGTAAGGGACATTGTGGAAAATAAATATGTGATTCCTTTATATCTAAGCCGAAGAGCAGAAGAGCTTGGTGCTGCAGTTAACCTCTGGGGAGAGAGCAGGGATGAGGTTGTAAATGACATGTGACATTGAGATCAATCAAGATTTGCCATTTAAACCACACTTGGCAAATAGCCTCTCCATTAAATTATTTCTGAAAAGCTACTGTAATATAATTGAGTCATTCAATCAAATGCAATCCTATCTGTTACAGAAGGTGATCAATGACTGATTTTTATTGCTGAATCTTAATTCCTTGATGAAATGGACACAATGAATATATAGTTATAAGTTTCTCTCAGTTAAAACACACAGTGCGACTTACCAAGAATACAGTTTACTTTTAACATACACTTATCAAATGGCTTCATCTCATTCTTAATAAACTTTCTCATTGAGACAACACCATCAATATGCATTCTTTTAGAGAATGGAAAAGTATTATCTCTATATTGCTAGAAAAAGTTGAATGAATATTCAAATGGTACTTGTTTTGAGAAAAATCAAAATACCAACTTTGTTCAGAGACCGAGTTTAAAGTTCTAGCTATAGCCACCATCAGGGACTGAAGTATTTCCAACGTTTGAAGGTGAGGTTTGGTCTGCAGTTGGAATAGTTGTGTCTTGCTTTGATGGTGCTTCCTAGAGATGACTGGAGCAAACATCTGGCTCATTTGTTTTGTAGGAATCATTCTATGAGGCAACATCTTGGTGTTTAGGATTCCGGCTGGTTCGGCAAAACCCAGTTTAGCTGAAGAAGGATTAGGCAGCTGCCCTAGTTTACTTGATGCGACCAATGAGGTCAGGATGCTGGCCATTCTGCTTGTGGAAAAGTGACAGTGTTCTTCATGACTCCACCAATTTATCTGGTGGGTGGATAAAAACATCCGGCCAGAGCTCCTTGGAATCAGGGATGACTAAGACTTATCTGGCTCTGCCATGGCTAACATTAGTTAAATGGTCTTCAAACATGTGGGTGGGACAGTAAAGGATGCAAACCAGCCAATGATCTGGATTACAGAGAGAAAATAGCTATACTGATTCAAAGTTGGCAGCCTTGTACATTGTTGTTAACAGAGACTGACTCAGAACAACCCTGGCCATTTCCCAGAGGCCAAGAGGATTTCGCGGAGATGCAAGAATCCTGAGGTGTGTGATAGCCCCCTAAATAAAAACGGATCGGCTCTGTAAATGGATTTATTAACATGCCAAGTTTTTCTGTTTGTTTTGAGACTAGATCTTGCCATGTAGCTCAGGCTGGCCTAAAACCTATTGTGTAACAGATGTTGGCCTCAAGCATGTGGAAATCCTCCTTCCTCACCCTTGACACATGATTTATACACTAAAGAACTTAAGAACACAAGCTTTTTAAACAGATCATTATACAGGCATGAGTCTATGCAGTGTGTGATTTCTTTTAAGGATAGCATAGCCACTGATAGACCCTTAGGCATATATTTACAATGGAAGTGGGCAGGCAGTATTGAGAGAAGAATGTGGAGTTAACCATGAAATTGCAGTGATTTTTTAGTTATTAAAATTTAAAAAGGTTTTATTTATTTACTTGCTTATTTATATGTATATTAGTGTTTTGCTTGCATGCATATCTATACACCATATGTATGCAGTGTATTTGGAGGACAGAAATAGACATTAGATACCTTGGAATTGGAGTTAGAAGGCTGTGAACTGCCTGGTAGGTGTGGGGAACCGAGCCCCAGTGCTCTGGAAGAGCAACCAGTGCTCTTAGCTGTTGAG
This sequence comes from Myodes glareolus, assembly GCF_982192425.1. Lineage (NCBI taxonomy): Eukaryota > Metazoa > Chordata > Mammalia > Rodentia > Cricetidae > Myodes > Myodes glareolus. The sequence continues at coordinate 16,117,182 of NC_142027.1, forward strand.
CCACCATTTCAGCCACAGTATTAAAAATTTCATATAACATTGGAAATTTTTTCCATGTTGTATTTTTCCTTTTTATGTATTTTGAAAATTTGTTTTTAAATTTATAGAATAAATGTCTAGTTTACTTTTTGCAAGGATGTGAAAAGAATGACTTTGTGCTAAATATTAAGAATTTCTGGTAGATATTGCATGTATAGTTCATAGAAGGCCTCTGTATCTATCTCAGTGTTTCACCTCAACATTCAAATGATATGTTGACATACTTGAAAATCACATATTAACTTCTTAAAAATTCTATTTATTTTTTATTCTTCTCTCATATGTTACACCCTGAGAGCAGGTTCCCCTCTCTTCCCTCTCCCAGCCTCTGCCCCCGTCCATCCTTCCTTTATCTCCTTTCATAAAAGAGTAGGCTGCTTAGGGACATCAATGAAACATGGCATAATATGTTGCTATAAGACCAGGCATCACATCAAGGCTGGATGAGGCAGCCAGTAGGAGGAAAAGAGTCCCATAAGTAGGCAAAAGAGTCAACGATCACCTCTGCTCCCGCTTCTACTGTTAGGAATCCCACAGGAATATCAAACTATTCCTCCGTAACATATACACAGAGGGCCTAGGTCAGACCCCTACAGGCTCTCTGATCTTTGAGAGCCTTGTGAGTTTTGGTTAATTGATTCAGTGGGCCATGTTCTCTTGGTGTCCCTGACCCCTGTAGTTCCTCTGATTCTTTCTCCTCCTGCTCTGCAAGACTCCCTAAACTCTGCCTATTTGGCTGTGGGATTCTGCACCTGCTCTCATCAGTTACTGGATGAAGTTTCTCTGGTATCTTTGATGACAGTTATGGTAGGCTCTGTTCCCAGAACACACTGTAGACAAGACAAACTATAGGGTAAAAGTTTTGTAGCTGGGGTTGGTGTCTCAATCCTTCCACTTGAGGCTTTGCCTGGTTCAAGAAGATGACCGGTTCAGGCTCTGTATCCCCCATTACTAGGAGTCTTTGCTAGGGTTACTTTAGTAGATTTCACAGAGTTTCTATTATACTAGGTTTCCACCACACTCCCTCAATCCCACCCCCATTTCCAGTCATTTCTCCCTGTATTTTCTCCCCACCCAACTTGATTCTTCCTGTTCCCAACCTCGCCCCCCCCCCCCCAGTTGACCCATGAAATCTATTCTATTTCCCCCTTTCAGGGAGATTCTTCTGTTCCCACTTAAGCCCAGCTTGTAACTTAGCCTGTCTGGGTCTGTGGATGGTGGCTTGATTATCTTTTACTTTACAGAAAATACCCACTTATAAGTGAGTACATAACATGTTTGTCTTTCTGGGTCTGGGTTACCTCACTCAGGATGGAAAAATCTCATTAACTTTTGTTTGAGAATAGAAGTTAGAGAAAAATATATTCATAATGCCCAATTCACTCTTTAAAAAGTCCGCATTTTTCCGTGATTTGCTAACCTATTGTTCCATAGAACAGAACAACAAACCAGTTGCAGAGTACATGAATAACTGGCTATTTTCTTTTGAAGTTCTGTGAGTTGATGGAATTAGCTGAGTAGCTCTGCCTTGTGTTATTGACTGACAGTGGCCTCTGCAAATGGGAGGCTCATTTTACTGAAACACTCAAGGCAACTCATTTACAAGGTTGGCTGGTGGTGCTGGCTGTCAGGTGGAACTGTCACAATATCTCAGATTTTTTTAAAATCATGTCTTGCAAATAGACTTGGCATAGGCTTCAGTTCAGGGTAAGGTCAATCTTACCCTTAGCCATTGTACAGAAACCTGATTTGATTTTCCCCCACCCAGGTTGAGCTACCCATGTTCTATTCGGTACTTGTCTTCCCAGTAATGAGGAATGTGAGATATTCGGAACTAGGATTTGCAGAGCAGAGAGATGGACGTTGTTGGATGTTGTTGAGGTTTGCATGGCAGTGTTGTGAGTGGAGCCAAGGCTAGCCATGGGTTTCTGCCAGAGTAAATTATGGGGCAGTTCCAACAGGGTTCAGTGCAGAGGTACTAGGTGATGACTCTTATCCAGTGAACTTATTTCTGGGAAGCTAGCCCCTCTGGTACTTAAAGTATTTATTTTTTTTAAAGAACAACTGGTGATAAATGCATAGCCACATATAAAATGTCCATAAGAAACCTTGTCTCTTGGTTTAGCATGCATTTCAAAAAGTTCTTCCTGTATAGAGATTAAAGGGAGGAGAAAGCTCTGTACTGGATGTCTTGAGCTATTTTTTGGTCTAGATTTACTCTGCTCATGTTGGGATGCTTTCTCTGTGTGAGCAATCATTTATTCCTTGGAGGGTCTTAGCCATTGGTTGACACAGGTCTACATCGGATGGTGCACCTTTAAGACCAATCTTCAAGTTTCGACTCATTCGTTGTCATTTTGTAATGATGAGGGCTCATTCTATTCCTTGATTCATAGGTAGAGTGCGTGCTAGGCTTTGGAGAGTGCTCATGGACTGGAGAGATAGCTTGTCTGTTAAAGGCTAGGCTCACAACCAAAAATAGAAGAGAGTGTTCATAAGCACCAGAATATTCCTGAAATATCTGTACCCAGAGGGGAGTACCAAACCCTAAATGATCCATAGTGTAAGGCATACCTAAGAGGCCAGATGTCTTTAGGGGAAGAAAAGGGAAAGGGTTTGTACCTCGGGGTTTAGTCACTACCCTGTGTTTTCCTAAGGACAGAGACTCACTTTTGTCTATCATAATTCGCTCTTTATCAAGTTCTAAAGCCCAAGTGCAGATTAAATGAGACTTCCTGAAGGTGGTGACAGCATATTCCATGGGTTTCTGCTCTACTGACGGTCATATACTATGTATCACTTTATTTCCATGATGCCTATATATGATACAATCAATAAAACCTGGCATGGTTCAACAAAGACTTGTCTCTGATTTTTTACTGAACTTTCTTGTGATCCAAAGGCCATCAGAGTAACACAGGTTTTGCATATTGATTGGGTCTTCAGAATAATCTTAAAAGAAAAAGCTGTAAATGGGAAATATTTACAGCACCAGCAAGAAGGAAGGCAGTTCAATTCCATGTGTACATACTCACATGAATGGGTGTGATCACACACAAAATGCATGCATGCCATGTGGTTGCTCCTGGAATCAATCAGGGGATTTTAGAGGGAGGGCTGAGTGAAGGAATGTTTCCTATGCTTACAGAGCATTGAGAAATAGAAAACTTTTCAACATAGGGAAGCATGGGTTACACACAGCAGTTTCCTGGCTATTCCTTGGAGAAATTAAAACCCAACAGAGGAGTAACAACATATTCTTCTAAGTTGTTCCATTTTTTTTTTGTCTGTCATTTGGACATGAAGAAGCATTTTTGTTTTCAATCGGCAGCTTCTAAATAAGCAGGGAGAGGCCAAGCTGTTGTTATTGAGAATGGTAAAGTTGTTCTGAGAGAAAATACCCACAGTTGGCAAGAAACAGTATCAAAGGGAGTCTTGATCTTTGTGTCTCCTCAGTAGGCTGTAAGGCAGATCTCAGAAGGCTTTGTTAGGAGGCAAGATGTAAGGGGCCTGAGAAAAGTCCAGCCATTGCTGTTGATTGGAGAGAGTCACACTTTTCAGACGGTGTGGAATGAAGCATAGTGTACGTTAATTTGACAAGGATTCTGGAACAGCATCTGGGATGGGGGAGGGTAGGTCTGGGTGTGATATTTTTCAGGGAGCATTTGAGTTACTCGAGGCAAAGTTGCATGCATTTGAGGTCTAGAGGGATGGGATAGAAATATTCCGAAAACTGCCGAGGGAAGGTGAAACAAAGTTTTGACTTCACAGCTTCGCTCGGAGGAAACCTGAAATATTTTATTTCTTCGCTGTGTCTCACAAATGTCTATGAATACTTTCAGTTTGCTCAGAGTTGCAAGCCCTTAATAAATTTTAACTGGTTTAGATACTGAGCTGGGACGTGGAGGTTGTTAATAACATTGTTATTATACAAGTAAGAAAACTGAGTTGGAAGTAAGTATTTGTATAGATAATGTAAGTGGCTGCTGTGGCTTGAGTGTCTCCTCCCCACAAGAATTCATGGAAACTGAATTAATGAATTCATGTGTTGATGATACTTGAGCATGGGACTATTGGGAGATAATTAGGGTTATAGGAATTGTAGGGCCCTTACAATGAGTGGTACTTATGGTTTTTTAAGAAGAGAGAAACTCAAGCTAACAAACCTTTTGTCTCAGTATATGATGTCCCCTGCCCTGCTATGATGTAGCAAGATACTAGCTGGCACATCCTCTTGGACTTCCTAGCGTCAAGAACCATAGCCATTAAAATTGCTCTTCTTTATAAAGTACCAGGTATTTTTCTATAGCAACAGAAAACAGGCTCTGACAGTAACTCTTAGACTAGACAGCAACTCCACCTCTAATCAACAGCCATACTTCTCTACTTGAGGATTTGTTTCAAAATGGTCCCAAATGGCAGCATTCAGAGAAACACAATTGTTCTTATTCTGTATCTTAAATTTTACTTTAGAAAACCTAGCAATAGTGGTTTCGATGTGTCTTCTGGCTGCCTTAGACTATCTGTGCTCATTTCTGCCGTTGCTTAAGTATAACCATCCATGGTATGGTGGATGGCATTTATCCAGGGCTCACTTGTTCATTCCTATGTAGAGCCTCTGACGCCACTCTCTCACTAGTTCCTGACCTATGAGAGGTGAAAAGACTTGTAAGCTATCTTGTGAGGCTTCAGTTTATGAGAGGTGTAGAGTGTGAAGCAGAGTAATCCACAAACTGTAATTCAGTAAGGTTTATGAAAAACAGTGTCTGCTAGGACCTGGGCTAAGTAAGTCCTTTCAAAGATTTGCTCATTCATTCTTGTCCCTTGCTTATGACATAACTGCTATTATTGCCTTTAAAACTGTGAGAATGAACTGAGGATTAAATAAGTCATCAGAAAAGATGAGAAACATTGAAAGCAGAACACCAAGAACCTAGAAATAAGCAAAGCCAAGTTTTGAACCAGTGCACCGACTGTTACATCAGAATTCTAGATGTGCATTCATGGCCATAGAGTGAGGACACAGTTGTCTCATAAGCAAATACCACCTTACACAAAGGAAGAATAATAAAGATTACCTATTGGATATTTTTCAGAATGTTTGCAATTGTAATGCCTTATTTTGTTTTTGTAATTATTTTATTAAACTTTAAAAAATTAAGGCATATGTCTGAGGATGTAGTTCTGTTGGCAGAGGGCTTCCCTTGCATGTACCAACCACTGGGGTCAATCCCTAGCAGCACATAAACAAGACAGGAAGGTACATGTCTCTGATCATAGTTTTTGGAGGTGGAGGCTGGATGATCAGAATGCTCAAGATCGTCCTCAACCACATGGTGAATTTGAGGTCATACTATCTTGTACTGTGTAAGATTTTTCTCTCAAAATAACATAAAATATTTAAAATACTTACAGAGAGTATTTATCTTATGGTGATGAGCACATGGTGTGGGAGAATTGTCTGTATTCTGTCAATCTGTTTATTTTGAATAAATGCTGATTGGCCAGGCAGGAAGTATAGGTGGGTCAACCAGACAGGACGTAGAGGCGGGGCGATGAGAACAGGAGAAGGCTAGGAAGGAGGAAGCTCATTCTTCCCAGTCCTGCCCAGATCACGGAAGAAGCAAGATGTAATCTGCCCGGCTGAGAAAGGTACTGAGCGATGTGGCTAACATAGATAAGAATAATGGGTTAATATATGTAACAAGAGCTAATAAATAGCTCAAGCTAATGGGTCAATCAGTTTAAAATCTTTTGGAGACCTCTGTGTGATTTTCTTTGGGGCTTGCTGGTTGTGGGGAACTAGGCAGCACATAAACCCCAACAAGCCGGCCCTTCATGTTACAGGCAAACTGAGTTTTCACAAGTTGAATGCTTCTATCAATCAGCTTTTAGAACAAATATGGAGAAATCTGGAAGATGCAAGCATTAAGACCTGGTTTCAGATCTTTCAGAACCCCATTGATGGGAGCAGCAACACATGCCTGTAATCCTGGTTCTGGGGCGACATAGGTAGGAGAACTTCTGGGATTTGCTGATCAACCAATCCAGTTGAATAAGTAAACTCCAAGGTCAATGATAGATGCTGTCTCAACAAGTAAGTGGCGAGTAAGAGGAAGACAGCTGATGTTGACCTCTCATGTACACACACACACACACACACACACACACACACACACACACCTGTACACACATGCTTGCATACACACACACAAATGGCAGGTACCCATTTTGCCACTCAAAGACCTGCTGATCTCCAAGGGTGATTGCGAACCTGGCATCTGACTATATCATTTTGCTTTCCCTTGTTTCACAGTTTATAGAAATGGAATCACAGAGTTAATTATTTTTGTGTCAAACTTCTCCCATTAAAGTTATGTTCATATGATTCATTCATATTATTTTATGCAATTAATCTTGGTCATTTTTACTGTGCTTTTACTATAGCACTTTGTGTGAATGTACCATAATCTTCTGGTCCATGTACTGTGGACAGGCATTTGGCTAGCTTTTTCTTTAGGGCACATTTCAGTAGCTCCACCTTACAGCTATGAACTCTGTGAACTATAGCAATGACTGGGCTGGCAAGACATCGCCAGTGGTGCTATAGTGGTGAAAACATCATGAGAGTAAACAACCACTTCTAAAACACATCTTGGTTGAGCAAATATTACTTATTTTTATTAACTTCTATGCAGACAATGCATTATAATGACCAATTAGAAGAAACCTAAAAAGAAGAAGATACTGAGTTTTGTGTGTTAAAAATTAATGTCAGGAGTGAGAAAATATGGTAAAGAAATGAAAGTCAGAACTCAGCTGAAGTAGCCATCATCCCTCTGCTTCATGCCCCTTTGTATAAATCTGTAAAAAAATGCACTCTATAACTCACAAATAACAGAAGGGATGGTGGATAAGAGTAGCTCTTATTAATATTTTTGTGGATGAGAATTTGATGACAGTTCTGAGGTGAGAGACATGTATAGACCATAACATCACAAGGTAAACTGATCATATGCCATGCTAATCTGGGGGGACATGATTGAATTTAAAAGTGTTTAAGGCTCACCCATTCAGTTTACCATAGAGTACAGAGCTGAGTGGAAAACATGCTAAATAATTTGGGAGTAAAGGCAGTTGGTGAGAAGACCACGACTACAGTTGTAGACAGCTCCAGTTCGTGCCCCTTTCCCATGGAAGTAGACCCCACGAACATCAGGTAGATTTATCAAACAGAGTGTATCAGATTATAGCAATTTTAATAGTGAGAACAAATACACAGCCTTATTTGTCAAGTTGACTAGTATATTATATAGAATTTACTCACAAAAGTAACTAAAGTAGAAGAATATGGAAAGGCATGCTATCTTACACAAGGAAAAGACACCGATAGAGCCCTAATTGTGTCAAAACCCAAGTATAAAGGGGAGATGTTTTCTTTAAGTTAAACAGCTCCTTAAGAATTTGTTTTTTATATTTTGGAATTATAATTATAACACTTTTCATTTCTGTTTCCTTCCACCCATACCCACCTTTCATATTCATGGCTTCTTTTTCTTTAATTGCTGTTACATATGTTTATATGTATTTAGGAACATATACATATTCCTATGTATATATGTATATTTATGTATGTATATACTCCTAAATACAGCCTGCCCAGTGCATATAATGTTACTTGTATGTACAAGTATAACCAATTTTCTCATCCTGGGGAAAGTTTTCCTTAGTTGCCTGTAGTTCTTTGTGTAGGGCTGAGGCCTCGTGAGATTTCCTCTATCCTTGTTAGGATATCTATTGGTGTCATCTTGTTCACCTCGTGTTTAGACAGTCATGTTGATGAGACTTTATGTGTGTAGCTTCTGACAGTCCTAGGAAACACATCTCACAGCAAATTCCCCTTTTTTCTGGCCCTTACAATCTTCCCGCTGCCTCTCCTGCAATGATCCCTGAGCCACGAGTGCAGGAGTTGTGTTGTAAATCCATCTGTTGGGACAGGACTTCACAGCTCTATAGTTGACTCAGTTGCAGTTTTGTGTAATGATCTCCATCTGCTGAAAGGAATGTCTTCCTACCGAAGGGCGAAAACTACCCTTATCTGTGGTTACAAGCCAAATACTTAGAATACAACTAGAACTTATGCTGGTTAAGTAAAGTGGAATTGTAGGTACTCTTCCAAGAATCATGACTTAACTAATCCTATGTAGTTGGCTAGGTTTCCAGTAACAGGCATGTTTTTCCTCTTGTTGTGCTGTTCTGAAGTCTAATTAGAGACTTTTTTTGTTTATTTCCAAGGTGTTTAAGCCGCTACCACATCCTTACAGTCATCCTTAATGTTGTTCATTGTTGTAATTCACAGGCATCATAGTTGGGTAAGACTGTTGGATGCTTGTCTCCTTTGGAAGCTTGCATGATACCTTCTGGTACCATGAAAGCTACTGCTTTCAGATCAGATCCAACTAGGAATCTCTGGACCTTTTGTCTGAAGTGCATGATGTCTTCAGCAATAGGAACTTAAATTTCATCTTGTTCTACTTCACAGATCCTTATTTAACCATGTTCACTGCTGCTCTGTTCAACAGCAGATATAAAATGGAAATGAAAATTTCAGGTAAATGGATGCAACCAGAAAAGATTATATTGAGTACTCCAGACCCAGATCCAGAAAGACAACCATAGTGTGTTCTCTCTAATCTGAGGCCCCTTGCTCCAAATCTTGAGCTGTGAGCATGTATGTAATGTGGAGTCACTGCAGAAACCAGGAAAGTCAAAAGGGACCATTGCAAGGAGAGGGTAGGAGCAATGAAGTGACCTGAGGGGAGAAGTTGGAAAAATGGGCTGGGTTTTAATTTGGAAATGGGGAAGGAGATAAATACAGAAGAAAGAGCAAGGAGGATAAAATAACAGCTAGAATTTCTGAAGAAATCTTAAGCAATTATACTACTATCTACCTAAAATACCTATAGCACATGTAAGTGAATGTATGAATATACATATATAGTTGGAATCAAATTTCCCTATTTGGGCTTGCAGTGCTTTCCCTCCCCCAAAACATTGCCATTAGCATATATTTACTGTCAATAGAAAAATATTTCCACACACACATACAACGAACATTATCATAACCATCCACCCATTTTTCACTCTGTTTGCCTCTAGCTCCCAGCCACCACTTTCAAAAAACCCCAGTAATCTCTCTTCTATTTTCAGGATGACTCTTTTGCTGTTGTCATTTCCACATACGGGAGGGGACATATTATCCTTGTCTGTCTGCGCCTGTCTTATTCTAGCTAACTTGATATCTCCTAATTCGATACGAGTGAATTACACGTGTGCGTTGCATGTTCTCACGGCACTCATCTGATGGCAGGCGCCGCTCTGACTTCATATGTCAGCTGCCCTGAGTAGCTGTATGGGAACAGTACTTTGCCTCGTGAATGCTGACTTTGTTTCCGTATGTTTGAGAAGTCAGAAAAGCCAGTTAAGGCTTAGGAGAAATGTAGTCTTTAAAGAAACTAGAAATTTGTCTAACCTCATTTCATAGAGATATGCAGAGGCTAAGTCAAGCTTTTGAGTATCATAAAAAATGAGAGGAATAAAAATGCATCATGAGGAATGCATGCTACTTTTTAATTTATTTTTTAATTTATTTATTTATTAAAAATTTCCACCTCCTCCCCACCTCCGTTTCCTTCCCACTCTTCCCACACCCCTCCCCTCCCTCTCCAGTCCTAAGAACAGTCAGGGTTCCCTGCCCCGTGGGAAGTCCAAGGTCCTCCCCCCTCCATCCAGGTCTAGGAAGGTGAGCATCTAAACAAACCAGGCTACCACAAAGCCAGTCCACAATGCATGCTACTTTATAGGAGCTTATGTGGCAGAGTGCTTGCCTAGATTAGATCCTGGATTTGAGCCCACCACAAGCACCAAACCTCTGTACATTACCTAGGCACAGGTATTTTTTTTTTATAGGAACAGAAGTCAAACTATGATTACATGCATACAAAAATCTCATTTAAAATACTGAAGTAATTGACAATTTTATGATTGTTCATTTCTTTAAAATACAGACTTAGAGAAAAAAGTATCAAAAAATGAAAATAAAGATAAACACAGGAGGAAAATGTGGTTGTCCTGTTCTGGGTGAGCTATAGGACATTGTAAACTAGAATTCTGGTTTAAGAATACATAGGAATTGCTTATATATCTCAATCTATACCACTGTGTCTAATCTAGACATTTCCTGGCTTGGACTAGCTGTGGAAATCTGGACTTAGTTTATTTTAAATATATATTTTTTCCAGTAAGCTTTTCTAGATTTCAGCTATTTCTCTAAAACATGCCCCTTGGCTGAACTGTGAAATAGAGGGAAAAAAATCACTGAGACTCATAGTATTTTGGCATGGGACATTGATCCATTAATGAATATTAAGGAATTGTGAAATTGTGTCTTAAGACTCTGTCCTCAAATATGTGGGAAAGCTCTCGTTCAGCTTACAAAGACTTGTTCTGCTCCTGACTCTTTAGCAGGAAAGGTATGTTCTGAATGTATCTGGCACATATGTGCATTCATGACACATAACTGGATTCTTTGAGGTCTTTGGTGGGTAAAAGAGAGAAATGATTAAAGCATCCCTGGGGAAATAAGACAAACTCTTTGAGTCAGAAAATTACCCCCAACTAGAGTGTGTTCAAAGGGACTTTTTGTCTGCATGGTGAATAAAACCATGTATTTTTTTTTCATGCAAAGTACATAGCCTGTTGCAATGTAGAATGTAGCAACCAATCTCCACCACTAGACATTGGGAAGCATTCTCGCCCCTTTCTTAGAACTTTCACTGTTCCCTTTTCCTCTGAATGCTGTTGTTGTGAATGTTTGTGTCAAAAATGCTTTATGTGCCTTAGGACAGGTCTTGGTTCATGTTATTCAAAACCTTACTGCTGTGAGGGCTACATCGAAAACAAATTTATGAGTTGACATGACCAACTGACAGGAGTGTTTTTGATTGTTTAATGTTGCCTGACTGAGTTCCACAGTGATTTCTGTCTAAATGGTTTTAAACTTTAGTTGTATTTTGCGTGAAGACTGCTCATTTGAAACCAACCAAGAAAAGTAAACCTTCTTCTTCTTCTTTTTTTAACCCTGAAGACAACAGATAACATAGTGATACAAATTATGTTTCAGACAATTGTATTTTTTTCTTTAAATGGGCATTTTCCCAGTCAACAGCATTGTAAAGTTGTGCATGTCAATCACACAATATTCTCAAGCCACAATGACATGCATTTGAGTCAGGTTGAAAACGAAGTGTTTTTGTGCAGAGAAGTGGCTGTGTGTCCTGGACAAACCATTGAGCATTCCTTACTTTTTCCCCTTAAATCACAGTGTCAGAGAAAATATACTGAAGTGATCTTTGAAGTAATATCAATGAATGTGAATGAACATTTAGTAATAGTCAAGGAAATAATGGTTATTTGAAGGAAAATATAAAATATATAGACAGGAGAACTGTGTTGATGTTGGTTTAAGTCAGTAAAATAATAAATATGAGAAAATAATGATAAACCTTCACAATTGTTTTTTAAGGCTAAAATTTTGTCTTATTATTGTTGCTCAAAAGAAAAAGGCTTCCTTCTTATATGAAACAGAACAAAATAACTCTTCTTTTTATCCTCTCTCCCTGCTTTTCTTCCTTCCTTTCCTTTCTCCTTTTCTCTTTTGATTCCAAGTTCTTGAACTTACCTGATTCACTGAGGCTTATTGGTCATACAGCCTTTCTGCTCCTATAGAGCTTGGCTTGGGACCTTGTGGGAGACCATTGTCCACAGACACAAAAGAGGTTGCCCTTGAATTCCATGCCTTTGTAGATTCTCTAGGTTCATACTGTGTTTTTTCTTCCAACCGTTATCGCTGTTAGAACTTTTGTATGTCAGTGGTATAAATATATGACTCAAATATTTTGAAAACTTTTACCTTCATTTTGACATCTTTTCTGTTTTTTTTTTTACTTTCTTTCTTTCTGTTTTTTTTTTTTTATTGAACCAAGGAGAGGAGAAACAGAGTGAGACAATGATACAGTTTATAATTCTTACTTGAAAGAACAAGACACTGGGAACCATGGCTGACTGGAGCTGTTTCTGAAGGGCACACAGGACAGCTAGAGGGCTTTCCTATCCATTTAGTTCCACACCATTGTCACCAGGGTCCACGCTGTTTCCGGCTTCTGTCAGCTCTGTCAAAGTGTTGTGACAAAGAACCCAGAGATGCAAATTACTGAAAACTTGACCTCAAAGAGAAAAGAAGGGACTGAGTAGACAAAAGCCAAGGATGATTCTGCTTCTTTTGTTGTTTGTTTTGACTTTGAGATAAGATCTTGCACTAGTGTCCTGGCTGGTCTAGAACTGTGTAGACCAGGCTAAGCACAAGCTTGTATTGATTCTTTTGCCTCTGTCACTACTTTCTTTAATGCTAGACATTTCAGGCATATACCACCATGTCTGGGCCTATACTTTTCATGTATGTATATTTGTATGTAGGGGCACACATTCATGTGTGTAAATGCAGGTGTAAACATGTAAGGTGCCCATGTGGTCAGAGGCCAACTTTGAGTGTGGATCCTTCCATGCACTTTGTTTGAGATAGGTGATAGGTCTCTCTTTTGACCTCTGCCCAGCAACGTTCACCAGGCTAGCTAGCTCATGAGTTTCAAAACCTTACTGCTATGAGGGCTACATCAAAAACCCCTGTGAATTCTCCTGGAAACTCTAGTCTCCCCATTGGAGCATTTTGATTATGGGCACTTGTTCAGCACCCAGGTTTTTAATACATTTTTTACATTTAAATTCAAGTCTTCTTGCTCAGGCAGAAAACACTTTACACACTGAATCACCTTCCCAGATCCTCATATGTCTTAATATGGAGTCTATTTTTATAAATGAAAAAAATCAACATTCTCTTTTTATTTACCTATTTATTTAAAACGAACATTTACTTAAACTTTATGGATGATTCTTTTAGATTCAAAGATAAGGGAAACTCCTATAGTCTCCAATAAATAAACTCGTAATATACATTTAAAAATGTTCCAGTCTACATTTTGATAAAATGTATAATGAAGGTCAATACACACACACACACACACACACATACACACACACACACACACACATATATATATAATCATAGATACATTTTAAAAAAGAGAATTTGCGTTAAACAATGTAAAATATATACACGAGAAGGTAGTTAGCTTTATTTTAAAATTTAGAGCACAATGAAAAACAGAGAACAGAGGGCACTATGGCAGGAAAAATCTTATAAATTTCCGAAAGTTTTGGAAACCTATAAAACTCACAAGATTTCTCTCCAAGTTGGAAGAGGGGAGACTTTACTCCCAGTGAACTGCCCGTAACTAATGTAAACTGCTCCAAAGATTCAGCTTTTATGAACCATCACCCACGGTGGGGTAAGCTGTTTGGTGATACAACTTCCTTTGAGAGTTTGGTGTTCCTGTAAGCAATCTCTCACCCACTCCTGTAAGTAACCTCAAGAAGCTCATGAGTCACTAAGCTAGACTGAGATGGACTGCTTCTTTGATTTGTCATCAGCGCCCTGTCTAGGGTAAATGGATGCTTGTTCACACCTGCCAGGAAAATTCACACAACATGTAAGTTAAAACAACTTTTGAATGTAAGAAATCAGTTTCTGTGGATTATGATGGGAGTTGGTTTTCCTTGTCATATGAGCACAGAGCACAAAGAATAATGTAGTGTTTTTTACAACAGTGTTGACAGAAATAAATCTATGGGAGTATCAAGGAGAGATGGGATTTGAATTTGGGATGAGTAGATAATTCACAAAAATATCAAAATATATATCCATGAGGTAAAGAAAAATTTCTAATGGTATAGCCGGGGAAAACAATAATCTAGGATGCTACTCAATACTCTTGGATAAGGTGTGTAGTCATTAATTTATTAAAAATATTTATTACCTTCATCTTCCTAATGCTTATCAGGCAATATGCCTGGTTTACAAAAAGTATTATGTGATTAAAGTTTAGATAATAGATAAGGAGTTTGAATAGATAGGATTGGAGAAAGTTGGTTCATGTCTACTGATCTGTGTGTAGATTTCAGTTTTAGACAATCTTGCTTCATGTTTGTTAGTACTTTTGGGTTTTATTTAAAGCATGAGAAGTTATTAAAGCAGAGTGGAGAGCTGAATTGCTGACAGTATAACTTATTAGCTTGTTTACTTATTCACTTTAAAAATAGTTTCCCTGTTCATTACTATTCCTCTCCTGCCACCCTCTTTCATTGCCAGGAGAAAGACACATGACAGAGGGTGTGGGACAAGGTGATTTATCTAGGCTTGGGTGATGAGACAATAGCAGTTCAGAAAATGTTAATCCTGCATACAGAGTTTTCTTTTAACTTTGCTTTGTTTTGTTATTTTTTTATTTTTGCAGTACTGGGTATTGAATCCAACATCTTGTGCTATCCAAGGCAAGTACTCTGTCATTGAGTTACACCCTTGGTTTCTTACTCTCTCTGTTTTGTAGTCTTGCTTCTAATTTTATCATTTCTAGTTTTGCTTTTATTCTGGTGACTTTTGTTTATAAGTGATACATCTAATTTTAGACTGCATTCCAGATAATGTTTAACCAATGTAGTTTACAACAAGACAGATGACAGCACCTAAACCATGCAAGGTCTTATATGACATTATATATATATATATATATATATATATATATATATATATATATATATATATATATATCTCAATGTTTATAAGATATTAGACCTGTGAACTGTGTCTCTGCAAGTGTTCAGTGAATACCATGATTATCCCAGACCAACTGCTTCTAAAGTTTCTTGAATAAAGCAGCATAAATCATATTCTCTGATGAATAATTGTATGAGATTTTGAAAGCATGAACTTGAGAAGAGTTTTCTTACGTGTGGCAAATACATAAGAACATAGTTCATATTCCTTTCATATCTGCTTATTTTTGAGATTATAATTCTACCATATCTCCTTTCCTTTTCTCTTTCTGCTGCCCCATTTATCTCCCATCTCCATTGCTTTCTTTCAACTTTGTTTATTTTTATGGACTAGGTAGGTCTTATCGTATATTCCTGGTTGGTGTAACCAATGCTAGCTTTAAACTGATGGCCGTCCACCTTTCTCAGGTTTCATCCTAAACCTGGGATTATAAACATGCACACCTATTCCAGCTTTGCCTCAACATTTTCATTTTGACTTTACTGTCATAGAAGACCTATTTGTTTGAAGTGGAGCATTGAACCTTTGATGTGTCTGGGTCAATGAGGTCGAAGTCACTCCCTGGCTGAGACTTTCAGGGAAACTTCTAGAAAGTCAGAAAAAAACTGGTTGCCCTTTCCTATTACTTTTCTTTGAATCAAGAGATGACTAGCATTTCCCCTTTTCAACTGCGACATAATAAACATGTACTGCAAGTTACTAAGTATATTAGCTACTTTTTTGAGCTACTGAGATCAAATGCCTGGCAAGAGGTAATCTGAGGCAGGAAAGCTTTATTTTTGGCTCGTAGTTTGAAAGGATATGATCCATAATGGTGGGAAGGGGATGGAACAGGTGTATACATGGCAGCAGGAGCCTACAACTGGGACTCTGTACATTCTTCTATCCTAATAGAATAAGTAGTAGCAATAGAGAAAGAGCCTAGAACTAATGGGCCAGGCAGTGTTTAAATGAATACAGTTTCTGTGTAATTATTTCGGGTTTAAGCTAGCCGGGTGGGATGGAACAAAGGGCCCGTGCTCCTCGGGGTGGGGGGGGGGGGTGGCAGGATGCGTCCTGCTCCTCCTTTTACAACAACCAAGGACCATGTCTGTGTCAGTGACCCTAGTAGCCAGTGTCTGTGTTGATGTCCATGGCTGTGTTACCACAGGAAACCATAGGAACCATGCATGATGAAATCTGCGGGTTGTGCTAAACCCTCCCTGTCGCTGGGTACTGCAGCAGGGGAGTTGGTCTCGGTCCTATGGGAGAGCTGACCCTGTACTTGGGAGAGATGGCCTTGACCCTCACCAAGTGAGTGAGAGAACTGGCCCTGATGGCATGGGCATAACCACAGGATCCTCATGACTTGGGGCAATAGCAGGATATTTTAAAGGTTTTGATTGAGGTTCCAGTGATGATGGTGTGTCAGAGGTCAGAGGCTGGAGGCCTTGAACCAGACCAATGACTCATCGCAGGGAACAATTGTGGGTGGGGATGATGGACACAAGGGTGTACTGCATGACATACTGCAACTCCCACTGCCACTAGAACAAATGAAGAGGTGTTGGAGAGATAGGGAAGAAAGAGGAGAAAGGTGATTTTTTTTAATTTTGGTTTTTTATTAATTTGGGGCAAAGTTTCTTTCAGAGGGGATGCTGCAGATGTGAGGGGCAGACATGGAGAGAATAGGGGGAATGGGCTTAGGGTGCATGATGTGAAATTCCCAAAGAATTCAATAAAGAATTATGTTATAGATGAAATAAATAAAACAAAAAAAAAGACTCAAATATTTCACACCAATCTCCCTAAGTGTTATTCTGTTTTGCTTTTAGTGTTGGATAAACTAAAATAAAATTGAATATCCCTAGAAAGAAATAAACAAACAAACAACAATAATCAAACAACAAGAAGTTACATACCTCAAACATACAATGGCACAAAGTACATATTTTCCATTAAAAATGTGGGAACAGGAGCATAGCAAGGGAAGATAGGCCTTAATCAAAGAGCAACCCAGAAGGACAAATACCAAGCCTTGTAGTATCATGTGGCTTATGGGGTTCTTTGTGGCATTGTCTGGGCTCCAATGGGTGTTAGCAGCTTCCTCTCTCCACTCGGACTTGTGTTCTGCTGCATGTGTGTACTTTGTTTTGGGGTGGCTCTACTCAGTGCCTGAAGCTTTTGCTGGTAAACACCCAATATTTCTGGCATCTTCAATATCTTGGGATCTCCACTGGAATATAAGTTGCCTCTTCCCAGCTGAATGCACAGCCCATGCAGGAGCTTCTTGTAAGGAATCTGTCTCTGCGCCACAGCACCCGACTTCAGTAGCTGTCTCAAACATGAGTAAACACTTACATGACCCCCTTTGTCTTGAACACTTGCACAACTAGTACTGGATCGATGATGCTAAATTCTACCAGCTGGTTCCGAATGAGCTAAAACTCTACTAATCTCCGTGTACCTTTATGGAAAGCTGAGAAAATACTTCCTTAGGTGGCCATTTTCAAGAATCATACCACGAATGCTCTGTGTTTTTTGGGACTTTTCTTTCAAACATATTCTTACTGTTAAATCTTAGAACTTGTAATGGGTGGGGTCTCATGCTAAAGTTACATTTCTTATTGTTAAATGCCAAGTCCACGGTTTTACTTCAATGATAGCACGCTGCCGATTTCTGCCTGCAACTTTGGTGTGTTCATGCTCCTTTCCTCACCAAGCTGCCCGATTTTCATTTTTGTTTACATTTCAGGCTCTTTTTCACCTTAAATCTGGACGAATGTAGTGAGCAATAACAGTACTACTGTCTGGATGTTAGACTTTGTCCTCAAATTTCTTCGGCTACATAAATTTACCAATTATTTTTAAATGTATTTGCTCAGCTTTTCATGACACAGGCAGAATGTTGCTAGGTTTTTTTTTTATTTTGATAGAATTTAAAGTAAATGACCTGTAGTAAACTTCCTCCAAAAGACTTTTCCATCTGAAATCTAGTGAGCAGAATCTTTATTGTCCATATTTCTATCAGTATTCTGGCTTTCCTCAATCCCATGAGAGCATCTTACTAAGCTTTACTTCATAGTAACATGCATTTCCTAGCCCAGAGCTCCAGACCCTTGATGTCCTTGATGTCCTTGATGTGAGGACATGGTCAGGGTCCTCACATCAGCACCAAGGACTTCTCATCACCAATTTTCTATCTGTCTGCTGCTTATTTTTTTTTCACACAATTGTTACAGAATACCTGATCAGAAACAACCTGAGGGGAGAACACTTTATTTTGACTCGTGAGTTTAGAAAGTCTATTCTATTGTTGTGGGGAAGACATGGTGGCAAGTAACTCCACAGTGGCAGGAGCACATAGCTGGGATTTCATGTTTCCTCACATCTCAAGGGCAAGAAAGAAACACACACACACACACACACACACACACACACACACACACACACACACACACAGAGAGAGAGAGAGAGAGAGAGAGAGAGAGAGAGAGAGAGAGAGAGAGAAAGAGAGAGAGTACCTAGAACAAAGTGTTCAAATACGTTAGACTGTGGGGAACACTTTATGACAAAACTCAAACACTCAGCAAAAAGATGGAGTAAATTTGAGTTATGTTGGCATCCAGGGCTCTTCTCTCTGTGCTCTACATCAAATACCAATCCCTTATTGTGTGAGAAAAACAAAACAAATTTATTTGAAGCACCAACCATTGGAATTGAGCTAAATGCAGATTTAATAGATATGTGTAGTAAGGGAAAGATACTGGGAAGATCTTGAAGTTACAATAAAATTTCTTTTTTTTTAACAGTTCTTACTTAGTTTTTATTCATAATCATAAGCTTAACTCTGCAATCCAGCTATGCTTGAAGGGGAATAAGGAAAATATGGAACCCAAAGAACTTCAGTGAGAGCAGAGATTACAAAGTACTGCGAGCAGATGGTGCTGGGGTGCTCTCCTGAGCTACAGAAGGAATGGTCTGGTGGGTAAGAAGTCAAAAGAATTAGAGTTGTCCACAGTCGGAAATGGTGATCGTCTTGCTGGCCTTGCCATTCCTGGACCCAAAATGCTCCATGTCTTCGACAATGTTCATGCCTTCTTTCACCTTTCCAAAGACCACGTGTTTGCATCCAGCCACTCAGTCTTGGTGGTGCAGATAAAAAACTGGGAACCGTTTGTGTTTGGTCCAGCATTTGCCATGGACAAGATGCCAGGACCTGTATGCTTCAGGATGAAGTTCTCATCCTCAAACTTTTCTCCGTAGATGGATCTGCCGCCAGTGCCATTATGGCGTGTGAAGTCACCACCCTGGCACATGAATCCTGGAATAATCCTGTGAAAGGAAGAACCCTTATATCCAAATCCTTTCTCTCCAGTGCTCAGAGCACGAAAGTTTTCTGCTGTCTTTGGAACTTTATCTGCAAATAGCTCGAAGGAGACGCAGCCCAAGGGCTCGCCATCGGCCACGATGTTGAAGAACACGATGGGGTTGACCATGGCTGCAGCAAGCGGCGAGAGGGGACAGCGGCGTCTGCAAAGCCACAGTAAAATTTCTATAATAGCATATCCCAAATATTCAAGCACATGTGACTATCAAGGGACCTTATTAACAAAAATTCTGAGTTAGTTTGTGAGGGTTGACACCTGTACTTTTGTATTCCTAGTATTTCTTAGGTACTCTTGCGATTGGTTTGTGAACCTTCAGTACTTTATCAGGGATCTAGACCATTACTAGGCCAATGCACCAACAAATAATATTGATTTCCCATTGATAAATGTACTTGATTTTCTTGTACCTCACCTACATGAAAGTTAGTACTGACATCTGTTTCCTGCATATTTCTGTCAAATTTAATCATAGCACAATAAAGCAGACTGGGTTGAAAGACTTATCCACTAAAAAGGACATTTCCCCAGTGAACTACAAATCACTAGGGGTCAATTTCAAAGCAGAAGGATTAGCATCTCTCAGTGTGGGGCTAATGAAAAGGAAGCTTAAGTACCTCTTTTGTAATACAGTTCTCTGCATAACCTCATTGGAAGTGTCCTCTTGAGGTATTAATAGCATTTTTTGGATGTGGAGTTTTCATTGCTCTTCTGCCTTGAGAATACTGAAGTCTCCTTTGCTCAATTATATTTGGGACTTGCTCTGAATGAACTGCCAAAGTAATTTCCACTTTTATGATTGCTGGATGTTCTTTGAGTACTGAGATTGGTCTTCTAGAAATGAATGGCATTTCCGGAGAGCATAAAGGCCAGTAATTGCCTGACACATTACACCCAAAGAAATCTAGGGTTCTTTTCAATTTTCGTTCATGTCCTTTGATGAAATGTTTCATCCCGGCTCATCTTAACTGTGATTCTCTGAATATAATGATGCATTCCCTCTTCTGCATCTTATAATTTACTTCTTTTTGGCACACTTCCAGCAATTTATGTCCCTCCATCACCCAGTGTGGGACACTCGCATTAATCAGGTTCTGGATTATATATGTTATCTGATTTAATTCTTGTGCAAGCTTACATGATAAGTCTTAAGGATTGTGTGATATGTCATCCTTTCTCCAAATTCAAATGGTGAAGCCCTATGGCTCCAGATGGTGGCCCAGAGAGGTAGGCACTTTGTGAAGTGGTTGGGTTAGGTGAGGTCAGGAGGGTGGAGTCCAGCTTTGCCTTATGAATTTCAGTAGCAACGGAGCTCTTCTATCTTTAGGATCTCCTTTGAATTCATTTGTTAAAATGCCATCTCATGCCAGTCAATACAAGATTTGCTGTTGAAATGGAGAAAAATATAAAATGTACATTCTAGATTTGTCTCAGTTAGTTACCTCTAAAGAACTAAAATTTCACGTCCTTTATCTCTTGATGCCCAGTTTTACCATACACAATCTTTGATATTTTCAGAGTCAGTAGTACCAGGTTTGGTTCTCTGGGCAGCGGACAAGCATAAAACTTTCTCAGCTCAAGCATCTGTAATGGTCAATGGTTGAGTGCACAGCTGGGTTTAAGTTTTAATTCTATGGAAGCTCTTAAACTTTGCAATGTTTATGTTTAGAGACTGAGTTTGATTAATGAAATTTGAAAGATAATTTATACATAGATAACAGATGGTCCTAATGAGGCAGTGATATGTGTTTGATAAATGATAATGTTATTGATATTTTTCTTACCCAATAGTCACAAACATCCGAGGATTAGGAGGAGATTTTTTTGTCTGAAATTTTTCTTCAAATGAAAAGGGATTTTAAAATAGTTGTCTACAGTTATCTTTGTCTTGGTAAATAGATGATTTTTTGAAGTTTATATGAAAGTACATAAACAAACACTTCATTTGTTAAAAGAACCCCTCTCTGTAGATTGTTATTACGACATTTATGTTTCATATCACTGCATTTATGATCATGATTATAAAAGAAATATCAGAAGACAAAGACCAGGAGAAAGGACCGAAAATTGGTGAATTTTTCACCAAATGCTTTGGATATTACATTGCAATCTGTTTTCCTTTTTTATATTTTTATTCTTGTAAGAGAAAGCATGCCGTTATATGGGTATACACTAGCTTAATTATGTTCTCTTTTTATTCTTCATTTAGGTTATTGCCAACTTTTGCTGCTGTGTATTGTGTTACAATGACCATTTTTTTTATAGTTTCCGGGGGATTTTCTACTCTCCCATACTTTCATAGGAGTGTTAAGATTACAGATGTGCATTGCATGATTGCATCTGGCTTATGTGGCTTCTGGAATTCTAACTCAGACCCTCATGCTTGTGCAGTCAGCCGTTTACCCACTGGGACATCTCCCCAGCCCTGGGGAGATGTTAAAATATTATTTCTCCAATTACTTTTTGATATGCTGAAATTGGACAAATATTAATAGAGGGGATAGATAGAGGCCAATCACAAAAATATTGGCAAAAATAATTGTCTTGGATCAAACTGACATTAAATAATAAGCAGTCAGATCCTGGATATAGTTTGAGGATAAAAAGTAGGATTTTAGTTTCTTTGTCAAAAAATCAGGTGTTCATAGGTGTGTGGATTAATATCTGATAGAAGAGAAAGTGGGAAGTAGCCTTCAATGCGTAGGCACAGGAGCCCACTTTCTAAATACAATATCCGTAGCACAGATACTGAGAGCAACAATAAATAAATGGGACTTCCTGAAATTGAGAAGCTTCTGTAAAGCCAAGAATACAGTCGATACAAAAAGGCAGTCTACTGAATGGGAAAAGATCTTCACAAACCCCTCATCAGACAAAGGACTGATCTCCAAAATATATAAAGAACTCAAGAAATTAGACATCAAAATTCCAAATAATCCGATTAAATAATTGGGTAAAGATCTAAACAGAGAATTCTCAATGGAAGAATTTCAAATGACTGAAAGACACTTAATGAAATGTTCAACATCCTTAACCATCAGGGAAATGCAAATCAAAACTATTCTGAGATACCATCTTATACCAGTCAGAAAGAATGGTTAAGATCAAAAACACCAATAATAGCTTATTCTGGAGAAGGGGCAGAGCAAGGGGAACACTCCTCTATTGTTGGTTGGAATGCAAACTTGGACAACCACTCTGGAAATCAGTATGACAGTTTCTCAGAAAATTGGGAATCAACTTACCTCTGGATCCATTCTTGGGCATATATCCAAAGAATGTTTAACCATACTACAAGGACATTTGTTCAACTATGTTCACAGCAGCATTAGTTATAATGGTCAGAATGTGGAAACAACCTAAATGCTCCACAACTAAAGAATGGATAAAAAAAAATGTGGTACATTTACACAATGAAGCATTACTCAGCAGTAAAAAAAATGACATCTTGGAATTTGCATGAAACTAGAAAAAGCCCTCCTGAGTGAGGTAACCCAGACACAGAAAGATGAGCATGTTATGTACCCACTCATAGGTGAATACTAGTTGTAGAACAAATGATAAGAAGTCTATAGTCCATGACCCCAGAGAAGCTAAGTAACAACAAGAACACTAAGAGAAACATACATAGATCCCCCTGGGAAGGGGAAAGAGACAAGATCTCCTGAGAAAATTGAGAGCATGGGGATATGGGGAGAGACAAAAAGGCAGAAGGGAAGGAGGAGGAGAGAAGGGGAGGGGGAGGAGAACTAGAGGGAATGTGATAGTCGAGTTGGGGAAAGGCAGAGATGGAGAACAAAGAAAGAGATATCTTGATTGAGAGAGCCATTATGTGGCTAGTAAGAAACCTAGCACTAGAGAAATTCCCAGGAATCCCCAGGATGACCCCAGATATGATCCTAAGCAATAGTGGAGATAGTATTCAAACTGGCCTTGCCCCGTCAGCTTGATGACTATCTTATTTGTCATTATAGGACCTACATCCAGCAACTGATGGAAGCAGACACAGAGAACCACAGTAGAGCACTGCACTGAGACCTGAGCTAATGTAAGCCTTCCAACTTCACTCTGATAGTAAGGGGACCAGCATAGGACTAAACTACGCCCTCTGAATGTGGGCAACTGTTGTATGGTTGGGGCAGTCTGTGAGGCCACTGGCAGTGAGAGCAGGATTTATCCCTACTGCTTGTTCTGGCTTTTTGGAACCCATTCTCGCTGATGGGATACCTTACTCAGCCTAAGCATAGTGGGGAGGACCTTGGTCCTGTCTCAAAGCAATGTGCTAGACTTTCCTGACTCCCCATGTGAAGCCTTACCCTCTCTGATGAGTGGATGGGGGATGAGAGGGGGTGGGAGGAGGAAAGGTGGATGGAGCAGGAAGAAGGGAGGGAGTGGGAAATGGATTTGACAAGTGAAATGAGAAAAGATAGTTTTTAAAAAATAAATTAAAATTAAAAAAGTAGGATTTGCTGACAAATTCTACATAGTGTGTAAGAGAAGGAAAGATGGTGAGGGTAATGTGATATCTAGGTTAACATGTTTTATTACTCTGTGGCTGTTACAAAATATAGGAGGCAGCCAGTTTGGAGGGAGAAAGATTCTTTTGGCTCACAGTTTCAGAGACTTCCAGCTGTGGTCACTAGGATCCATTGTTTAGTTTCTGGACTGTTGTGAGTCAGAATGTTATGGTAAGAGAATGTGGTGGAGCAAAACTGTTCGTCTCCTGGCAGGTGGTAAGAAGGAAGAGAAGGAGGGGGGGGGGGAGAGAGAGAGAGAGAGAGAGAGAGAGAGAGAGAGAGAGAGAGATCTATTGCTGTGACCAGACACCATGACCATGGCAACACTTATAAAGGAAAACATTTAATTGTGGCTGGTTTAGTCCTTTATCTTCATGAAGGGAAGCATGGTGGTGTTCAGGCAGACATGGTTCTGAGAAGGAGCTCAGGGTTCTACATCTTGATCTGCAAGCAGCAGTAGATTGACTTGTACTTCTGAGACCTCAAAGCCTGCCTCCACAGTGACACACTTCTTCCAGAAAGGCCTTATTAACTCCAGCAAGGCTTTACCTCCCAAAAGAACCACTCCCTATGGGCCAAACATTCAATCATGTGAGTCTATAGGGGAGTTCCTATTCAAGCTACCACATTACACTCTCTGGCCCAATATGTGTATAGACATAACACAATGCAGAAATATATTCAGTCTAATTTCAAAAGTTCCCATATGGAAACAAAATAAAACAGCCCCTCAAAACAGCAACAAGCTGGTCAGTGTTGGTGCACACTTTTAATCCCAACACCCAGGAGGCAGAGGCAGGTGGATCTCTGTGATTTTGAGGCTAGCCTGATCTACACAGAGAGTTCCAGGATAGCCAAGGCTACAAAGAGAAACCCTGTCTTGGAAAACAAACAAACAAGCAAACAAAAAGCAGCAATGAAAGTCCCCATAGTATATAACAATCTCAAACTTTTTTAAAAGTCTAAAATTTAAAGCCTCTTCTATGAGTCATGCAATTTCTTAACTGTAATCCTTTATAAAATCAAAATTAAAAAGCAGATCATATGTTTTCAACATATAATGGCACAGAATACACATTATCATTCCAAAATGGAGGAAAGGGAGCATAGCAAGGAAATACTGGACCAAGGCAAGACCAAAAAGAAGTTTAGCTTTGTGAAGTCTTGTCCTGAGGTCACCACTCCCTTTATTCCATTTTTAAATCTGTTTATCTCCTTGGACTTTAGTTCCATTCCACTTCCTGGTATTCCTTTTCTCCTCAATTTTTACATTTTGTATTTTTACTTAATCAATTTACTCCTTTTCATTATAAATCTTTATAAGAGAGAACACTAATAACCACATGACAGAGTCAATATTAGGCTGTTTTGAGATTTCCTCTGTCAATGGAATTAATCCAAACTCTCCACTTTTGCCTCGAGCAGACTTTTCAGACAAGGCCAGAAAGGCAGTCACATTCTTGACCAAATATCATAAGAAGAGTCTCTAGCCCACATATTAACATTATTCTCGTCTGAAACCCCTTGAGCTAGCTAACCCCTCCACAGTTCTAATTACCCTCAGCACCACTGTCTTTCACATTCCTACTAGGATAGCACATCAAGCCCTTTTAAAACATTCAACTACTTTTCTATTCACAGTTCTAAAGTCCATATTCCTCCAAACAAAAACATGTAAAGTCCATATTCCTCCAAACAATAACATGATCCAGTCCATCTTAGCAATACCCCAGTTCCTTGTACTAACATGTTTCTCTTGCTGTGAAGAGATATCATGACCATGGCAACTCTTACAAAGGAAAACATTTAGTTGGGATTGGTGTTGGAGGCTGTTGGTTCATTTTCTGGCTGCCCAGACTCCCGAAATAATCACACAAAAAAATCTGTATTAGTTGCAATACTGTTTGGCAAATAGCTTAAGCATATTTCTGGCGAACTCTTATATCTTAAATTAATCTGTGTATTGCCACGTGGCTGTGGCTTACTGGCAAGGTTCTGGTGGGCTCAGTGGTGGTGTCTGTCTCCTGTGGGTGGCTACATGACTTTCCTATGACTCTGCCTACTCTCTCTCTTTATCTCTTTTAGCTTGGCTTTACTTTGTTGAGCTGTTGGCCTAAAACAGCTTTTTTATTAACCAATCGCAATAAAACATATTCACAGCATACATCACCTCCCACATCAGATTGGCTTATAGTTTCAGAGGTTTAGTCCATTATTGAGAGTTCTACATCTTGATCTGCAGGCAACAGAAGGAAATAGTGTGTTACAATGGGCATTGCTTGAGCATAGGAAACCTAAAGCCCACCCCCACAGTGACACACTTTATTCAACAGCACCACATCTCTTAATAGTGTCACTCCCTATGGGTCAGGCTTTCAAACACACAAGTCTAAGTCCCATTCCAACCACCATAGAGGGCGAGAGATAAAAGCCATTTATACCCTCCAAGAAGTGACTTTGACTTCCAACTAGACCTCTCCTCCTAGAGTTTCTACCACCTTTCAGCAGCACCACCAGCTGCAGATCAAACCTTCACTATGCAGAGTTCCTTCTCAGAGAGTGATTGGGGTGGCATTGCCTTTTCTCTGGGACCAACACTTGGTCTCATATGATGGTTGGTGTCTGGGTGAGGATCATGTTTGATCTCTCAGAGACTTTCACAATTGATTCAGTCATTGAGCTCTCAATGTGCCATCACCTACAGCACAGAGCACACTCAAGCATCAGTGACTCACTTTGATTCTGTTACTCTGGTAATATTCTATTATGAGCATAACATAATTAGTTCATTGGTGGTGCTTAGGAACAGCACATGTTGACCTAGTTACTCTATGTATGACACTAAGATATAAACTGCAAAAATATATTTGAATGTATATTTTAATGTAAAATGATGAAGATTGGAACTCAGAATTTCAGGAATTACGGGAAAAATGTACTAATTCTAACTCATAAGGTCATAATTATGAATAAAAGGGTGGAGAGAATAACAGACTAAGCTTTCACATTTCTGGACTTTTTTCTCAATCTGTAGTCCAGGTTGGCCTAGAAATCACTGTGTAGATTAGGCTAGACTCAAACTTGTGGCAATCCTCCTGGCTTTGTCTCTGAAATGCTGGATTACAGCCATGTGCCACTACAGCAATAATCATGCTAATTTTTACTTTAGTATATATGTTTATTTTTATACATTTTAAATTCAAATATAATTATGTAACTCCTGTTGTCAGAGGTTTCTGTCCAGCCTGGTCCTACAACCATTCATTCTCAACAAAACACATAGAAGCCTACATTACTTATAAATTGGTTTGCCTATTAACTAAGGCTTCTTATTAACTAACTCTTACATCTTACATTAACTCATAATTTTTGTCTATGTTGGCCATGTGGCTTGGTACCTTTATCAGTGAGGCATTTTTATCTTGCTTCCTCTGCATCTGGGTGATAACTGCAGATCAAGCCTTTCCTCTTCCCAGAATTCTCCTATTCTGGTTGCCCTGCCTATACTTCCTGCTTGGCTGCTGACCACTAAGTATTTTATTAAACAAATACAAGTGACAAATCTTTACAGGGTGCATGACCGTTGTCCCACAGTAACCCCCCTGGTGTAGGAGGTCCTTTTTTCTAAGTGTTGCTTGTATTGGTTAATGAATAAAGAAACTGGATACTATGAGCATGTGGGCTGAGTATGGATGCCCCAATGGTACAGAAGAACTTTGGGTGACTGTCCAGGCAGTGAGATGTCTCTGTCAATTCTAGAGTTTTGAAAGTTGCATACATTGCACTTCCTGTTTACTTAGGTAATATTTTATCCTTCTGGAGTCTTTGATGGAGCTGAAGAATAGATAGTAATAATATAGCTTTTTCCCTTAGTTATTATAAAAGATAAAGTATATATAAATATTGTAACTGTAGTTCTTATTTGATACCTCTTTTGTTATATGTTTTATTATGTTAAAGTTAAAGCCTTCCTTTCTGTTTAAACAGAAAAGGGGAAATGGTGTAGGAGGTCCTTCTTTCTATATGTAGCTTGTATTGGTTAATGAATAAAGAAACTATCTTGGCCTGATAGGGGCAAAACTTAGGTAGGCAGGGAAGACAGAACTGAGTTCTGGGAGGAAGAAAGCAGAGAGAGAGAGAGAAAGAGAGAGAGAGAGAGAGAGAGAGAGAGAGAGAGAGAGAGAGAGAAGCCATGGAGCCACCAGAGACAGATGTGCTGAATCTTTCCTGGTAAGCCACTGTCATGTGGTGACACACAGATTAATAGAAATGGTTTAAACTAATATGTAAGAGTTAGCCAATAAGTGGCTAGAGCTAATGGGCCAATAGGTGATTTAATTAATACAGTTTCTGTGTGGTTATTTTGAGGCTAAGCTAGCCAGGTGGCCGGGACAAACAAGTGGCCTTTCATGTTATACCCTTCTTTCCCTTTCTACCCTCCATCTCTTCCCATGTCTTCTTCTTCCAGTCCCTCTCATGTGCGCCCTCATTCTCAAAGCGATATCCTCTTTTGTCTATGATTATTATTGTTACATATGTATGTACAACTATATAAATATAACCTGCTGAGCCTACTTTTGTTGCTTTTATGTACATGATTCCTTTCTTTCAACTTAAGGTTAATGTGATCAGGAATCCTTAGATGGTTTTCCATCTTCTGAGCTGAGTTTTTGCCCCTCAGATAGACGTTGTAAACTCAGTGATCACATTATTTGAAACACTACCCCTTACTTCTTAGGAAGAATGATTTCCCTTGGACTTTGAAATAAAATTAAGACAGGGTTAAAGATTTGGAACTGTACCCATCTTTTGGGATGTTGTGTAGTAAGATTGGATGAGGCTATACATGAGCATAGTATGTGATTATTTGACCTCTAGTTCTGAAATCATTAGTATCATGGGGAGCTAAAAGTAGATCATAGTTGACATTTTCAAGACTGTCCTGTTGCTAATGTCCCAAATTAGGGAGTTAAATTCAGGAGACCTTCTGAGTTTCCCAACACTGGATCTGGCTTTATTCCACTAGTCTGCTCAATTCTACTGTAACTGCTAGTTTTTAAAAAATGTTTCTGTATTTGCTACTTCATTTACTTTAACCAGCAGACACACTTTTTCCTTCTGTTCTGGTGTGTCAATTGTCTCTCCTTCTAATAACACTTGACATAACCCCATTGTGGGGGAGAAAAAATACTTGTAAGGAAAATATTAGATCTTTCCAACTTTCTCAGGTTTCTACGGAAGGATGTAAAACTCAAACTGGGGTCAGGCAGAGAGAAGAATGTACCAATATGTACAACTAACTATTTCAGGTTCTCAGCATTCTTCTCTTTGGATTTTCATTCTGCCCCATCCCAGACACATACTAGATTGACAAATGTTTATTTCAGGACATGATATCCATCACTCTCAAATTCTCAGGGATATAATTATCCTCATACTTTGGTAGTAAGAGTGTGAGCTCCTCAATTTAATTTGGCAGAGAAAACTCAATGTCTATTAAAATTAAAACCACTCTATGTTTAATGAATCAATTATTCACTAAGCATTAATGAATCAATTCCAGGTTTTAAAACTAACATATTTAAAAAGTTGTACCTGATAAAGTACTTACCTAGACACAGTGATACTTATAGCATTAATCACATTGTCAACAAATCAGAAGCAATGCTGAACATTCACTAGTGGGCAACAAGATGAACTGTAGCATGTTTCCATATATACACAGAATGGAGAAGGATGAGGGTCTTTACAGACTCCACTAACCATTCATGTATGTATTCACTTATATGTATGAGTATTCACAGTATGAAGGGAAATTCCCAAAAAGATAATTCATAACAAAGCAAATATAATCTGCCCATACCATCAAACCCACTCCTCTACAATGGGCTACCTGACTGACTAGAGAGAAAATAGGGTTAAGCATGTATTCAGTTTTTCCTACGGATTACCTATGGCTGCTTTGGGATGATTTTGACTTCTACTCTTTCAGTTATTGTAACAAAAAACAGAAGACACAAAGGGGAATGAAAGGGAAAAAACAGGTCACCCTCTTGAAAGATGCTGGGTGGGAGGGTGGCTGAGCAGCAGTATGATACCTAGACTCACTATGGCTTCCTAAGTGGGAGTTTGGGGCAACCTTGATTGAACACATACATTTGGAAGAGGATGTTGACTGACGGAGAAGAGAATGTGGCTAGAGCAGGCTCTGGACCTGGCATTACAAAAGCCCTATTTCATGTTCGGTGATCCTAAAGATGCTCAGGGGAGTGATAGCCCAGCTATGTGAAAAATTTTAGCAGTATCCTGTCTCAGGAGATGTTCTGCTATTACCCATACATGCTCAAGCTCTTGCAGTGTGGAGGATGAGGAGAATCAAAGGCT
Organism: Myodes glareolus; assembly: GCF_982192425.1. Lineage (NCBI taxonomy): Eukaryota > Metazoa > Chordata > Mammalia > Rodentia > Cricetidae > Myodes > Myodes glareolus. The sequence continues at coordinate 16,147,277 of NC_142027.1, forward strand.
GTTTATGGATGACTTTCTCCTTGTATGAGTAGAAACTTCCATGTGAGCCATGACATCTGCCAGATGTTCAGGTTTCTCTCCTCAGCCCACCTCCAGTACCAGCTGCAAGATTGCAGGTGATTGTGCAGTGGTTTACTTGGGGTGGAGACTGGTGTAATGGATGGACTTAGTAGTTCATGCCTTTCCTTCTCTTTATGCCTCTCTTTCTCTGTAGTGGATAGTATGCAAGTTACAGTTATGGTTGTCAACTTCTGGCATCCTAAGACTGAAAGAGAAGGCAAGCAAGACTGCAGGAACCAGAAAAATGAAGGATTTGCACTCTGGACATAATGGGAAGTGAGATTTCTCAACTAAGCAGAGATTCCCTGGGGATTAGAAGAGTGATGTGAGGAGGAGAAGAGGGCATCGGTGGACAAGCAGTCCCAGTCACTGTCTTGACTTCCAGCTACAGAGAGAAAAGGGTGGTACAACCCCCAAACTGATCTTGGATGCCTGCTATTGGGGCAAAGGAAATGTCGAAGACGTATTATCTTCTCCCAGTGGCAGACTGTAGGACCATAGAACATTCTATTGTTCTTGTCGAGAGGTTTTCTGGACTTTATGGAGAATTTTCTGGGTCATAAGCTTCAACATGATAAATATTGAGAAACTGTTTTTCAAATTATATGAATTTGTTCTCTCAAAGTTATTTTATTTTTCTTCAATGTTATACTATGCCTCACAGAGCAGAACATTAAGGTTCATTAATCATCAGTAATTAACATTAAGAATTTGAAAGTTTTGTATCCTCATTGTGACTTGTCACTGTCAGATTTTTGAAAACATTTCTAGTCTAGAAGACATGAAAGAGTATCCCATCTTAATTTGTATGTTTCTAAGTCACTGCTATATTTTTCTTTATAGCTTCATTTTTTTCCCGTCTTTCAAGCTGGGGGATTTATAACCACATATTTACAAGGTTTGTCTTCTTGTTTATACTTGTTAAAATATATTTTAGATTGAATTTATTGTTCAAACATCCTGTAAATATTCTCCTTCCTTTCTTTCTAGCTTGCCTTTTAGTTTTGTTTACAGTGTTGAATGGGTAGACAGTAAAAGTGCTTATGTCATAAAACACATTCTAGGATTTAATTTGCATGTAATAGTTTGCTCTTTTATTTTTTCATAAGAAGCCCTATTCTTAGAAAAGTTTAAGCTTCACAGTAAAATTGAAAACATAGAGATTTTCCATCTATTTTTTGCTCATCCTCATCCACATACATTTTTTTGTATTTCTTCTTTTTAATGTTTGAAAAGAGTCTTGTTGTGTGGTCTAGGCTGTCCTTGAGTGAGCGTGTGACCCTCCTGCCTGGCCTCCAAAGTGCTGGTGTTACAGGTGCATACTACCATGACGGACCTAATAATTTATGGGTTTCAGTTCTCAAAGTCTGGGAGCTTCCAATTACTCTAAGAAACAGGAGAAATTTAATTTTTTAAATTAAATTAACACATTGAACTTTATTCCTTCATCATATGGGGTCTGTCAATCTGATTGAGAGAATTGTTTGAAAGATCCAGAATAATGAATTAATTGCTTACAAGTATCAGGACAAGATTTGGGGGTTAACCCATGAATGAGCCTCAGAAGTCAAGGGGGCAAATAGAGCTATTACAAGCATTGGTGTGTGGAGAGAGAGCTCTGGTTTCTAATGAGGCAGGGACATTGATTCAAAAGGGACTAAAGACATGTACTCATTGCAAAGGGTAAGAGTAGCCTTGACTCACAAGTGGGTATAGAAAACGTTACCTAAGCAACTATGAGACCAAGCAGCAAACAAAAGAGCCAGGATGGCAAAGCTGACACAAACAGTACTTTCTTAGCAAATGTAGGGTTATTCATTGGGAAGCATTTCTTTTTTATGATATGCACTGGGTTTAACATATATTAAAGCCTGGACAGTTTCCAAAGAGCTTCATTGTAGTGGAAAGGAAAAAATACCCTATTTCAATTTTTAGTAGAAAAAATTGTGACTTATATCTATTTCTGCCTTCCAAAGGGTGTAAAATAAAACCAATTTCAGTAGCTTGGGCAGCGATTTTAGCTTTTTTTCTATGCAATACTGTAAGCAAAATATTTCCTCAGGATTTTTTGATAGATGAAATTTAGTCAAGAAAATAAAAGGGAGTTTTACATTGTATTATCATTATTAATTTGTTCTTATAAGTGAACCCAGGACTTTTGCTTGCTAAGTAAATGGTCTTGTACTGCGTTAACTCCTTTGTCATTGTATTTAGGAGATAGGTTCTTACGGGGTAGCATAAGTTGTCTTTGAACTTGCTATGTAGCTCAGTCTGACCAAGAACTTGTTATCCTGGCTCAGCCTTCTGAATGAGTTACAGGTGGTGCATGTCTCTACCCTTTTCTTGGTGCTGTACTTTCTAAATCAGAATCACAAAGTACATTGTCTCAGTTATAAGAATTAAAAGTAATTCGACGTGCCATTGTAATTGTCAGTATGAAGATTTGAAACTTAGATTGGTCTTTGTGAAAAACAATTTTTAATATAAAAATAATTAGCTGGGAATATCCCACTTGCTATCTAAATCCCCACATGGTCTGGGTAATTTCTCTCATTCTTTAGCAGCCCTGGCGTTCTTTCTTTGAATGACATCAGTCTGGAAATACCCCATGGTTTTCTGAGTTATAAATGGGTTGCTGGCCCTACACTCCTGAGTGCATTATGATTCACACTTTCACTTCTGTTTTTTTCAATACTATCAGTTTGAAAAAGTGAAACTGAAAACGAGTCCCAGTGTGAACAGCTCATCATGCTGGGGAAAGAGTGGGTTTGATGGAATAACTTAGAAATATTCCAGGAGTACTGACTGGCAACGGGGTAGGAGCCATTGCTCAAGATATCGTGTGACAAATCAAAGCCTCTCAGATAGCCGTGGGAGGGTTGACTGTCCTGCTGCACACTATAGCACTGGTTGAGATATTGTAGAGGGATTGTTTATTTTTTATGTATTGATCAATTCGTTATGACTTTAAAACACATTTTTCTTAGTGGAAATAGGGTATTAACTTCAACTCTAGCATTAATCTTCTTAATCACTGTATTATGATGCCAATTTATAGAGAGGGAGAGGGAGGGGGAAATAGGCAGAGAGGGAGTAAGGGAGAGAGACAGGAGGAAAGGAATAGAGGGAGTCTGGGAAAGAGAGAGTGAGGTAGAGAAGGGTTAGGGGAGAGACTGCCTCTATAGGTTGGAGAAGCAGTATTCATATTGCAAGTCATCTTTGGGTTAGTGTGGTGCTTGCACAAAGCAACGTCTTTGTGCCTCTCTTCCTGTTCATAGCAACACTCGACAAGCAGTTGCTGAATAAAATGAAAATAGCATCCTTAAAATAAATCCTTGTACTTTGTGGAAATTTATAGGGAAAAATTTGCTGCGAGGTTTTTAGCATTCTAGCAAGGGTGAAGGAGCAGGAGTTCTATGAAATAGTCCTGTGAGACCATAGAGAAGTATCAGCATCATAAAGTCTGTGACTTGTGCCTAATGTTTTAGTGGAATCTAGTTCTTTCATTGTACTTGTTGAGTGGGAATTTTATAAGGGCTTACAAGCCTTTAATAGTGTTTGACATCATTTAAGAATTTTTTTGGTGTTTAATCTTTCCATTAAGAAGAAAACCACTGTCTCAGGCTGTCTATCACCCAACTGTTTCAACCAAAGAATTACATTGCTATGTTATTTCCTATAAATGTCTTAATTTCTCACCTCTACTGTTCCCCTCCCCAGATTAGAGAATTTTTTCTTTCTATTCTTCTTTGAATCTTATTTCATGTTACTGACTCTTCTAACTGAAGATATTTAAGAGTAGGCACCTAAGAGAAGAAGACATCTTTAAGTTATGTGAGATGGGATGTGAAGGTCATCTGGCTGCAGCTTGGTACCCTTTTGATTTCCAGAGTTGATTTGACTGATATGGTTAGCTAGAAGGATATCCACTTAGTCTCTCACAGCTTCATATATAACACCCTGAAACTTGGAGCTCAGCTAAAGAGGACAACATTCCCCAAACAGAGGAGGACCAGTCTTCTGTCAAAAGTATAAGAGTAGCTACATTCCCCCACTAGAACCTCCAAACAAGCTCTCATTCATGTGAGATGAATTTTGAAAACTTAGTTAATTGGTACATAATAATTGTACATATGTATGGGTCATCGTGATAGTTCATTATATATTCAAAGTTATGATTAGTGTAGGGTAATTAACATTAAACATGTCCCACTTGATTGTATTAGGGCCAGTTTGCATCTTCTTAACCAGCTACTGACTAGATCATTAACCACTTTCCTTACTGCTCTTTCTGATTTAACCATTGTACCAGTTCAGCCTGTCACTTGAGATCTGTAAGAGTCAGAACACAGAAGGAACAGGGATCTCTGTGTGGTAAGCAAGAGAATTGTCTGTCAGGCATGATGTGCAGAGTGTAAAGAAGCTTTAGTAGAAAATATGCTCCTTCTAAAGTTTGTTAGGTGTGACCCAAAACATCATTTAAAAATATGAGAGCTTGGGCCAGTGAGATGGCTTGGGGGTAAAGGTTGTTGCCTCCAAGCCTGATAATATGAGTTTGATACCTGGGATCCCATGCTGGACTCAACTTACTTTTGAAAATTGCTCTCTGAGTTCCACATGGACACCTTGGCATGCTCCTACTTATCCACACACCCACACCACCACCCACCAATGATAAATAAATAACAGATGTGATGCAAACAATTTAAACTGTCAGAATATTCTAGTGTTGGTCACACCAATAACCTGAGATGAACATACCACTAAATGTGACTACAGAGCAAATGTTGAAGAAAAGGTTAATATATATCCCATTTGGTTGTTTTCCTGGAGATCCATGACTTGTACACCAGCATCTTCACATTATGGGATATTGCTAGAGAGTTCTACTTTTGCTAATGAATTAGTACTCCCTTTGTTGTTGTTTGTGGATTGAACCTAGGGCTCTGTACTTGATGGGTAAACACTCTACCCCTGAGCTGCACCCCAAATTCTGTATTAGTTCTCTGGTATACTTATTGGAGAACATGTTTTGAACTAAACTTGAGTTTTTGTGAATCAGGAAAAATGGGTTTCTTGATGTTTTTTTCTTAATGGAGATACATCCTCATCTTATTAACACTTGTCAAATTTACCCGAAGTAATGGAAAATTACACTCGCAAATGAATTATAACGTTTGCTGTGCTCTTGGTTCAGAGATGTCTGTCGCGCATCTTTCCTGGTTTGTTTCATTTCTGATGCTGCCTCAAATTTCCTATAATTTAACAGCCTGTTCCCTGGAGCATCCAAACTCTAGCTCTGGTTCACGGCTCTGCTGGACCACCCATCATGCTGCCAATACCTCTACAACTTGCAAGCCCTGCTAAAGTGTTTTAATGGTTGATTTATTAAAGGAAAATACAAATCACAAGTGGGTATAGCCACAAAAGTCACACGAGACCATTAGTTCCACAAACATTTATTCTTTTATCTACCATTATACAAAGCTGGGGAAACAACGATGAAACCAGCATCAGTTCTTTGAAGAAAGAGGCAGAAAAACACCAGCGAAGACTCACTGGGAAAGACATTCCTGGTGCTTATGGACATCCCCCTCCCTGCCCTGTTTTCACAATAGCTTTCTAAGGTAGGTCCTATCATTCCTCTTTTATGCGGGGGAAATCTAAGACTCCCAGTGCTCCTCCAGGTAGGAGTGTGGATTTTACCTGGTATCCACCACACCTCAGTGAGAGGACGGAGTTCAAACTCTGCTCTGTATGACTTCACACTTTCATCTTTCCATTTCACCTTGTTGCTGTGTCCTTGACTGATATGGTCCAATGCCATGGCCTCTCACCATGTGTAACACCCAATATTCTCATGCACTCAGTCCAAACTGCACTAAAAATCCCAACTTTAGAACCTTGTTATAAAGTAAAAAATATCTCACTAATTGGCATAATATGGATTATATGTAGAAATTGTGACATTTTAGCTATATTGGTGTATTATTCAAGATTTATGTGAACATTGTCACTAAATGAAATTTAGATTGAAGGGATAAATACAAAAGGGAACTTCAACCACTGGCAACCCCAAATTTGCCAGTCAGCATTCTGTCACTGTGACAAATGACTTAAAACAAATAACTGTAGGTTGTGGGGTTTATAGCTGGGTATCTTCATCAGCACTCTCATCCCAAGGCTCAGGAATTTATGAGGAAGAGGAGGCTGAAGGCTTGTAAGAGCCAAAGGTGTTAAATAACTCCAAGAAAACAGTGTTCTCCAATAACAATACAACTGACACACATGTAAACATAGAGAGTTTCTGACAGTATGCATGCATCCTATACACATCTAAGCCAGACAAGATCCCAGCTCTGAGAAGGGGAAGTAGATACAAAGTTTTATCCCTAAGAAGCCATTTGCAATTGATAACCTTCTGGGAAAGGAAACTGTTTTTTTCCAATAGAGTGTTACTGAGTATATCAACCACACTCAAGTCCAGGCCCCATGCCCATTGAATAGTTGGCCAACACAAAAGCGATTTCAGATAATATTTTGGAGATACACCTCTGTTTTGGTACTATTATTATTATTATTATTTTTGTGTTGATCTTGCTGATTTTTCTTTTTAGTTTGTCTGTATTGATTTTTTTTTTTTGAGAGAGGAAAAACATAAAGTTGAGTGGGTAGGAAAGGTCTTGGAGGAATAAGGATATAGGAAAGAATATGATCAAATTATATTGTGTGAAAACAGTTCTTTAAATTAAAATTTAAAAAACAAAATGAATGAATTTAAAGGAGCAAAGAGTTACTTGGTTTTGCTCATTGCTCTAGACTTATCAATCCATAGTCATTTGACTTCATGTTTTTGCTGGGCTATAGTGAGTCAATACATCATTGCAGGGAGAATGTAGTGATATAACTTCCTGGGCATCATTTCCTAGTTACCCATTTAATTATGAGCTAAGCAATGAATTTGAGTAATGAGGTTATGATTCAATCACCTAAGACTCTACCACTGAGCACTGTCCCATCAAAGATCAAGCTTTTAATATATGAGATTTTAGGAGACATTTCATACCCAAACTGTTACACAGAGGTATTAAAAAGACATTCATATAAATTTTCCTTTCCCAGAAAGACATAATCCAGGCTCCTATTATACATGGTTAGTGAAAGACATTATCTGTGACCAAATATTAAACCTTAGTTACAAAACTATAAAGCCAATTACCTTACACCTTTGTTCTCATCTCTTGTGAAAAGGCTTCAACTTGTAGGGTATGAATAGATATTTTAAAAATGTTTTTCTATTAAGGCATAGAACATACACTGGGGGAATATTATGAACGTATTTATTATTTTTTTTACAAGTGGCTTCATTGTCCTTTACAATTGAGCTGAGTTAAAGAAGCAAAGATCTGAAATCAGAAGACTTTTCCTTGTTCCTAAGCAGCACTTCTGCCCAGCCTTCTAACATCTTGCATTTTTTTTAATGGATAAGAGAGCTGGGGTTGACCTACATTTTATTCTACAATGATTTTGGGGGCTTGTTTAGAATAGTTATCTTCATTTTTTTTTTATTTGTTATCCTTAGTACCAGATGTCAGTAGGATCCAGAATCATTTTGAAACTTGACAAAAGATAAAGGGTGAGTATAGAGATCAAACAAGTCTATACCGACACTGTGTCTGGCTTAGAGCCACTGGGACAATATGTCAGAGTTAAAAGCAAAGGCTGTATTTGAGGGATTGTGATTCTTATCCCTGGGAAGTACCAAGTTGCATTTGAAAGGATATAGATTTTTTTCTTCTTTTGCTGATTTCAGAGGCACTGAGCTTGGAATGAACTATTATGGGATAAAAGCACAATTCTTTATCAGAATGTGTACTTTAGAGCTGACCTTGGGACTTTGCATAGCTTCTAGTGTCTGCAGTCACTCAGCACTTCCACTATCAGTAAAGTGCATTAGGATTTGGAAAGCTCCAGTGCCTCTCTGTCTGCTTCCATTCTGTGACTTCCTCAGACACTGCCAGCAACAAGGGAGCAAGGGTAGCAGTGCACATACATTTTAAAGACCTGCTACATAAAAGGAAGTACACATTGGGCAAAATGGAGTGAAGCCATGTCATCTGATCATATTTAAGGTAATATGACAAGATGTTACTACATATTTCATTTCAAAAATATCCTAAATAGAAACTATAATTGAATATATTTTATAGATATTGAGGCTAGAGCTCAAATGGATGATTTTGCCTAGCCTTCCATAAATATGATGTGATTAACTTGTTATTAATTTAGATCTACATTCATTTCATTCCAAATCTGATGCTCTTGAACAATATTCTTTAGTGTGTCCCTTTAAAACTCTAAGAGGATATTGGAACAGACACTCAAGCTAGACTATGGAACTAGATACAGCATCTTGGAGAAGGAAACTATAGTGTGATAATGACTGTTAGTCAATAGCTAGAGAAGGAAACTGTGTTTTAGGCACTGAAGGGGACTGAAGCAAATGTTGGAAACAAAGCGCTTTCTTTGTGAACTGGGGACTCAGACTAGAAACTGGAAAATGATTAAGAATTGGGTTATAGAGGTATGCAGGGATCTTATATAGCATCACTGCATAGTAATTTTCCAGGATGAACATTTCTCAAAGATCAGTAGGAAGACTTTGAGGATATCATGGATGAACAACATGATAAAATTTAAATTTAGAAGTGAGACTCTAAGTAAGCAATACCGGAAGCAGAGAAACCAAACTTTTCCGTTAAAAAGTGCTCTATGCAAGAAGCAACCCATCTCCCAGATAACACACATTAAGAGGGCAAAAAGGATGCGGGTGTCTGAGGAATATTTGGAAGCAGAATTTACTGAGTCCATTGATTGACTTAAAAGAAAGAAAAGATGAATAAAAAAGTCAATGGTCGCTTTTCTGTTTTGACAATTGTTCATAATATGCTGGCACACCTGTGTAGAACACTCAGTGAGTTTAGACTTTCGTAGATAAATGAACTCAGTGGAGAGGCCCAAGGAATGTCTATCAACAAAGAGGTTCAGGTCATTAGAGAAGATGGATTCCTTTAGGGAAAGCAGGAAGGGGATAGGCAGAGGAAGTGTCAGCCTTTAAAGATGTGTAGCAAGCAAAGCATCTGACAGAGAAGACAAAGCCAAGAAGCAGGGAGGTCATTCTAAATAGACTATTAGTCAGTAAAACACAGGGAGCTGAGAACTTCAACTTCTCCATGGAGGTGTGAAAACACTAAGTGACCATTGAATGAATATGCTCCTTTTCCATGTTCGCTCCTCTGGCTTCTCGCTGGGTTTGGGCTCAGAGGTAACTAGAGACAAGATAAAGAAAGGCTTGCATGCCACTCTGATAGCCACAAAGAGGGAGCATGGGGGAAGAGTTGCTTTTATTGTTTTTCTTTTAAGTATTTTACTGAAACAAATTTTATTTTATTTAATTTTTTTTTTTAAACACCAATTCTCCCCTTACTCTTGGGCTTGCCTTTCGAGAGTTCCAGTTACCTGCAATGAGCTGCAGTCCTGAAATGAGTCAGTTTTAAAGATACTTATTGTACTATATTTGTGAAATTGTCTTAATTTTTAATGTTTTTGGGATAAGATCTCATATTGCCCAGTCTGGATTAGAATCTACTAAGTAGCCGAGGGTGACCTTGACTCCTAATCATTCTGCCTCCATTTCCCAAGTGTGTTTGGTTTTCTATTAGTTATTGTTCCTTATCTTTTACTATGTATAATTTAAAAGTTAAATTTTATCTTAAGCATGTATGAACAGGAGAACAAATGGCATATGTAGGGTTTGTACTATTTGCATTCTGACCATTTCTGGAGACTACAGCATTATTTCTCTGTTTGTGTATTCTGCCCGAGGAAACCATGAATGTCTCCTCATGGGAGACTGCCATCAAGAAAAGCCAACTTAAAAGATTCAAACAATGCTACAGGGATTAAAGGAACCCTTATAAACAGTTCACGGGAATGCAGATTAGTGTAGCCACTTGGAAATCAGTATGTTAGTTCCTTAAAAATCTGAAAAAAAGAAAAATAATCCACTTATTTCTCTCCTGGGTACTTATCTGAGAAATCAAGGTCAGTACACAGTAGAGATACCTGCATCTCCATGATTTTTTGTGGCATTTTTTTTGCAATAATCAAATCATGGCATCTACTTGGGTCAACAAATGAATAGATGAACAAAATGTGGCATATATATTGCATTGGGGTAACAGAGGATACACTGAGTGAATGTGACCAAGTATGTCATGTGTATGTGAACTCTCACAGCAAACCACACCAGTTCTGTGCAGTTAATATGTGTTAAAGAGGTCTAGATCCTTCCACCTTAATAACTCTCTCCCAACAATACATTCAGCAAATATTGTATGGAAGAGCTACCATTTCAGAATAAGGTGCTGTGCACGTCCAACGTATGTGCACCTGTTGACTGCTTTTAAATCCTTGTGTGCTGGCTGGTCTTGTGTATCAACTGGTCACATCCTAGAGTCACCCAAGAAGAAGGAGCCTCAGTTGACAAAATGCCTCTATGAGATCCAGATGTAAGGTATTTTCTTAATTAATGAACAGTGGGGGAGGGCCCATCCTATTGTGGGTGGTGCCATCCCTGGGCTTGTGGTTCTATAAGAAAGCAGGCTGAGCAAGCCAGGGGAAGCAAGTCAGTAAGCAGTTCCCTTCCATGGCTTCTGCTTCAGTTCCTGCCTCTGGAATCCTGCCATGCTGAGTTCCTGCCCTGATTTCCTTCAGTGATGAACAGCAATGCCCAATAAACCCTTTCCTCCCCAACTTGCTTTTTGATGTTTGGTTGCAGCAATAAAGACACTAACCCTAAGAGACAGACACCTATGATTTTTAAGTCCTTAAAAGTCAGAATTATATATATATTTTGCCTTCTGCATTCTTGTCTTGAACAGTTTATAATAAATAGGAATTTTTCTTTGGTTGAGCTTGAAATTGGATGGGTCTTTTGCTTTCTAGGTGGTCTTGGTAATTTGCTGAATTTCTTTTGGTTCTAGTTTTCTCATAGTTGAATTGGGAATGAGGGAACCCACCTTGTAAGAGCTAAATAACAATGGGCACAGGAATGTGCATGAAACATGTAGAAGAGTTCTTAGTATAAAATCAATTTACAGTGAGTGCTAACCACCATTATTTCTATTGTATTCTCTAGAGCTTACGTTCCCTGGCATTGAGCCATCCTTGGCCATGGCTTTTCAAACATTGCTCCCACAGTACTGCACTTTTCCTTTTGGGAGGTTCACAGTCTTTTTCCTTTTGACCTTTCCTAACATTAACAACACACAAAGGTCCCTTGAACAATCTAACTTTTCTCCTTTGGTTGCTTATGCTTGTTTGGGCAGCTTTGAATATATTTCCTTCCACTTCACAACTACATCTTCTCTTGATGCCCAGAGTTGTGTTTTCACCTTTTCACCATGTGTTCTGTTTATAAACTTTGAAATTAAATCAGTCTCATAAAATGTAGGCTTCTGAGGCAAATCATCAGTGACTTAGTGACATGTTTCCAGCAACAAACTATGGCCCTTTGGAAGCGTCCTCCTCTTGACTATTCAGCTCATATGATCTTGTTGAAACTTCTTTGGAAACTCTGGTGTCTTTTCTGGCTCAGCACAGTATCTGCAGTCTCATCGGCACTGGCATCTCTTTCTCTTCCCCCAATTCTTGGCACTGGGGCTTCTCAGGAGCTGGTCTTTAGTTTTTCTTCTTCTTTCTGTAGTCCATCAATTTCTTAGCAGACTTGTTCTACTTAATGTTTTCACTCTGACCTTACCCGTGAAAAGTATCAATCAACACCTACTCTCTGGGGTTTCAACATGTACCCCACTTATTTGTTTCACACTGTGGATGCTCTGGAATCCTGGGATTCTGCAACCCCCTCAGCTGTACAGGTATGTGGGCTCAACTCTCACCTCTGTCTTGAGTTTTATTCTTTTTTTAAATAAAAAATATAATATTGTGATTTATTGACTACTATTTTGATTTTTTGAGACACAATAATTATGTATCCCTGACTGACTTCCAATTCACCAAGCTGACTTCCTCAGCTTTTTGAGTAGTGGGGTTATGGGAGTGAACAACCATATTCACAATAAGTGATGTGATAGCGTGATTTTTAATGTTGTATATAAAGAAACAGATATCTGGGGACAGGAACATTAATGAGAATTAGAGCAATGGAAGCATAGAGTTTTATTCTTTTCCTGCCAACAATAATGCCCTCCCTTTCCATTTCTTTTGGATTGAAGCATCTAAATTAGCAACTGCCTTAAAAAGCATGAAAATACTGTCTTTCTGGAGGATCTCCTTTGAAGACAGCACCTAGATTCATATTTTTTTTGTATGAAACACAAATATGTCATAATTGAAGACAGTGTCTACCTCCTAAAATTATCAGGGCTGTTGAAGAAAAATGAAGGATAAACATCAGAGTTGAAATTGTATGTTTTAAACAGTAGAGTTGTGTAATACTTACTGGTGAATTTATGTTGTCAGGTTTATTTAATAATATTAATAAGACAATTAGAAGTTGAGATTTAAATGCATTAAGTATTAAGAGTCATAAGAAACAGAATAAGTCAATATTTTCTTCTCTTGTGTTAATCATTTAGCACTTAAAGTTAATCTTATTTAATATATTTCCTCATAACTTTGGTTAAGAAATAAGTGGGAAATATTTTTGTGGAACTATGAAATGGGATGTTTGGCAAATATTTTATGACTCACAGTTTAAAGAATGTTATTCAGAATATAATCACTTTCATTAAAATCTATGACAATCATATTTGTGCAATTAATTAGCTAATAATCCTTGGTTGTTGAATTTTGAAGAAATATTTGGTTTTGTGTGGCATTGAGCAAAATTTCCCTAAGCTTTCATATTGTTTTTGATTTTTTTTTAAAAAAAGTTTAAACTAATTTCCAAATCAATGCTAGATTCAATAAAAACAAACAATTGTCCTGATATAGATCTACACAAAGGGAAATACTTTTTCTTTCTTTCTTTTTTTTTTAATTAAGAAGGAACTTCTGATATATTTTAACAGAAGAAACCCATTTTCCATATTCTTGCCTGTATGCACTATGGTCTCAGAAAGAGCATTGACTTGTTTGTAAATTATTTCATTAGGGACTGACTAAGATTCTATTCTGGTTAGCTGAGGTCATCTGGGAGACTTCTGAGGTATCATTATCCTATGTGGAGCTCTATGTCAGGGTGTTGAAGATGCAATTGAAACTCTTACAAGTATCTATGTTTCTGCAGTGCTCTGAAAGTGGCTTTTAGCTTTACAGTACAACTTCTTTTTTTAAAAAATTGTTTTTCATTTGACATACCAACCCCAGCTCCCCCTCTCTCCCTTTATCTCCTCCTCCCATTCCACTCCCATACACTCCTCAGAGTGGGCAGGGCCTTCCTTGGAGAGTCGACAAAGTCTGGCATACCAAGTTGAGTCAGGACCAAGCCCCTCCCACTTCTATCAAGGCTGTACAGCTGAATTTCTTGATTATACGTCAAAGAAGAATTTTAATCAAAAACATTAAAAATGTTTAATAATAAAAAGTTGCAAGTGAAGAAAAAGAAAAATTAACTAATGGGAGCTTTCAGGAATTTTTCAAGATGAGAGTTAGATGTGGCGGGTCGCAGCTGAGGTAAATTGGTGACGTCTGTGTTTTTGCCTCAATTTACCTAAAACATGTACCTGAGAGGGAATATTTCCATCCTAGGCACCAGTGTTATCTGATGTGCTCTCACAGCGACTTCCTTTATTCTATTAAGTGATGCACTTTAAATAACACCAATGTCACAGGTGCCAGTAGTTGGATGGTCACCAATAAGGTGTGTGGTAGAGAAAGAGTCTACCTTTATGAGGTTACTATATTTCCCAACTTATCCTAAGATGGGCGATGTCGTTAGGAAATGCAAGATCAAGATTTTATGATTCTGGGAATTGTTGATCTATGGATATTGTCTTGTGTGAAAATATTATTTCCATCTTCCTTAATTTAATTTTATTACTATTATTTTTACTTTTGGCTTCTTAAGTCACTATGCATTCTCCATCACCGCTTGTATGTGCATGAAACATCAAGCTAAAAGGAATTCAGGATACCATGGTAGAAACAGGAAGCCCAACACTGAGTTTAAACAGTTCAAGTGTTTGTGAGGGCTGCTCAGTGGGGAAGAGCACACCGATGTGTGATGTCTGCTGAGTTGGCAGCTGAGGCTCAAAATAAAGCAAGCATAGCTGCTTTTAAAAAAAAAAAACCAATTTTCCTATTTTCATGAATTCCAAGGGTTTGTCCTTTTCAATTAGTAGACTAATATTTACAGAAATGGTTTTTATAGGCAAGTCTACTATTTTTCAATTGGTATTTTCCCCAGTGTTTTTTATTTTGTTTTTAAAATTTCTCTTGCTCTCTTAAAAATTACCTTCTGTATATTTTTTAGAGATTCTCTCTCCCTCTTTCTCTCTCTCTGCTCCCTCTGTTCCTTAGATGTCATACCTATTATTGTTTTCTTTCTCTCTCTCTCTCTCTTTCTTTCTTTCTTCTTCTTTTTTTTTTTTACAAAAGTTATACATTTAGGTGGCTTATTAAAAAGAGCCCCAAATAAACAGCATAATGGTGTCTCCTTTTGTAGTCAGATCATGAAAATGTGGAGGACCATGGCTTGGTTCTATGAAACTTGGGATAGGAATGGCAGGAGAGAAAAGGATTTGTGTGTGTTGTGTGTGTGTGTGTGTGTGTGTGTGCGCGCGCACAAACTCAGGACAGAGATTGACTTTAGGTGTCCAGCATGTGCTGTCTACCTTGAAAGTTTTGGGACAGGATTTTTTAGTGATGTGGCGGTCACCGCTCCCCAGTGCTAGGAAGGCAGCACATCGCAGAATGCCCAACTGTGTTGTGTGAACTGTAGTAATTTAACTCAGGCCCCTAAGCTTGAGAGGCAGGCACTTGATTGACTGAGATACTCCCCAGTCCTGGCTTACCATTTCTTAGGAAACAGAAAGTTCAAGCATCTCTTATGTAAGTGGTGACCTTTTAGAGTGTGTCCCCTGGGCATATTAATCCAAGTAGCTTTCCCTGACCCAGGTTGTGTTACTGTTAGAGGGGAATTTCCTTGTCTCATCCTTCCAGTGACTTTGTAAATAGAAAGTGCAGAGGAACAGAGAAGTTGTGAGAAACAGTACATACTGGTTGTGACATGCGACTTACATCATCTGCATGAAAGAAGCTTGTTATCTCAGGAGTGAATTTGAAATGATATTGTGGAAGAAGAAATTGCGTTAAATAAGTAGAAATTCCTACAATTTTCCCACATATTCACGTAATTGAGAAGAAAGCCCACAGATGTGTTGGGTTCCCCCTTTATGCTGAATGGAGGTGGAACACAGCAGCTAGTGATAGAAGGCCCACACATTTAGGTGTTTAAAATTACTTTCTAAATATGTCTACTATCAATAGTCATCTAGAAATTTTCTTAAAATTTCCATTGATTTTCTTATGTTGAGACAGATGTCATATTCTTTTTCTAAAAAGTAAAAAAGGGAAGTGACTGAGAAGAAATGTTCCATGGTTCATTGATGATGGGACTCCAAAGAAGACTGTATGCCATGTGTTGCCTGAGAGAGAGACAGAGACAGACAGACACAGAGACCAGGGGATGGGGAGAGGGAAAGAGAGAAAAGAAAGGGAAGGAGACAAGCATGAGGGAGTTTGGCCTAAACTTAAAACATGAAATGTAGCCAAAAATCATGTTTAAAAAAAAGAGAGAGAAAAGAAACTGCAAGGGAGTCCTTCTGAAAAAGGAATTCGCAGGACAGGATTTTGTCACAATTTTAACAGTTTACAGTTATGTTTAAAAAGATTTATGTTGTTATTTGAAAATTTTATCTCTATCTATCTATCTATCTATCTATCAATCATCTATCTATCTTTCTATCCATTTATCTTTCATCCATCCATCCATCCATCCATCCATCCATCCATCCATCCATCCATCTTACATCCAAGCTGTAGCTTCCCTACTTTCTTTCCTCCCAAGCCCTCTTCCCAACCCCCTTTCTGTTCCCTCCCCCATTACACTCTTCCTCTCCTTCTGTTCAGGGAAGGGCAGGTCTCCTATGGATATCAACAAAACCTGTCATATCAAGGTGCAGTAAGATTAACCACCCACCCTTGCGTTAGGCAAATTAGTTTGAGGAGCAGGGACCTAAAAGCCAGTAACAGAAGCAGAGATAGCCCCTGCTCCCACTGTTAGGAGTCCCATGAAAGGACCAAGCTACACAACTGTAACGTATATGCAGAATGCTAGGTCCGTTCTCTGAAGATTCCCTGGTTTTAGGTTTAGTCTCTGTGAGCCCCTATGAGCCTAGGTTAGTTGATTCGGTGAGTTTCCTTGTAGTGTTTTTGACCCCTCTGGCTCCTACAATTCTTTGTCTTCCTCTTCTGCAGGAGTCCCTGAACTCTGCCTAATGTTTGCCTGTGGGTCTGCAAGTGTGTGTGTGTGTGTGTGTGTGTGTGTGTGGTGTAGGAGGTCCATTTGTCTTTGTGTTGCTTTTATTGGTTAATAAAGAAACTGCTTTGGGCCTGTTGATAGAACTTAGGTAGGTGGGGAAAACAAAATGGCATCCTGGGAGAAAGGAGGCAGAGTCAGGGGGAGACGCTATGGAGCTGCAGCCAGAGTAAGATAAGCTGACTCTTTGCCAGTAAGTAACTGCCATGTGGCGATATACAGATTAATAGAAATGGGTTAAATCAAGATGTAAGAGTTAGCCAATAAGAGGTTAGAGTTAATGGGCTAAGCAGTGATTTAATTAATACAATTTCTGTGTGGTTATTCTGGGGCTAAGCTAGCTGGGTGATCGGGATGAACAAGCAGCCTCTCCATGCAACATGTGTGTGTGTGTGTGTGTGTGTGTGTGTGTGTGTGTGTGTGTGGTACATGAGTGTAATGTCAAAAAAAATGGAAAGAGGGCATTGGATCCCTGGTGCTATTATTATAGGCTGTTGTGGGACACGTGATGTGGGTGCTGGGAACTGATCTCGAGTCCTTTGCAAGAGTGGCAAGCACTCTTAACCACTTATATATCTTTCCAATCTCCCATTGTTAATTTTTTATTGCACCTCTGCTCAAAGGTTATAGCATTTGATTACAAACTTTTGGTCCAGTCAGCCCCTTGTTTAAGTAGGATTTATGTAGGAGGGGAAGGGCTGCTTGTTATTACCAGCTGCCCAGCTAGCTCACAGCCAAAATAATCATACAGAAACTGTATTAATTAAATCACTGCTTGGCCCATTAGCTCTAGCTTCTTATTGGCTAACTCTTATATTAATTTAGCCCATTTCTATTAATCTGTGTAGTGCTACGTGGCAGTGGCTTACCAGATAAAATTCCCAGTATCTGTCTCTGGCAGCTCCATGGCGTTCCTCTGACTCCTCCCCTCTTCCTCCCAGCATTCAGTTCCATCTTCCCTGCCTACATAAGCTCCGCCCTATCAACAGGCCAAGGCATTTCTCTATTCATTAATGGTAATTATAGCACACAGAGGGGACTCCCACATCAGATTTAAGTGTTCTTTTCTTTAGTTAATGATAAAGATTATCACACTTTTGTTAAAAAGGATTCCAAAAAGTAATGTAGCACTTACAATAATTTAGATCTTTGAATTAGACCACAATAATTTTCTAAAAATATTTAACATAATTTAGCACATTCCTATTCAAATATTTTGTCATATTTAAGACTGCTTCCTTTATATTGGAATTATATTATTACCCTAGCTTTTTTTTTATGGGAAAATAAATTTCTCACAACAAATCTCTTTGCATTTAAAAATTGAATTTATTTTTGAGATTGACTTGTAAGGACATATTATACACATTAATGGGGTACCCTGTGAAACTTTGGTACATGTATTCATATAGTATAGTAGAATAAAACACATCTATCTCTTTAAAGAATGCTCATTTCTCTGTGGTAAAAGCATTTAGACTACTCCCTTCAAGAATTTTGGGAAAGAAATGGTATTTGTTCTACTGGGTAGCACACAAATTTCTAACCGTCATCACATGGAGGCTCCACACATATGGGAGGGAAAGCCTTCTGTTGCTCTCTACTCTCTATTCCCTGCTCTCCCATCCACAGGGAATCAACATTTTTTTTTGATTTCCTATATGATTTAACACAAACAGAACTTGTCCCTTTGTGCTTTATTTTACTAAATGCAATTACCTCTACTTCCACTGTGCTAAATCAAATATCCGGGTCTTATTTCTTTTATGACTAAATACCTTTCTGTTGCGTGTAGTTGACAGACCTTCATTAGGATGAGCATTGCTGTTCATTTGTTGACTACTGTGAGTAGTGTTGAAATAAACATGAATATGCAGATATCACTCACACATTGATTACATTTTTGTGGAGGCCCGAAAATGTGAGCCTGTTTTCACGTCCGACCAAAGGTCAGAGAGTTGGAACTTTCCTCTAGTTCCTTCAAAGTTATTGTGCTTCTACCTCAAACAAAAGGTTCCACCTAGAAGTTGTCAGAGAGCTCTCTCAAGGTTATTGTCAACAGGTGTGACTAATACCCAGCCCTTGTGCTCCAGGAATAGAGAAGTAGCTTGTTCCTACCTCAAAGAAAAGTCTGAGGATCCAACGAAGTTCCAGTTCTCTTTATGGAGATAACTTGGGATTCTACCCAGGGAGTGTTTTGGTCTAGGGTGCAAGCCTGACTTTTTGTTCTAGCAACAAAATGTTTAACTATGAAAGTAGCCCGAGACCTTCAAGTGGTATGTTCATCTCCTTGTATCATGCTAATGCAGTCTTTTGCCTCACTCCTACCTTTGGGAGTCAGGGGTACTTTAAGCAGATGGAAATTAAACAGGGATGAATTTTCAATACTCACTGGAATTCCCTTCCAATACTATCCTATATGTTTCTCCATTTTATTATTTTCATTTGTGTCTTCATACTCTTTATTATATTTCTAATCCCCATGCTTTTACCCTGGTGAGAGATATTTTGTCGTGGCTTGTCCCCAACACATTTCTTCCAGTGTATGCCCAGGTCCTGGAATGAGGGATCATTTGCACTGTGATTTGAATATGAAATGTCCTCCATGGTTTCATGTGTTTCATCTCTTATTCTCCAGCTGGTGGTGCTGTTTGGGACAGTTTTGAATACTTTAGGGTGTATATAGCCTTACTAGAGGGAGTATATTCTGGGGTGGGCTTTCAGACTTTGTAACCTGGTCCTGCTTTCTGTTCTCTTCCTGATTCTGGGCTGTTGATGAAATGTGCAGTGTGGTCTCATGGCCCGCTGCCCACTGCCACCATTCAGAGACCTGCAGTGTTTTATTTACACCATTACAGGAAGAGTATAAGACATCTCAATTTGTGTACATGGCCATGGTTGAACTGAGAGTAAAAAGTTACTGTGCTATTAGACACTACTTAACAAGACCGGATTCAGCTGAGAGACAGTACCCATGAGCCACATATCAGGAGTCCTGATTCGATGGACATGCCTATAACTCACCTCTAGAATATTTATAGTCAGTAGGATACATGTGGTTAAAGTGAGCTTTAGAGTGATGTGGGACTTCCCCCTGTATGCTATGAATGTTTTATTACCATTGGTTATTAAAGAAGCTGTTTTAGTCAATGGCTTAGTAGAGTAAAGCCAGGTGGGAAATCTGAACAGAGGAATAGAGTGAAAGTAGGTGGAGTCAAGTAGATATCACTTAGCTGCTGAAAGAGAAAGACATCCCCTAACCCTTACCAGTAAGCCACAGTCTTATACCGATACACAGAATAACAGAAATGGGTTAATTTAAGATATAAGAGTTAGTTAATAAAAAGCCTGAGCTCATAGGCCAGTCAGTGTTGCAATTAATATAGTTTCTGTTTGATTATTTGAATCTGAGCAGTCTGGAAATGAATGAGCAGTCTCTGCCTAAATTAGAAGGTATCTCTTATGTTTACCTAATTTCGGATAATGAAGTTTGGGATGGATAAAGCCTGTATGTTCTGAAATATCAAAAATGCTCCAAGAATAATTTAGAATGTACACTTAGCAGCCTTGTTACCTAGCTGTATATTCTTAATGGCTGACCCAGAGAGGCTGGGTAACAAGACAGCTCAAGGTAGGATGTGTGGATCTCCCTGGGAAGGGAAAATAGATCTCCTGGGTTGGTAGGGGTTGGTTGAGGATGGGAACTTGAGGGATCAGATAGGGGGTAGATGGAGGGGGAAAGTACTGAAAGAGATGACTGAAAAGGGGGGCATTTTGGGGTCTGGTAGAAACCTGATGCAAGGGAAACTCCCATGAATCTTTAAGGATGACCCCAGCTAAGACTTCTAGCAATAGTGGACAGGGTGCTTGAACTGGCCATCTCCTGTGATTAGATTGGTGACTACTCAAATTGTTATCAGAGAGCTTTCATCCAGTTACTAATGGAAACAGATGCAAAGACACACAGCCAAACGTTAGGTCAAACTTTGGGAATCTTGTTGAAGAGAGAGAGGAAAGACCATAGAAGATAAAGGAAGCAAGGAAATCACAAGAAAACCCACAAAACAGCAACGCATTAACCTGAAGAATTTCTTTCCTGTCTGTTAAATACTGCTAATAACCTTTTCATATTATAGAAATGCCATTCAGTCATTCTTTAGATAGTTCATCAGAAATTGAGAGCCTTCTGGGTTTGTACAGGAAATGGAGGAGTGAAATGAACAGAGTGGCCTGGTTTTCTTAGATGAAACGTGAAGTATTACCATGCATAAACATTGATATGAAGAAGACAGGCATGGTGGTGCCTGGCTGTAGTCCCAGCTCTTGGGAGTCTGTGGTAGGGGTAGAATGAGTTTGAGGCAGCTAAGTTTGTAAAACGAGACCCTGTCACATATAGTTTTATTGAGAAGGGGAAGTGTTTTTCAAGCACAGAAGTTGGAAGGAGCATTTCATTTAGACAGGACAAAGAAGCTCAAAGGATCTACCGTATGGCATGGAGACTATAGTTAATAAAACTGTGGTATTGTAGGGCTAGGGATGTGGCTCACCAGTAGAGCCCATGACTAATTATACTGATGTTGTGGGTTTGATCTCCAGTACTATTGATAAAAATATACTACTGTATACTTGAAAATCACTAAGAGTAGGTTTCAGTTGTTCTCAGCACAAAGCATGTGATGTAATTTATTAATTATCTCAATTTAGACGCTTCACAAGGAATGTACATATCATTTTTCAATATATATCTATAATTCTTCATTAATATTTAATTAAATAAATCTAGAAGAAAAAGTAGGTAGCATAGCACACAATGGGTAGTATCATTGTCTTGTGCTATTATAACGTGATGCCTGATGTTGGGTAATATGTAAGGATAAGAGGGTTTAGGCTTGAAATTCTGGTAGCTGGAAAGTCCAAATAACAGACTGTTATTGTCTGGATGACATCACAGCCGGAGCACATTGAAGTCACATGGCAAGACAAAAAGAAAAAGAAAAAGAACCAGAAATTTGAACTCAGTATAAAAATATATTCTCATGGGATCTAACCCATTTCTAGAAGATCTTATCTACTTTTAAGAGACAACATTGGTTCATTCTTAAGGATGGAATATCTATACCTTAATTACATTGATTGGCTCCACCTCTCAACACCACTGTTTCTGATTTTCATCGTCATGTGACCATGAGCTTCAAGATCTTATCTCCTCGGCTTCTTCTCCATGATGCACTGCACCCTTGACATGTGAATCACAGTAAACCTTTCCTTCTTCTTTTCCCCTCCCGTTTGCTTCTTTGTCATGTATTTTATCACAGCATCAGGGAAAAGAAACTAAAAGAGCTTTCCATTCTACTTTTTGAGTCAGGGTATCTCCTGAACCTGAAACTTGCTGATGGGCTAGCCCGGCAGGCTACTCAGCTCTAGTGATTTTCCTGCCTCTTTGTCTCCTCTGCTGATGTTACAGATGTGCACCACTGTACCCACTTTCGTGTGTGTTTAGCATTGAACCCAGATCCCTAGGCTTTCATGACAAGTGCTGCTACCCACAACATCTTCCCAGAACTTTTTTTTTTAAAATGCTCTTTACAAACCATTATGCCTCTGAAGAAGACTTAACTAACCAAGGCCACACTCTACAGGCCGGATTAAAAGACAAACTCGCCCAGTGTTTTATGCCCACATGTGGATTTTCTTTTCTTTGAGCACACAAGATTATTAAAAACCTTATATACTTTGTCTGTTTTCTCAGCCCTCTTAAGGGCAGTGATAGACACAATACACCTGTGAGACAGCGGTTTGCTAAGGGTTGAGTTCTTAGAGACAGCATGATTAAGAGGAAAGAGCCAGTGTTCCGAGGATCAAGAAGACCAGACTGTGCTCTCAGAACAGACTAGCTTGCTTGTGGGGAATGTAAAGAAGTACATCACATGAGTACCAGATTGGACGTTGTGCTGGGCAGATGACTTTGGTTTCCTACCCTCTTCCTCTCTGCATACTTCTAATTTCAGGCACTGTGTTGGTGGGCTTTCCCTGAGAGAAGAGATGGATATTTTGCTGATGGTGTCCTGTTTCCCTCAGAACTGTCTTAGGTAAGGGCAGATGAGATGAGGACAGGTTTCTGTCCCTGGAGCACCGCTTACCCAGGAACACTGCGACTCTCTTTCAGAAATGTCTCAGATTTCATGTCTTTTCAGGGGGTGGGGAGAAATTTTGTGAGGTGACTGGTTTACTTCTGAGAGGCTGCAGCAGAATCAAATGCCCATGCATGATTAAGCATTGTATGTATGCTTTCCTCTTTTCCACTCTTTCACTTCCTCATTCTTGCTTCCCGAGCTCTTACTCCAAATAACCACCTGAACCCACAAGCCAAGTCAAGCTTTGCTGTCAGGGAGACACAAGACAGGACAACACTCAACTAGTCAATGGCAGAGACCTTGAGTAGACGTTTAATATGGCCAGTACCACTTCTAGAAAGTGTATGTAACACCCAGCATGGTTTCCCTCATAGATTTCATGCACTCCCCTATCACTGGTTAGTTACAGCCCAAAATATTTGTTTGTTTGTTTGTTTCTGGTCTTAGCATAGCTTTCCTCTGTGTTATAAGAGTTATATAATTTTTGTTTTTGTCTCATTTTTCTTCAGAGAACCCTGGTCAGGAAATAAGCACAAATTTATGTAATATTGCCAAGAACAAGAGCAACCAGATCTTTGAAACCTTTTCAATGTTGGATTATTGTTACTTTAAGTTGTAATATTTTAAGAATTGTCAAGAAAAAGAAATGAGTAATTTGAGTATTTACCCTGTCCTTTCAAAGAAAAATTCAGTATATGATCTCCCTGCACAAATTCAACAAATTATTTAGTTCACTTAATATTTATTTAACAATATATCTTAATTTTTTTTGAGACTTTTATACAATGGATCTTGACTTCTTTTTCTTACTCCCTCACTTTGTCCATCCCTTGTTTTTAGAGACTACCTTTCAGTTAATATCCTGGTCCTCTGTTATAGTTTCCTTCCTCTTCCATAGGGTTTCCTGAGGCTTAAGTGTAGGGATTATGTTTAAAAATATTAACTGGGGACAGGAACCAGAAAGTTAGCTTATCTCTTCACTTTGACCTTCTGTGGATTTCTGTAAGATTCTAATGAAACTTCTTTGATGAAGGGCGAGAGTTGCACTTCTCTGTGTATATAAGGAGAAGTATGTAGAATGCTCCTGGAAACTGCAATCGTTAAAAAGTTCCAGAGTCGGGTTGTGAAGGGGACTGCATTTAGGACTGTGCTTCTTAAAGCTTCCCAGCATCCATTTCCTGGCTCCCTCTCCATAGATCTTAATCTGTCATCTCCTGGTACCTGTTCACACTGGTTCACTTATATCATCTACACCAGCTCGGAGATATTATGAGATCTGAATTTATCTAAAGACTTGGTGACAGTAGGAAGGAGTCCTCAAAGCACAAATCAGGAAGTAATCTAACATAAGATTAAATTAATGAATCACAGCCATTTTTTTATGGACTCATATATTTCTATTCATAGTTTTGGCTCTGGCCTGCTACCGTTTTAGAGGTTTGTTTTCTTATGCTATACCATTATTGTTTCTTTATCCCCTCTTTTCTCAAGTCATCAACTGTATCTCCCATAAATTCTAACCATTATGGCATGTGGAACTTATCAGTAATGTGTTAAATTAAGTAGTTTAGCCTCCTTCATTTCTGCCTTTTAAGACTTGACCCCAAATGCTGCTGTCAACCATAAAAGTGTCAATGATATGTCCTCACTAATCAACTGTGATGTGCAATTCATAATTGGGAATTGTCAGAAGCTTTGAAAATCATAGCCCTCTTCAACCATTTAAAGTCAAGATCCTTAAGAAATCTCATGATTGAAATATTGCTCAATATTACTTCTCCCTCTAGGTGCCTTTGTTAAAAAAGTAGTGTAAAGGTCTGTTCCATCGCTTTAAAGATGCCCACCCCTTCCCCTTCCATAGAGACAAGCTGATCTTCAACTTCCAGCCTGAGTCCTTCCTTTCTGTCCCTCTTGGAAAGAGGTAGCTGCTGCTGTAGTTCCTCTCCTCTCCCCTTCTCTTCCTCTCTCTCTCTTTCTCTATCTCCTCTGCCTCTCTTCTCTTCTCCCTTACCACAACCCACTAAATAAATATCCAACCTCACTCTGCATGGCATGCCTATCCATGTCTCTGTCTCTTGCCCACCGCCACCTCGTGGCTCCCTGCCCGGGACCAGGTACCTTTGGAGACCTGTGGTGTGGTCTTGTGGCATGTCTATCTGTCTCAGTCTCTCATCCACCATGTAGCTCCCTGCCTGGAACTGGCTGCCTTCGTGGTCTGCCATGGTTTCATGGTCCGCTGCCCACTGCTGACACTTGGGGACCTGCAGCATATTTGTCACTGTGCTCTCAGGGAACCTGCAGCATTTTACTTAAACCATAACAAGCAGTCTTCAGGAGACTGCTTTATGTCTTCCAGAATATAAAATCCCAAAGTGCTCCACTGATCACTTCTTTCCATCAAATTGAACCCAAGAGACCCTTTTCAGGGTGTGGTCCCATCACTGGCTCCACTCCATTTCTTTCTTGTATTTCTCAGGTTCCTCTTGAGGT